>NC_143062.1:15635000-16260000 GCF_052426305.1 Pelodiscus sinensis | reverse complement strand
TGAGATTGTCAGTGGTGCGAGGGATCTACACACTTCATTTCCATTACCATCAATCCAATCTGGGAGGTCAAGGCCCTTATGTGGGCTTGGATGATACCAGACTTGACTTGCCAGGTTGCTCTGCAGACTACTCTAGCTCAAATCCTGTCCTACAGTGTCAGGGGAGAAAGAAACCTTAGACATGCATTCTCTAGCTGTCCTAGGCTCCCTGTTGCAGCAGGTGATATGACTGCTGGCTCCTAGCGATTGCATATCTCAAACCTGGAAGTCTACAGAATGCCAGGATCAACCCAGCTTTTAACAGAGCTAGGGAGAGGCCACTTCAGGTCTTGAATCTCAACAGGAAGGAAAGTTGTTCTGGTGATCAAACAACAGCCTATTTTCTCTGCAGTGTTTTGGCAGCTCTTTGGAGTGAAACTCATATCCTACACTGTCATCAGAACCACCTATGCTGGCCTAATTTACATTCCAAGCACAGCCTGTTCTCAGGAAACGGCTCCTTCACTAAAGCTTTCCACACATCTACAGGTCACAAAGCAGGGACAATGGAACAGGACATTTCTTGCTACACAAGCTACAGGAACTTAAGGCATGAGCAGATTACTTGGCCTCATGTTTCCTTTGCAGCCTCCCCCATTTTGGCAGAAATGAGGGGCTGCAGAAAGTGGGAGTCGGTGCTGGCACAGCAATGGTTTCCAGGCAGGACACGGTGGTTGAATGATGGTATGCTGAGAGAAACATCTCTCATGAAAATTGCCACCTTCCCCCATGGCCACGGGGAATTCAGCTACTGCCCTCAGACCCTATCCCAAATCAGCTGCTCCAGAAGCTGTGAACTGCAGAAGCAGATACGCTTTCCTTCTCCTGCACTTAAGTAAAGCTAGACGGAGCAGAAAAGATCCAACAGATAGAGCAATAGACTCTTCTTTCTTAGGTATGCCTAGAGGCCCTGACTAATCCACAGCCTGATTATCCCATCAAGCATGGTGCAGCCCAGGCCTGACTGAAAGGGGGGAAACCTTGTCATGTCAGGGACCATGCACATGGGGAGAATCCTGTTTCAAGGAGTTTACCCCCCGTACACAGGCAGGATCACCCTGTTCCAAGTAACCAGAGGAATCTGTAGCCTCCTAAGGCCCAGACCATGATCACTTTGACAATAGTGCTCCATGATCAGGGACCCATTGCAGCAGGCGCTGCAGAGACAGTCACTGCCTACTGTCTCACCAGGCAAGCTAGACAAAAAACTGGAAAGATTGGCACTAAGAAGCGTCTTACCCAGTGTCACATAGCTGATCATTGCAGAGCCAGGAATCAAACCCAGGTGTTGAGTCCCAGTCCTCTGCCTCTCCCATTGGCCACCTCTCCCCTCCACATTCACCTTCTAGTAAAGCAAGGAGAAAGGGGGAGCACATTTGGACACCTGTCTCAGCTTGATTTTGCCACAAAAATGTTCCTATTTCAAGAGTCTTGAAAGCTCAAGGTGATCAGCAATTGGGATCTGTGACATACAGATTTCAGAGCCTGAACACCTGGCTATGGGGTCTGGAATGGGCATGGGGCGGATGCTTACAGCAGGGGATACTGGGAGTTGGGATTCCTGTATTCTATTCTCAACTCCAGGATAAGTGGAGACTAGGGAGTCCTTGAGATCCAGATTTTTTTTTATATCTCTCTCTCTCTCTCACACACACACCCACACCCACACGCCAATAGCTGAATAAGGTTTCAAAACAAGCTGAGAGTTACAGTAGGGAAAGAAGAAACTACACCAAGCAGTTTTTCCATAGTGGCCCTGAGATATGATGAACCCAGTAAGAGTGACACTCACCAAGTTCCTGTCTCTTGTACAGTTGCACTGAAGACAGAGCAAGGGACTGGACAACCAGGCAACCCTGCCCTCACCTCAACTCTGCCACTCATGCATGGATCTTGGGCATAGGCATTCCAAGCCCATCAACTCTATTCTGCTGGAGAAACACCAACCTGCCTCCATACATGTGGGGTTGGGGGACTTAACTCAGGAGTGTTTTATAGGGTATTGACTCAAGGGCAGTCCATGTGATCAGAGCAGCTGATCTAGCCAGTTTTGTAGCTTTGCAAACACCAACACACAGTTTCTTTTAAAGAAGTCAAAGATGCAATAAGAGGCTGATGTTCAGCACCACACAGTTAAGACTCAGCCAACAGACTGACTGTGGCTGACATGTCCATTCACACTTGTGTTAGTCTTTACACAAGTGAGGGGGAATCTTAGACTCCACTTTTTTAAAGTCACAACTATGCCTGCTACCATTAAAATGCTAGCTAGCTGATCTGAAATATTTAGGCATTGCATGCTTCTCCTGACCCAAATCCCACAAGAGAAACTGGCACAAAGCAGGGATATTCTGCTAGCCCTAACCAGGCAGAAATTATTCACAATGCTTGGAGGACACAGCAGTGAACTGGCAGAAATGCTCCTAAGGGTACTGGTTTGAGGTTCTGCTCACATCTGGCATAGGTGCAGAAATGGAAACTGTTAGCAGTGACTGGACAAACCAAGCCACCCAATGTTGCCATGCAAAACTTGATATTTTAGCTAGCCCTTGGCTTAAGGAGGGACTAGCACTACAGAACATGAGGTATTAAATGAGCCAGTGATCCTTTGATGGGTCAGACTATGTGACAGCAGAGAAGGCAGCCCACCTAATACTGCCCCAGCAACAGAGGTATCAAATATCCTGTAATTGGATTGCTGCTGGAGCAGCCGCCTCCCAGCAAGGACCCTGTTTGTAAGGCTGAATGCCTCAAGAGGAGTCAAGCTTCCAGGGACACATCCTTTCCATACAAAATTGCCAGGAATCACGTCCCCAAACCCTGCCTTTAAGAAATATAGCCCAACTCTTGCAGTGGAACATAGCACCACATATTGGTAGCAAATGTTAACAGGGTCCCACCCAAGTCCATTGGGAATTAATTAGTCCTTTATAAAAATGCTTTTATTCATTGGAACCTCCCCTCTAATGCAGTTTTATTCATACACAAAAAAGCAGTAAGAAATGGCTGCGGGTGTCGGAACGGAAGAGCGTTTTACACATTATCGTCAACAGAAACCGCTCCAATTTGGGGGGCAAGGGGACCCCAGACCACAAAACATTCAGATGTTAAAAAAAGATTCTAGGCACGTGGCAAGAGAAAAGTAAATGGACCTTGAGTGTATGCAGTAGCAGGGCCTTCTCAATATCTACTGAAACCTCAAATACCCAATTAACCACCGACAACTTGCTACTGCCCCCTGTGGGATATTCCAATACCCACAGTTAGAGGACAATGGACCCACCCCTCCAGCATGCTTGCCACTATTGTCTGGTATAGCAATGCTTCCCAAGCCAAAGCCCTGACTTGGGGTGTAATTAGAGCTGGAGTTCATAGGGCACAAAGATTAACTATAGTACTTTCCTGTCTCTTCCCTCTGGTATGCAGTCATATCCAAGGAGACCTCTAAAATCCATTTGCTTGCCTCTTGCCCACATTCCAACCTACAGGCACTAAACCGTGCTGTAAAGAATCTAGTCTTAGAGAACACTGTTCTTCTCCAATGGATTTAAAATCTAAGTCAGAGTGAGAGAAAGAAAGAGAGAGAAAGAAAATAAAGTAACAGTTTCACAATATGGAGCCAGCGTTCCGACCGCATTCTCCAAGGAAAGAGTCATGTTGCTTCACAGAACTGTTCTTTCTCCCAACATGTCCACCAGCCAGCTACAGGCAGGTTTCTGCGCCAAGGGAGAGTCCTCACTGCATTCCCAGAGTCCTCCGATCTCACTGTGGGAGCCCCGGCAGCCCCTGCTTCAGAAGGAGAGACTCCGTGCTTCAGCGCCCTGAGAGCTAGTGTGGATTCTGCTACTGAAACACACAAGTCGGACAGGAATCGGACACGACAATGCTTTGAGCCTTCATTCTGAATAGCGCAAGGAGGAAGTTGAGAGATGTCATCTCTGGCACGTTCCCAGCAGCCTGGCTTAACGTGCCTCCCCCTTCCGATTCCTGGCTCCATAAGGTGAGATTCAGCATTTTATGAGACAATTGAATAGAAAAAAATCCATCCTTCAGTTCTGTGGTGGGGGTGGTGGAGGTGCAGGAGGCATGCCAAATGGCGGCAAGGCCGGCACCCCCATCCCCATCATGGTGACGAAATTAGAAGGGTCCATGGGGGGCGGGGGAGGGGGAGGGGCGTACATCATGCCCGCGGAGCCAGGCGGCGGCGGCGGCGGAGGAGGCGGGGCCCCGGGCGGCAGCGGAGGCTGGACCCCTGGAGGCAAAGGGACCATGGAGGGGTTGCCTTGCATCTGCGGGGCCCCCGTAGAAGCCGCCGCCGCCGCAGCCCCCTGCTGCTGCCATGGCGGGATGGACCCGGTGCCAGCGCTCGTGGTGGTGGTGGTCGTCGAATCTAGGATTTAAAGAAGAATAAGGTCACTTAAAAGGATCCAGGGTGAAGCTCAGAGCAGCTGTGGGTAAGGGAAGTGTCAGCCTCACTAAAGGGACCGGACTGTGATGGGATGATGGCTCGCCACATGCACATAGGATACTACTGATCCTGGGAGCGTAACAGAGCATTCTCTGGTGTCAATAAGAGTCCTCCATATGACTGCTTTGCCCTATGTGCAGAGAGCTATTTCCATCTCTGCTTTGGTACAGGTGACAGCTGGGCAAGCAGGCTGCAGGAACACAGCTCCCAAAGCAGCAGGGGGCTAGCTGCTATGACAGTGTTTCCCAGCCAATTGGCAGCGGACAGCAGCAATGGAGATGGGGTCACTGTACTACCCCAGCCTCTGCAAACATGCTGCCATGTTCTCATGTCCCCTACCCCTCCTTCTACACCCATTTAATATATGGGTGGGTGGGGTAGTGTCCCTTTCTCCCACGCATGCGGGATGGGGATAAAGGTAAGAGAATTGCTCTTACTCACTTTGCTGCCATGGCAAGGGAGTACTGGACGCCATACTGCTGCTGGGAGGTGGCGGCGGAGGCTGCTGCTGCTGCTGCCATGGGGGAAGAGGACCAGAGGGAGGCGGGGGAGGCTGACCACTGGGCGGAGGGGGCGGCGGGGCCATCATACCCATCGGCGGCGGCATCATACCTGCAAGGGAGAGGGGCTGCCAATTAGGGGCTGGGCACTGAGGTGACACTGAAAGGTGACTTGGTTAAGGGCTTGTGACTGAAGACACTCACCTTTTCCTTGATGCAGGCGATAGACCCCAGAGCCCACAGGCGTATTTCCCAGGTACTGATCTTGAGGGAATGAAAGACCGCAGCCTTAGTGCCAATTACAGACAAATTCCTCTCACTTCTCTCTCTCTCCGCATCCCCCCTTCTCCCACACTCCCAAAAGCCCCTCTCAGCTGCCCAACAGCCCTGCCCTCAGACAAGAGTCCATGTAGACACTGTAGCCCAGTGATACTCAAACTGTGGCTTTCAAGCCTCAAGTGGCAGTCTTCTGCAGCTTAGGATATTAAAACATTTAATTAACCAAAGTTATTAAACAGGATGCTTGTACTATAACCAATTTAGTTGTCAACTTGCATTAAGTTGTATGTATAAATCTTACTTGTATGCATAAATACAAAACACTATTTCTCCTGGCATTCATACTGGTAGGGCTCTTTTAGGTAAGGCTTGGCTCCTGAATTTGGCGCAAGTATTACTGCCATAGCCTAAGCCCTGAAGCTGTAAAGAAATAAACTCTTCACTTTGAGAAGGGAGCATACCATACCATTAAGTAGTGTATGACAACTAAGGAGCATTCCCCTATGGCCAAACCCCAACACCAGTCCCCACCCAAGCCAACACCCACATACCCGCAGTGCCTTGGAATGTACTTACCCATGTGGTGGGGGCCAGGGTGACCTGGAGGATGTGGCCCCTGGTTCATGGGTGGATGATGTGGCTGCATCCAAGGTGGTGGGCCATTGGGATTATGCTGCATTGGATGGCCACCATGCCCACCCATGTTGGGCATAGGGTGGTGGAAGTTGTGAGGTCCACCTGGACCCCCAGGTCCTCCATGCATGCCATGGTAGGGCCGGTTGTCAGAGGGGCCAGAGTTCATCCACGGAGGACGGTTCTGGTGGGAGGAGAAAGTAGCTATTTAGATATACCTTTAAATACAATGAAAGCTATCTTCCCATGTACTTCAGACAGCAAAGGGGATATCTAACTTAACTGTTATACTATGGAATAGGACCAGATTCTCTTTGAGAGTCTAATGTGATATCTTGACAGTGGCCAGTCAGATGCTTCAGAGGAAGGTGCAAGGAACTATACCCTGCATCATGCAGATGAAAACTAAACCTGTCTGACATTATCTCTCACCCCATTCCTTACCAGTTACAGATTGGTGTAAGCTCTGAAGCAGGTGGTGTAAACATCCCTACCAAAACTTGTTAGCACTGACTACTGTAGCTTTTAATGTCTGTTAAATTGTCCCACTGTTTTTTTTTAAACCTAACTTTTTGGCCTCAATGCTATGGCAATGAGTTTTACAGAGTACTATGAAAGAATTGTTTTGTTTTGGGGTTTGTCTTCCTGACAAGAGCATCTTCTCTCATCTACTACACACATGAAATGTTGTAATAAGCATGTGTAGCATGAAAAGTATCTCTTGTTCATTATGAAATCACCACCTTCCAATTTCACCCAATGTTCCCTACTGCGTGCACTGAGAGACAGGAAGAACAGAAGCTCCTGGTTTCCATTCTCTAAGTTTATAGAACTATGCTTTCTAAACAATCCAGTTTTCATTCAACTTAAGAATTTCCAAGCTCCTCAAAATATTTTCGGTGTCCCAAAACATGAAAAAATACAGGAGCTGACTGCACAGGTGTTTCCCTTCCTATCAATCATTAAAGGGATAGAGATTCCTGTCACCACCACCGTAGAGGTATGGTGGGATGGACACCACAGTGCATAGGGGTGAAGAAAAGGGTTTTTCCTTCCAAGCAGATAAGTGAAAAGGCCCAATAACTCACAGGAGGAGGTGGGTTGTTTCCTGGTCCAGAGGGTCTGGGCCCACTTGACAGAGGCGTATTGGTAGGGCCAGAGGAAGATCCCACAGATGCTGGGACTGGAGCTTCTCCCAACTCTGCCATCAGGGACAAGTATTCTTTGTCCATGCGGGCTTTGTCCTGAGCAGACTGAGGGTCTCCACCAGGTCTAGAAGCAGAAAGTCACACACCATTAAGCCAGTGTTTTAAAATGTTCCCTCTAATGTTTTCCATGCACGTGCAGGATGGATTTGATTACATGCACCAATATAGAGATATGTGGTGGGGGTGAGACTAAGGGATTCAGAGTGTAGAAGGGATCTCAAGGCTAGGAGGCAAGGGAATGAAGGCCCTGGGTGAGGTCAGGAATGAGCAGTTCAGGGTGCAGGCTCCAGAGTGGGGTCAGGGATGAGGAATTTGAAGTGTGAGGTGTCCCCCCCCCCCAACCAGGACAGTTCCAGGGCTAGGAGAGATGCACCTCCCTCCACCACAGTCCTGAGTACCTGAGCGGCCCTTGATAGACTGCGGAGTGGCCGCACAGCTTAGAGGGAACTTAATTTTCAACCTACTGTCATTTGGCAGACCCTTCAAAAGGAGGTGTAGAATCTTTTGGAAATTCAACCTGTGTTCTATGTACCACTACCACAGAGGTCAGATTGAAAACTGATTGAACAAAATTCAATTATGAATGTTGCACGTGCATAGCATTTGACAGAGTGAAAGGGCACTAGACTGCAGGCTTCTATGGTAACAGCAACAATTTGGGATTTTGACCTGTAGTTTGGGGGCATTTGCACACTAGTCAGAAAAACAGAATGCATTTTCTAGGATCTGAAACCTTCCTCCATAGTCACCATTTGTGGACCCCTTAAATCATCTGAAGGTCCAAGATGGAAAACTGCTGCTGCAAAACATATACTAGATACCAGTGATATGGAAGGGAAGCAGAGTCCACACTACAGAACACATGGATCCAAAGCTACATAGAGTAAGCTGTCACAGTAAATGAATATATACCATAGATGGGATAGTGGGCTAGATGGAGGCACTGGTCCAATCTCCAACAGCTTGTACCAGAAACCATATACTAACGGAATAACCTAACACTAAGAAAAGTTCCTTCATCCCACTCAGTCTTGTTTGGGCCTCAATTTTTAACCCCATTAGGTACTGTACAGGATAAATTTCCAAGCCAACTATGTGTTAACTCCTGCCTCTTCTCAAGGTATTGTGCTCAGAGGAAAACAGACTAGCAGGATGGCCAGCTGCCAAGACTCCCTTCTGGAAGACTACAGCATTCCAACTAGGGATGTTAAATTTCAATTAATCAGCTAATTAAGCAATTGAAGGAATTTCCATCAACTATTCGATTAGTCAATGGGGGTGGAGGGATGGTGCTTGCTACCCCCTGCTGAGGCTCTGCAGTTTAAATACTGTAGGAGCCACTTGGCTCTTACTACATTTAAAAACTTCAGATGGGTAGCTGAGTTAGTCTGTAACTGAAAAAACTTAAAAACACGACCACATAGTCTAGCAGCACCTTAAAGACTAACAAAGCATGTAGATGGTATCATGAGCTTTCGTAGGCAGTGGTTTGAAGAAGTGGGCTGTGCTCATGAAAGCTCATACCACCATCTACATGTTTTGTTAATCTTCAAGGTGCTGCTAGACTATTCGTTGTTTTAAGTTTTTACATTTAAAAAGGCAGAGCCACAGAAGTTGGGGGCCCAGCCCAAGTGGGAACTGAAGCAGTCCCCACTTGCACCAGGTCCTGTGCTGCACCCCTGTGCTGCTGCAAGCTGTGACGCTTGCTACATTTAAAAAGGCAAAGCCACAGCACCACTGCACCTCTGTTTCCCCTGCCCCACCGGAGAGATAGTGCTGGAGGGAACTGGTTTTTAACCTGGCTCCCCCACCCTCAACAGTGGCTCCTGCTTCCCTCCCACACTGCCTCTGACAGAGGCGGGGGGGGGGGGGGGGGGGGGGGGGGGGGATAATGCGCAGTCAACTCCATAAGGCTTATCAGATACTCAACTACTCTTTTACATCCCTAATTCCAATCACAGAACCCATCTGCCTGCATAAATGAGCAGGCACAGCTCTCAGAAGATGGCTTTCCTTAGCAATCAGTCCTGGGAGATTTACCTAGCAAACTTGCAGTCAGATGCAATGTGGCCAGCTCCTCCACATTTGGTACACACAGTGGTGTTTGTGATGCTACGGGTCTCTGCACTCTGCCATGGCCGCAGGATCCTATGGGTGAACAGAGTAGAGTTACATCAGCTTGACACTAGAGAAAGCAGCAAACATATGCAGCTACACTGACTTTCTACTTCCAAAAGGCAGATACTTACCTGTTGTCATCTTCCCGCAGCGTTCCATTAAGCCGGGCCAACTCACGCAGCTGCATCTTCCGCAAATCATTCTGGTCTTCTGGTGTTTCAATGCCTTGCTTCAGGATATTCCGGATCTGGAAGAGACAGAGATACACTGCTTAGCGGTATCAAGCTCAAAGCCCTATCTGCCTTGGAGAAAGTCGGCTCTCAAAACCCAAAACCCCACCATTAGGATTCCAGCTTCTCACTCCCATTCCTTCCCTGAGATCAACTCTTCCTCAAGTACCCAGGTAGAGCTCTCATTTACTTAATCACTTAGCCTCTTTAAAAAGAACAAAAAGCAGCATGCATAGCAAGAGGATGGCAATGGAATACAAGTGCAGAAGACAAGCTGGAGCTGAGTTTCCATAATGTGATCTTTTACTACTGCTGAGATTAGGGATGTTAAATGCTGGGGTGTGGGATGGGGAAAAGGTGGCTTCACAGGAGCTGGTGCACAGAGGGAGCCAGCTTTTAAGCAGGCTCCTGCAAGCACCAACTCACCTGCACCCCAACCCCTACTGCCGGATACAAAAAGGCCAGACCCCCAACGAACACTCTGCCCTGCTGCCTCCAATAGAGGCAGTAGGAGGAGAAGGGGCCCTGCATGTATCTGTGAAAATTAACCAATGAGTCCAGGCTCATTGGTTAACCATTTACACCATCACATCCCTAGCTGAGAAGCGCTCAGTTTGACCATCAGGAGCTCTGCATTTATACCTGTTCCACAGCTTTCTTCACATTCTCCATAGTGTTGGCAGTGACCAGAGCATGTAGAGGCTCATCTTCTCCAGGTAGCATCTGTCCATCTTTTCGGCCCACCTTCCCTTCCTTCACTGATCCCTTACCCCGGATCATGATCTTGGCATTGCATTCTTTCTCAATATTCTTCAGGGTATTGCCTCTGTAGAACAAATGGCTTCATTATTCCCATGCCAAATAGGGGATTCGCCCTCATCCCCAGCGATACTTCATTTCTACTATAACTATCCATGCCTCAAGTAAGTTAACAGTCTCTTTAGAACAATTTGTTAGTGCAGCACAGTTGTAGCTTTGCTGCACTAGCACTTCAGTTTTGACACTGCCTCACACTGGTATAAGTATTTTCCTGTTGGCATAGGTATTCCACCTTCTCAAAAGCCAGTAGCTAGGTCTTTCATTGACCAAGGGCCACCTACAACAGAGGTTATATCAACATAACCACATCTCTTGGGGGTATAATTTTTTTCATATTCCTGAGACACACAGCTATGCTGGAGTAAATTCCCAGGATAGATCTAGCACTAGAATAATGCCAAGCTCCTCAAACAAATGAATACTGCTCTATTCACAGTGAAAGCATAAACACACCCGGTGTCTCAGAATTACTAGCAAGGAAGTCCTATCAGAAGATAACATGGCATGTAAACTATTTCAGTGTCAGGAAGGTCTACATAAAAATGCATGGGGCTTGCATGATGGAGACTAGAACTGGTATAGCTTTCTAGTGCCCAAAAGACTGCAAGACACTAAAACTACTTTGAGTCTTTGAGTACATTCAGCCTGGCTCTTGAACAAACATGGTTTTGAACCATTTTAAAGGCTGACACTTCCAATTTGGTCTTGATGCCACACCAGTTATTAGCTAGAGTCCTAATGTGCTTTTTCCAGGACCAAATAAGCAAGCACTATCCTTTATCGTTGAAGTCTTGACTCCAAATGCAATCACCTCTGAACTGCTCTCATTTGAGAGAGGAGCCACAGCTTACCTGGGTCCAATCAGAAGTCCCACAAAGTTAATTTCAGGATATTCATCTTGTGGGATCATCACCTTATCGCTCACTCGGGTCGCTGGGGGTCTGAAAGTATTAAGAAGTGAACATCAAGACACGCATATAGCAAGCCAACAGATAAATTCATAAGGAACCTGAGCCATCTGAAATCAGAACTCTTTCCCCAGTTCAGAATGCAGTGGAAGTCCAGGGAATCATAGTGGCTAGCTATCTGCTTTATAGGTGGAGCCCAAAAAGATAATTACAACAGCAGTACTTGTGAAAGGGAAGCTATGATCATCTATACCAGGGCAAAATTCAATCTTGGATTTTGGGACAAGATAAAACCCTCCAGGAATAACACACTGCAAGTGCCTACCCGTAACATCTTGCAGGATCTTCCCCTCCACTTACTTGTAATCAGCTGGTGGCTTGAAATCTGGATTGAGGGCCACCATCTCTGTGATGAGGTTATGTCTCTCTTCCTCTAGCTTTTTGCGGGTGCGAAACTCACGGGTGTTCAAGCGCTTCCCCTCACTATTGTAAATGGGCTCGGGGGAAGGAGACCTGCAGAAAACACCCACGGTTATTCCTCCTGTGGCCAACATCAAGGGACCACTTACAAGTATAGCTTCCCCTGAGCCCTAGCATAATTTAGGCAAATCAGAGATAAATGTGCTATTAAGACCACAGGAAAGGAAGGTGTAAGTTCACTCACGCCTGTCTTATTGCTACATGGACAAGAAGGTTGCAGCAAAACACTATATGCCACGAGGAGGGGGAAAATATGGTACTTTATGGGGATAGCAAGACTAAACAGCTACAGTGATGGCAATTTTGCCATGAGCATGCTCATGTTTTTAAAAGGGAAGGTGGAGAGAGTTAATTCAAACGGAGAACTTTCCAGCTTCACTAGGCAATGAAGCTATGAGTTTAGAGAGACTCCTAACGAAGGAGGTAACGCAGGTTAAACGTGGACTTTTAACAGCATAACAGAGTAATAAAAGATTAGGCTTTAATCAAAGGTGACTAATCCTGCTGGCAACACCCATTAAGTCTAGTTCACTGCCCCAATGTAGAGAGACGGTCATGGCTTCTGTCCTGGCTTTTCCATCATTGTGCTGGCAGCTTCAAGGCCGACTCAACCTGTTTTCTGTGTTAAGGCAGGGTCAAACCGTCTCTTCTTGGTCCACAGTCTGGACCTGTAAACCTCTATGGAGAACCCTGTTTTCTCCACAGGGTTTAGATGCCCAGAAAGCAGAATTAGTTTTGTTTTAACAGCAAAATATTGTGAAGCTAAAATAAAAGTCAGTTTGATCTACCACAGCTGTGTTTGCGGTAAGAAAAAAAAGTCACACTCCTAGAAATTTGATTAAGTTATGGACCTTTTTTAAAACAAAGGAAAATTTAGAATTAGCTGCAAGAAGGGAAGAGATTATGTGGATCAGGTTATTAAAAATACATCCCGGAAGTAATAAGAAACCTACACCCTTGTTTTAGGTTAAAAGAAACTTTTTCTAGCTGGTTAGAACAAGGATAAAATCAGATGATCCCACTGTCTTCTCAGCCTAAAGTGAACCATCAACACATGGAATAAAATGTCAGGTTTGATCAGGACTAACCAGGTCTAAATTACACCTCCATTTCTAGGATTTGAATAAATGTAACACAATCCAATAGCAGAGAGAGCAACACAAAATACAAGCTATCACCCGCCCAGCTTGTTTTATACTAAGCATCTTAAACTCATGTTAGCTAGTAGGTGATTTAGAAACACATTTTAAAGAACTCAAAACACAGTGAATTATTAAATGGCTTAACTTTGAAATTACACATTCAGAAATCAATGCTAAGACAGTCATTTCATGCATTTGATTCTGCTGAACTGCTGAGGAGCAATTAAGAGTTACACTCTCCCGTAACTGAACCAGAAATCCCAATGAATTTTTTATAAACCAGTATCAAGTTTGATATTTGACAGATCAGATGACTCTGGTTTTGGGCTCTTTTGCTAACCTGATCATTAAAAATATTAAAGGTTGTTACAGCAATGTCTCACCTTTACAGGAAAAAATTAAAACACCAATAACTCTCCCCTCATCAGTCTGGGTTACTGTTCATATAATAAATGCCAATTATTAGTCAAATTAAGACCAATAGCCCCAACTCAATCTTAAAAACCAAGCACAAGGGGGAAAAGGACAGACTTTACATCTATTTCCTCCTGACAGTAAAAGGATAAAAACCCTTTCAAAGTTTACTAGTACCTTGTAGTAAATGATTAAAAATAATAGTAAGAAACCACTATGTTGTGGTGCCACATAAAAAGTACAAAATGGGAGGGCAAAATTTGTATGCTAAGGAAAACTAGAGTTAGTGGAAATAAGGCATAATAATTTGACTCCTTTACAAAGGCTAACAAAGATGCAAAAATGAATGGCTTTAACATCCATGATACCATCTTACTGATCTAATATACTGTCAGCAAGTTTTCACTCTTAAAAGCAAAACTACTTCAGTTGTGCTAAATGTTATAACACAACAAATTCCTGCTGGAAGGTTGGAGAGTGGGGGGATTGCTCCCCTCCGATAAACAAACCAGACTCCGCTGTTCCATGCTAACAACCCAATCACAAAAATAAAGTGGTTAAATACTGTTACTTCTCAGAACGTCACTGAAGGCCAACATAGCCACCAGCTGTCCAAAAACCTACTGCAACATTTTCACTTCAAAAAGAGTAAGTGAGGCTGGCATTACTCCACCACCCTGAGCCCCCAGAATTCCCCAAAGCTGTACAATAGCTGGCAGCAAAGAAATTGGTTAGAAAACTCATCTGGCTTTTATATAACCATCCTCAACCACCAAGCAGAAAGTTCTGCAATATAAGCAGATCAGAGTATTTTTCCAGGCTGCTCAAATTCAATGATGCAAAAATAATTTAAAATAAAATAGTGTTTAAAAGTTTGCAAGGTAAACCTGTGAGAAAGACCTCTAGATACTGGGCATGTGCACAAGTCAGACCCTGAAAAAATACATTAATTGGCTACCTTAATTTCCCTTAAAACAAGTCAGATTAATTAAACCTACAAGCTTAGAAAATCACAAATAATGATATACTCTTATTACCCCCGTCCCTGTGTTTTTGTACATCTATAATTGATTTCATTCCATCTTCCCTAACAGAAAAACCCCAGCTCTCCTCCACATCACTGTCATATAAGAGCACTGCAGTCATCTGACTAGGACAGGATTGCATTGAACTGACACATTATGATGCCACCAAAAATGTATTGAAAAAAGGTAAAAGTGTTACTGTCAGCTGGTTAAAACTGTTTCCCAACCTGTCCTCTGGGTTAGGGGGGATGCCCAGGTCTCCTGTGCGCAGTTTACGAGTCAGGTCTTCAATCTGCAGTTGCACTGGAAGAAACCAGGTTAGGAAAGAAAAAAGGATGGAAAAAAGACATTGTTACCAAAAAACATCTCAAATCTTAACATCACAGCATGAAGAACGGGAGACTTTGCAATGGACGACTGATATTGTGAATAAATTGAAGGAGACCCCCACAATGTTATGTCAGCTAGCTAAGTTCAGCAGGAATCCAGAAAGGACCAAATTGATCTTATTTACATCTACCTATCCTTCAAGGAGTATTATTAATTAAAAAGCAAAGTGCTCACTTGAAATGGGGTTAGCAGAAAGAACTGTTTGATCCCAGACTACAACCAGCAAATCACTGGAAGCCAAAACTATTTCTGACCTACTAAAACTGGTATTAGATCCGGGACTAATGTCTTTCAAGCAATTGCATTTTAAATGCTGGACTACTACTTTCCAGAACAGAGTACCAATTTTTTTAAACACATTTTACTGATGATTTGAGAGCCAATTAAAAATGTGAGTAAAATTCATGTTGCTGAACTCAGATATACCAGTTTAGAAAAGGTCTCATTTCTTCTCCTAAGGCAAAAGCACATAGGCAATGCATTTGTCCATGTCTTTATTCTAAAGAAAACTTAAATAAAAAACATACAATATCCTATTGGACAGAAATTGCATGCACTGTACCATACTAGCTAACCCATACTATGTACAGACTGCCAAAGGCCTGTTTCAGTTATAGGTCACAGACAATATAAGTCAAAAAGATTCCGTGTCCATTTTCAGATGGTAAATTACTGAAATGTACAAGCAGCTAAGCTTGACTCAGTTCTTGGCATCTGAGGCTGTACAAAAGAAGAAAGATCAGGATCTTTGAAACCTGAGCAATGTGATTTGGTTAATTTCTGGAGAAGCTGAACAGCACCTTGTGGAGAGGGGTGCTAATCTGGTCCACACCACTTCTTCTCACCATCCCTCCCCCATTTTTTTAAATTAAAAGTGCTGGTGTTACATTTGCTTCTTACCTTAGCATAGACTGAGAATTCTGAGATGCAGCTATTTTATACTATTGGCAGTAGTTTTATGCTGGTTTCAATTTAAAGCGTATGCCTCAAAGGCACAAGAACTTTGCTTTCCTTGCGTGCGCAATATATGTCCTGCATTTCTTACTCCTTCAAATGATATTGGGGGCACTCACTGTCCATATCTGCCAATCATGTCCCTTCTTTAAATTGTTCAAGCAATCCTGGATCTCCATAATCCCCAAATCCTACTTCTCTCCTCCTTAGTCCCCCATGTCTTCCTCTTCCGAATATATATCCTGTGGTTTAAGTTATGCACACATTATAAGCTCTTTGGGGCATGATAAATATCTTAGCTTTGTTGCTGATACAACGCATGCACACACAGGGCTTTACACAAGAGAACAGCAACTTCAGAAAAACAGGAAATCAGATTACTTTGTGTAAATTTCTCACTACAGAACAGCTGTAAAATCAGTTAACACCTGACTTTTCCTTTAAATATCAGATGTTTGTTTTATGGATCAAATTCACCTCTAAATTTCTCTAGAGATCTTCTGATACAGAAACTGTCAGAACTAAGGGAAAAATTGACACTGTCTAGAAACTGAACTAGCAGCCTTGCCAGTAAACCATTAACAGATTTAAGTAGTAATCATTGCCAGCTCTCAGCACTGCTGTGGATGGACAAGGAAATCAGTTACAAAGCAAATCAAAATTCTCAGTGGTTATGCAGAAGAAAGAAACCAAGAATTGTTTTCAACCTCAAGCAGATGAACTGGATCAGACTGTCTTGTGAAGAAGAGCTCGCTTTATGTAAAAAGGCAAGAATAGAATTACATGTGACAATGCAAAGTCTCAGACACATTAGAAATTTTTTTTGCCTCTCTCACACTCCTGGCTTATCAGTTCATGAAAAGTGAATTTAGCATCACTGTTTGCAATTGAAGGCAAAGTTAATGTTAAAACCTTGTATTTATAAATCAAGTTAATTAAAACATTCTTATTCCCATACTGGTATGGTGTAGTCCCAAAGACCAATCTTAACCTTTGAAATTCCCCATTTTCACAACTAATATTTCAAATCCCTTCATACCCACATAACTAAGCCATATCCCTTGCTCAGCAGTTTGTGTGCATGTGAATACAGAGTTCATTAAGCAGAGCTCTAACTAGAAGAGATGCTGAAAGTTTAGATTTCTTGCCACACAGAAAAAAAGTTTCTTAATTTCCCTGACAGCAAAACCAATGTGATCAATACCACCTTGAATGCAAAACTGAACTTCTAGGAAGGTTATTTTTTTAAATTAAGCACCCTAAAAGTAAGTCAGAGACTAGGTTGGGGTGGGGACATTTCTGGTGTACAGCTGTGCTGTGAAAGGAGGCACCTGCTTCCCACATACTACAGTGTGAAGAGGGACTTGGAGGCAATGTTCTCCACTGGAGAGGTAATTCTAGAGGCTCCCACCAACTGTAATGAGATTATTAAGTACACCTCCAGAATAAGGGCCAATATATCTAGAGAAAGGACTATCACACCTACAAAAACTATTCTAGCCATTCCATTTTCACCATGCCTGTGGAGAACATTACTCCTGTCACAAGCAGGAGAGGGGAGCTGCAACAGTGCATGACTGAGCAAATGTGTGAGAATTATTGATTTGAAGTTATGTAATAAGGCCATAATAACCTGAAGTCTAGAAAAAAAAGGTTAACTTTCAAATCACTCAGAATCCAGAAATAGGATCACCACTGACAGCAGATCAGATGGGAAAAGGGGAGAACGTGTATTTACCTATATAAGCTCTCTCTTGCTCACGAGTGAGTCCAGGAGGGATAACAGTGGGCATTCCTGGGATGACAGTCTTCTGCTCCATGGTGTCTTGGTTCCATCTGCTTCTCTTCCGCTTCTTATTAGGGAAATCTAAAGGCAAGCATCCTTTTTTAGACAAACTTTGTATGTTTGAAGGTGTTTCTACAACATAACATAACATAACATAACATAACATAACATAAAACATAACATAAAACATAACATAAAACATAACATAACACAAAAGTTATTAACAGCAACACTGAGCACACAGAATTCCCTTAAATAAAAAATACTGACAAGGCAACCTACACTCCTTCCAATACCAAATCTCTTATAGGGATGAGAAAAGTTGCACACAGTTTTAGTGGATATAATTTCAGTTCAATCACTGACCTGCCAATTGACTTTGGACAAATAACTTTACCTCTGTGCTATGCCGGTTTCCACTCTACTCCCTGTCTATTCAGCCTTTATGTTTTTACTGTCACCGTGTTTGCACAGCACCTAGTACTGTGTGAATGCTATCTATGTTCAGGCCATTGGGTGCTACCACAATACGTAGACAAAAACAAGCAAAAGCAGC
Source organism: Pelodiscus sinensis (assembly GCF_052426305.1). Lineage (NCBI taxonomy): Eukaryota > Metazoa > Chordata > Testudines > Trionychidae > Pelodiscus > Pelodiscus sinensis. Next base: position 16,242,051 of record NC_143062.1, on the reverse strand, counting down.
CATGTTGCCATGTTAAAAGATGTATTTATTGTCAGCAAATAAGCAAGGGACAAACTCAGTAGACTTGAGTTCAACAGAACAGTGATATCAACTACAAAATTATGCTCCTCAATCAAGCTAGTCAAACCAACTGAAAACAGGAAGGCTCTCTAAAGAAAAAACATTACTCTAGAATCCAACACTATTTTTCTAATAATTTCTGCCACCATTTTTAAAGGGAATGTTACAGTTCTGATTTCCATCAGTAAAGCAACATGGCTGCCTCACAGCACCATTTCACATTCAGCCTCTTTGTACACATTACAAGACCTGGGATATTTACATTGGATGATGTGATGGGAAACTATCTATACCCACAGCAGTTTTCCTTTAACAGTGTGTAGGAAATTGTTACTGCTCCTTTTTTATGCTGAGCTTTCATGTGCCTTCACACAGAAAAGCATTCTGTTATGATTTAAATACAGATTTCCAAAATGAGCTCTTATTGTAAAGATTAGAAGTTTAACAGGATTAGCTATCTCTAATCATTTTGCTAAAAAGAGAGACCAACAAAAACAGAAAGTGAAAGAAGAGACCATGGTAGCTTTTACCCTCATTTCTTCCCAATACTACACAGACCTCCATTTTGGTTGCATGAGTATCTGCTAATGCCTATAAACACCACCAGGCCTCCTTTCTTCCAAGAATACCAATCTCAGGCTGTTCAGTGTTTTGGGACTTCAGTTTTGTGCCCAAAGCTTCCACTGAACAGCACATGCCCACATGTTTAGAACCCCCGTTTTAAGATATCAACACTCAGATCTTTTTTTTCCTCTTGGTACCCACAACCAAGTCTTTCCATCCATCTTCCTAGCCACAAACCCACTCTCCAATTAAGAATGTTCCCTTGCTCAATTCTCTTTCTTCAAAGAAAACAGCCAACACCTCAACCCATCCTGTTCCCCTTCATTTCCCCATATTTGGCTGGTTCATCTTCCACCTAGACTCATTCTCCATTTATCAATCTAGTCTCACCCTACTCCTATTTATCCCCATCTCATTCAACCTTTTATTAGTCACAACCCTTTTCCTCTTTCCCAGTACTCAACACCATCACTTCCTTCCATTCTCAAATATACCTCTTTCCCTGCAATACCCCTACAAAGTGTCAAGAGACGTCTCATCCCATGAACCCTTAAACACCATTTTACCCATTCCACTTCTACCCCATCCCACAATTGCCAAAACTATAACTCTCTCTCCGTTTCAGCCCCTTTAACTCCCCATGGCCATCTCAAAAGCCCCAATGCCTTCACTTTTTCACTGTAACGTCCCCCAAAATTGCCTACCCAGCCTAGACTCGCAACTAGCTTCAAAAGGTGCCGAGCCAGTTCCCTCACCGAACACTGCCACATTTACACATAACACCCACCGCTCCAGCTTCCCAACGTCCATCGCTCCCTCGCAGTGCTTGCCTCTTACTTCTATAGACCCTCATACCGCCCGACGGTTCATCTGCAGCCCCACACCCAACCTACAATTCTTCCTAGCCCCACTCTTATGACCCTCCCTCTCCGACCCCCTTTCGTCCTGCTCCTCACCGTGGTTACTGCCCCCTCCCGGGCCGCTCTCATCCTGCTGCGGTTGTTGCTGCGGCGGCGGCTGCTGCTGCTGCTGTTGCTCATGGCCCTGCGGGGGCGGCGGCGGGGACGGGTAGCGGTACTGCCCGTACTGAGGGGGAGCCTGAGGCCCCCCAGCCTGGGGCGGCTGCTGCTGTTGTTGTGGAGGAGGCGGCGGCGGTGGGGGCGGCGGGGGCTGCGGTTGCTGCGGCGGGGGCTGAGGCTGGGGCGGCGGGGGAGGTGGGGGTGGAGGAGGGGGCGGTGGCGGCAGCGCGGCGAAGGGGTAGGCAGCAGCCGCCATAGGCCCCAGCAAGGCGGCTTGGGCCTGGCCCGGGCCTGGCGGCGGTGGAGGAGGAGGACCCGGGAGGACCAGCCCAGGTGGACCCGGCGGAGGCATCGGGTAACCTGGCTTCCCCGGTGGTGGGGGTGGATGGAGCTTCCCTAGCGGCGTGGCGTTGGCTCCAGTCGCCGCCATTAGAGTCTCCTCAGCGCGGCGTTCGCGTTTCGCGAACCTTCCAGCCTATGCGCCTCACAAAGCTACTCGAAAATCATTGGCCGCCGAGATGTCAGTCGTACGCGCACGTCCTTCTATTGGCAGCGCCATGCGTCCGTTAGCCAACCGCGCTGATACATTGGCCGAGCCGCTCCAGTGAAAGAAAGTCATTGGAGGAGAGGAGACAAGTGCTGAAGGCAACACCCATAGGTCAGATGAGATGTCACTCTCTAGCGAACAGTGATGGGAATGGTTGAGCGGCAGTATGCGTGAGAAGGAGGGATGAAAGACAAGTTATGATTGGTTGACTGGGCATTTAAGGCGCGGTACTTGCAGTGTGGCACGGTGGGCGGGAACACAGTTAGGTTTCCGTGTTAGGACTGGTTGAAGAGACGGAGGGCGGGCTCTCGGGATATCGAGCTGCGTCTGGATTGGGGGAGGGGGCGGTCTTGCGACACTCGCGGCGCGCCTTAGAGGTTTTGCAAAGGTCGTTGGAAGACCCCGTACAGTGCGGGGTCGGTTGGTCGTGACGTTAATGCGGAGGTTTCCTCTTATTGGGCAGAGCGCAGCGCAGTCGCCCATGATTGGTGAAAGGGTCTTTCAATTAACGGAGCATTCTCTGATTGGTGAGTGATAGGGCGGGAGCGATCCTGGGTGCGAAGCTGTGCCCCAGAGCCCCAGTGAGTGCAGGCACCGCCTCCCCCTGTCAGGGGCTCATGGGAGCCTAGCCTCCTCCTCCTCACCCTGCTGCAGCCCGAGGGGCTCCTGGGAACTAGGCTTGGGGAAGGCGGTGCTAGGCCACATCACCTGCACCGTGGTGCACAGCAAAACTATAGGGGTGAGCCGGGAGGTGAAGGCTACGGCTTAAAAGCCAGCTCCCCACAAGCTCTGACTGCTGCTGCCTGTAACTGCTAAGAACCCAGCGGTTACATGTTTACACAAATACATGTTTTACATCCCTAGTCTTCAGCCCTTCTCCGAGGCTACATTTCACTTGCAAGGAGAGCGTAGTCCCAGCCCACAAACACACAACTGTGTTCTCCTTACCCCTGCCCAGGTCCCAGTGATAGTGGCTGGGACTATTACCCCACCCCATGATAAACAACAGTTCTCATGGAGGAAGAAGGGGGTTTCAGGCAGGACTGAAAACCAGTCCTTACCAATTAGTGTGACAGCAATAAAAACTAGAAAGGACAGCAGTGGACCTGAATAGGCAAAGAGGCCCCAATGGCTCTCCCCTAGGAATGATTCAGCCAATTAACACCAAGCAAACAAAAGACACATTTAATATCAATATATCTCTTAAATAGCATATTTTTTCAAGTTTTGTTTTTTATCCATAAATTCCAGCTCTCAGTTAAAAAACAGAGAAATTAGCAAAACAGAAAGGGAAGCTTCCACTGCCTGAGTTAGTAGAGCTGTTGGCCCCAAGATTCTGATCTGTCACAATGGCATTTAGGATTGGCACAGTTTTCCAAGGCAGCAAAAGAACAAGGCATCCCAACAGCCAGCCAGTTTAACACACTGCCTGGTAGTGAAGCAGTCTGCTTCATTTTAAAACAGTCATCCACCCACCCACCCACCCATCTTTTCATGCTCAAAATGCCAACCATGCATCCAGTCTCTCTGTAGCAGATACTCTCAAACCTCTTTTATACCAATCAGCCACCCCACCCTGCGAAGCAATTGGCTTACTCACTAAACAAGTCCCTCACATTGCCTCATCAGCCAAACCCATATTTCCCCTCATTCACCCAAGTATTGCCCCAGCCACTTCCAAACCAAACCACCACCTCATCCTGCTAATCACCACTCCCTACCAACAAGCACTCAACTCTCTGCCACCAAGCCATCACCCAGCTACTTAAACCAGCCAACCTATGCCCAACCAGCCATCACACTCTTCCCCTCATCAGAACTCATGCAGCCAAGCAACCTGCCCAACCATTACCAAAACAGTCAAATAGGTATCCCAGCCACTGATTCAACAGGTTTGTCCCACCTCAAGCTTTGCTTGTTGCTTACACTTTGAATGAGAAGACACAGAATTGCTTTCCCACTCCTTTTGCTGAAGATGTTTGCCAGATTTCTGGACCTTAAGTGCTACATAGGAAAAAGAATGCACCCACTGGAAAATGGATTGTCTTCATGTTGAAGCTGGAGGAGGACACTTTCACAACATGTCTCTCCAGAAGACCCCCTTCTTAGGATTAAGAATGGGGTGGGGAGGAGAGAAGAGGAAGCATTCAGCAGGCACAAGTATCAGTCAAGACAGACTAAGGAGGCTTCTTTGGACTGGCTGGTAGTCAATTATTGCAAACATAAGAGTCTCAGGAGATGCTCACTCTAAAAGGGCAGAAGGAATCTCTCCATACACTTCTGAAAAACAGGAGTATCTCAGGAAGACTTTGGACAACAGAAGAGGTGGACTGTAGAGTTTATAAAATAGAATCCATCTGGCATGGATTCCCACAACACAAGATGGACCTTGCTCATGGGAAGAGTTCCCTAGGCTCCTGCTATCTCAGAAATCAGTAGTTTAAATCATCACAGCAGAATTTCCCCTTGCACTGGGGCTCTGCATCCATCCCCATGGGGATGTTGGAAAGGCAGTTCCACATACTCAATAGCTGCTCTCATGCCCCGTTAGGATGTAGAGGTTGCTGTGAGCTAAAGGATTCTCCGTAGGCGTGCTCTCCAGGATTACATCTCTGGAAAGAAATTTCAGGGAGGTAGCTGTGTTAGTCTGTTTCCGCAAAAACAACTATGGAGCCTTAAAGACTAACAATTCATGGTCAGAATGTTTTTTGAGCAGAACAGGACGACTGTTTTGCTCAAAGGTGACTTGAGAGATGTAGCTAGGAATGCAACTCAGCAAAGCCAGCCCCAGCCATGAATGTATTCCACCACCCAATCTAGACCCCATTCCAGTCCCACAGCCATGAATGCAGTCTACCTATCACACAAAACCAAACCCTCTACGCAACTCCAGCCCTCCCCCCTCAACCCAATCACACAACCTTGGCCACCATGCAAAATCAGCCTCTCCAATCCAACCATGCAAAATCAACTCTTGGTTCAAGTGCTGGGCACATTTATCTGACCTCATCATTTCTCATATAAACATAACAGCATTTCATTATACAGCCAGTCCCCGACTTACAAAAGCATCGACTTATGACCATCCTCCCATTAATCCCATTACAGCTGGTCCCCGACTAACGAATGCACCATCCACACTTACGAACAGTGTGGCTGTATGTAAAAGCATGTATTTCCGACTTACGAACAAATGGAGTTACAATCAGGTGTTTGGAACGTAAGTCGGGGACTGGCTGTATAAACCCAAACTAAACTCCCCACACATGCTTCTCCCTTAGCAAGATGACAAAAGAACCACCACTTTATGCTTAATGTGCTCCTGGCACGTGCTCTGATACTGCAATGATAAGCACAGCAGCATAACTTCATCCCAGTTATACAAACCCAGTCCCTAATACAGCACATTCACCATGCAACCTCTGGCTTGCCCAGAATGCAGCCCAAACCCTGACAAGCCTGCAAATCCACCCAGTCATGTAACATCCCACAGGATCAAGGGTACAGGATGCACACACTAGAGTGTGCAAGATGGAGACCAGCTACTAAAGTGATCTGGCCTAGGCAAGAGGAAGGAAAAAAGTTCTCAGCTCCTGGTCTCCCAGATAATTTTCCCACTGTCCCAGCCTTGCAGGCTGGCAACAGGTTCCTACCACAGCCAGACTGGGGGTAGCGAGCTATAGCAGGGCAGCCATACCACTTGATCAGAGGGTGGAGACAGCGGGACAAGAATTGCTTGCTGCCATCTGCCATGACTACATCCTCACTTTGGGGTCTCACCTGTTGGCTCCCAGCACACGGAACATCCTGGATTTATCTGTGATTTCTTGGGTCACCTGTCAAGGAGAAGGTTCAGATCAGCACAGAGTTCTCCCAGCCCAGATCCCTACTGGGTCAATGCATCTCCATCCCCTACCCAACGATGGGGATAGATCCTATATCACAGAGTCTCCCTCAGGAGCAATACTACCTCTGCATACATCATCTCCAAGTTATTCCCCCCTGCAGCGTCTGATCCCCCCTCATCTAGGGAAGATAGGTAGATGCATCCACCCAAGCCCTGACCTGCACTCACCTCATTGCTCTCCAGACTGCGGCCCTGCATGCCATGTTTCCAGAAGGCCAGCACACTGTCTTGAAGGCACACTGTGGTGGGCAGGACAGAAAGACAGGGGTGAGTGGCAGATGTTATGGATGACCACATCTTGGAAAGCTGGCATGTGGAGGACACTTATCAGGGCAGGTAGGAGAGTACAGGAGGAAGAGAAGGTTGGACAACCCCTGAGATCACCAGGCCAAGCTGGAATGCGGGAGATAAGCAGGCCAGTGGAAGCTCTATCCCCAAGAGACCTTCCCCCACTCACCAATTGTCTCAATGGGGAAGTTGAAAGTGAGCTCTGAGGCCAGGGCTCTCTTGGGGGCCCCACACAAGTTCACTGTCCTTACATAGCCTGTGGGAAGAAAGAGAGGCTGTCAGCATCGACAGTGGCCAGGCCTGAGCCAATGGGGGTGGGACTGGCGGGGGCATGCTGGGGGTGGGACTTACGCTCAAAGCAAACGAGGACTGTGTCTCTGTCCATCTGAGTCACATGGCTGGCCACACTGGAGGTCCCATCTGCAATGGAGACACAGGGAATCTCAAGGGGAGCTGAGCCTTCTAGTAGGGAAAGGTTTTGTACCCCATTCCTTCCCCTCTGAGCCCATCAATTCCTCCAGAGGGGAAAGACCCTGAGTTCCAGTCCCCTGCCACCCTGGGGCCCATGTGTGTTAGTTTCCCCTAAAGGGGAAAGACTCCATGTCCAGTTTCCCACTGAGGTGTCGCTTACCTGCAGGGCTGTCAATGTTGAGGCTGGAGTTGGTGCTGAGTGAAATGACGTTAAACTCCAGCTCCTGGCCCGGCTGGTCTCGGTCCACAACACACACACACACCTGGGGGTACTCTTCCGTCTCCACCACCAGCAGTTCAAACAGGCTCAGGGGCATGGGCAGGGCCACAGGAAAATGCTGGGGTGAGGAAGGGGAGGCTGAGATCTTAGCAACAACGGGTTCTCCCACATGGCAAGCTTCCCTAGGGCAGTGCCATCAGTGAAACTGGCCATTTTCCCCCACCAGAGCAGCATCTAGTCTAGGGCAAGTACTACAAGCTCCACGCGCCCCCAGAGCAGTGCCCTGCAGATTTTAGCTCCATGCAGGCATCCATCAGAGTCAATGCAACTGTCAGGTTCATCTGTGGCTCCAGAACTCCCCCTCCTCCCAACCTACCTTCAGTAGCATGAACTTCTGCAAGGGTTCGTACCACTGCAACAGCACCAGGCTTGAGGGGAGAGCAGCGCACAAGAAAGTGTTGCCAGAATAGGGGTTCCGAACTGAAAGGCAACCAAGGCAGATGAGTGTTCCCCTGAGAGGGGAGCAATCAATTGAGGGGCTCCCCATGTGCCCAGAAAAACAGTAATCTGGCCTACAGGAAGCACCCTAATGGCACATCAGGATTCTACTCACCTACTCGGCACTTGAGGCAGCCCTTGGTATCTGCTATCTTGGAGGAGAGTGCAAACTTCCTGCAGGGACGAGGAACAGACCAGAAGGAAGGAGTGAGCTGCCACCAGAGGATGAAAGAGGGCAGGATGAGGTGGAATGCAGAGGGGATTCTACAGCCAGGCATGATTCAAACCCACCTACTGTGTCAGTTAATTCATGGAACGTTGCTACCAGACAGTGGAGAAACAAAGAACTGGAGGAGAGCTGAAGCAAGGATGGGGGAGTTTTCAGAGTGGCCGCTGCTAGGATTGAGACATGTAGCCATGCACCTACTATGGGGAGCCATCAGAGTGGATCAGGCCCGGGGGTCTGGAGCCCACTATCCAATCCCTGACAATGGCTTCTGAGGAAGTCCCACATCAAGCCAATGTGGGGTAATCTGTCCTCACAAAGGTCTCATCCTAATCCCTACAGAGATTTTCTTAAACCTTCAAGGTGAAGAATTTAGCTCCCAGTTCATTACCATTAGCCAGTTTAACTCTGTTCTCTTTTTCCTCTCAATGCCCAGGCCCAGTCCCTCTGGGAAATTCACTACCAGGCTCTTAGTCTTAGCACTGGGTAGTGGCAGTGTATATAGCACAAAGGTCAGGTTTCAGGGCTTGACTACAAGCAGGGAGGTCAGGAAGGATCTTCTCCCATCAGCTAGCATTGGACAATGATGCATCCAGCAGGAGATCAGGGTATACGGGCCCAGTGGTCTGGCTCAGGTTGGTAGGCATGGAGTGGGAGGGCCTCTAGGAACCCAGGGTGGAGAGGGGAAGAGGGGCCCATTGAACAAATCCAAGAGGATCCTGTGCCCTAAGGAAACATGAGGGGATTTCAGGCTGAAGGGCTGTAAGGATGCCCAGCAGCATCCATGGATTGACCCCAACTCCATCCTGTCTTGGTGAGGTTTCGGATGTGGGGCCACGCACAGCACCTGGGGATAATGCGCTCGGTCAGCCGGTTGGTAGCAATGGAGAGGGGAACCTGCCGCTTCTGCAGCTGCCTTCGCTGCTCAAAGAGGCCCAGGAGGTTGTGAGAGGAGATCTGGGAGGATTTCCCTGCAGAGAGAGAGCTACGTTAGATACTATGGATGTAAAATCCTGTTTAACTGGTTAACTGAGTAAAAATGTTCAACTGTTTAACCCATTAAAGGGGGAACAGGCAGGGGGGCTGCTCTGGCCAGCCAGTTAGAGCAACTCCTTCCTGCAGTTGGCCATGTGGGGCTGAAGCAGCCCCTTGTCCAGGGCAAGTGGGGAGCTGCTCCAGTCCCTACTGGTTAACCATTCATGTTGTTATTAAATACCTGGGATGGTGGAGCCTAATGTGCTATCCTTAGGGAGCTGCACTCAGCTCTGCCAGTCCCCCTGGCCCCACCAATAGCCCCTGGCCCCACACCCAGCCTTGCCGATGCGCCTCATCCACACCAACAGCCTCAGCCTTTCCACCAGGCCTCCATACCCAGCCCTGCCGATGCCCCTCAGCCTCATCCACAGTCCTGGCCATCCCAACACAGGCTCCACACACCCAGCTCTGTCAGTGCATATTAGTCCTGGCTTGCAGTCCCCATCATCCCAGCTCTGGGCTGCCTCAGCTCTGGCTGATGCCCTTGATAACTTGTATGACATTCTGTGTGCCTCTCAGTAGCTGCAGCCAAAGGAATGTAGTTTCATACTGAGAGGAAGCACAGCTCAAGGGTCTCTTCTCACTCACCTGCTAAGGAGAGCAGCACGTTGTTCATACAGTACAGCCAGGAACACCTATGGGGCAGGAGCTGGAGGGACAGACAGACACCTCGCCTGTTAGTTCTTCAGTCATACTTAAGTCAATTTTATCAGGAAACTCGAGCACTGCCGTTACCTCTGCCCATGTTGCCCATCATTTAGTTACTCACTGCTGTCCACAGTGCCCACATGCCAGAAGAAGCCAACACTGGTGCACTTAGCTCCCCCACAACGCCCCCTGCTGGGAGAGGCCAGGAACTCCCAAAGCATGAAGCTGTATCCCTGTCTCAGGCATCTCACCTTCTCCATGGTGTCCTCATGGAGTTCGTGCAGGTTGAGTGTGTAAATCCCCTCCTCCGCCCCAACCACCAGGTACTGATCTGAAACAAGGCCAGCCAGAGTTAGGTTTGAGGGTGGTGCAGAGTCTCAGCACCCACTTAGAAGCCAGCAGTGTGTCTGTTTCCCTTCTACCCACAAGCCCCTCTTCAGCTAAGTGGCTGGGATCCAGGACCTGGAGGGACAGATCAAGTCCCCAGATTGGCTCAGCTATAATGAAGACATGCCCCAAGGGTAGTGGGGAAACAGGACAGCATAAGGTGAAAGAGAACATGTGCATAGGTGAATTTTATGTGGGAGGAGAATCTACCTCCTTCCCCTGAATGGAGTAGCTGGGCAGAGATGGGCTTAGTATAAATGCGGGGGATGGGGAAGGAGCTGTGCTGGAGGCAGCTGAGGGGGTCCTACCTCGTGTCTCTGGGTGGATCCATGTCACAGCTGCATTGATCTTTAGAGGGCAGCCATTAAAGACTTTGGAAAAGCAAGCACCCATCTGTGAAGAAGAGACCAGGAAAGGCTGAACCTGAGTAGCCAGGAGCTCCCAAATAGCCAGCAGTCCTGCCCTGCTCCTATGCGCCCCCTGCAGGGAGATGTTGAGGAATGAAACTTACATGGACCTTGGGGGTAGGGGGCAGCCCATGGCAGCTGGATCTCTGAAAGAGAGAGAAAGCTAGTCAGCACCAGACACCACCAAATAAGGACACTAGCTGCCCATGCCAACTGAGAGGCAACAAGAGCACTGGGGCACCAACCAACCAACATCAGACTGGAATCCACGAGCCCTGACTCCCAGCTCTATGCCCTAATGCCTGGATCCCACTTCCCTCCCAGAGTGACAGAGATAACCCAGGAGTCCCGCTGCTTTGTTGCCTATGAACTAGGGATGTGAAGGTTTAACTGGTTAACCAGTAAGCCTCACCCTTAACTGGTGAGGCTTACCGGTTAAGGTTAACCAATGGGGCTGGAGCCGCTCTCTGCCTGCCATGGGCAGGGGCCTGCTCCAGCCAAATGGGGGATCTGCTGCAGATAGGGACTGCTCTGGCTGGGCGGGAGCACCCTTACCTGCAATGGGGGTTGGGAGGCATTCCAGCCCAGCTTGCTCCCCTTTAATCGGTCAAATGGTCAAACAGTATGTTTAACTGGTTAGCCAATTAAACAGGATTTTACATCAATCCATGACCACCAGGCTTCCCCCTAATCTCTTACCCTCCTCTTTCTATCTCGGCCTGTTTCCCAGGTGGTTTGCACCTACCTCTGTCTCCTCCTTCCTCTTCATGGTGGCCCATTCGGTGGAAAGCAGGGATACTGCAGGCTCTGGGGAGCCAGTGTGCAAGGGGGTTGGGATGTCACCTGACTCTGGGCTGCCTGGAGGTGGGGGACACACACAGTACCCACCAATCAGAGAGAATTCTGCCCCGGCAGCCTCCTCCCGGTTTGGCAACGGGATCCTCCCTGCAACAGATCCCTCCATTCGCAGTTCTCAGCCCCCCACCAGAGATCCTTGTACCACACCTGGATTAGACTGTGGGGCTTAAATGGCCATGGTATCCCCTGCAATAGTTATGGTAGGGGCTCCTCTGGGCACCCCCATAGTCAGACACACACTGCCCCCCCATGTGTCCTCCGCCCTTCCCCCCGTTTTAAGGTCATGATGTGAGGGAAGTCCTAGTAGTCAGTTCAGTCCCCTGCTTCTCTGCTAGTAAGGAGGTCAATGTGATGGGAGCCCCATCATGCTAGGGATCAATGGAGTGACATCTGACCAACTCGTATCACAGGTAGGATCTTCCATTCACTGCAGACCTGGGGCCTCAATACAGCTAGTGCCCCTTAGAGGGCAAAAGTGCTATATCCCATTTCCTGCCTCTTTGAACCAGCCAATCCCCCCAATCCTGTCAAACCTAGGTACCTGCTGGTGTCTGTCTTTTCATGGTCTCTGAGCCAGCCCCAGGCTCCATGCCCCCCAGCTCCCAATTCATCAGGTCCCAAAGCAATGCCCTCTTGATTGTTCCCATCTCATTCTCTGGGACACAGTGGGAGTCCACAGGCTGATCCTTTGGCATGGCCACCTAGGCATAGAGATAGACACAGAATGGGAGGAGACGTATGCCAGGGCAGGCAGCTGCCTGGAGAGATGTGTATAGAAGAACTTACCTGTCCAGACACTGGGCGGATGGTCAAGCTCCTGTAAGGGAAAGAAAGAGAAGGGTCTGGGGCAAGGCTCAGAGAAAGGCAGCCCCTCATGTGAGTAAAAGCGGGGGCCCTTGGGTGTAGGAATTCCCTGTTCTAGGAGTTTCCAAGTGCATACTGTGGGTCAATGACATTCATCCTTGCCACATTCCAGACCTGGGATTGAGAAGGGAGGCATAATAAGCAGCTGAAGAGAGCGGAGTTCACACTGCTGCCCCTACCCTTCAAAACAGCCCGAGTGCCAACTCCAGCTGCACACACACCAGGTGCATCTCTCTGAGGGGGGAGTGGCAAGGATGCTTTTAAAACTCACTGTGTGAGGGCAGGGACCCTGCATTACTACCCTTCCCCCCAAAATTACCTGATCTCTACAGCTTGGTGTTAGGTGAAGAGACTCCTTCTCCCCCTCCCCCCCACACTTTGCCTGCCCCACTCTGAGTCTCAGCTTTACCTTTCCTCCAGCGCCTCCTCCACAGACTGCAGGAGACTCCTAAAGACAAGGAAAAAGGGTAGGAATACAGACCATACATTACCTGCCCCCAACCTGTTAGACCCCACTTCCCTCCCAGGGCTGGGATAGAACCCAGGCATCCTGGCTCCCAGCCTCCGCTGCTGTAACCCACTAGAGCCCAGTGAGCTATTAATGCACAGCACTGCAAACCCAGTGTCAAAGCCACCCCCACCCTTAGAGCTAACTAAACTGCCTACTAGGGATATATAATCCCATTTAATCAGTTAACCAGTTAAATGTGAAGTTTAACTGGTTAACAGATTAAGCAGGATCCCAAGCAGGGGACTGCTCCAGCCCAGCTGGAGCAGCCACTTCTGGTCCTGTGCAGTGCTGCCACTCCCGTCAAGGCCTTCAGCGCCGTGGGCCTGGTGGAACTGTAGCAGCTCTTCACCTATGGCAGGCAGGGGGCTGCTGCTGAGTGGCAGTTAACTATTACCTGATAAGCATGAGGGTAACCGGTTATCTGTTCACATTCCTACTGCCTATCTACCCCGTGTAGAGCCGTCCACCCCCTGTGCAGTAGGAGGCACTGCTCAGTTCCCCATGCCGCACCCGTCATGCTGAGGACTGTGACACTCCCAGGTGGGACAAGGAGAGGCTGAATTGTGAACCCAAGAGTCCATCAAGCCTTCCCAAGGATACATACTTACTCTTCAGCTCCTAGCAACGTCCAATCATCCTCCTCTTCCCTCTAGGGAAGGACAAGACTTGTAATCCATATGGAGTTACCAGCTCCCTACAGCGCCCCCCACTGGGCAAAGCCAGGGCTGGAGCAGCTGGGTGCTCCCCACACAGTAAGCGCCTGCTTTTGTCCCTAATGCACCACCTGGTGGGCAAGGCAGGGACTGGAGTAGCTGGGTACTCCCCCCACAGCTAGCTCCTGCTCTGCTGCCCACAGCACACCCTGCTGGGTGAGGCTGGGTCTGGAGTAGCCAGGAGCTCCCCGCACAGGTAGCTCCTGCCCTGCTGCCCACGGTGCACCCTGCTGGGAGAGGCAAAGAATTAATGGTGTTTCCACTCACCAGACCACAATACGGTTCTGTTTCTTTCCTCAGTGGGGGCCCGAATTTAATTTGATTAACTGAAAATCAAATAATACAAAATTGGCTCATCTGCTGACTGAGGCACACTTCATTCCCCGCTGGGCTCCAGAGCAGCTAGTACTAGAGAGAGGCACTGGCTATAATTTTAGGGGTGAGGCAAACAGTCCTGCTGCTAACCACTCTTGCTTTTTGAAGACTGTGACCAAATCCCAGCTCTGAGACGCTCCATTATTTTTGCCTACCACTTCCCCCACCATTCCAGTTGGATTCAGGATTCATCTTCATTTTCCTAAGCCGTTGTATAGCCTTGCTGTGTGATGTTCAAGTGCCTCCACACCCCACAGGCAGCTGCATCTCAGCACCATGCAGTGGATCCCCAAATAAACAGCATGCATGGCGGGATAACTGTGCTAGGGCACTTGGATCTTGGTACACCAGTCTGGGGGCAGCAAGAGTGCTCCCCAGCTGGGGAAGACTTACACTGGATTTCGGAGAGAGTCCGTTCTGCCTGGCCATGTGCCCCACGGGAATGGATTTTGTCTGGGAAGATGTCATAAGCCTTACAGGAAAGAATGGAGGTGGGGAAGAAAGGCAGTGAGGAGTTTTGGGAGGGCTCACATTCAGGCAGAATTGCAGGGAGACAGGGAGGAGTTACTTATAGTCTTTTTTAAGCCCCCAACCCTCCCACTTCACCCCCCGCCCCGCTTTCCAGGAAGTTCACAGAAGCAGACCCAGCTGATTGTGCTGTAAGGCTGGATTGTAATGCGGGGGGAGGTGGTAAGTGCCAACGTGGCAGCCCCCAGAGACCCCACACACCCAGTGGGGCAAGGTACACAAGGCGGCCCATTTGCGGGTAAAATTCCCCCCCAGGATGAGAACATTTCTACTACACCCCATCATCTCAGGGCAACAGACTTCAGCTTAATGCAGGGAGGGGCAGATGGGCACTGGGTGGGGAGTCATAGGATCCAGGCTGCCTCCCATTGGTTGTCATGGTAACCAAGCCCAATGACAGAGATAAGCCTGCTGCAGGGTGGTGGGTCAGTGCCCATAAAGGCTGGAGGGGTCAGGGGCATAAAGGGGGATCCTAGAGTCTCCCAAAGGGCAGATACCTCAAAGTCTCCATCATCCAGGGAGGGGGCAGCCAGGTCAGGGCTGTTGACCTTGTCGAGTAGCTCGATGACCAGGGCACGGGCAAGGGGCTGGCTGGTGAAGGGGTGCTGGGGGGAAAGGGGTCAGGGCCCTGAAACTTGGAGACTAATGGTCCCCCCCAGACAGCTGCACCACTGTCCTACACAGCATGCCCATTTCCCCACCCCCACTCTCCCTCCCATCCCCACCCACTGCCCTGATCTTTCCCAGACACTTCACATCCCCACTGCCCCCAGCACCCCTACGCATACACCCTGCACTGCCCCACCTGCTCCCCATCTCCTCCCACTCACCACACCCTAACCCTGTCACCCTGAACCCCCATTTCCCTGACACACACCCTGCCCCCCACTGCAGTACAGTCTCCCCAGTAGCTCCTTCCACACCAACGCCTCCCAAACTCTACACTCCAATTATACCCCTGCTCAGTCACCATCCCCAACGCCTCCCAAACTCTTCACTCCAATTACACCCCTGCTCAGTCACCAATCCCTTCAGCTAGTTCACCTGTAACAGCTTTTCTGCTGTGGGTCGCTTTTTGGGGTTCTTGGTCAGTGCCAGTTTGAGGAAGTGGTGGAATTCAGGGGTCCTGGGCAGCAAAGGGGGAATTAGCAAATCCCCCTACATTCCTTAGGAGACCCCAGCCCTTTCAAGTCCCCCAAATTCTCCATCACTTTTAAAACAGAATCCTAACTCCAACCCCAGAACTCCTGGCCTGCTCCCTCTAGTGCCTCTTGGAGGGAAAGGCCAGGGCTGGAGTTGCTGGGAACCCCCCCCCCCCCCACACTTTACCCTGTTCCCCACAACAGCTCCTGCTGGGAGAGGCTGGCAGCAACACTCACCAATGTGCTTTATCTTTCAGTTTAGGGGGTTGGAAGCTGCTCTTGGACATGAGCATCAGGGCCCTGCAGAGAGAGAGAGAGAAAGGGTATGTCTACACTACCCCGCTACACTACCCCGCTTCCACGAGATGTACAGATAGTTCGGAATAGCTTGCTAGTCCGAACTATCTAGCCCGTGCCGCGTGTAGCCGCGCGGCACGGGGTTCGAACAAGCCGGCTTTTAAAAATGGCGCCGGCCGGCTTATGCAAATAAAGCCCGGGAAATTCAAATCCCGGGCTTCATTTGCACGTTCGGTATGCATACATTACCCCGCTAGTTCGAACTAGTGGGGTAGTGTAGACATACCCAAAGAGAGACTGGAAGTAGGGGAACCAGACAAACAGAACCAGAATGTGAAGGGTTGCAAGGGAAACAGAGCTGGGAGGGGGACTCGATCCCAGATCTTCCCTTGCATCCAACATTGCCACTAGCAGCCCACCCCAATTCTCCTCTCTACTGCACTTTCCCTACCTCCTCCCATGCCTAACGGAGCAATCTGCCCATTGGCCTCTTACCTCATGGGATGAAGGTCAAAGAGTGGGGGCTGCAGCTCAGCCAGCTCGATGGCTGTGATGCCGATGGCCCAGATGTCACACAGCTGGTTGTAGCCTCCCTTCTTCTCCACCGCGGCCACCTCAGGGGCCATCCTGGTTGGGGGAGAAGCCGCAGACCAATTAGACAACCCCAGACCATACAAACAGGAATCTAGCTACCATCTGGCTACACACACACACACACACACACGCACGCACGCACGCACGCACGCACACACACACACACACACACACACACACGATCCCAGGCAATTGGCTATCCCCATGACATCCCCCCCACATACACACCAGCCACCCCCAGGATCCAGGCATCCAACTCAGCTCACCAGTCTCCCAGCCAAGTTCCCCAGATGCTGGGCACCTCAAAGTACCCCCGATATCCTCCAGGCTTGACACCCTCCTCCATCCCCCAAACCAAGTTGCTGTCTGGCCCCTCCTCTCACCCACCAAACCCCCTCCCACAGGGACATCCCAGGCTCCAAGACAGCCCCAGATGGGGGGGTTCCCAACTGTGAGATAACTCCACTCCTCTCTCCTGCCACCATGTTCCCCTGGTGGGTACCAGAATGAAGCACCAGGGTGGAGGAAGGGGTAAGATACCAGTAGGGGGTCCCAATGAAGGACTTCCGCTTTGCCACTGATGCTGTCAGCTCAGCTGAGACCCCGAAATCCGCTGCAAGACAGAGGGAGAGTCAGGAACCCTTGTTAGGAGTGCTATGAGAAAGGGATCACATATGCAAGCTATGGGTCTATACAGCACCTGGCACAACAGGTCCACAGTCACTACCATGGATGGGCAGACAGATGGGCACATACCATCTGCTGACGATCCTCAACTGTGACCTACATCCCCCTACTATCCAGCCCTGAGTTCTCCCCATCCCCATTACTATCCAATAAGCAAATGCGTACTCAACAGCGGACCCCAAGCTCCATGTGGCATTGCCGCTTTTAAACACTGCAGGGAGCCCGGCATCAGGCTCCTCACGGCATTTCAAAGTGGCAGTGCTGCATGGAGCCAAGTTTCAGCTGGGTCCACAGCTGACCCGGGCTCCATGTGGCACTTTCACCTTTGAAGTGTAGCAACAGCCCTCTTGCTACACTTCAAAGGCTGAGGCGTCCTATTGAATAATCGATGCAAAATGCATCAACTATTCAATTAGTCAATTTGTCAATATTTAACATTCCTAATCCCCACTGGAGTCTCTTAACCCTAATCCACAGCCACTTGCTATTTTAGCGCTGGGCTTCCTCCCTGTTCCCCAGCTCTGCTGGTGCCCCTCAGTCATGACCCCATCCCCATCCCAGCCCTGGACTCCCACTCTCAGAGATTCCGGGGTTTCTATGAGGAAGGAAGAAGAGCAGGTAACTCACCCAGTTTCACATCTCCAGAGTGAGTGAGTAGGATATTGGCTCCCTGCACCAGAAAGGGGAAAGTGTCAATGAGGGTGAGGATAGAACCACTGCTCCACTGGAGTGACCTCCCCTGTCAAAGCAGCCTGAGCTGGGGAGAAACCCAAAGGGCTGGCAAAGGAGGGACGGGAATGCTACTCTGATCTTTTCCCTCCCCAAAGCCAATGGGATTCTCCCTCTACCCTTGTTAACCCTGGGTACAACATGCTGCAGGATGTTACCACAGTGAAGGGCCCGGGGTGGGTGGCGAACAGAGTCAGCTGCCTGGGTCCTATTGGGAAAAGGGGATTAGTAAGCAAAGGTGTGCCCCAACACAGGTTCATGGCTCTGATCAAGGGTGTTGCGGGGGCACAGGGTGGGAAGGACCTACAGAGTTCATTCGAGAGGAGAGGAGAGGAGATCTGGGGTAGGGTGGGCCTTGGGATCTGGTCTGAGGGGTCCAGGGGAGAATCTGGAGAGGGGTGGACCCCAGGGTCTGGTCTGAGGGCTGAAGGGGGATCTGGGGCAGGATGGGCTCTGGGGTTTGGTCCAAAAGGGGAGGGGGCATCTGGGGCAGGACCAGGACCAGGGTCTGATTAGCAGGGAATCTGGGGTATGATGGGCTCTGGAGCCTGGTCCAAGGTGTGAGGTGGGATCTGGGGTGGGGTGGGCCCCAGGTTCTGGTCCAAGGGGTGAAGGAGGATGTGGGACAGGGTGGGCCCTGGGATCTGATCTGAGGGGGAGGTCCCTGAGTCTCACCTTTATGTCCCGGTGCATCTTGCCCTTGGCATGTAGGTGATTCAGGCCCTGAAAGAGGAGCAGTGACCTTCTGAGCATCCCCCCCATCCACATGTTACCACCCTTTCAGTACTGATCTGCCAGACCCTGGGGAGATTGCTGATCTACTCGGGGTGGGGCTCTCAGTCCCCTCTGTCCCCTCTCCATGGCAACCAGGCTAGTGCCTTGCTGTAATTCACACAGCTCTTCCTGCCTCCAGGGACAGAGGAAGCTACAGGGCAATAGACCATGAAACAAGGACTTCCTGCCTGGCCTGGGCCCCAGCAGAGAAACCAGGTGTCCGGGCTCCTAGCCCACCTCCCTCTGCAACCCTCAAACACCATTCCTCTCCCAGATCTGGCGATACAGTCCAGGTGTCAGTCAGGCGCTCGCTAAGTGGAGGGGTGCCCAGCAGCGGCTTTGAGCCCCCCCATCAGCTCCCTGTTTATTCACCTGCAGTGTTTCTCTGCATACGTAGGCAATCTGCTTCTCAGAGAGGGGGCCGGTGGCTGCAAGAAATGGGCAGATGTGGACAAATGCATAACTGGAGGGGGAGGGGGGTTCCACTATTCTCCTACCACCATCCAACCACTCTCCAAATACACCTCCCCACCAGTGTTCCCTATAAGCTGTGCACTTGTGCAGCTGCTCAGGAGAGATTCCAATGCCGCCCAGCTGATTAGCACAGCACCCACAGCTCAGTTTTGTTTCTATTGGGGTGCTTAGTACATGCCTCAGTGCACATAAAATGTATTCTGCACATGGATGGAAAAGATGAGTAGGACCATTGCTCCCAACCCCTTCCTGTGCCCAGCTACAGACACCCAAATTACTCCTCTCCCAAAGCCTCCCAAATGCCCCCGCACACAATGCAACATATCTGGCTTCTGTGTCATCACATCCCCCATGTTCTAACACTGTCCTCACTTCCTCCTATCCATCCCCCCGGCCTTCCCCCCACCCCATTTCCTCCTATTCACCCCCCTTCCAACACCCACTTCCTCCTATCCACCCAACCCCCACAGGACCAGGAACCAGAGATATTTTGCAAACAGGAAGGGAAACCAACCAGAAAGTGAAACAGACAACATCTTTTTACAACATCCTGATGAGAGAACATTCTGTGCCCCTGTGGCAGAGCACATGGAAGCCAGGACTCCTGGGTCCAATCCCCAGCTCTGGGAGCAAGGTGGGATCTTGTGGGTGAGAGCAGGAGGTTTGGGAGTCAGGAGTTCTGGTTTCTGATTCTGGCTGTGGAAGAGGAGTGGGGAAAAGAACCCAAGAATCCTGCCTCTCAGCGACCACCTACCCTCCCTCCCTCCCTGCTTCTAGTTACATCAGAGACTCACTGTGGTAGATTTCCTGTAGAGAGCCTCCTTCACAGAACTCCATGCAGATCCAGAGACGGTCATTCCTGAAGGAACAAAGGGAAGGGCTGTCACTACAGCACTGAGATGCAGTCACCTCATGGGTGGGGCTGTTGGTACTGAGTTTTGCACAAGAAATGAAAGAAAATCATGTAAGGGGGAAACCTGAGGGATGCTGAAGGAATTTTCTGAGATGAGTTGTTCCAAGCCTGGCACTGAGGGATGCAATGACTGTATGGGCAGAGTGCTCCCACCCTGCTCCCTGTAGCACAACACCCCAAGCCTGTCTCACCTGAGGTAGCTGCCGAAATACGCCACCACGTTGGGGTGCCCACAGTCCCTGAGCGTCGTGATCTCCTGCTGGATGGAGCTGATGTCATCCCCTGGAGAGAAGAAGAGTTGAGGGTATGTCAGGGAGAGATGGGGGATAGGGAAGCCTAGGGGACCCCTATGGCATCATCCCAATGGGGCTGTGTCAGGGACATAGCTGGGTCCCCAGAGTCATCCCACAAGCTGGCTACAATGCTTCCCATTCACCCACAGAACCCCTGCTACAGGGAGTCCAGGCGGTGCCAGGGCCTAGCCAAACTAAAGGAAAGTCTGGTCTGGTGATCGCAGATTGTCCCAAAGGTAAGCACTGTGATGGGGGTGGGGCATAATTCCGAGGGAAATTCGGGGTGCACCAGGTGCATGCAATTGTGGGCAGACTGGGGCAATGCAGGGGTCATTTATAGACACAGACCAGTGGTTCCAGGTGAGCACTAGGGGTGTGGGGAGAAGGCACTGGAGGAGTGATTCCAGGGGGGAGGTTCTGGTCTTTACCTGGGTCCAGTTTGATGATCTTTATGGCAGCCAACTCTGCTGTCTGGGTGTTCTGGGCCTAAAGACATGGAAGGGGCCATCGTTTGCAGGGGCCTTAGCATTTGCCGGTTATGCACCTACTGGGGAATGGGGTCAGGAGCCAGCTCTTCCCACATCAGTGTCCCCAACTGCAGACATAATCCCCCAGGGCTGTTTTCTCCCCACAACACACCCCTCAGTCCTCAGGGCCCAGAGCTGGCCCCAAGACTCCTACTTCAGAAAAATCCCCCTCCCCAAAAGGTCCTGGGGTGATGCACCCCCTCAACAGGTTTCCCAAAAGCCCATTTCTGAGCCTTAGGCTCATGAGCCTGGAATTCATTTTGCACCCCTCCCTGAACCCCAGAGCTTGGGTTCCCCCCAGCCAAGCCCCCATTTCTCCTCCAGCCAACCCGAAGGTCTATCTCACCCAGCCCAGCACTCCACTCCCTATTGAGGAGAGGGTAGCTCTCCTCACCCGCCCACCCCTCATCTAAGCCCAATTCTCCCTTTCCTTTCAATATCAGGGTCCTGCCCCCACTCCCATTTGTGATTTCTGACACCAAAATAGCCTTGTTCCGAGTTTCCAGTCCTGACCCCCAGCCAGCTGCTGCACCCAGCACTTCCTGCCTCCAACTCCACTCCCTCCTGAGGCCTAGCTGTAGACAGGAGAGGAGCAGGGGAAAGTACAGATAGCTCCCCATCCCAGCTCCGCTCTGCAACACCCATCCCTGGGGCTGGTAGGGCATGTTGCAAAGTGCCCTTGTGCTGATGCCCAGGCAGACAGAATGCAAATTCTCTGTGCCAGCAACCCAGGACTGGGGGAAGCTCTGGTGCCTGCGCCCTCAGGTGCAGACATGATGGGGCTGGGTGCCCACCCCAGAACAAAGACAGAAGCAAAGCCATGCCACAAGCACATACGCCATCTCCACCCTGACATTAAGCCATTTCCTTTTTACCCTCCCCTTGCTTCTGGCTTGTTCTATCACTCTGAGCTCTGCAGCTGCCTAAAGCATGGGGGGAGGGGAAGGAATTCATGATTTCAGCTCTATAAGAAGCCTTGGAAAGGGAAATGCTCTAATTCCTAGGCACCACTCCCCCTTCCATTGTTGGGATAGGACTCAGGAATTCTGACACCCAGGCCCTTCCCCCACCTCTCCCTAACCTCTCAACCCAGAGCTAGGGAGAGAATCCAAGTGTCCTGACTCCCAGCAACTCCACCTTCAACCCTTACTTCAGCAACCTGGAGACTTTAATAAACTCCTAAGATCTACCTATCTATGCCTTGCACAGAGCCCCTGACTAGGACCGGGCCAGGCACTGCACAGACAGAGTGAGCACCAGTTCCTGCCGCAAAGGGCTCACGGTTTAATTAGACACAGAACGGAAAGTAAAACAGAGGCATCTAAGAGACGTGCCCAAGTCAATTGGCAAAGTCTGGAATAGAACCCAGGAGTCATGGCTCCCAACCCCTCTAATCCAGTGGCTCTCCAGCCTCCCAGACTGATTTGTCTTGCATAGCCCCAAGTTTCACCTCATTTAACAACTATTTGCTTACAAAATCAGACAAAAATACAAATGTGCCCCAGCATGTGGATACTGAGAAACTGCTGACTGTCATGGCTTTTACCATATAATTATACAAATAATCTACTGGAATATAAATACTGTACTGACCTTTCAGCGTACAGTATGCAGAGCAGCATAACACAGTCCTTGTATGAAAGCTTTGTTTGTACTGACCTCCCGGTGGTTTTTTGTAGTCTGTTGTAAAAGTAGGCAAATATCTAGAGGAGTTGATGTGGCCCCAAGACGACCTCAGTGGACGCCCATGGTATATACATCCTGCTTGAGAATCACTGATCTAATCTAGGAGGCCCCAGCAGAATCCAGGGGTCTTAGCCCCCAGCTGCATGTGCTACTGTGCCATGAACTCACCAGCTCTTGGCCTCTATTGACCCTGTCCGGAGGTCTCTCTTACAAAGCTGTGCCCCATAGACCTGGGCTGGGGCAGGCATTGTGGGTGGGAGTCTGCACCCAGATTGTGTAAGGATGCTGGGCTGCATCCTGGTCCTAGGCACCCGTGGCTCTCAAACCAGAGAACACAAGGGGGCATAGGCTTCAAATAATTGTAGGCCCAGTGCATTGCCCACCCTGGCTCCTGCCTTCCTCCAGATCCACAGTTCCCTGCGACCATCCTCCCAGCCTCTCTTTCATAGAGATTCCCTGCAACTCTCCCTCTCATGCCACTTTCCCTGCAGCACTCCCTGCTGTGCCCCCCATACTAGAGGCCGTGTGTGCTCCTTTCCCCCTTTCCCATGCCCAGCTGTGGCCCCCCTCTACCTCATCAAAGAAAAATAATTTCTGAGGCTGAACATGGAGTGGCTGACTCCCGCCCTGCTCATTCATTCCTGAGATTTCTCCTGACCCTGGCAGATCAGCCCTGGAACCATCCCCATGGGCACAGCTGAGTGCTGGGGTTAAGAACCTGTGGCCCAGGTTGGTTGCTATCCAGCAAGCAAGAGTAGTGTTCCCTCTAATTTTTTCCATACGTGTGCAAAATAAATTTTATGTGCACTGAGGCATGCATGGATGTGCACCACCAGTAGAAACATGCTGCTGGCTGCGGGCACTGCGGGTACTCTGCTAATAAACTGGACAGCACCTGAATCTCTCCAGGTTGGCCTTCCAAGCGTTCAGCTTACAGGGAACACTGGGTAAGGGGCACAGGGCCTGTTCACTCCACACAGGGCACCTCTGTGTCAATACAATGATGGCACATAAAGAATAGAAATGGCTCTGGCCGTCCTCATGCCTCGAAAGGGCAAGCCAAGCATTTGACTCCCCAAGGGACCTGAAAGGGGTTCAGATCTGGCCAGCTGCAGTCATGATACTTTGGGTGCCAGAGCCAGGGGCAAAGGGGCCTCAGGACACACATTCTAAATAGCTGATGAAAATGCCAACTGTGCTTGGCGCTGCCCAGAGTTGGAGCTAGCTGCACAGGTGCTGAATTAGGGATATTCCCCAAACGTAGGCAAGTTTAAGTCAGCACCACAGGCAGGATCACAACCACTCCCCACCCAGAGCTAGGGCTAGAACCCAGGGGTCCAGCTCAAACCCATGACAGGTCACTCAATGCACTGGACACCCTCTCCAGGGAGGTGCTCCTTATCTTAGCAGTTCCCCTTCCATTCCCTCACACCTTCCTGTTCTGGCAATCACTTGCCAGTTTCAGAGGCCTGAGTTTCTGACAGTGCCCCAAAGGGGCTCCCCCACATTTCTGCTCATTCACAACTTCTCTTCACCACCACCCTGCCTGTAACCATCCCCCACATACAGCATGCGCTGCTCAGACACGAACATCAGCCCCTTCCTCAGAATGCCCTGGGCACCTCCTCATTCATTCTCCAGAACCCTCTCCCCACCACCCAGGCACCCTACATGTTCCCTACCGCAGGTCTCTGGGCCGTGCCCCCCATCCCAGGATCCCCAGCCCCGCCTACATCAAGCCCACATAATCCCAAGAGGCTCTCATCATGTGCCTCCCATGCACCTTGGCTTTCCATCCCAACATACACTGCTCCTTCGCTCCATGGGACAGTTGCCCCAGCTCCCCCTCTGCTCCCAATCACACCCCCACGTCCACCGCAGCTCTCCATCATGCACCCCACACCTGCCCTGCTCCCCCTCTGCTTGCCACCATGCCCCCCCACGACTGCCCCATCTGCCCCTCTGCTTCCCATACCCCCTCCCCAGTCCTGTCTACACTGTCAAACCCCCTGCACTCACCCCAGCTCCCTGCCATACCCTGCACTATAGGGGTGCGCAGGATGCTGCTGCACCCCCGGGATTGAAGTGGTTTCCATCATACACAGGTTTACAGTTTGGTTCAATGGCTCTCAGCCCCACTACACAGATTCATTATTCCAGCATCTCTGCCCGCCCCGCACCCCAAACCCCCGCTACCTGCCACCTCCCGCACACCTCGGGGTCTTTAGCAGCCCCTCGCCGAGCTGTCCGTGCGCCCCCCCGCGTCAATCTTCAGTCCTTGCACCCCCCGGCCGGCGCCCCCTCACCTTGTAAACATCCCCGTAGGTGCCCGCCCCGATGCGCTGGATCAGCTCATAGCGGAGCCGGGGGTCCTGCAGGGAGACGTCCCGCAAGAGGCTCATGGTCCCCGGGAAGCCGCAGAACAGCAGGTACCGTACGGCGCGGCCCAGCCGGCCGCGAACTAGCGGGGCGGGAAGCGGAGCTAGCCCTGCCCGCCGGGGGCGGGGACAACGGAGGGGGTCATCCTCCCGCAGAGGGGAGGGGACAGGGCCCTGCTTATGGGATGGGGGCGGGGCAGGCGGGGGTCACACCCCCATAGGGGGAGGGGAGAGCGGCCGGGGCAAGGCCACACTCTGCCCCCCCTCCCGCTCCGCTGCCTGCAAAGAGCACGGCTACCCCCATCGGCTCTGAACCAGCTCGGGGACGGCCTGGGGGGGCGGAGGGGAGGCGGGGAGTCCGGACCCAGATCTGAGACCCCCCTCAATGTTTTGCACTGGAATAAACCCAGCATACGGTCACCCCCCCACACACATAGGCTCGTGGCATCAGAGCCTGCCTACAACCCCCTCCCCTCCCCCACACACTGCTCTGAGCTGAGCAGTAGGCACCTCCCAACGCCCCCCCTTCCCCACCGGGGGCAATACCACATTCGCTTTCCCTGCACACAGCACTGATGGCTTGTGACAGCCAGAGCAGAGCACCTGCCGCAGAGCCTGCCCAGAGCTGCTCCAGAGGCCTTTCTCCCAGCCCCCTCCTGGGCACCGCAGGGAGCCCCGCAGGCTAGAAGCACACTCAGGCCCTGCACCAGCCAAACCCTCAGCAAAGGCAGCAGGGAAACCAGCTTGGCTAGGCTTGAGGGCTGTGAGACTGGCAGGGGGCTGAGGTGAGGAAGAAAGGAGGGGGCTCCTTGCAGGGGCCATTTGCCCCGCTTCCCACAGTGACCCCTGCTGGGAAAGGCCAGACCCGGGGTACATGGGAGCTCACCTTCCTCCCCCCACAGCACCTCTGCTGGGAAAGGCCAGGGCTGGAGTAGCCAGTAACTCTCCCCACAGCCAGCTCCCAAGAGGGAGCCAGCATCTGCAATAACCAAACCAGCCAGTAGGGGCAGGTTATTTTAAAACCATTTTTATTAACCCTTCATGCAACTAAAAATACACATGTAGTAGACATGACCCCCCCAGAGCTGTTTATCTCAGTGCTGCCAAAGCTGTCCCAGCCCAGCCCCATCCTCCCCGCTCCTTCTAATGGCGCCCAACCCTGCTCTGACCCCCATGGCACTTCAGTGCAACTCCTGAGACAGTGGGGTCTTCGGCTGCCAGTCTGCACAACCTCTATAGCTCTCTGCCTAAGCTGTGCCTTAGAGGTAGCGCCCCCCTCCCCCCCCTTCCAGATGCGTTTGCCATGGCTCTGCTGGGGCTTGTTTAGCAGGATTTACAATTGTCCAGTATTCCCATTGGCTTTCTCTGTTATTCCGCCATGGCTGTGGTGTGCTAACATTCCCCCTGCTATCCGACCCTGCCCTTTCTGCAGGTCTAGCGCTCTCAGCATAAAGGCTGTTGTTGAGAACATGATTGCACGGAAGGGAGAGGAAGCGTGACCAGGAGAACAGGGGGACAGAACACAACTGGCAGAAGTTCACATGATAAACTCCAGGGGGAGGAAGTACAAAACCCCCCACCACCCCAAACAGTTGCAACTACCCAGGGCTTTGGGTAGGGCTGGAAGATGCCTTTGAAGCTCAGGACCCTGTCCCTGCTTAACAAGGATGCAGCAGCCAACTTTGGGAAAAATCAAAGTCAGCTGCTAACCCTTCTTCCCACCCCCACCCAGCACTGGCTCAGGACACAAAAAGGGATACAACTTCCTTGTCCTCCAGGGAGGCATGGGCTCCCATCTGGCCCATGGGCAGGACACAGGCTGTCTCGGGGTGGGTATTTTGGTGATACTGCACCCAGGTGATACTGTATCCCGCCAGCAGAAGAGGTGCAGGGTAGAGGGAACCCCCATAAACTGGCTCAAAGGGCTCCTCCACCTAACTCCTACAGGTCCCTCAGAGACGTGGAGAATGCACAGAACTCATCACCTCTGAACTCCACAGCTCGGGGGGGGGGAGGGGGGAGCTGAGGCCACAACAGCTCCTGTCTCTGGAATACAAAAGGGGGGGAATATTAGAGCTGCTCCCCCATCTCAGCATCCACCCCACAGAGCCCCCTCTCCCCTCCAACAGGGGTGAGGCCTGCACTTGAGGATGGGGAAGCACTACCCCCGTCTCTCAAGTAAAGGCAACAATTCCTCCCCCACCTGAGGTGCAGCCCTTCAGAAACTGGCAGGGGACAGCTCTGTGGCTCAGTGCCCCTGTGAGACTCAGAGGGACTTGCGGGGGCGTTTGAGGAAGGCCAGGGTATAGTCTCTTGGAGCTGACACCTTCTGCTTCTTCATCTGCACCTGGGACTGGGCCGTGAGCTGCAGCTTGATAGCGCTCGAGTTGATCTTGGCAGCCACAAGCAGCTCCTTCATACCCTTCATCTTTTCACTCTGAAAAGTGAGGACAGGGCCCTCAGGTGGGGGTGCAGGGGGTGCCCCTGGGGCTGGGGCTCCCCCCTCCTCCTTCTCTCCTGCAGGGGGCTTGTCTGGTCGCTGGCCTGAGCTGGGGCGCCGCCGCTCAGGGGCCTTTTTGGGCAGGGGGGGCTCCTCAGGCTTGGACTCGCGGCGGGGTCCACGCCGGCGCCCTTCACGGGGATCCTCGCTGCCCTGCTCATCATCCTCATTGGCCTCCGCCTCTCGTGCCACAATAGTCACCTTCTGGCGCACCTGGAAGGGGAGGGAGTCAGTGGTGGGACCTGCACCCTATAGCTACTGCCACACCCCAGTCTCCCCAGAGCCCAACCCTAAGGCCCCTGCCCTGCTGACACATCCAGTCCTGAGTTCCCAAATCCAGCAGGGACCCCCAGACATGAGCCCTCAAATCTGGCAGGGTCTCCCAACCCTCCAAAACCCAGCACAAAACCCCCACAATCCCAACCCGGGTTCACAACTGCTCCCAGGCCTAGCCCTGCCCCCATCACCCCTCACCTGTCCATCAAAGCGCCCCAGGGACTGCACTAGGAATGTGGCCCAGCCCACATGCAGCACAGGTGTGGGGCTGCCTTCTTCCCACTTGCAGATGCCATCATAGAAGCGCAGCAGGTGTGCAAAGCACTCGGGGTCCTGCAGGGCCGAACCTCCAGCCTGCACTGGGGACCCCTGAATAGGGAGAGAGTTAGTGTCTTCCAGGGACCCAGCATGCCAGCCCAGCATCCCCCCACATCTCCCCAGTCCCTCCAGCCTGGCATTCCTCCCTCCCCGGCCCAACCCCCTGGTCCCTCCAGTGTGGCATCCCCCCGCCCTGGCCCCTCCGGCCCTCACTGGTGCTCAGCCCCAAGGGCCCAGCCCAGTACCCGCCTCACCTCTCCTCTCTCCCCAGGACCCTTTTCCTCAGGTGGCTCTGCCAGGTTGGCCACCTCCTTGAGCAGGTTGGGAACCACATCGTTGGCCACATCAAAGAATTCTTTATAGATCTCCTCATCCTCCCGGCAGTAGTTATAGCTGGGAGAGGACAGGACAGGACCAGGAAGTTAGCAGCTGGGGCCAGCACCCTCTAGAGGGGAAAGGCCCCATGTCCCATTCTCCCAGGCTTAAGCCGTCCCTTGTTTCTCACTTCCCCAGTGCCAGCCAGTTCCCAGGTATGGGGCAAGATCAGAGCCAGCGCCTCAGAGGGGAAAGTCCCACATCTCCCTCCCAGACATGAATAGCTGCAGCCTCATTTTTAGGCCAGCAGTTGCCCGGGCTAGTGGCCAGCCGGGCCCTAGCAAAGGGAAGGTTTGGGGGCCGTAGGGGGCCTCCCCAGGCACTCACTCCTGGATGACAGTGGCTGTATCAGCCCAGGCCTCCAGCGCCTCCTTGACATTTTTGTTGCGACAGTGGTAGCCGGCCAGGTACATGTAAGGGTAGATGTGCTCATTGTTGTAGTACTTTCTGGCTGAGTTGATGCCCTGCAGGGGGAGGAGGGAGAGAATAAAAGGCCGTTCCCACCAAAGTATCAGAACATTTACCTTTCACATATTACATCCCAGCCATAAATCCCTTGGGATCCCAGCTCCACCCAACTCTACCAATGCCCCTCAAGCCTGGTCCACAGTCCCTCCCTGCCATCCCAGCTCTGGGTTTCCCCCCACAGCTCTGCTAGTGTCCCTCAATTCCAACTCACAGCCCCAGCAATTCCAGTCTTGTACTCTGTCACCTTATGGTAGATGGAGAGGGGGTCTGGTCTGCCTGGTGTCGGCTCCAGCTCCTCCAAGTCAGCCAAGTTACCCAGCGCCATCGGGTACCTGCCAGAGCAGCAGAGTGGACAGGAGTGTTACCCCGGGAAAACAGGCAGCTGGAATTGGGGAAAGAGACCTTCTATCCTGACTCTGACAGCCAGCACTGTGGCAGCACTGCAATGCCTGGCACTTAGGGGCGGTGCACCACAAGGCAGCAGAAGGCAAAAGGCCCAGTGATTTCAAGGGGTGCTGGATAAGACCCATGCACTGACTCCTTCCAATACTGTCCCCTTCTATGCCACAAGCACTGCACCCCAACCCTTTGGCACATATAGCACAGTGACTAGCAGGAAGTGAGTACAGCCAGCCCCATGGCATGAGGAGGGAGCCAACCTGGTCCTGAGTGGGCCCCATCGAGCTCAGGTCGGGTTGCTGAGCTCTACTAAAGAACACCTCCATCACCACTCCTGCCTCCCTCCCAGTGCTCTACGAAGGGCAGGGTCACCAGCCCTATGGCTAGAGGGACTCCTAATGTTGAAGGCTGATTTCATAGCACACAAAGCAATGAGAACCACTTCCCTTGCTATTAACTAACATTTACAGACCAGACAAGTCAGCAAAGCACGCCCGCCTGAAGGGTGTTTCCCTTGGAGCCTCCGACACCGGACAGAACCAGGTAACAAGTACAAAGCTGCTGACTTTGGCCATCACAACATCTCCTCTCACTAAATAACCATCTGACCCCCGAGAATGTCCCCCGAACAGTGATGTTTAAAAACCAATAAAACCAGGAAAAATGCTTTAAAAAAAAATCAACATCAAGCTTAGCTCTCAGAACTATCAAAATAAAACCGCCTCACTGGCCCAGCCTAATTATCCCCCTGACAATGGAGAAACAGAGGGATTCAGGGGTGACAGCTGAAGTCCAAAGCTGCCCCGTCTCCCAGAACTGGGATAGAACCCAGGAGTCCAGACTCCCAGCCCCCGACTCCCCTCCCCAAACTGTGGCTTCAAACACCAGCCATACTGACCTCTCCAGGTGCCCCATGTCGTAGAGAACCCACAGGAGGCGCTGCAAGGAAATGGGAAAGGTGGCTTGCTGAGGACACAGAGTCATGGGGGGGCAGGAACAGGAGGGTAAGCCCCATGCCCCCTGCGGATAATTTCCCAGTGGAAGGGAGAGGTGTGCACAGCAGAGGAACAGACAAATGGATGAACATGGAGGGGTGCAGAAGGGACTGGAGCAGTGGCATAGCCAGAATAAGACAAGGAGGTAGGCCCTGACTTAAGGTGAGCAGGCAATGATGGGTCCACCTCTCTCCCTCCAGAAGGCCATGGGGGGGGGGGGGAGGAAGGGATAGCTACACTGGCCAGGGGCTCCACTCAGGGATTCCCCAGGGAGTGCTTCTGCTGGAGAGAGGGATTGGGGCCTGCCTTGCTACGCTGCCCAGTGCTCCCAGTGGGGAGCAGGATCGGAGTATGGGAGCTTGCCCTGCTCTGCTCCCACTCTTGGAGCTCTGAGTGAGGTCAGGACATGGAGATCCATCCCATTCTGGCTGATCCTCCCAGTGGTGAGCAGGGTCTGGGCATGCCCTTCTCTGCCCACCCAGATGCAGAGTTTGGAATGGGGCTTGTCCCACGTTGGCTGGCCCCTGCTCCTGGCGGAGAGCATGTTAGAGCACCAGGGCTTGTCCCGGCTCTGGTACTCCAGCTGCCTAACAGGATCAGGGGCTTATAAGCCCTCAATTCCACTCCCTGGCAGGAATGTTGGGCAAGCAGAGCAGGGCTAACCACCAACTCCATTCTCCAGGCCCAGCTGGAGCACCAGGCAGTGAGGGAAAAGCCTCCCTTTTGGGACCCGAGCCAGGACTGGGGGTGGGTAGGCCTGGATACTAAGGCAGTGGGTGGGCCATGGCTGACTCTGGTCCACCTGCAGCTACACCCTGGATTGGACACATTCCAGTTGGAAGTTGGAGCAAGTTGGAAGAGGCCCTGTGGGGTGGGAGAGGAAGCTGATGGGCCTGGGGATGGAGCAGACATGGGGCTGTGCACAGGGGGAAGAGGACTAGATGCACACATGGGGAGGGGGCACGTCCCACCTGCTGCAGCTGCAGCAACTCCAAGCTATCGGTGTGCAGGTCAATGGAAGGGTTGATGGCACACACCATGAAGGCCACTTCCATGTGCCGATCACAGCGCAGGTACGAACCCTTCAGGTACAGCCAGCTCTGTGGGGGACAGGAGTAGGTGAGTGAGGTATCTTGGCCAACCTACCCCAAAAGCCCCACAGCTGGCCCAGACCATAGGGGTGGTGGTAGGAGCCAGGACTCCTGGGTTCTATCCCCAGCTCTGCCTAGTCCCTTCCCCTCGAGGCCTCTATTTCAGCTGTGAGCTCTTCAGAGGAGGTCCTGGCCTGATGCACACCTTATCCCCATCTAAGCTGGGGTCTAAGCAGTATCTGGTCCCACCACGGGTGGGGTGTTGATCTTAGCCAGGGTACAAGCGATGCCTAGTCCAAGGCAGGTGAGTGCCAATCTCAGTATGAGCAGTGGTTGGTCCAAGAGGGCTGGTGACCAAACGTATTTACATTCTGCACACAAATGTAATAATCGTATCAAATGTGCCTTGTGAGGTATCACTGGAGAAGAAAAAGGTGCCTCCTAAGTAATACCATGGCAAGATGTGTGGAGCAGCCCTATATGGAGAATAATGAACACAAGCATAAATTACAACAAATGTGATGAGGGAGAGGGACACTGTTCCTCTAAGGCCAGGTGGGACCAGAGCTTCCTGTCAGTCGCCACCCAAGTGCCGATCTTTGGGGCAAGAACAAAGCACTCTGAGTTTTAGTAAACAACACGGAACCTCTTTAACCACAAGACCCTCTTGGCTGCATCCTCACAGTGGGAAGGAACTGTGTAGGGATAACCTCAGGACAGTGTATTTCAAAGGGGGCCTGGACTAGGAAAGTGAGGGGCACACACACGCCAGTGCTTGCTCTCTCTCATACCCGAGAAGACAAAAGAACTGGTTTTCTGCAAGATTCCTGGGGCAGCCCCATTGCTGGGACCATGTGGTAAGAATTTTACCTTGAACTAAGTCCAGCTTGTTACATTTAGTTGTTAGAAAGCGCTTTATCTTTGTTTCCCTTGTAGCCATTTCTGACGATATTGTACTCATTCACAATCTCTGTGTCACTCAAAATGTTTTTAACTCACATCTAATCCAGAGCTCTGTTTCAACACTGTCCCTCACTGGGATGAATTACACCCCAGAATGAGACAGAAGCCTCCAATCTCAGCTGGGGTCTGAACAGCACCCCACCTAATGGGGGGGGACCTTATCTCATGCTGATCAGTTACAGGTTACCAGCTGCACCAGTTCCTAAGGTTAAAGCACAAGGGAACTTGCACAGCAGTTTTCTGATCCAAATAGATAGCCCCAATTCTGCACAGACCCCAAGACTATTCTCCCAGCACGCTCCCCACTACATCTCACAGCCCCCCACAGCCTCACCTCCCCCGGCAGCTACATTTCACTGTAACCCCCCAGCCCCTCACAGGCTCACAGCCTGCCCTCACTTACTCTCTCCGCCACACCAGCATTCACAGTCTGTCCACGCCGATCTTCGTTGCCTTTGCCGTGCCAGGTCACTTCGGCCGTCTGCTCACCATCCCGGCCAAACACCACCCAGGCATGGTCCTCCGAGAGCGCCAAGTGCACATCAGGCAGCCCCAGCACCTGGCAGGCCCCCACCACAGCAAAAGCCACCCCTGAGCTGTCCAGCTTAGTGCCTGCAAAGAAAACACCGCATTAAGGGGCGCTGTGTTGCAAGAAACAGCTTGGGGCTCAGTAGAGGGTACTCTCTTCTGAAAGTGCTGATCCCAATGGGCCACTGTGCACTTTCCCTTGAAGTCAGTGGTGATCCCTATGCCAGCACGGTGCTAGAGGGCGCTATGCTACAAACAACAGGGCTTAGGAGAGGGTGCTGTCTTCACAGTACCAACTCCAATGCCCCATCACTAGGGGGTGCTGTGCTGCAGGCCACAGAAAGACCTGGGATCTTTCAGGATGCCCCAGTCCAGCCATACTGCCCCCAGCCCCATGCCAGTGGGCCCCCTACCTGTGATGAAGCTGAAGAGGGACTGGATGTGGGCCCGGTCTTTGAAGTAGGAGCGGCTAAGGCTGTTCCAGATAACATCCGACACCTTCTTGACCAGTTCGCGAGAGGAGAAGCCCTCAGGCCGGGGGTAGAGGGACAAGTCGACAGCGCCACGGATTTGGGCAGTGAAGCGGGCATAAAGCGCTGCCACAATGGACAGCTCAGCCACAGGGAAATAGGTAAGGCTGTCGGGTTCAGGGCCCGGGCGTGGCTCAAAGCTGATGCCTGGCACATTGGTAGGTATGACACGGTTTACGGCCAGGAAATGTTCCACAAAGCCTAGCACCAGCGACAGCAGCACCAGGTCAGGCTGTTCCTGCTGCAGCTCTGCCTCGAATAGCCGCACCACATCCTCCACCGAGCGCAGTGGGAACAGGGCCTTTTGCCATGGCTTCAGCCCCATGGTGGGCACCCGGGGCAGCTGGGAAGAGGTAAAGAGCATCAGGGGAGGCTGATGAGAGGGCCAGGGGAAGAGGGACACTTCCAATGTCACTTCAGACAGCTGAAGCTTGAAGTCTGGGAGCTATGTCTCTGTCCCCACCTGCACCCAAAGGGGGATCCTCCCCACCCCATCTGTCTTTGTCCACACCTGCATCCAAAGGGAACCCCCCCCATCGCATCTGTCTCTCTCCCCTCAAGAGATCCCCCACCCCACCTGTCTCTGTCCCCACCTGCCCGAGAAGGAACTCCCACCCCCACACCTAGGGTGACCAGCCGTCCCGTTATTAGGGGCATTGGCGCACACAAGCGCCTGTACCCCACCCCCTGAAGAAAGTGCCCCAATTTTTCACACTTGCTTTCGGGGCCCTCTCCCCCAGCCCCCCCCCCTTACCAGAGGCAGCCGCCCCTCCTCCCCCACCAGCTTCACTTCCCCGGCACAAACACAGTAGCCATGCTAGTGCCACAAGGCACCATGGGGGCCACAGTTCCGCAGGGCACGATGGGAATTGTAGTAAGCCGGGCCAGCCAATCACGCCATCTCCCCGAGGAATGCTGGGAGTGATAATGTACAACTAGCCCCGGTGCCTTATTGGAAATATAGTCTGATACCGGGGAGGGAAAGCAGCATGCCCCAAGGCATGTTGGGATTGGTAGTTCTGTTAACTAGCTCCCCAACGCCTCATGGGAAACGAAAATTGGCGCCCGAATTGTAAGGACACACCTGCCGTGATGCATGCTGGGAGTCGTAGTTCTCCGGGCAGTGCATTCTGGAACGTGTAGTCTTCCCAGGAACTACAGCCCTTCCTCAGCATGGCTCACCCCAGCTGGGGCATTCCAGGAGCTGTTTGCACCAGCGGGATTCTGGAGCTTTTACTTTTTCTAAATCTTCAGGCCCAAAGCATTGTGGGATTTTTAATGATGTCATCCACTTGCTCCAGCTGCCCTGGCCCAAGTTGACCCAGGTACTGTGGGCTTCCCTGCAGCAGTGTCCCACTTTGGGAGGCAGGAAGTACAGCGTAAGGGAGGGTATCTAATGTCATCATGGATGTACTGGGTGATCTCAGAGCAAGCTACAGCCTATTTGTGCCCCTGCTTTCCCTGGAGGACAGGACTGGGCAGGGTTGCAAAAGTGCAGTTCTGTCAAGCCTCCCTTGTCACAGCACCCACACAACTGCAAGCCCCTCTCCCTGCAGTATCACAGCACCCCCAGCACACCAGACAGCAGCTGCAGTTTACCACCCCCTTCCGCCCTGCCAATGCGGACAGCACAGCACACAAACACCTTGCCCAGGATCTACTCCTGCAATTTAATTAATCCATTACCTTCCATTTTGTTATTTACAGGGTTGTTGGTTTTTATATATTTGTCTCCTACAGAAATGAGTGCAAATAAACGCAGCCCTAAGGTAATGCTAATAAAAAAGTCTTGCAGAGGGAGGAACACCCAATACAATGCCCCATTTTTAGCAATTAAAAATATTAAGTTCCCCCCAAAACAGGATGTGAACCATTAGCAAAGGAGTGTCTCTCTTGCATTAGCTGGCAGCACCCCTGGAGGTGACAGAGGGCTATCGGCGACGCTGGGGGATACACATGCCCCCGTGGTGGCGGGAGCGGGCAAAGCCTGGCTTGCAGGCACAGCGGTACGAGCCATTGGTGTTGATGCAGCGCTCATTCTTGCACAGCAGCCCTCGCTGGTTCAGCTCCCGACACTCATCGATGTCTGTGGGTGGGGAGAGAGAGTGTAGGCATTAATGGAAAGGCTCTGGAGTGTGTGGGGGTGGGTCTTGAACCTGTATTCCCCAATGTGGGCAGGGAAAGACAGCAGCATTGTTTGTATAAGGTGAAGAGAACCCAGGAGTCCTGGCTCCCAACCTCATCACTGCTCTAATCCACTAGACCAGACTCCTGTCCCAGATAGTCCTGATGGTGTGGACAGCAGATCCCTTTCCACTTTCCAGGGCATGCAGTGTCCTTCCTCCTCCTCCTCACCCACTGAGAGCAGGTAAGTACATGCTGATTGACTTACCTAGGCAACGGGTACGTGTAGCATCTAGCTGGAAGCCGGCAGGGCACTCGCAAACTGCACCATGGTAGGTCCGGATGCAGCGGCCATTCAGACAGTGACATTCGTCTGAATCCTCCTCTGAGGTGTCATCC
This sequence comes from Pelodiscus sinensis, assembly GCF_052426305.1. Lineage (NCBI taxonomy): Eukaryota > Metazoa > Chordata > Testudines > Trionychidae > Pelodiscus > Pelodiscus sinensis. Next base: position 16,206,465 of record NC_143062.1, on the reverse strand, counting down.
TCTGAGAGGCAGATGGGATACAGGGAGGACATGGGAGGACACAGATGAGACCAGGGGAATGGCAAGGAGTCCATACCCATGCAGCTGAAACTGAGGGAGGGAGACATGGGGAAGAGGGATCCCTTGTCTGCACAGAGATGCATCTGACTCTAGGGTGCAGGATGCTGTTCATACAGGAACCCTTAAGCCTGCAATGAGATGCCAGCTCTGGGATCCACAGGGGGGGCTGTGTTAGAGGGTTCACTAACCTTTGCGGGGCTTGCCCAGGAACAAGGGACTGAGGTCCCAGAAGGAGTTGCTCTCGCTCTGAGATGGCTGGCACTGCTGCCCTGCAAAGAATCACAACAACCAGCCTGGGGATACATAGCAGTGAATCACATCCCATCAGATCCAGCCCAGTGTAACCAGAGTCAGTGTTCCTAGAGGGGAAATGCCCCATCCCCATTCTCCATCGCCCAGAGCTAGCAAGTCCCCCTACATTGGGGCCAGACTGGAGCCAGCATGTCTAAAGGGTCAAGGTCCCCTCCCCTTTTCCTGCCCCCTAGGGGCAGCTAGAGCCCCCACCCTGAGGCTAGGCTGGAGCCAGCACCCCAAGAGGACAGGCTGGGTATGGGTGCTACCTGGGCTGCGCGGGGGGCATGCACGGCACTGGAAGCCCCAGCCTTTTCCGTAGCGGCAGCAGCACTCCTCGTAGGTCAGGTGGTAGCCATTGAGTGGGGAGGCGCACATGCTGTCCTCCCCCCGGTGCTGCCAGCAGATGTCGCGCCGGTCAGCCGCCCGGTCTGCTGGTACAGAGAGAGAGTGGGAGCCCACGTCCCATCCCAGCCAGTGCCCACAGCAGGCACTCCCACAGGGCCTGGCATGCTGGACAGGCCCTGACCACATCACCACACACCACAGTGTGCATTATCTGTGGGTGCAGGGGCACATTCACAATCTTCATAAACAGCATGGTCACAATCAGCGACACGCTCAAATGCACCCCAGCTTACAATCAGGGATACACGGTCACCCTTGCTCACACTCATAGGCTCACACTTACCCTTGCTCACTCTCAATGGCTCACTAACATTCACAGTTGCTCATTCACACTTGCCTGCTCATTCACAATCCTAAGCTCCTCCCACCTATACTGGCCTGTACCCACGTGACAGCCCTTGTGCCCCTCACCTGCCTGCATGTCGGGGAGCTGGCATTCCTTGCCACTGGGATCCAGCATCCAGGGCAGGCTGCACTCACAGTAGAAGGAGCCCAGTGTGTTGATGCAACGCCCGTGCCGGCAGGCTCCAGGGTCCCGGCACTCATCCACATCTACAGAGTCAATGCACAGTCATACAGCATCATGGGCCTGACAGAGTTGCCATGGCATTGGGGGCTAGAAGGGAATCACCATGGCGCCACCAAGGTCACTATGGTAACACTGCACCTGATAGGGTTGCCATGGCATCAGGGGCCAGCAGGTGTCACCATGGGGCTCTGTAGGTTGTCATTGGCACCAGGGGCCACAAACTGGTCATTGTGACACCAAGGGGGCATCTTTGCCCTCTGTCCTCCCAGACCCAGTGCTGGCGAGTCCACACCCCACCAGCTCAGTTCTCAGCCTCCCTCTTGCAAAGGGGCTGGGAGGAGGTAGGGCTGTGATGGGACTGCCCACCCAGCCAGAGCCAAGGCTGAGACCCAGTAAGCTCATGTCACTTGTGAAGCGGACTCACCGATCTCACTGGGTGCCAGGCACTTCTTGTGTATGGGGTCGTAGACGGCAGGGGCGGGGCAGGTGCACACATAGGCCCCCCGTGTGTTCTCGCACAGCCCATTCACGCAGTTCGATTCGTCCAAGCACTCATCTACGTCTGGGGAGAAGAACATGGTTCAGAGCCCAACCACTTCTGGCCACCGGGCCCAACCCTGATTACAGGCAGCACCCGCTAGAGGAGAAGGCCCTGTGTCCCACTCTCCACTCCCGAGACAGTCAGTCATCCCTGCCAAGACCACAGCACAGCAGTGGCCCCTAGAGGAGAAGGGCTTGTGTCCCATTCTGCACGCCCTGAGCCTCCCAGTCCTCTGCCAAGGGCAGATCACAGCAGAGACCCCAGAGGGGCATCCCTATCTATCCGCCCAGTCTCTAGACCAGCCAATGCTGCTTGCCCTCCTCACCCACACACTCGAGCAGGTTGCCATCGTAGTAGAAGCCTTGTTTGCAGTAGCACTCGTAGCCCGGCTGTGTGTTCACGCACTTCCCCTCCTTGCAGATCTCCTCCCTGAACAGGCTGCATTCATCGATGTCTGCAACGAGCCCCGGGACAGGGAGCGGAGGCTGGTTATAAGAGATCACTTGGAGATGCAGCCACCCCTGGGGTGGGGCATGGGGGCTGTTTGTACAAGGAATGGGGGTCCCTCATCTGGCATTAAGATGCAGCCACGACTGGGGTGCAGCATGGGGGGCTTCAGTGGCCAGATATGAGGGTTGCAAGGTTGGAATCCCCCTGACTCACTGGTAAGGAGCAGGGGGAGAGGTAGCTTTGGCTCCTGATCCCGCAGTGCTCAAGTGCAGGCCCTGGCCATATCGGAGTGCAGGCTCTAGTGCTCACCTCGGTGGGCAGGGATGCCATAGTTCAGTATATTGTCGTCCAGAATGAATCCTTTCCCATCAGGGCAGAGGGAGTGGAACTCGGCTACAAGGGAGAGATGGGGGATGCAACCCCCAAAAGGGGTGAAGAGGGATTAATGTCTAGACAAGATATCCCCTCTCTTTGCTCCACAGATCAGACCCTTGGACCATCTTGCCTGGGATCCCCCCTGCCCTACAGATCAGACAATTGGGTCTATCCAGCCTGGTGTCCTCCCGTTCCCTGCTTGGGATGGGAGTGGGGGAGGGTTAATGTCTTCCTAACCCCTTCTCCCTCCCCACAGTTGGATTCTAGTCATTGCCCTGGAGCCTGGGGGTTGGATTTTCAGCCACACAGTGGCGCTAGAACATTTTTCATAGTGGGGGTATTGAAAGCCAACACCCTGGCCCCTGTCCACATCCCCCACCCCCACCCAGAGCTGGGGCCAGGACCAAGGCTGTGTCTCCAGGAGGAAGGGACCCAGGCAGGGTAAGGAGGCTAAGGCTGAGGCCACAGCAGGGGCAAGGAAGGGACCAGCAGCAGAAACCTGTGTAAATCCTGGGGGTAATACTGCATCCTCTGTGCTCCTAGGTCCCACACTAGGCGGTCACACCATATAGCTGGTAGTTCCACAGGTGCATGGTGGTGGAGGGGATGGGGGAGTGCAGAATGAAGAAGAGGTAGCAAGCGTCCATCCCTACCTGAGTTGGGCACGGGACAAGGGTAGATCTCGCAGTGGTCTCCCCAGCCAGCACCCACTGAGCAGCAGCACTCCTGGCGGGTGATGTTGGTGGCCAGGACACTATCACAGAAGACGGTGTCATCGAAGTTCAGGTAGCATTCCTTCTTGTTATCGGGGGGCTCCACATCTGGGAGCAGAGGGTAAGTCAGCCCCACAATGCCCCACCTTGGTGCCAGATCAGAGTCAGCACCCCTAGAGGGGAAAGGCCCCAAGTCTAGACCCAACCCCCACTGTCCCATGCCAGATAGTCTCCGCTGCCCTGGGGCCAGATGGGGGCTGGCGCACCCTAGAGGAGACAGACCCTGCATTCTATTCCCCCCCCCCACCGTGGGGCCAGATCAGAGCTGGCACCCCGCTGAGGGGAATGCCCCCCAGGTCCCACTCACCCTCACAGCTGTGCTGGTCCTCAGATGGGGAGTATCCCTCATTGCACACGCACACGTAGGAGCCATCCACGTTCTCACATGCCCCATGGGGCAGGCACAAGCTGGGGTCCAGAGCACATTCATCGATGTCTGGGCAGAGGCCGGTGGGAGATAGAGGCAGGGGGTGTGCAATGGCACACTTGTGGCATAATGCACAAGTGTGCCCAGATGTGCCACACCCTCTTGTGCGCACACACATAGATATACCCATTTGTGCAACATGCACATATCCTGTAGCGTCACACCAATCATGGACTCGGACTCATTCATGCAACATCCCCAGAGCCTGTAGTGTGCCTCGGACATCCCACATGCATAGGCTCACACCCACTGCTGCAGCACACATCCCTTGTGTCACAACCAGTTATGCACAAACACAGATGGTCACACCTCTTTGTACCATTCACCCACAGCCCAGATGTTTCAAACCCACCTATGCTCACTCACAGATACACACTCATCAAAGGCACACACTTGTGCGCAATATGTGGCAGTTCACAGTCCACAAACTCACACTCACACCGTTATACACACACGGGCTTGTACCCATTCTTTGCCAGGATGTCACACTCATGTAGACACCCCGCACGGCCCTTGCACTGCACTGCTTGGCCTGCACATTCTGTCCCTCCCACACACCCCAGTGTCCGCGCTCATACCCAGCAGGCCCAGTTTGCAGTGTTCCAGGTTCACACTTGGGCGCATGGCATAGCATTTCTTGTGCCTTCATACCTCCCACCCCTAGACTTTCCCACCTCCCCCCCGTGTGCCATGTCCTCATGTCACTGCACATAGCTGCTCACACCAGTGTGGAATGCCAGACACCTGGCGAGCCATGCCCACACACACCTGGTGCTCACTCTTGTCTGTGTCACACCCTCACCTCACCTTGGCACTTCCTGCCGTTCACCAGCTTGTACCCGGCATGGCACAGGCAGCGGTAGGAGCCCACAGAATTGACACACTCGCCCCCAATGCAGGCAGCCGGGAAGTCACACTCATTAATGTCTGCAACATGGAGAGTCACAGGCTGAGAGGCATTCCCAGCCCCCACTCCACAAGGCAGCCCAGCCTGGGCCTCCTCACCGCAGCCTCCGCCAGACATGGCCACCCAGCCCGGCCCCCTTACCTACCCTTTAGACATGGCCACCCAGCCTGGCCCCCTTACCTAGCCTTCCCAGATATGGCCATCCAGCCTGGCCCCCTTACCTACCCTTTAGACCTGGCCATCCAGCCTGGCCCCCTTACCTAGCCTTCCCAGATATGGCCATCCAGTCTGGCCCCCTTACCTACCCTTTAGACCTGGCCACCCAGCCTGGCCCCCTTACCTAGCCTTCCCAGATATGGCCATCCAGCCTGGCCCCCTTATCTACCCTTTAGACCTGGCCATCCAGCCTGGCCCCCTTACCTACCCTCTAAAATGGCCACCCAGCACAGCTCCCTTGCCTAGACCCCACAGACATGGCCACCCAGTCCAACTCCGTCACCACCCCCTACATGGCTGCCCAGCCCAGCCCCTCCACCCCGCAGCGCAGCTCACTCACCTTCGCAGCGTGGCCGGTCCTTCACTGAGTGGAAGCCCGGGGGACACTGGCACTTAAAGGAGCCCAGTGTGTTGACACAGACTCCGTTGGGGCAAAGCCCCCCATCCTCACATTCATTCACATCTGCAGGGCAAGAGCAGTTTTGGGATGGGGGAGGGGCACAGTGGGTAGAGTTGGGGAGCTCAGAAAGGGCAGGGGGTGCAATGAGTAGAACGAGGGGCTCAGTAGCACTAGGGGGTGTTAAATTTCAATTAGTCGATGGGGGGGCACTCACTATCCTGCTGCGCCTCTACCTTTGAAATGAACAAGAGCAGCTCTTGTACATTTCAAAGGGAGAGGCACAGCAGTCTGGACCCCATGCAAGAAGGGGTCCCCACTTGTGCCCCACTGCTTTGGTCCCCACTTGTGCCATTTCCCCTGCTGCGTCTCTGCCTCACCTCTCCCCACCCCACCCCACCAAGACAGTGCTGGGGGGAACGGATCTTAAGGCAGCAAGGGCGGGGGAAGCGACTAGTTGAGTAATGATTCGACTACCTGATAAGCCTAGGTTTATCAGGTAGTTGACTAATTGCTTACATCCTTAGGTGGGACAGGGGCAGTGGAAGGGGAGCTTGGCGAGGCAGTGGATAGTCGAGACTCATGGGGGTAGGAGACAGTGGGTAGGGCAGGGGGCAGTGGGTAGAGGGAAGGTTTGGGGGGGCAGTAGATAGAGCAGGGCACTCGGGGCGGGAGGGGATCTAGTTACCCAGGCAGCTGCGGGCGTTGGCTGCAGGTGTAAATCCCTCCCCGCAGGTGCAGCGGAAGGAGCCAGGCAGGTTCTCGCACCAGCCGTGTTTGCACAGGGTCTCCTCAGCACACTCATCCACATCTGAGGGGACACAGACACTGAGCCCCACCCCTGTCGCAACACAACCTTTGAACTTTGACCTTCAGCACCCTGGTCTGCAGTCCAGTTTGCCACTTGGGGTGCAGAGGGCCTGTCCCACAACAAGGACAGGAGTCACCCCCAGATCCTGCACCAACAGCACTGGGGCGGGGAGTCGACTGGGTTAGAATGGGTGCTGGGAGCCAGCTCTTCTGGTTCAATCCCTGGTCTGGGAGTCGGTGGGGCTAGAAGGCTGAGCAAGAGGCTGGGAGTCAGGACTGCTGGTTCTACGCCCAGCTCTTACCATAGCAAATCCCATTCTGGCCCCGGAAGCCTGGCGGGCAGGGGCTGCACTTGTAGGTGCCTAGCTGGTTCTCACACTTCCCGTCAGGGCAGGTGCCGGTGTCCATGCACTCATCAATGTCTGGGGGAGAGAGAAAAGGTGAGGGGCCTTTGGAGGAGCCACCCAAGGCACAGAGCACAGCGCAGGGAAGGACCCAGCAAGCCCTCTGGAAAGCGAGGAGCTGGTTTATTACACAAGGGGCGCTGACAGCTGCATCGACAGGTTTGTACGGGAAGGGTTGCGAGAGGTAGGATCTTTGCGTTCTGAGTAGGGATGCAAATCCCAGTTAATCAGTTAAACCTTAAGTTTAACTGGTTAACCAATTAAGCAGAATCCCACTCCCACCCCACCCCTTACACGGGACTGCAGAGGGGCTATGGGCAGATCCCAGATACCGAGTCACATCTCTAGTTCTAAGGTCTTGTGCAAACTCTGGGCCTGGACATTGGTTTGTCATTGTAGGGTCTCTTGGGACACTGGTTTGTTATCGTAGGGTCTCTCTCAGTAACTCGGGCTATGTGCACCTGCTTGACCTTGTAGGATCTTTGGAAAGCAGTGCCTTTCATTACTGCTTGGGCTGTGCACACCCATTTGTTGTGACAGGGTGTCTCAGGGCTGTTGGTTTGTTACTGTAGGGTATGTGTCTCCCAATCTGTTGAGAATCTCCCCTCCCTCTCCACCCCAACCAAGGAAGGCCTTACCTTCGCATAGGGGCTGGCGAGAAGGCTTGAGACGGTAGCCAGGATAGCATTCACACTTGTAGTGCCCAGGGTAGTTGGCACAAGTCCCCCCATCCCCACAGATGTGGGGCTTGGAGCACTCGTCGATGTCTGCCAGACAGATGGATGTGAACAAGGCAGGGGAGGGGGGTTGGGACTGTACTGGTCAACCCTTCTCCCAAGCCCATCCCCAACATGCTTCCCCAGCCTCAGTCTACCCCACAGTGCATCCCCAGCTCCCAGCCCATCCTCCGGTCCCATTTCCCCCAGCTCCCAGAAGCCTCTCCCCCAACACTGCTGTCCCCCCAGCCCCTGCCTCCAGGGTGCTCACCCACGCAGGAGCGCACGCCCTTGTGCACCTTCAGCTGGTACCCCCGGTTGCAGTGGCAGTTGTAGGAGCCGCCTGTGTTCATGCAGACGCCTTTGCCAATGCCGCAAGGCTCCGCCTCACACTCGTTCACATCTGCAGCGGGCAGAGGGAGAAAGAATTACTGATCCCTGCCATGCCGGATACAGACCTGTCACACCCCGGCCACACACAGATGTCAGGGGATCACAGGCTGCATGTGTAGTCGTGCATGCATTGCAGGCCTAGTTACCAGCATGTACAAGCCAAGTGCGTATCTCACACTTCCATAGGCTGATGTGCAGGCATATCACACACCTGTTATGCACCTGTGCAGGTGTGTTACACATTTTTTTTGTATTGCTGTATTTGCATACACACATGTGTGGACATGTCACGCACCTCTTGCACTGACACTTGTGTGTCACACCCTTGCTTACAGGCTGGGGGATTGTCACAGATCTGTGTATTCAGGCATGGCCAGAAGTCACTCCCCCCCCCCGAACACTGTGGTGTGGGTGTGATGTGCCCATGGATAGCCATGCACATGTGCGTCTCTACGTGTGTCACATGCCCCCAATGGAGGGCGTGTTACCTGTGCAGAACCTGCGCTGGGTGTGCCAGCGGTAGCCCGGGTAGCAGATGCAGTTGTAGCCAGACAAACCCATGATGCACTCTCCATGGCCACAGATATTGCGGTTCAGCTTGCACTCGTCCGTCTCTGCAGGGACAGGCAGACACAGCCCGGGCGGGAGCATCAGGACGAGCAGATCAGACACCAGGAGATTTTCTCATACCCGCAGCTTCCACCAACCAGCCAAGAGCGAGGAGCTCCCCCACCCCTAGGGATGCTGCAGCCCAGCACAGGGCCAGGAGCACTCAGGAGAGATCTCCAAGCCAGAGAGAACAGAGGGGACTCCCTGAGATCATGCGCATCACTGAGGAATGTTTGGGATTCACCCCAATAATTACTGGGTGCCTGAGCAGGGAAGTTTGGTGCATGATTGTGAAATTTCTTCCAAAGGGGAAGGAGGAGTTTGGCAGCACACACATCCCCCCCACCCCCCGCCCGCTGAGGGCTCTCACCTGTCACCTGCGTGGGGGCCATCTCCACGGCACTGCGTGTGTATTGGTCTGGCGGCACCTTCCGCACCATGGCAGTTGTGGGACGGGCCACCACCTCTGAGATCCAACAGAGAAAGCACAAGGTTAGTAGCGCTGCGTGCTTTCCTGCAGCAGTGCCCCCAGCCAGGGCTTCAGTGCTTCGCACCTCCCTGCAGCAGGGCTCAGCCAGGGGTTCTAGCACTGCAAGCTTCCTCACAGCAGTGCCTCCAGCTGGGAAATCCATTGCTGCAAGCTTCCTCGCAGCAGTGCCTCCAGTTGGGGCTCCAGCATTGCAAACTTCCTTGCAGCAGTGCCCTCAGATGGGAAGTCCGGTGCTGCAAGCTTCCCCACAACAGTGCCCTTTCTGCTTTCACTCACCAGGGTAGCGGGCACCCAGGGTGGCTGCACTGGCATAGAACTGGTCCACTGACTGCTCCTCTGAGTTGGTCCGATAGGCTGGCAGCTGGAAGGGCAGTGGTTAAACAGTGGGGGGGCACCTGCTCCTCTCTGCTACCCCTCCAGGTGCTCTATCCCTCTCTCCCCTTTGCTTCTGCCCTTTCCTCTCATCTTCCTTCTTCCCCCTCTCATCCTGTCAGTCATTCCTCTCCTCCTTGCCTTTACCTCCCTCCCTTTCACCCACCACCCTTCATCCCCTCTCCCCCCTCCCTACAGCCTCCCCCCACACCCACCTCACCCCTCCGCTGCTCGTCCACTGCTCCGGAGACCCTACTCACCATGGCTGTGGTGACTGCTGCAAGAGACAAACACAGGGCACAGGCTCAGACTTCGCCAGGCCAGGCCGAGAGCAGGGTCCCCTGGCTCTGGGATACCGTGATTCACTCTTTGATAACAGGGTGCACCCGGGAAAATGGGGTTTGCCCTTAGAGAACTTGGGTAGCAGCTCTGACAACATGGGGTTGGCCCCCCTGAGTTCTGGGGTTTGCTAACAAAAACAGCAGTAACCTCTCTGAGAAAGCAGGGTTCACCTTGAGTGAATTTGGGGTGCTCCTGATAATATGGGGGTTCACCATGGGAGAATGTGGAGGATACGTGAGCACAGGGATTCATTGTTGTGGAATGTGGGCTCATCCCTCAGAGAATGCAGGGACCTCTATAACATCTCTGTGAACCCCACATTCCTAGACAGCATTTCACAATGGTCGAATTTGGGGTACAGCCCATGAGAATACTGCGGCTCCCCGTGGGGCAATGTGGGGTACCATACAATCCCCACTATTACTGGGATTCACTAGGCAAAAATGTAGGGGCCCCCATGTCCAGGTGAGCAGAGCAGTTCAGCCTCCTCCCCAGGGTCTCTGACCTTCAGCCTCCTGTGAGTCCTCCTCCAGGGGTGGCAGGCTGGGCAGCTCACGCTGCTGCTGGAGATCTGTGGTGCCGTCCGGGTGGATGTGCAGAGTGAAGTCACTCTCTCCCTGGATGGTCAGGGTCTGGTGAGATGTCAGGATGTGGTAGCCCTTCCCTGCTGGGCAAATCTCCTTGAAGGCAGCTGCCAAATTGGAGAGGAGACAGGTTAATGCTGATGCTGCGAGCTTCCCCATGGCAGTGTCCACTGACTATGATCTCAGCACTGCAAGCTTCCCTGTGGCAGTGCCCCCCGTCAGTGACTCCCATGCTGCGAGCTTCCCTGTGGCAGTCCCCCAGTCAGTGACTCCAGTGCTGTGAGCTCCCCCCGGTAGTGCCATGGCCGATATGCCAGCCCTGCCAAGTGTGCAGTTCCTTACCTGTGCCATCAGCTGGGCAGCGCTCGCATCGGGCCCCCCAGGCCTTGCCCACACTACAGCAGCACATCTGGCGGGTCAGCTTTGTGGGTAGTGGGTGCTGGCACTGGAGCTCCGGGCTCACCAGCCGGAAACACAGGCTCTTCTCCTCCGACTTCTCCGCTGCAGCCCGGGAGAGACAGGGTCAGTGAAGCTCCCACCCCCTACTGCTTCCAGCTGGGCACCCAGAGACACTGAGCCCCCATCCGCCCCAGGAGAGACAGTGTCAATGCCGCTCCAATCAGTGTTCCCTGTAAGCAGAGCACTTGTGCAACTGCTCAAGATGGATTCCAGTGCTGCACGGCGAATTAGCAGAGCGCCCACAGCCGGCAGCATGTTTCCATGGGTGCTGCACATCTGCACATACCTCAGTGCACATAAAATAATTATTCCACACACAGATGGAAAAGATTAGAGGGAACATTGGCTCTGGCTCCCTGCTGCCCCCAGCTAGGCACCCAGACACACCGAGCCTCCCATACCCTCCAGGAGAGACAGGATCATTGAGCTCCAACCCTCTGCTCAATCCGCCCAGCCCCCCACCCTGGCCCCAGCCCCCTACGTACGGACACACTGGCTACGGGATGGGCCCAGCACGTGGCCGGGTTTGCAAGCACAGCGAAAGCTGCCCTGGGTGTTGAGACACTCGCCGTTCTGGCACACACCCTGCATGGCACATTCGTTAATATCTGCTTGGGGAGAGAGAGAGGTCAGTAACAAAACAACACACTACACAGTACCACAGTGTACACACAACCTACATGGTACATTCGTTAATGTCTGCACAAGGAGAGAAATGGGTCAGTAACACAACAACACACAACACCCACACACACCCTGTATGGCACACTTGTTAATGTCTGCATGGGGTGAGAGAGAGGTCAGTAACACAACAATACAATGCACACACAATACTCACACATGAGCATGGCACGCATGTTAATGTCTGCATGGGGAGAGAAAGGGGTCAGTAATACAACAACACACAATACAGCATACACACATGACTTGCTTGGTGCACTTGTTCATGTCTGCATGGGAAGAGGAGTCAGTAACACAACACAACAATATACATACAATACAACACAACATGCACATGCCCCATGGCACACTCATTATTGTCTGTACAAGGCACAAGAGGGATCAGTAACACAAGGACACAACAACACAACATGCACACACACCCCACATGACTTGTTAATATCTGCATGCGAAAAGTGGTCAGCAACACACAATGCACACACCCCACATGGCACACAGGTTAAGGTCTGTCTGGGGGGAAATGGGCAGCAGCACAGTCTCACACACAACGCATTCCCATGGACACAGCACACACACAGAAGCAGGTCTTCAGCCCCCCTGCTCAGAGAGTGCCCACCGGGTACCCTGGCAGTGGGTGCTATTCAGTCTCTTGTATCCCTGCGGGCAATCGCCCCCGTGTTCCCCTCGGATCGGGCCTGTCTTCTGCACCCCTGTGTCTGCAACACACAAGAAGCCCCAGAGGGAGATTAAGAGAGAGCCAGACGCAGTGTGGCACAGGGGAGGGCAGGGGGCCTGCTGGGAGGCAGGACTTCTGGGGCCTAGCCCTGGCTCTTGGAGGGGAACGGGGCCTAGCGGCTGAGAGCAGGGGGAGACTGGCACTCAGGACTCCTGGGTTCTATCCCAGCTCTGCCACTGACCTCTGCCAAGTCCACTCCCACTCGCTGCCTCTCCTTTCCCTTCTGTTCATTTGTCTAGACATTGAGCCCTTCCAGGCAAACGCTGGCTCCTGTATCTATGCAAAGCCTGGTGTGACAAGGCCCTGATTTGGGAGGGAAGAGTGCTAGGGGGGTCTGCATGGCACCTGGCCAGACAAGGTCCCAATTCCCAGCTGGGGGAGCTATGGGGGTCTGCATAGCAGACACACAAACACTGCCCAGCATGGGTGTGAGACGCTTGCACAGACAGCAGTTTGGACAAGCTGCCTCTTGGCCCAGGGTCTCTGGTATCCCCCTTCCCAACCAACTCTGGCATCTGGCAACAGCCCTGCGGGTGGTGCTGGGGAGTAGTGATCAGCGAGCCAGCACCTACACCAGACTCACTGCCACAGCCAGGCTAGCAGGCCTAGGGGGGCGGGGCTGGGGCCATGTTCATTCCAGCAGGCATGTGCAGCCAGGCTGCTCCTGATCTATCCAAGCTCGGGAATACTGCTGGGGGGGAGGGGAGCGAAAGACTGAAAGAAAAGAGAAAGAGAGGCTGGGAGGAGGGGGGGTATGGGGACTGCTCCAGTTAAGACTGCTCCAAAAGGCAACAGAATTCCAAGGGACCATGGGAATTTGCTACCTGAGGGACTCACCACCACTGGACTGAGCAGAGGCAGGGCTGGGAAAAAGGTGGGGCATTGTCACAACACTGTCATACAGAAGGCAGAGGCACTGAGACAGAGGAACAGGGCCAGCCCCACAACCCCATGTCACAGCTGCCTTCTGACTGACAGGGTTAAAAGAAACTGCTCTCAGAGGCAAGTTGGCTCAGAATTGCTGCCCCCCGCCCCCTGCCAGTGCTCCTGCTCTGCTCTCTACAGTGCTCCCTGCTGGGAAAAGCCAAGGCTGGACTAGCCAGGAGCTCTCCCACAGCCAGCTCCTGCCCTGTTCCTCCCAGTTCCCCACTTCCCCCTACTGGGAGAGGTCAGGGTGGCAGCCCCCCATGCAGCCCCTGAGGTAACAAGCGGTTCGATTCTCCCTAACCCCCATCTTCCTCTCACCAGCTGGGAGCCCAGCGCTTTCTGCAGGGGTGGGGATGGGGCGACTGCAGACGGGCAGTTGCCCAGAAGAGCTGGAGCAGGATGAAAGGCAGCAGGGAGGGAGGGGTGTCCCAGCCCAGCTGGAGAACAAGGAGCCAGGCCATGAAGCACATTCTTGGCTGCCTCCAACACAAACACCCTGTGGCTCACTCACAGATCCCCGGGAGCTGGAAAAGCCATTGAGTGGGAGCGCCAGGAAGGGGGGTAGGTGCGGGGGAGAATGTAGAGCTGGAACCCGCCACCTGATCCATCTCCTCCCTGGCTGGACACACGTTATTGTGCCCCGCATCTCCCACCGTGGTGCCCTGGAAGGGATCGGTGTGCACTGCCCAGCCAGTTCCTAGGGCAACAGGCTGGAATCTGGCAGCCAAACTGGCCACAGCCTGGATACGTAAGGCCCCATTCATACTTCCCATAAACCCTGTGCCAGGCTGGGAGAGGTCGATGCCAGGGCAGGGGGAGAAATGGCAGCACCAGTTAAGCATCAGCCCTTACAGACCCTCTGTGGGTCAGTCCTGGCTTCCCCGACTGGGCAGGGCCTACTGGCTACCATAAGGGCTGCAGAGTCACTGTCTGCAGGAGCTCTGGGCTACTCCAGGCCAGCCTATCCCAGCAGAGGGCGCTCTGGGGTAGGGGCAGGAGTACTGGTGGAGAGGGGCTGTGAGTCTGTATGGGCAAGGCAGCTGCAGACTTTACTTACACTGCAAGTGGGGGCATTTGTGGCACTTGTTCTGCCCCCAAGAGGTGCCGATGCTTCCACAGCAATCCTCCTGCTTGGTCAGCCCTGGCAGGGGGTTGCTCCCGCACTGAGAAAGTGCCCCCCATCGCCGGAGAGAGAAAACACAGGCAAGTGAAACTGCATGCCTCTCCCCTGCAGCACAGCACCCCTAAAGAGCCTCAACCTCCCCTCCCCACAGTGCCCCCTGCTAGTCTCTCCCAGCTCCCTGCCCCACAGTGCCCCCTGCTGGTCCCTCCCAGCTCCCTGCCCCACAGTGCCCCCTGCTGGTCCCTCCCTGATCCCTGCTACCCAACTCCCCTGCTGGCCCCTTCCTGCAACACAGTGCCCCTGCTGGTCCCTCCCAGCTCCCTGCTGCACAAGGCCTCTGCTGGCCCTTCCCCCCTCCCTACAACAATGTGCCCTCTTCTGACCCTGTCCCACTCCCTCAGCACAGATCCTCCAGGGGGAGAAGGCAACTCACAGATTGCTTGGGCAGGGTCTCCTGAAAGCAGCGTCCCAGGGGCTTGTGTATGTGGGGCCGGGCATGGGGCATGGGAGGTTTCTGGCCCATGGAGCTCTGGGCTGGGTGCTGGATGAGGTGGTGCTGCGCGCCTGGCCCAGTGCCCTCGGTGCTGATGCTGTCAATGCGATGGACTTGCACAGAGGCATCGGGCGGGTGGTGGACACGCACATTCAAAAGTGGAGGGTGGACCTGTACTGGAGGGGGGACCCGAGGGGGTGTCAACACGTGGAGCATCTCCTGACACTGTTCCCCACATCCCCAGGCAACAACAGCTGGCAACCCCCTGAATAAGGTAACCCTCCAACCACCATCATTAATCCCCTGGCCCCATCAGCCCCTCCCCCTGTCACTCCCTGCCAATTATCTGTCTCCTGCCCCCATCCACCCACTATCCCATCATCCTGTCCCATCACACCCTTGCTCCACAGTTACCACATCACCCCCATTCGCCTTAGCACTCTCTCCCTTTCCCTCCATCATCACCCCGGGATCCCCATCCTGCCGTTGGCAGCGCTACCTTCAGATGAGTGGTGCCCAGGCCCCAGGGGCACCATGAAGGTGGAGTGGCTGACGGTGGCCTTGGGGCTGTGGCCGGCAGGTGGCTCCCCAGGACCATGTGCATCGGAGATCACCTGCACGGCGTAGATGGCGTGTTTGCTGGAGCCTGTCTCACCTGCTGGGCCCTCAAGGGGCCCCAGCACTGCCGGCTGCAGCAGCTGCTGCCCGCCTTGGGACTGGCGCCCCGCCGGCACCTGGCAGAAGCGCCCCGTAAACTCAGGGGGGCAGAGGCAGTGGTTACGAGATGTGCACTGCCCGCCATTCATACAGGGTAGCGGGCACACCACTAAGGGGAGAGAGAGGGAGGTTAGATGGGACCCCCACCCTGCCCCATTGCCGCGCTGCCTGCATCCATTCTGCAGCCCCCTCTCCACCTGCCCCATCCATCCCACTGCCCTCCTCCCCCATCCATCCCACTGCTCCCTGCCCCTCATCTGCCCCATCCACCCTCTGCTCCCTGCCCCCTCCCTACCCCACCCACCCTCTGTTCCCTGCCTCATCCACCATGCTGTCTACATCCCCACCCATCCATCCCCACCTTGCCCCCACCCTGCCCCATCCACCCAATTGTCCCCACTGGCTCCCAGCCATCCCCCAACATATCCTAAGGGGGTTTCCTGAGCCAGCCCTGAGTCCAGATTTGAGCTGGCACCCCCTAGAGGGGAAGCCCCCCAGCCAGTGCTGGAATCTTTGTGCCATCAAGTGAACAATGTGACAAACTGGTTGTGTAACATGCCCCCAGCAGGCAAGTCAGACCACACGCATGGGGGGGAGCTGGTGGGCAAGCCAGGGCACATGCAGGGGTGAGCCAATGGGCAAGCCAGGGCACACACGGGGGAGCCATCAGGCAAGCCAGGGAACACCCATGGGGGGAGGAGCAGGCAGCAGGCAAGCCAAGGAACACAAGGGGAGGGAGCTGGTGGGCAAGCCAGGGCATATGCGGGGGAGAGAGCTGGCAAGCAAGCCAGGGCACACAGAAGTCGGGGGCGGGGAGGAGGGGGCGGCCAGAGCACAAAAGGCAGAAGTTGTTCCTCTGTGTGTTTCTGGGACCTCAGCAGGGCCTCCAAGAACTAAAGTAACACTGACAGATGAACATCTCTGTTAGTCTAGGGACAGCACCTGGAGGCCCCAATCAAGATCAGGGCCCAATGTGGCAGGTGCTGTACTCATGCACGCACACAACTAAGATCAGGGCCTTGTGTACTGGATGCTGTACAGACATATGCACACACATAACGCACACACAAACACACTCACCGCTTAGATCAGAGCCCCATGCACTGGGCACATACACACATGCAGAATCAGAGCCTAGCTCACTGGGCATTGCACAACATAAGATGTTGTACACATACACCTCTGAGATCAAGGCCCCATCCACACACACACACAACTGAGATCAGGGCCCATTGTGCCATGAACTGCACTCACCATGGTGACAGCCCTTGCCCCAAAGACCCTACAGTCTGAACAGACAGGATGGGGAGTACGGGCTCACCCAAGGTCACGCAGGGTATTTGTGGTGGAAGCAGGAAAAGAAGCCAGGTCTTCTGGCCCCAGGGCCTTAACCACAAGCCCCACATCCGTCCTCACAACCCACACAGGGTGAAATACTCAGGGGAGAAGTGACTTACCCCAGGTCACAGAATGAATCTGAGCTGGAAACAGAACCCAGCAATTCTAACTCACAACCCTGGTCCTTCCCTGCTCTAACCACTAGGTCTCACTTGTCTCCTAAAGCCAGGAGTCCCAACAAACCCCCTCAGGCTGAGGCTGGGGGTTCCAACTGCACTGGTTGATTTCTCTGGGTGAGGAGTTTGCCAGGGCAGCTGAACAGCTGCAGCTTAGGGGCGGGGGTGGTGCTCATATACCCAGTTCCCAGGCCCGGTTAGATGCCCTGGCTCAAGCACCAGTGACTCAGTGTTGGAGCAGGGACTATCCAAACCCTCAGGACAATAACAAGAGGACGGCATATTGCTGCTGCAGCAGCCCCATCATCGGAAAGACCAATACACTGTGCACTTGGGGGCTTGAGATGCAGCTACCTCTGGGATGGAGCATGAAGGGCTGTTGATCAGCCACACACTGGACAAGAAGTGAAGGAGATTTGTGTGTCCAGTTGAAAAAGTGTGCTGGGGTAGGAGAGAGATTTCAGGAACAGAGAAAAGTATGGGTGAGGCTGAGGGATTGCGGGGGTGAGGGGGAGGAGTCCAGGGCTGGGACAACAAGGGGTTGCAGATCAGGACTCTAGGACACTAGTGGGAATGTCACCTGGTGCCTGCTTCAGCCCCCTCACTTCCAGCAATGACTCAGTTTCATTCCCTCCCAAGTACAAAGTCAATAACCACAGTGGTTTTTAGAGTCCAAGGTATTTTTAGTCTCTTTGTGTCACTGGGACAAAACCGGGAGTGGGGAGGGAGAGAGCACATGCTGAGATGAGACTGAGGGAGAGGGGGCAGGAAAGGCTGGGGGGGAGAAAAGTGTATGTGGCTGGATCATAAGGTAGGATTGGGGCTAGCTGGAGGAGGGGATGGGTTGCAGGCATGTGTGGCAGGGGAATGGAAGTGGACAGAGAAGGGAGGGATGCACACAGTGGGGGGGATGGAGCACTGGGGAGGGATGTGTGGGGTGAGCAGGGACAGATAGGATGGCCAGCTAGGAGGCAGAGGGAGGGGCTGCCCAGGGATCTATGTCTGAGGGACTAGACAGGGTGAATTCTGGGTCAAACCCAGGCTGAGGAGGTAGAACTGGTTCAGCAAGGATCAAAGAGTTCTCCCCTACCAAAAAAACCTCTCTTCTTCCTGAGCTCTCCAGTCCTCCTGCTTTCCCCCATCCCAGGCTAGGTGCAGACACTGGGCCTGGAATTTTCCAGGCTGGGTCCAGCCCATCTCTGGATTCACTTAGCCCCAGAGGTTGCTCCACCCTCACACCAGCCCCCCGCAGCAGAGGATGAAGGACCCCAGGTATCTTTCCCCAGCTGGGGAAGCAGGGGGTGGGGTGGCTGGCATGGTGTCCGGAAGGCAGAAAAATGTTAAAAAACAGGGAATTGGCAGCCAAACCTGGGCCAGGCAGTCATGCGTGCAAATGAGCATGCATGTGAAAGCACGAGTCTGAGTGTGTGCTAGTGGCAGGGGGCTGAGAGTGTGTGGGAACCTGCATGAGGAGGTGTAGGCAAATGAGACTGCACAGGTGTGCATGTTAGATTGTGTGTGTTGGTGTATGCATACATTTGATTGTGTTTATGTGTGCTCAGACATATGTCAGAATGGGAGTGTTCACTCATGCATGTGCGGACGGTAGATTGCATGGGTGTGTGCATGTGCAAGATTGTGTGTGTGGAAGTTTTAGATTGTGTGTGCCAGAACATGTGTCTGTTAGATTCCTTGAATGTGCATGATGGATTCTGCGTGTGTGTGAGTGTGTATGCATGAGTGTGTTAGACTGGGGGCTTGCTGCCGGAGATGCAGGCGTCAGATGGGCCCCAGGGGATGGGAGCTGGGACGGAGCCATTCGCTGAGGCGAGATTTTCCTCCAGCCCTGAACTGCTGCTGGAAGAACTGCCAGGGGAGAGTGAGCATACACCGCGTGGCTAAAGTGAACAAACGTGCAAGCTTCTGAGTGCCAGCGAGTGTGCCAGCAAGTGCCCACAAGAGGAAATGTGCCCACTTGAACATGTTGACCACAATGCATGAGATCTGTGAGTGCACAAATGTGTGTGCAGACAAGGGGAAGGGGCATGCAAGGGGCAGGGGCTGGGGGCCTTCCATGGTCTTAGCATGTAAAAACTGGCATGTATCAGGGCACACATATGAAGAGGAGCATGCAACAGGTGGAATGCAGCCGCATGAGCAGTTCCAAGTCCCAACTGCAACAGGACGAGCGTGCAACCAATGCTGATGACACAGGTGTGAGCCACACAGGTGAGTGGGGTAGAGTCATGCATGCTGGCACAGAGCAGAAATCAGGGCAATGTGTTTCTAGCCCCTCAAGCCCCTGCTCTGCACCCAGCACCTCCCTCCAGCCCCAGCTGGGCTCTCCAGGGCACCCGTCCCCCAGACAGTTCCCCCATCCCCAATGCAGCTCAGTCCCTGCCCTGGGCAACCACAGCCCCCCATGCCCATTTCACATACTTGCCAACCGCTGCTGTCCCTCCACCATGCCCTGGCCTGTGCCCCGTGCTCACCCACGCGGAAGCCCGAGCCAGTCAGGGTGTCGGCCGAGTGCCCGTTCTCGCCGATCAGGGTCATGTTGCTGCCCTGCTTGCAGGTGTCCCGGCACTGGCCTTTGAGGCAGGTCCGCTTGCAGACCAGCGGGGCGAAGACTACCTTGAACCGCTCCCGTGCTACGGCCGCCCGCTCCGAGGCCGCAGGCAAGGCAGGCTGTGCCCCGGGGGCACAGAGCCAGGGCAAGAGGAGCACCCAGAGTGCCAGTCCCCGGGGCATCTTCACATGGTCCCCCAGCCCTGCCCTGGCACCAGCCGCCTGGGAGGCGGGAAGAGGGGGCAAGAGACCCCTTCAGCGAAGAGCAGGCAGGAGACAGCTCGGCCGGCCCAGAGTCCGCCTCCACCCTCCTGCGCAGCTCCTGCCCCTTTGCGCTGTCCCGTGCAGAGGGGAACAAAGAGGGCGAGGATGGAGGGAGCGGGGCACGGAGCGGCGAGGGAGGGAGGAAGGCAGGAATCCCGAGCCCCGCTTGCCACCCCCGCTCTCTCCCCGGGGCCTTTTCTCCTTCCTTCGCTCCCCCCGGAGAGACGCGCTCGCCCCGCTCCGGAGCCCCGGCCAGCCCCGCGCCGCTCCGGCCAGCCCGAAGGAGAAAGGAGGCGGGGAGAGGCGCTGGGCCGGGCTGGCGGAGCGAGACGGGCGCGGGGAGGAGGCCGGCTGGCCGGCCGGCTGTTTGTGCTGCGCTCAGCCAATCCCGGCCCGGGGGCAGGAATCTGGGCCGGGGGCCAAGAGCCAGTGCTGGCTCCGGGCTGCAAAGCGGCTCCGAGGGGCTGGCCCCCGCCCCGCCGCGGAGCGTTCCCGGGGCAGGCCGCCAGGGGGCGGGAAGGACAGAAGGGGCAGCCCGGGCTGGGGCGCTAGAAGGAGCCAAGGGCTGGGCTTAGGTAGGGGGAGAGCGGCCCAGGGCGGAGGGGACTCACCAGATCCAGTGGCTGGAAGCTGGAGTGAGACAAACCCAGACAGGAAGTAAGATCCCTGTTGTTCCAGGGAGGGTCACTAGCCGGGCACCTTCCCCACGGCGCTGGAGCCTCCTGCCCCGGCCATTTCTAACTCTGGCTGGGATGTTTTTCTAACAGCGGCGCGGGTGAAAGCAGGAATTCCCTGCTATGGCCTGTGCCCTGCAGGAAGTCAGGCTCGCTAAGCAGTGCGCTCCCTCACAGGCTACACCAGGGGCGGCCAAACTGCTCTTCTTGAGCCACATGCCACTGTTAAAGTGCAGCCACAAGCCCCCTTCCTCCCTATTCTCCACCTACCACACGAGGGGGGGACTCAGGTCCACCGCCTTGGGTGGTGGGATAGGGGCTCCTGTCCAGCAGGAAAGAGAGATCTCGGGGCATCTGCCCTACAGGGCATACCTGCTGGGGCTGGGGCTTCAGCAGGAGGGGGGCTGATGCCCTGACTCTCATACTTATGAAGATTGCTGTCTCTGAGGGCCACCCTTGTCTAAATAAACGGGCTCTATGCAGTGTCTGGTTCAACGGGGGGCCCTGATCTTGGCTGGGAGAGGAGGGTCTGTGCCCCCTCACTCTCTGGAGCCCTGATCTCAGCCAGGGTGCTTGCAGTGCCTGGTATTTGTTCTACAGTAGTACATATAATAGCAGCACATCCAATCTCCTGCAATCAGAACTGGATCCCTGTGTACCCATGCTCCAAGCTTCCTAGTGCCCCCTGAGGCAAAAACTCTTCAGGCCGGGGCTGGGCACCTGCACAGGTCCCAGTGGTTCCCAAGGATTTGTGAGGGGGAGGCTGATTCCACCCAAGCATGTGTACGTGGGAAGGGGGATATATCCCTATGCAAGCATGTGTCATGGAGGGGCTGGGAGTGTCTGTCCCTGCTGGATAGAATGAGCCCCCTCATAGCTGCTCCCCTACATGTGGCTAATAGCTCTAGGAGATTCCTGCATTGGCTGGCAGCTGTTGTTGCTCTGGGACTGGAGTTTCCCATGTTGCAGCTGTTGCCTCCATCGGGCACTTGATCTTCCACTTCTCCAAGTTACCTAGGATCATGCCCAGTGACCCCAACACAGCCCCACAGATGCTAGAGGTGGTGGATGAATCCCATTGCCCACATAAGATCATTGTGTAAAAGGGTCTTGCTGGCACATGTGTGCAGCAGTCACTTCCCAACCCCCTTTCCATGCCAGGGACCTGCAGCACTAGCAGCACTGCCAGCAACCTGCAGCTGGTGCAAAGTGAGGCATGTAGGCACAGAAGCATGAGCACACACAGTATCTGGGTCAGCACCATGCCCCAGTGATACTCAAAGCCACACTTGCCCGGATAGTGTCATGCACCCAGGGCTGCCATGTGAGCCAGGTGGTCGATGCAAAGCTGCAGTGATTGGCACTGATGCAGGTAGACATGCAAGGGGCATGCACACAGCTGAGTCTTTTCTGCACCCAGAGGCCTTTGGACAACCACATGCACCTCCCCACACTCTGCTAGGTTTGTGCCCATACCAAGTGGGTGTGCAAATGTGGCCAAGCCACTCGTGTGTCTCAAGGGCCTGCCATGGGCTCAGCGCACCCTGGGGGAGCCTCTCTCCCACTGGTGCCCTGAGATCCTTGGAGCAGTGAGCTGGGTGTGGGGGAACCAAAGCAGGGGCAAGAACGGAAACAGCAGGCAGTGGCTGGAGGCAGCTGGGAGTTTATTTGGTCTCAATCCATGGGCAGCCCGAGCTTTGGCTGCTCCCCAGCCTGGGGTCTTGGTGCAGCTATAGGAGGTATTGACATGACCCAGTCCCCCTCCCTGCCCCCAGGGCAGGAACTCACTGCTGGAGGAAGGGACAGAGTTAATGGGCACTCCAGGGTGAGGGGGGGAGCAGCAAACTGGAAGAGCAGGTAATGGCATGGCAGCTCCCAGATACACTTGTCTCTGGCCCATGCATGGGCAAACATGCCCAGCTTCACAGGCTGCACTCAGACCCCACCCGAAACAGTCGTCACATACACTCCCATGCTTCTGGCTTCACACACACCCACAGACACAAGCACAAAGGCACTGGGGTAGCTGCACGCATGTGCACCAGCTGATGCTTTGCACACTTGCCCAAGTACACATCTCCCAGCCTTACATGCACATGGATGCTTGCACACCCAGGCACATGCTCACCTACAGCCAGTCAATGCTCAGGAATGTAGCAATGGAGGGGGCGGTGTTCATCCCATATCAGCCCCACACAGGAACATCCCTATGACAAATGCCTGCTATCCACCAAAGGGGCTGCTGCCTTGGAGGGGTGGCTTAGTCCCAACCAGACACCAGGACCCCACATTGGGAGCAAGGGAGTTCACTACTAGTGTTCTTGAAACACATGGGCTGAGCGCCCCAGCCCTGCTGGTGCCCCTCACTATTGACCTGCAGCCCCTTTCTATCCCAAACCTGGCCTCTCCCAGCTCTGCTGGTGCCCCTCACTCCCAAGCAGTGATCATTACCTAAGCAGTGTCTCTGAGAACAAGGAGTGGGAGTTTGGCAGAGACCAGACTACCTCATGTCACATGTAGCTGGGGATTGGGGATCACAGTGATCATGGCACCTGGCTCAGAGGGTGCCTAAGCCACTATTAGTCTTTTCTTTAAGGTGTGGGGAAGTGCCCCAGTTACTCCCTAGGAGCCCCCAGAACTCCCCCCACCTCTCCAGTGTATAGCAAAAGCTCCTCCCACTCACCCCAAACATCCAACACAGAGATCCCCACCCCCAACCTGAGCCTTGTATCTAGTACAACGATTGATGCGAGATGGGATTTTCTGTGCCCAGAGCTCAAGGAGGGCAGGACTTCCAGTGTGCAATTGTCCAAAGAGGGCTGGACTTCCTCCATGCAAAGTCCGTGTAGGGTGGAATTCCCAATATCACCCACTTTCCTTGTAGGACTTCCTGTGTACAACTGTCCAAAGAGGGTGGGACTTCCTGCGTCGCCTGTTTCATTTTGGAACTCTGCTCTCCTCCTGTGCGGATCTGGCCACCCACCATGGCAGGGGGTGTTTCTCTTTGGTCTGGTCCAGACGGGCATGAAAACCAGGTGAGTGGCGTGGAGGGGGCGAGGGGTATGGACTGAGTTGGCCATGGTCCAGGCGGCAGGAAGGACTGGTCAATCTGGGTGCTGAGGCAAAGGGGTCAAAGGTCTCCAAGTCAAAAGGCTGCGGTGAGGGATGGAAGAATGGGTCGGAGGTCACGAAGGGGTTGCTGGAGTCAGGGGTTGCCGCTCGATGACGGCGTGGCTCTGGCTGGGGTGACTGGGCCGGGGAAGCACGGGGCCCAGCCGACACAAAGCTCCAGGGGTCAATGCGGCTCCGCACAGGGGAGGGGCGAGGACGGGAGATGAGGCTGGTGTGTGGGGAAGGGCGTGGCGAGTGGGGGCTGCAGGGGGATGAGGGGGATGGGAGGGCCCCACCTACGGTGAAAGAGAACAGAGAACATTAGAACAATAGGGGGTGGTTACCTACTTACCAACCCCCTTGTCCCAACCTCAGCCAGCCCATCCCTTGCCCCAGATCTGGGTCAGAGCCAGTGCCCCCTATAGGGGAAGTCTCTGCATCTTTGCAACTCTCCACTTACCCCACTTATTTGCCCTGCTGCCAGGACTCCATTCCTCCTCATGTCGTGGGCTCTTTGGTGACTTCTCACTCCACAAGGGGGTCAGGGAACTTCTGTCACCACCTGGGACCAGGTCAATGAGCAACTCCACAGATTCTGGTGTCCGAGCTGGCCCCTCCTGGCCCTGATCCATGGACTGTGGCGTCCAGGCCAGCCCCTCCTGGCTCTGTTCTGTGGACCCTGGCATCCGCCGGTCCTGGCATTGTTCTGTGGACCCTGGTGTCTGGCCTGGCCTGTCCTGGCTCTGTTCCATGGACCCTGGCATCTGGGCTGGCTCTCCCTGGTCGAGCTCCACCAGCAAGGCAGGGCAGTGTGTGTCCTTGGGGGAGAAGCGAATGAGCTCAGGAGATGGTGGGGGTGTAGGTGCAGGCGGGGGCTCACCCTTCTCCTCTCTTCGGGCCTGGGACAGGTCTCGGCCCAGTCCAAGAGAGGCCAGCAGCGCTGTGCCCCTCAGCAGTGCTTTCTGGATGAGTTTAGGGGTGCTGATCCGCTCCGGAGCTGGTGCCCGCTGCTCCTCAGACTCCTGTGTCCCATTGGGGCCTGGAGCTGGGATATCACCTGCAGAGAAGGGACAGAGCCATAACCCACACCACCACTCATGTTAGGAATCCCCCACCCAGTGAGTGAAGGGAACAGTACACAGAGGGTGCATCTACACAGCAGGGCTTAACTTAAAGTAAGCTACGCAAATTGAGCTATGTCAATTGCATAGCTTGTTTTGAAATAGCTTATTTCGAAATTGGGAGTGTCTACACAGCACTTATTTCGAAATAGAGCACTCTTCCTCCAACTTCCCTTACTCCTTGTATAATTAGGGTTATAGGAGTCAGAGTAAGAAGTCCTCCATCTTGACAGTATTTCAACACTCTTCCAAAATAACTGCCAGCTGTGTAGATGAAGACTAAGTTATTTTGAAATAACACTAGTTATTTCGAAATAATGTTGCTGTGTAGATGTAGCTAGAGACAGCATGTCCCATCCCTCCAGCGAATTCCCCTCCATCCATTCATCCTCCCAGTGATCCCTTGCACCCATCTATCTTCACACACAGGGTATGTCTACACTACCCCCCTAGTTCGAACTAGGGGGGTAATGTATGCATACCGAACTTGCTAATGAAGCCCGGGATTTGAATTTCCCGGGCTTCATTAGCATAAAGCCGGCGCCTCCATTTTTAAAAGCCGGCTTGTTCGAACCCCGTGCCGCGCGGCTACACGAGGTTCCACAAGGCGTACAGATAGATCGGAATGGCTACATAGTTCGAACTATCTAGCCTGTGCCGCGTGTAGCCGCACGGCACGGGGTTCGAACAAGCCGGCTTTTAAAAATGGCGGAGCCGGCTTTATGCTAATGAAGCCCGGGAAATTCAAATCCCGGGCTTCATTAGCAAGTTCGGTATGCATACATTACCCCGCTAGTTCAAACTAGCGGGGTAGTGTAGACATACCCACACACACTCAACTGTGAGCTCTTCTGGACACGGACTGTCTCTCTGTGTGGTACCTGGCCTGAGGGGGCCCCTGATTGCAGCCAGGAGGTCTGTATGGTACCTAGCATAAGGGGGCGCCCTGACTGTGGCCAGTAGTTCTGTGTGGGACTGTCCCAAGGGGGCCTCTGATTGCAGCCAGGGGGCAGGAGGTTGTACAGAGCCAGGCCCAAGGGGGCTCTTGATCCAGCATGTACTGTGTAGTGCCAGCCAGAAGGGGCCTGATCTCAACAGGGGAGCATATGCTGCCCAGCTCGGATTAGGGATGTAAGCGAGTAGTCAAGTTGACTACTCACATTCCCGCCCCCCCTTATTACCTCTGTATCAGACGCAGCAAGGGGTGGGGGAACCAGGAGCTGGTGCTAGGGGAGCTGACTTAAAAGCCAGTTCCCCCCATCACTGAAGCAGCCTCTGTCTGTGGTGGGCACAGGCTGCTCAGCATCCTGCGGAGCAGCCCTTGTGTGTTGCAGCCCAGGCTGACCACAAACAGAAGCTGTTCTGACAGCAGCCCCTGTCTGCGAGGGGTCTCAGCTCCCTGCAGGCAGCCCAGCTCTTACTTCATTTAAACTGCAGAGTAGCTCCCGCACCAAGCGCGAGCCAGGACTGAGCGCCCTCCCTTATTGACTAATCATGTAGTTGATAAAAATGTTATCCACTACGGAATTAGCAAAATACCTGCTTCTTAACATCCCTAGCCCGAATGTCAGTCGAGGGCAGTGTGTGGTGCCCAGCCCATCAGCAAGACCTCCTCTGGTTCATGCAGTGACACGCTCTGGGTACCTCACCTACCTGTCTGATCTTGACACCAGAGCCAACCTGTATCCCCTCCCCCATGGGGACTCACCATTCAGGGCATGCTGGGGTGGGGCCAGCTCCACAGAATTGGGTTCCTCTGGGTCAAAGTACCAGGTCGTCTCATCTGGCCGGGATCTCCTTCTGCAGAGGATAGGGTGAGGGGGTTAGAATCCCGAGAGGGACAGGCAGGGGGGACAGCCAGGGGGAGCAGCTAGAGAACAGACAACTGAGATCTAGGTGTCCTGGCTCCCAGCCCCTCTGCTCCAGACATTAGAACTTTCTCCCCTCCCCAAGCTAGGAAAGAACCTGGGAGTGCTGGCTCTCAGCTCAGTATTTGTCTCAACATTACTAATTGTTTAGTTAGTGGCCATAGGGGGCAGCCAGGACGTCTCCCCAAACACAAATTCTGGGGCTTAGGGAGCAGTGGGGAAGTGTGTATGGGGAGGAGAAGCAGCATCCCCTACCTGCCATTTTGGGTGCTGCCCTCCCAGGGCTTCGGGGATCCAGGACCCCAGTTCTTGCCAGGGCGGCGCTCCCCATTCCAGGACTCCTCTGTGCGGCGCAATGCCTGTCTGCCCCAGCTCTGGCTGCTCTCTGCGGGCTCCACTGCACAGAAGGAAGCACTTGGGTCAGTGGGGACTGACATCACATCAGCCTCCCACCCAGGGCGGAGAGCATGGATCAGACAAAAAGGACATTGTAGGTGAATATGTTACGATGGCAGCATGTTCCCCATGACGTCATTTCTTTCTGATCAGAGAAGCACAAGTGATGTCACATGTAATTCTAATTACTTAATTTCCCTCTGACTTATTAGAAGCATGCTCAACTCCATTCCATGCAATCTTTGTGAGGTATCATTTTATTCTGACCAATCAGAAATCACTAGCAATTATATCACATATCAACACTTATGATGGCATTTCCTGCAGGCCAGGGAGGCCCAAGAGATCATATCATATGCTCTGTTAAAATGTAATTCTCTCTGATCACTGTAAAAGCGATGAGAAGTCCTGTGGCACCTTATAGACTAACAGATCAGTTAGTCTATAAGGTGCCACAGGACTCCTTGTCACTTTTGCAGATTCAGACAAACACAGCTACCTTTCTGATACTCTGATCACTGTGTGTAACAATGTTATAAAACTGTGGTGTCTTTTTGACAGCCAATCAGCACAAAGCACAGACCATAATGGAACAGGAAGTCCCTATGTCCTCCCCCATCAGCTTCTTCCCCCAACCTCATTTACTCTGGTCCACTCAGAATAACCACAGGAAATGATAACACAAGCAACTTTCTGTAATATTGTTTTCTTCTATCTGTACCATGTTGGGTCATCAGACTTAACAATAGGGGATGTCACTTCACTCCATCCAATCAGTGTAAAGATGGACACACTAACGACACATCCAGTGATGTAACTGAATTCAGGCCAGTCAGTGCTGAGGGGAAGGAGGTGTGCGTGTATATGTATGTACGGGAGGAGGGTAGGTTGCCAGGTGTCCGGTTTTAAATTGGACAGTCCAGTATTTGAGCTTTCTGTTCAGGAAACGAATTGACAAAATGTAAATATCCGGTATTTTCTAAATAAGATGTAATGTAGATTGCGATGTAATGTCAAGTGTGTCTGGTATTTTTGTTGAAACCATCTGGCTACCCTAGGGGAGGGGGGAATATAAAGCAACCCATGGATGATTATATCTAATACAACTAGCTCCCAGGATGGCTCTTATTGTACAAAAGTATATCATGGCCAAGTAGCTATGACATCATAGTTAATGCTAAGATTTTGCCAGGGTTATTTGTGGTACAAGTAACAGACAGATCATGGGCAATAAACACTAATTCATAGAAGCCCATGACCTGTACCACAAATAACCCCGGCAAAATGGGGCAAGGGGGGCTCCAGCCCCACTGCTGCTGCAGCTCACAGTAGTTAGGAGCTGTGTCCCCTCCCACCTCCGCCTGCAGGAACTGGGAGCCATAGCTTGGAGTTCCAGAACTGGGATCTCTGGTGTCCCACTGGCTGACAGTTACAGAAGCAGAAAGTGTCACAGATTCTGTGACATAATCACAGCCTTAATCATAGTTTGTACTTCTGTGACTGACCAGAAGGAAATGACATCATGGATGAATACATATAATGTCATCATCTGTGCCTCTCTCATTGGCCAGATGTGATGACAGCAAAGCTCTCCCTCTTCAAGCAGATACACCCCCAATGTGGGGGCAAGTTCAGGGGGAGTCCCAAGCCACTATTTCATAGGGTGGGCACAGAGCCTTACTCCAGCTCCTACCCCCTTACAGATGTTGTGTCTCACTCACACTGGATGGCTCTGAAGCGTGGGAAGGTCGGGGAGCCTCCAGCCCCCACCTCAAAGACATTCTTCCTCTTGTCCAGCCCGGGGGAGGCCTGTACTGTGATGCGGTGTTTGAAATCTAGGGGGATGAAGAATCGAATGGGTCAGCGCAGCTCCCTCTCCCAAAATGACCACCTCCAAAAGATCTCTGTTCACTGCTGCCCAGGGGCCATGGCTGGATTCTGATCTCAGCTCCCTAAGGTCAATCCAGAGTCACCCGCAACTGCACGGGGGCTAAGGCCAGATTTTGATCTCTGCTCCCTGGGTGGGTTCCCACACTCATATGTGCTTGGCTACTCCAGATTTACACCAAGTGTTTCTGTTAGTGTCATAGCCCCCCGCTCCTCCGGGAAACCAGAGTATACAAGGTAATTAACCTTGATTAACCACAGCCTGAAGCCCTTGTACTCCCATCCAAAGCCCCAAACGGGGTATTATCTGGGCAGCTCTGAGGAGCACGCACCTCACCATGGAGGGGAGCAGGGTGGCAGAGGGAGAAATGGGGGCCTTGCACAAAGGATGGGTGACCAGTCCTTCCTCCCCCGGCTGTGAGCCCTGGGTTGGCCTAGCCCTTAACACTACAAATAAATGCCCCTCAGTCCCAACTCACAGCCCCTGGCTATCCCAGCCTGGGCTTCCTCCAGCCCTGCTAGTGCCCCTTAGTCCTAACCTGCACTGCTCTGCTATCCCAGCCCTGGGCTCCCCGCCAGACCTGCCAATGCCCCTCAGTCCCACCCCACAGCCCCTGGTCTATACCCAGGGGCATGCTGATCCTCTCGCTGTCCCGTCCCTTGAGCTTGTTCCTCTTGAAAGTGCCCTTCCTGCGCTTCACGTTGGGAGGCTCCTTGTTCATCTGCTGGATGAGCAGGGTGAGCTCCCGCTCAAACACCTCCAGCTCCCACTGGGCCAGCTGGTGCTCCCGCTGCCGCAGGAACTCTTCATGGGACTTCTGCTCCAGCGCTGCCCGCTGCAGCTCCTCCTCCCGGCTCAGCAGCTCCTGCCAAGGGAGGGGGAGGGGGTCACCACACCACTCGGGGGTTATCAGCAGCGCCGACTGCAACGCCCCTGGGTGCCAGTTGGGTGCTAGGGAGAGGGAGGGGTGTGGGGTGGACTCAGCAGGGGGTGCTGCTCTGCGCTGTAGGGGAATGGGAGCGCTGGGGCAGCGCTGGGGGTGTGACTGCAGTGGAGAACTGTCAGGAGGCTCAGTGGGGAATGGGAAGTTGGTGGGCACAGTAAGGAGCAGGAGCCAGGCCATGGGAGCTCAGTAGGAAGTCAGGGGGATCTATAGGGTGAGGGGGGCTGGACTACGAGGACTGAGTGGGGAGCCTGACTGTAGGAAGGGACTGGCTGTGGGGGCCCAGTGGAAAGTGGGGGGTAAGTAGGTAGGGGGTATGGACTGTGGGGGGAGCAGACTGGAGGGTCTGAATGGAGAGTGGGGGTCTGGACTGTGGGGATTAAGGGGGCTCAGTAGGGAATGGGGGGCTGGGCTGAACAGGTTGGGGGACTGGTGAGTCTGAATAGGGGTGGGCATGTGGAGTAGAGGGTGGGGGACTCAGTGGGGAGTGGGAGTATGGAGCTGGGCTGTGGGGGGGTGCAGTGGAAATGTGGGACTGGGTTGCGGGGGGCTCACTGGGGAACAGACAGAAGCTGTACCTTCTCCTTGGCTCGCAGCTCATCAAACATGCCCTGGATCTCCAGCTTCCAGTCATCCTGCATGGAGTGGAAGGAGTCCTGGGGCATCTCCTCCAGCACCTGAGCCTCCAGTGCCGTAAGCTGGGTCAGGATGGAGTCAAAGCTGGGCCGTCCATGGGGGTCCTGGTCCCAGCACTCTGGGAGGGGAATGACACGTCAGTGTGCAGGGTCTGTCTCATCCAGCGGGGGAGGGGCAAACTGCCCAGTTACCCAGCATCTGGCCCTGGTGAGACACAGTCCCTGCCGTCTCTCTACCCACTAGACCACACCCCCTCCCAGCACTGGGATAGAACAGGGCACCATGACCCCTCCCCTTACCTGCCATGAGCTGGGCGAAGGGTTGGGGGCAGGTGGAGGGGATGGGCAGTGTCAGTTTGTTGACGGCGACGCCGTAGGCCACGGCCAGTCCATCAATGCCGCGGTATGGGACCTCCCCGGTCAGCAGCTCCCACAGCAGCACGCCGTAGCTGGGGGGGAGAGAGCGTTATTGTGTGTGAGTGCAGGGAAACAATCTGCAGCATCCCTCATCCCCAAGGTAACCTGGGAGGGCAGGAAAGAGGGCAATGGACATTAGACCCCACTCCCGCCAGTGCTGCGATGGAACCCAGGCATCTTGGCTCCCCTGGGAGTGCTCACCTCCAGACATCACTGCCCTTGGAGAAGGTAGATGCCTTGATCACCTCAGGTGCCATCCACGCATAGGTGCCAGCTGCACTCATCTTGGTGGTGCGGTGCCACTCTCGTGCCAGCCCGAAGTCTGTGATCTTCAGCGTCTTCCCATTCATGTCCCCTTCTTCAATGCGCTGAGACAGCAGGACTTTGGGGGAGGGAAGGGGTCAGTGCCCTGCCAGGGAAAGGCCCCATTCCCCACTGCCTGAGGCCCTATGGGAGCCCACACCTCTAGGATTGACGTGCTGTTCGCAGCACATTCCCTGTGACGTTTTTCTGGGGAACCTGTCTGCCCTGTGATCAGTTCCCCTTTCCCAGCCAGGGCTCATGAGCTAGTTTGTGCCAGGGCAGGTACCAGTGAGGACAGGTCACCAGCAGCTGCTCCTTGGCAAAGCTGGCCCAGGACCATTTCACAGCTATGGAAATTAAGGCAGGGAGCAGGGACTTAGGCAAACTCTGTGCAAAGCCACAGTGGCAAAGCCAGGGATAAAACTCACGGGCCCCAACGCCCAGCCCCTGTGCTCTAGCCACTAGCCCACACATGTCTCTAGGAATTGGGGAGAGAGCCCAGGAGTCCTGGCTCCCAGCTCCACCCTGTCTGGGCCCAGCTTGGCTCTGCAGCCCCATGACCCGTAGGCGAAAGAGAAACATTCCCTGAGACCATGCTGCACTAAGCTGTCTATTGTGCACAGCTACAGGAGAATTGCTGCTTTGTCTTCTGCTCCAGCCAGTTTCCCCACCCCAAGTGCTGCAGCCACACCCCCAGCACTGCCCCCAGCTCCCCCAAATGCTGCAGCCACACCCCCAGCACTGCCCCCAGTTCCCCATCCCAAGCGCTGCAGTCACACCCCCAGTATCCCCAAACACTGCAGCCACACCCCCAGCACTGCCTCCATTTCCCTCCCAATGCTGCAGCCATACCCTCAGCTCCCCCAGGCACTGAAGCCACACCCCCAGTACTGCCCCCAGTTTTCCCCCCAGCACTGTCCCCATCTCCCTCCCAACACTGCAGCCACTGCCTCTCTCTCTTCTCCCAGTTGACAATATGCCAGGGAGTCCCTCCAGGAGGGAGGGGAAGAGCAAGATGGGCCCCCTTTTCCAAGCACCAGAGCACAGTTGGAATCCCCCCCACCCGTGAGTCCCTTGCTTTTTCATCCCTTTCACCCCCTCTCCTGGATTCTCTGCACTTACACTCTCTCCCGTTGCTGTTTTCTCTCTGCTCCCCCCTTGGGGAGCAGGAAGCTGGGGCAGGAAGTTGCCGGCAGGAAGCTGAAAAGGGAGGCCCTATAAGCCAGACCAGGCGTTCCCACAGCTGGGAAATGGGGACAGCTGGACAGCAGCTCCAACTGCCCTCTGGCAACAGCCCCCCAATATTCTCTCCCCTACCCCGGAGACCCCAAGATCACATCCCTCACTGTCCCATCCTACACACCTGCTGCTCTCCAGACCACATCCCCCACCACCGAGCCTCCCTCCCCCAGCCTGCAGCCCCCAATAACCACTCCCTTCCCCCACAGCCTCCAAACTGCAATCCCTATTTTATCCTTCTCCCCCATATTATGTTCTCTCTGCATTGGACCCTCCCATGCTGCAATGACCCATGTCCCCCACCACAGCCCCCAATACTCTTTCCTCTCCAGTCCCTCCCAGACACCCCAGTACCAATTCCCTGCCCAAGCAGTGTCCTCCCTTCCACAGCATCCCCCAGAGGCTACATCTCCCTCTGGCAAGCCAGGCCCCCATTAAAGGGAGCCCTTCACTGTGTGTGTGTAAGACAGGCAGCTCTGCCCCCACAAAACCACCCCAGCTCCAGGCACCTCCAGTGGGGCCAGTTCCAGAGCTGGCTGGGCAAACAGGAATTAGTCTAATTTAGAAAGACACATTCCCTTCCCTCTAAATGTGGGTTAATGGCTGCTCCTACCACCAGCCACACTCCCACTGATTCCAGCTCTGGAAAGGGCATGGAGGCTAGTGGTTAGAGCAACGGAGGCTGGGTGTCAGGACTCATGGGTTCTATTTCTGGCTCTGCTGCTGATCTTGGGTAAGTCCTTTCCCTTCAGGGTGCGTCAGTTTCCCCTCTCGTCCATTAGTCCAGTCAAACAGTAAGCTCTTTGAGCAGAGATCCTCTCACTCTGGGTATGTGCAATGCCTGGCCCAACAGGACCCTGATCTCAGCTGGGGGAATCAACATCTTTGTGGAGTTTGGCCCCATGGGGCCCTGATCTCAGTTGAGGGTAGTTGGAGTCTCTGTGGAGTCCAGCCTCATGGAGCCCTGATCTTGGTTGGGGGGAGTTGGAGTCTGTGTAGAGTCCAGCCCTTTAGGGCCCTGATCTCAGTCAGGATGTGGGGTTCAGGGTCCATGGAGCCCTGATCTCAATTGGGGAGAGATGTTGAGATCTTGTAATGCCCAGCCCCTCAAGGGTCCCAATCTCAGCCTGTGTCAGTTCCCCAGGATGCAAGATAATTCCCTGCCCCACAATGCTACCCTCTCCCAGTCCTTGAGAAAGACCACCCCTGCCTTAGGGGCTGGCTGCAGCCTCACAAAGGTGAGGGAACGTGGAGGGTTGGTCTAGGAGGGACCATTTGCACACAGCCAGTTGAGGGCCTGCGCGCGCCACCAGGCATGACCTCAGGAGGCAGCTAGCAGGTGTCCCTGTGCCCGCTCCCCAACATGTGCCTGTGAATGGTCCCTGCAGTAGGGCATGCTGGTAATTCAATGGTGGCCTGGGCCAAGGGAGTGCCAGCCAATCGGCTCCTTAGGAGCCGGGAGAATACTAATAGGCAGAGGGGTCAACCAGGGTGAAAGACAGGCCCCCCCAACCTTTCCCTCTATCCAGTTCATTATTGATTAGTTAGGAACCAGGGATAGAACACAGGGGTCTGGCTCCCAGCCCTGTCCCACACACTAGAGCTCACTCCTCTCCCACAGCTGGGGATAGACTCTCAGTCACTCCTGCACTAATTATTCACCTCCTCTTCCTAATCCAGCTCAGTGTGACCCCAGGCTCTCTCACCATCAAGTCTCTAAGGCAGGGCTACTCAACACATGGCCCATGGGCCGCGTTTGTTTGCGGCCCACGGTGCAGTTTGGGTTTACATGGGGCTCAGCATGCAGCCTGTGGGTGGGAGCCAAAACAAAAAAGTAACCAATATAACGGTCTTCTGTTGATATGTGTTTTAGTCGTTTAATTCCTGGACTGTCATTGCTCATTAAAAGTGCTGTCATATGGGTGGAAATTGGGCTATTATTGCATTTTACTAATATCAGCGAAACTGACTTAAATGGAGCCTGTGTGTTGTGTAGTCTTGCCTTAATCTTTATATTCATGCCTGTCAGTGTGAATGAAGCTATTTGCATATATTTGCATATATTTTTGCATGACTATGCAACCACACTTAATTTGTGGCCCTTGGCATGTGCTGTGAGTATCATTGTGGCCCCTGGGGCTTCTAAAGTTGAGTAGCCCTGCTCTAAGGGTATGTCTGCATTGCGAAGACAAACCCACCGCACAAGTCTAAGCCTGGTTCTGCTGACCAGGCTGATGGGGCTTGAACTGGGGGGGCTATAAAATTGCAGTGTAAACATTCAAGACTCAAGTGGATATCCAGTCTCTGAGCCCTGCAGGCCCAGCCTGAACCCCCATGCCTGCCCTGCAATTTTTAGCCCTGCAAGCCCAAGTCAGATGAGCCAGGCCAGCCATGCAGTGGGACTTTGGTTGCTGTGTAGACATAGCCTGATGCTCCTGGTACCTCATTTGATCTAACAGAACCCCCATAGTCAGCAAGTCCCCAACCCTGGTGCTAGATCAGAACTAGTGGCCTTTGGAGGGCCAAGGCCCAGTATCGCATTCCCTGTCCCCTGCATTTTACATACATGCCAAAATCACATTTTTCAAAGGCCCCACAATTGTCATCACTTCCTGCAGCCCAGGGTCAGTGAGGTCAGAACCCAGATGCACCAGCTGAGTTGCGAGAGAGGTGCAGGGAGGAGCCTAGTGGGGCAGGGCTGGGATAGCAGGGTTCTGTAGGTCAGGACAGAGGGACACCAGCGGACTTGGGGGATTCTTTGGAGGGCTGCAGGCAGAGGTATATTAGGAGTTTGGGGACCCCTCCCCTCCCCTCCTGCCTGCAGTACCCTCAGCACTCCTGCAGGGAGCATGGGGCACTCATTTTTCTAGGGGGCAGCCCAATTGGCTGGAGTAGCTAATCTACCACGGACTACAAATCAGGATTGAGGACACCAATGGAGATGGGGGATCTTCAGGGGGTGGCTGCAGGTCGTGACTGAGAGACACCCATATTGCTGGGGGGATCTCATGGGCGGGTTGCAAGTCGGGACGGAGGGACACCCATAGAGTGGGGGGGATCCCATGAGGTGGGGGCTGCAGGTTGGGTTTGAGGGACACTTGTGGATCTGGGGATTCCATGGGATGGGGGCTGCAGGTTGTGTATGAGGGACTCTAATAGATCTGGGAAATCCCGTGGGGTGGGGGCTGTAAGGTGGGTTTGAGGAGCCAGTGGGTCCTGTGGGGCACCATGACTGCAGAGTGACACTCACTGTTGTTGGACTTGAGGTCACGATGGATGACAGGTACGATGGCCCCACAGTGCAGGTACTGCATGCCTCTGGCGATCTGCACCGCCCAATCCACCAGCACATGGGGGGGTATCCTGCGCCCGGCCAGCGCACGACTGAGTGGGCCCCCGGCTGCGTACTCCATCACTAGGCACAGGTTGGGCTCCTGCAGGCAGACGGCCTTGAGGGCGATGATGTTGGGGTGGCGCAGCATGGCAAAGAGACGGGCCTCCTGGCGTACGCTCTCTGCTGTCGCACTGATGTCTTCATCTGGATCCTGGCGTGCTGCCTTCACAGCCACCAGCTCACCCTTCCAGGTACCACGGTACACCTTGCCGAAGCCCCCCACCCCAATCACCTCCTCCAGCCGCAGCTCCCGGAAGTCAGCGTGAACTGGACCGTCGCCATAGCCGACGGGCTGCAGGGAGACGTAGCTGGAGGGGAAGATGCCCACTTGGCTCCGTACCCGGCCTGCCCACCAACCTTCATCACCGGACACGGTGGCATCCCATGACAGCACCTCCACGCGGTCCCCCTGGCGCAGGCTGAGCTCGTCACTGCCCGCTGCCTCATAGTCAAAGAGTGCTGTCCACACTGGGTTGGCGTAGGCTGCTCCGCCACTCCGCTCGGGCCCCCAGGCACCCTTCCGCAG
Organism: Pelodiscus sinensis; assembly: GCF_052426305.1. Classification (NCBI taxonomy): domain Eukaryota; kingdom Metazoa; phylum Chordata; order Testudines; family Trionychidae; genus Pelodiscus; species Pelodiscus sinensis. Next base: position 16,170,374 of record NC_143062.1, on the reverse strand, counting down.
CAGGTTCTTCAGTGGCTCCATGCTGGGTCGTAGGCTGGTGGAGGCTTCTAGTGAGCCCCTGCCCAGCTGGGGCCCTTCACAACACAGGCATCTTCCTAGAAGGGTGCTGTAAGACCAGGCTGAGGGTCCTGGCTCGCAGGGGTCTCCCCAGATCAAGATGATTATGGGACAGGGAAACCTGCCCACCTACAGGAGTCCCCTCCCATCTGGGAATCAGGATCCTCCTCTACAGCCTAATCCCCCCCTTGCTGGGACAGTTACACTCTACTCCCACTGCCAGGGGCCACAACCATCCCCCGCAGTCTAGTCCCCCCACTCAGGGCACAGACTTATTCTCGCCTATTTCGCTCCCCACACACAGGGGCCAGGGTCAGACTACCACCTGCTCCCCCCACAGGGGCTAGGATCGTTCCCTACAGCCTGCTTCCCCCTACAGGGACCAGGGTTACCCCCTACTTCCCCACAGAGGACAGGGCCACCCCCTACCGCCTACTTCCCCCACAGGGGCTAGAATCGCCTCCTCCCACGGGGTTAGGATCGCTCCCTACTCCCCACAGAAGACAGGGACACCCCCTACCGTTTACTCCCCCCACAGAGGCTAGGCTTTCCCCCTACCGCCTGCTCCCCACCGGGACAGAGAAGTGCCCCTCTGCCTGCGGGATCCTCTACTCCGATCTAGCTACGGCTTCCCCCCGCCTAGCCGTGCCCACACTTCGCTCCCTCCAGCTGGCCTGGCCCTAGCTCCGTCCCAAGCCGGAGCACAGCGGGGAGGAAATGCCTCGGCTTGTTGAAGAAGTTCCGCGGCTAGAAGCCGCCGCTCCTGGGTCCGTCTCTTCGGCAGGGTCCCGGCCGGTCCGGACGTGGGAAATGCCTCTGCCTCTCGGTCACTGGGCGGCTCCGACCCCACAGAGAGCCGGTGGGTTGGGGGCTCAAAGATCGAGAGTTTGCGACGGCGGCTAGAGGTGGCCTCTTCTCCCCGCCTCTCATGGGGTGTGCTCCGGATCCCCCAGCGCAGCGCCCGCTGGCCTGGCCCGGCCCGTCTCCCCGCCCCCACAGGGCACTAGGGTGGAGTCTGGAACCAGGAAGGCGGAGCGGGTCACATTGTTACCGGGACAAAGGAAAAGGAACAAGAGTGGAGACACAGTTCAGGAGTCGGATTAGACTGGGGGAGGGGTTGGGAGCCAGAACGCCTGGGTTCTCCGCTCTGGGAGCGGCAGGGTTGGCGGAGCTGCGAATCAGCACATTAGGCTCTAGCCCCAGCTCTAGGAGGAAATGGGTCTGGTGGTTAAAACAGGGAGGGGGCTGGGAGACAGAAGGCCTGGGCTCCTGGGCACCTTCTTGTTCCTGACTCTGTGCTCATTCATGAGTCGTCCAGAATTTACTTTTCTGTGGCTGCAGTGAGTCCCCCTGTCAAGGTGCCCAGCCAGGAACTGCAGCTTTGTCAGCTGAGCTCCCATGGCAGTGCCCAGGCAGGGACTCTGTCACTGTGGGTTCCCCCTCTCCCGTGCTTGTAACTGTGGAGTTGTGAGCTTCCTCATAGCAGTAGCCAACAATGGTTTCCATGCAGTAAGCTTCCTCAGTGGCAGTGCCTGCCTAGGAAGTGGCAGGGTGCACAGTTCACTACCACATTCATAAATCCATGCATACTAAATTCAGCTGAGTTCCCTTGGGAATGGCATTTTCTGGGGGATTTGGGGAACTATTCTTGGTTTCCTGACTGCTGGGCCATGCTAAGCTTCCTGGGGCCTGGACTGTCTCAGACTATTAGTGTGTGAATTAGAATAGCACTGTGCAGATCCTGACAGAGATCAGGACCATGTCATGCTAGACACTGCATAGACCTTAACTAAGAGGGGAGTCTCTATTTTACTGCACACTGTATGGACCCCCATAGTGATAGCGCTTGACTGGGACTCAGGACTCCTGGGTTCTACTTTTGGTTCTGCCATTGCCCTACTGTGGGACCCTGGCTAAGTCCTCTCCCTCCCACTATTTAGACAGTGTGCTCTCTGGGACAAGGAGTGTTACTCACTTTGTGGAAAAAAACAGCAAGCAAATGGTCGGGTAGCACTTTATAGTAGAGAAAGCTACAGCAATTCATATTCATGTTGACTATATATTTGAGAGCGGATGTGCATCTTTCTGTCTGCATGTCCTTCCATCCGTGAGTTAGTTTGTTCAAGAACTCCTAAATGGTAAGAGCTAGGACCACCAAATTTGGTATGCAGCTTCCTCTTATAATTTAAAGCAAGGTCAGGGTTTGGTTGGGCCAGGACAATGGGGTTTGTGTCGAATACAATTGTTTCTCATCACCTGGAAAGGGAGGGGTGTGATAGCAGGGACAGTTATTCTCATTAATGATTTCAGGGAAGCAGCAAGCACCCCAGCCCCAGAGAGCAGCTGCTGACTAGCAGCACGGCCCCTGCCACCCCAGCCCTATGGAAAAGCTGGTGGGCAAGCTGCATGGTCCCCACTGCCTCAGGGGAGAAATCTGCAGCTGCCCTCCCCACCTCCAACCCTCTGCTCTGACTCCTGCACTGACTACCATGAGCCCCTTGTCACCCCCAATCCTGATTCCTGCACCCCCACATCACCAGCTCCCTTCCCTGAGCCTCTCCTCACCCACAAGCCTGACTCCTACACCTTCAGCCTTCTATACTGAGCCCCTCATATCCCCCAGACCCTGCCTTGACTCTTGCACCCCCTCCCCCATACACCCAGCCCCAAAGGACCCGAGCAGTGCCAGGTAAGTCTTCTAGTAATAAATAATAATTAACCATCAATCTTCATTACTTCCTATTAGGGCCTGATCCTTGGGCATCTCTCCATTTACTTCCCCTCAGCAAGGGGGAGAGGATGAGTGGTATGCACCTTACTTATTCCTAAGCCCACTCAGTCTGACTCAGTTTTCAACCATCAATACCCAAGAGGAGCCCTGTATGGAATACTAGCCTACTATAGCAGCTGGCTAATAGTGATATGGTTGGCTTTTTGGATGATGCCTAGGAGTTGGGAGGAGTTGCTAGTTCTACTGAGAGCCTCTGCTGGGGCAAAGAACCCCCATAGTTGAGGCCCTATCTAGAGCATCCAGTGCCTGCCAGAGCCCCATGCCCTGCCTAGGATCAGATGAAGCAGGTGTGAAGAACGGCCGCCTGTGAAATGCTCCTGGAAAGCTTGTAGTTCACTTACAAATCCAACGCTACCAGCTTAGGCTCGAATAAAGCTCTTAACTGGCTACACAAAGGTAATTTCCCCCTTTGGATAGTCGCATCAAATTCTGGGAAGGAAACACTCCCCCCCCCAGCCTAATTAGCCTCAGCAACACCGCTCCTACACCCGCTGTCGTGCGTATCTCCGCACTCTGCAACCCCCACTCCAGCTGACGGGAGGAAGTGGCTTTTACAGAGCGCTCACGACTCAATAAATCTGTTAGTGCAACATGACTCCTCGCTATTCTATTTGGTTAGGATACGGAAGAGTCACGCCCCCAATACACCCCTTTAAGCCTTCCTCAATTCTCAATGGAGGAGTAAAATGTCAATCAAACAGCACAGTCCATTAGGAATTAAGATTATACTTCCGTTAGAGCGCGCGAGCGAACGCCTGGATTTGCGCACGCGCAATTCACCATCCTGTATCTACCCCCCCAAGGACCTTTTTAGAACGCTTTAACTTTTGTGCGCGAAGAACGCAACTGGAAGAGGAGGAATGGCGTGACTAAAACCTGTTGCGCATGCGTGAAAGAAGTTCCGCAAAGTCTGCTCATGCGCCCAGGGGAGTGTGGAGCAGTGCACATGCGTATAGAGGACACAATTTAGTACATGCGCAGTGCTGCTTCAGCCGTCAGCCGTTTCTGAGTTGACCCACGCACTTTCACTTCCGCTTCCTGGCTGTGTGTTAAGGGGTGATCGGCGCATGCGTGCTGCTCTTGCTGTTCCTTTTGCTCCCTGGGCTCCTCTTCCGGCCTCCCCAGTTTCCAGTTGAGGTGCCGCTGCTGGGTTCCCTCTGCGCTCGAAGGGTTCCCGGACTGACCTCTGACCCCGGAAGTGAACAAGATTTTTTTTGGGGGGGCCCTTTAGCATTTCTGGGACGCTGGTGGGAGCCGCTCGGGCTTGCTCCGACCCTCCCACCCTCGGGTCTCCCGACTGCCCGGGCCCGTCACCCGGGTTCCCCACCCTTGCTCCTACCTCGGCCCCTGCTTGCGTGGGTTCCCCTGCCCGCCAACCATCCTACCTGGGTCCCCACTCACCCCCGCCCGCCCTTCTTCCCTGCCCCCCGCTGCCCTCTCTACAGGGCTGTGCTGCCCCATTCCGGTCTCCTCCCATCATACTGGTAGCCTCCTACTGGGGGGTCCCACCTTGACACCGTGTTGCCCACACCCTTTCCTGCCCCATTCACCCTACTGAGGCCCCCTATCCTGGGCTGCTGTTCAGTGACAAGACGGGGGCTGCCAGCCTGTTCCCCAGGGTGTCCCTCTCCTGTGTCTCCAGTTGGTCCTATCTCTGCTTGAGCTTGCAATCCCCACCACTAGAGAGTTAGTTCCCTGCCACCCTACCTCCTTCTTTACCTCCTCCACAGTTTAATTTAAATTTCCTTGGACAGTGGAGATAACCCCCCTCCCTCCAGCAGTCATAATGGCATGAGCAAGAAAAGGGTGAATGTGGAGGGAGGGGGGAAGCTTTTTGCTGTGGAGGCAAAAGGGCACGTTGGATGGCTAGTGAGACTCCACAGCAGTAGCTGAGGTTCTCAGGGGTAGGTGTGTGAGGTGCCCATACCTGCTGAAGGAGGGCAGCCTGGTTTAACTAAGAGAGGAGTGAGGTAGGATTTTGGGGTCCCAGGCTGCAGATCATGGGCTTTTAGTTGCCTTGATGAAGGATATTGCAGGTGCAAGCTTGGCAGTCACGTTCCCTGAGCAGGAGGAACGGGCGGAGGGGGAGGAAGAAGAGGCACCACCGTGGCCATGGGCTCGCAGGTGCTGCAAATCCTGCGCCAGGGCGTCTGGGCCTCGCTGACAGGCGGCTGGTTCTTTGATCCGCACCAGAGCACTTTCTCCAACTGCTTCCACCTCTATACCTGGATCTTCCTGCTCACCTTCCCTTTCCTGCTCTACATGGTGAGTCAACCTCAGGCCCCTCACTGCAGATTGGAAGTTAGGCTCCTGACCCTACAGCCAGTCATGCATGTCACTTTTGGTAACCTGGGATGTGGGGTCCTGGCATTAATGCCCCAACCTGGGGTCCTTTCCCAGTGTAAAAGCCAAAGGATGGGAGAGGAAGTTGAGGTACTGATCATGAAGTAAGTGGCCCAAGATCACCCCACAGGTCATGGCAGAGCTGGGGGTAGAACTTGAGTCTCTTTTACCCCTGCTTTGCACTGACCTGTAACTGTAACTTTAGGACCTGATCCCCAAAGCTGACTTTCACCTGGAGGCAAGCTCCCCTTGCCACTGAGCATGGCACAGAAATTGGAAGCTGCTGGGGGACTCTAGGCAAGATGTCCCATGTTATTGCTGGCTGAGCCTTTAGCAGAGTGGAAGATGGGCATGTTGAGATTCAGAGAAGGATGGTGGGCTTGTGTGTGGGGAGCAGTATACTTCTGTTCAGCCCTCTTGCCTGCCTCAAGTCGAGTCCCATCCATTCTAAGTATCTCACTTTCCTCATCTGTATAAAGAGGAGACAGACCCTGCCTTTGCCTGTTGATGTTGTGGCTATTCTGATCACTGTGTCTGTGTGGCTCCTTGCAACCCTCAATTGGAGTTGGGGAATCTGTGCAGTGGTGGTGGCTCTGGCCATGGCTGGAGAGAGGGGTCAGAGTAGCACCTAGCACAACGGGGGTTCCTTGTGCAGCACTTGAGCCAAGGAGGACCCTCAGTCTTGCTTAGGGATCCTTGCCCAATCTCTGTTGTGAGCAGTTCAGTGGCTTGTGCAGCGTGTAGTGCCCCAATCTTGGCAAAGAGCAGTAAAGGAGACTATGTAACGCCTGGTGTGACGAGAGAGACCAGTTTCTATCAGAGGCTGGGGTGTTCTGACCACATCTTCTGTGGAAGAGGAGGCTTAAGCTTGGAAGCAGTTCCTATGTGTTACCATAACACAGGACAAATAATAACAGGCCTTTGCTTGAGCTGCTGTTATGAGAGATGCCCGAGGCAGTGAAAACTGAGAACTAGAGCAGCCCGAGTACCAGCCCTCCCAATACCATTCCCTGCCCTGGGAGCCACTTTCACTCCTCTGAATCTGGGCTGAGATAGGCAGAAGGCATGTGGCAGATGCTGCTGGGGATTGTTTGTAGCCAAAAAGATCAGGGGGGTAGTTTGTGAAACTCACCCAGTGTATATTGGGGACAGGGTGTGGAACCATGGCTGTGGCTCCTGGCACTGTGGTGTTATGGGTGGTAAAAGATAATCAACTTCACTTCAGTCACAGACTACTAAAGCACAGGATGTGCAGTGCTAGACACCAAGTTGGTATAGACGCTGGGGATAAAACCCAGGAGTCCTAGTTCCCCGCCCTCTGCTGTCATCCACTAGGCTGCCCTGGGAGATAAAATCCAAGAGTTCTGGTTCTGGTCCTGTGTGGGTCCATGAGTGGCCCTTATAGATTAAGGGAGGGGCAGGCAGGTGGGCTGCTCCAGCCCAGCGGTGTGGGTTTCTCCTAGTCCTACATGTGGCTGCCGGCTCTTGGCCCACACAGGCTGGGAATTGGCAACCCCACATGGAGGCCCAGAAGCACTGGAGCAGCCCTCTGCCCGTGGCTGGCTGCTCCCAGGTAGTCAGTTACCTGTTTACATCCCTAGATCCTTGGTAGCTGAAAATATTTAAATGCTATCTCAACAAGCAGCTTTAATGGAAGTGATGGCAGAGAAGGTGACATCAACACCCCTACCCTATAGCTTTGTTACCATTTGCCCTAAAGGGCCCTGAGACTGGCTGTATAGAGCCTAGTATTACAACCAAAAGCATTACCCAGTGGCTGGGGACAACGATTGGGAGGCAGGACTCCTGGGTTCTGTTTCTGCCTCTGGGAATAGAATGGGATTCAGTGGTTAGAGTAGGGCAGGGGGGTCTGGCAGACTGGATTTTCCCTGGCTCTGGGAATGGAGTGGAATCTAGTGGTTAGATGGGAGGAGGAGGGTCTGAGAGGACTCCTGGCTTTAGCCTGACAGATCACTGGTAATGCCTGAATTTCTGTGTATCAGGGTGATGTATCTGGTGGAAAGCCTGGTGACCCCAATGCCCTGATTGGTACTAACCCCGTGCTGTCCCATCTCTCTCTGCCAGGTGCTGCCACCCAGCATGCTGGTAGCCGGTGTGTATTGTGCTGTTATAGCCGTCTTCTTCACCACCATCAAGACTATCAATTTTCGGCTGCACACCATGTTCGACCAGGGCGAGATTGTGGAGAAGGGCGGCTTGGTGCTGGCTGATGGGGCCAAGGCTGAGGAAGGCACTGCGGGGGATGACAGCAACCTGACCAGGTAGGTCTCCAACCTCTGGGATGCGTGGATGGGGGTAGAGGAGTGAGGTGCAGTGTAATTTATACTGGATCCTCACCTGATTCTGAGATGCAGCTGCCTCTGGCGTGGGGTGTTTATACAGGCATTCTGTACCAGGCAGCTGCTTCTCAGGTTAGTTCATTGGTCTTGCCTGTGGGGGGGAAGATATGATGTGGAGTAGCAGGTCCTGTTCACTTTGCTTTCCTCTGTACTTGTGTTAAATGTGCTTGCCTGTCAGTGTGTGTCCATGCAACTCTTCTTCCTCCCTCTCTCTACAGAGACCCAGGTGGGGGGGTGGAGATGACAGTGTTTCGAAAAGTCAGTTCTACGCCCCCAGTGAGGTGCAGCTCCCAGCACTCAGTATTTGGCTTCAACCAAGTCATGGTGAGTATGGGAGGGATTGGGGGAAATCCTTGCACTGGAAACACTGGATTTCCTCACCCTTCCCCTGTGTGGGGAGTTGAGGGGGTGTGCGTGTGCACGTGTACTGGGCTTGGGGTTCATGTACAGCCAGCCCCTGTGCCTCACCCCAGAGGTGGCTGCCTGTCAGTGTTGGAGGTGGGAAGACCACTCTGATATGAAAAGCACTTCTGCTCCTTGGAGAGTATGGGGGCAGGGGAGGACAGAATTCTCTCTCCTCACCCTGATGTTATCAGCGAGACATCTGGCTCCTTGGCAGCCAAGGTGGCAGGCTTTTTGCAGTCTCAACCTGGCATTTAGGTCAGTTATGCTGTATCAGGGTTTGTGGGGAGTGGGGCTGCAGCAGGGAAGCTAGAAAAGCCTATGTGTGCCCCAACAGTGCACCAGGAAGGCTTGGCCTTGGGCCCTCTGCAGTGAAGGGCTCTCCTGGGCCTGCCTGGCATATAATCTCTGACTGATTCCCCCTCATAGGAGCTGCTGCCCCACTTCGAGGACACAGGAGCAGTGAGAGGTAAGTGTGTGGCTGGCTCCCCACCCCTGGTATTCTGGCTGGCCCAGTGCAAAGGTTTTGCCCCACACCAGTGTCTCTGGCCCTTTGGGGAGCCTGCCCCAGGCTGCAGCTGTCTGAATTGCCCCTCCCCAGGATGTTCCCTGATTGGCTCTTGCTGCTTGATATCCTGCCGTGTCCCTTCCCTGGCTATCAGACCTAGAGAGCTGATAGTGGATATTCCATTGATTCCCCTGCCTTGGGCCCAAGCTAGAGCAGGGGCAGCCACAGAGCAAAAAGGACGCATATCCTCTTCCCTGGGGCTGGGTCAGGGCTCCACCCCTTAGAAAGGAAAGGTCCCATGTCACATTCTCTGGGCCACTTGGACACTTCCCAAAGTGACTCATACTTGCATGTTCCCAGGGGGTGGAGCTGCAAATTCTATATATCCGGGCACATTTAAGGTGACTTGAGCCCCTTCAATTGCTGGAACCATTATGGATACTGAAGCCCCACCCTGATCCCTCTGCTTGGGGGGAGTCAGTCAGGGCTCTAGACAGTGATATAAAGTGGTGGGAGGGCAGCACTGCATGCAAGTTGAGGTGGTGGAAAGTGTGGAGGGACCAGTGAGGGCAGGTCTGCCCTTGAGATCAGCAGCCCCTGCACCCTAATCATGCCTCCTTCCCCCTCTGTTTGTCCTTTAGACATCAAGGAGCTGGTGCGTGAGCAGGGCAGCAATAACGTCATTGTCACCTCAGCCGATCGCGAGCTGCTGAAGCGCAGCTCCCGGGAGAACATCAGTAGGTGTCCTGTGCTGGGTGTGGAGTAGGGGCTGTACAGCCTGGGACAGCCCAGCTCTCAGGAGAGTCACGGGAGGTGGTGGTGGTGGTGGGGTTACTGTTCTATGGATGCGTTCCAGGGGATTACTGGGAAGAAGGGTCCTGGTGTGGTGTAGCAGCAGGGGTCACCCCCTTCCCACGCATACTGCAGCAGCCACTCCGCTTCCCACCACTGTGGAAAAGCAGGGTGTAGCAGGCTGGGAGGGGGCAGTGGAGAAGATCAGGCTGCTGGGCCACACAGTGAGCGTGGGAGGAGGGCTGACCCCTGCTGCTGTCCCTGGCCAAGCCTCTTTTCACTCCCCAGCTCATGTTGCTTGGGTGTAGGGTAGTAATGGGGGGGTAGGGCCAGCAGCAGAGGGTTGCCCTGAGTCCCACCCCTGGGGCACCAGTGGGGGAGGGGGTTGAGTAGGTGTCCTGCATGGGGTTGGGGGAACGGCTGTAGAGTCTGGGAGTTGCACTCAGGACGGGAGCAATGAGTTACTGCTGGACAGGTTCTAGAGCTTGGAGTGCAGCGTTAGAAACCCTAGTACCCATCCCAGCTCTGGGAGGGGACTGGCTGTAGTGAATTAAACTCAGAGGAGGAGGGCAGGGTGTCAGGAATGCTGGGTTCCATCCCCGGCTCCTGGCTCATTGGATGAGCATGGTGCCTTGCTTGTGCCTCAGTTTCCCTGTGGTGTGTATAACCTCTGCCATCTTGTTTCCTTGCAGTTGGTGACTCGCAGCCAGCTTCTCTCGCCCCAGGGTCCTGCAGCGATGCCCCGATGCCCCCTCCCAAGGTGGAGCCCCCTGCAGCTGGGAAGAAGCCACCCCCTTCACTGCCAGCCCAAACGTCCATCCAGAGCACAGATTCCTCTGACCAGTCCCCCTTGGGCATGGGATCGTTGTCCAGAGTGGGGCTGGCAGGGCTGGGCAGTGGGGCCTCACGTCAGCTGCCCGGTAGCTGGCATGCCAGCGAGTCGGAGAGTGTAGGCGACACCCCCCTTAGCCCGCTGATCAAGAGCAGCCTGAGCGAGGAGCTGAGCCAGAGCTTTCTAAGCCTGGCGCTGCCCGAGCGCACCATCCTGCGCACCAGCAGCCGCAAGGAGAAGCGCCGCTCAGGCCCTGATTACAGGCCCCTGGAGGGACGGGGGGAACCCAGCGAGGAGTGCCCCCACAAGGCTGGCTCCTCCGACAGCTGCTTCAGTGGCACTGACAAGGAGACACCCAGCACCCTCAGCAGCTACCGCAGCGAGAAGACCAACTCCACCCACCTGGACAGCCCCTCTCTGGGGCCAGCAGGAGATGCAACACCGGCTCCGGACACCAGGGCCCTTCCAGATGGCAGTGACACAGATGCCCTGTCGGACAGCGAACTACTGCGTTCTCCTGAGCAAGGTCTGCTGGGGGAATTGAGCTTCACTAGCCACACAGATGACACCCAGAATACCCTGGCCTCACTGGAGACAGTGCGGGGTGATGGGGAGCCCTGGGAGGGCCCAGCTGAGCAGGTGGTGCGACCCAAGGACCTGGCCCTGCTGCGCCCAGGACACAAGCCGGGGCGCCGGCGCCCCTCCCGCAAGCATGGTGGAGGCAGCAGCAGCTTTGACAGCGGGTACCCACGGGACTATGCCCCTGTTCGAGCCATCCTGGACAGCAAGGCCTACAGTGACACCTTCTTCGAGGATGAAGACTCGAGCGATGGCAGTGACCTGAGTCGTGCCTCCAGCCTTCCCTCCCAGCACAACTACAGCTCAGACACTTCCTCCAGCACCTCCTGCTACTCCCCCGAGGCCGTGCCCCCGCACCCACGCCGCACCTCCAAGGCTGAGCCAGCCCCTGAGGGCGCTGAACCCTCCAAACGCCCGCACTATGCCCAGCGCAGTGCCAGCACGGCCAGCGCCAAGACCCATGCCCGCGTGCTCAGCATGGATGGGGGCAGCGGCGACAGCAAGGCTGTAGCAGTGCTCACCGTCTCCAAGTCGGACCTAGAAGCCCGCACGGGGCAGCAGGAGCACTTTCCCCCTCGCCGGCTGGAGTCAGGAGGCAGCACTCGCAGCCAGTCAGCAAACCAGCCTGGCTGGAGGGGGGAGCTGCTGGAAGAGGGGGCTGTTGGGGGAGGTGAGTGACTGGGAGGGGACCTGGCTCTGGCAGCCTGGGGAGCTGGGGTAGAGGGTGACCTGCTCTCCCACCACAGTCTTCAGCCCCAGGCTTCTATGTGTGAGCCCACAGCTGGCATGGTCCAAGGACAGAATGGGGTTCAGCCTTTGTGGCCTATGCAGACCCTGGCCACTCTGCTGAGAGGCAGGGATTGGCATGATGGGGGGCCCCCAGCCCACTAGGAACCTGCTTGAGATCCTGCATGCTCATCTTATGGATGGGGCTGACTTGTTATTGTTACTGACCGAGGGCTGGATTGGAGCCAGCAACACCTGGTGGGGTACTCAGGTCCAGGGTTCCTTACAGCTCTCTCTCCATTTCAGCTGCCCTGGGCGAGGAAGGCAGCAAGCGGGAGCGGGTGAGCAGCGTCAAACGCACTCAGGCCATGAGGCGGCGACACAACGCTGGCAGCAACCCTACGCCCCCATCCTCGGTGATGGGCTCCCCACCCAGGTGACACCTCTCCCCATGCGTGAGACACTGATGAATTGGTCTGCGCTGACGTTCGTTCAGCCCCAGTCCAAATGCCCAGAGTCTGCTAACAATCTAACCTGGCCCCTTGTCCCAGCCTAGCCAGGCACTCTGATCCTGCCCACAACCCTGCTATCCCAGCTCTGGTCTCACCTCCCTCAGCCCTCCCAGCGTCCTTCACTCACAAGAACAGCCAGGCTGGGTCTGACCAAAGATCCATCTAGCACCATGTCTGTCTTCTGATAGTGTTCAGTGCCAGGTGCCCCAAAGGGTGTGAACAGGTAATCATCAAGCGAGACATCCTCCTACTGCTCATTGCCAGCTTCTGGCAAACAGAGAGTAGGGACACCATCCTTATCCATCCTGGCTAATAGCCATTGATAGACCTATCCTTCTTGAATGTATCTAGTTCTTTTCTGAACTCTCTAAGCACATGCAAAGTGCTCCACTTAGGATGGAACAGTCAGTTTCACACATACAGAATGGGAAGCGACTGTCTGGGAAGGGGTACGGCAGAAAGGGATCTAGGGGTCATAGTGGACCTCAAGCTGAATGAGAGTCAGCAGTGTGATGCTGTTGCAAAAAAAGCAAACATGATTCTGGGATGCATTAACAGGCGTGTTGTGAGCAAAACACTAGAAGTCATTCTTCCGCTCTACTCTGCGCTAGTTAGGCCTCAGTTGGAGTATTGTGTCCAGTTCTGGGCACCGCATTTCAAGAAGGATGTGGAGAAATTGGAGAGGGTCCAGAGAAGAGCAACAAGAATGATTAAAGGGCTAGAGAACATGACCTATGAAGGAAGGCTGAAAGAATTGGGTTTGTTTAGTTTAGAAAAGAGACGATTGAGGGGACATGATAGCAGTTTTCAGGTATCTAAAAGGGTGTCATAAGGAGGAAGGAGAAAACTTGTTCATCTTGGCCTCTGAGGATAGAACAAGAAGCAATGGGCTTAAACTGCAGCAAGAGTGGTTTAGATTGGACATTAGGAAAAAGTTCCTAACTGTTAGGGTAGTCAAACACTGGAATAAATTGCCCAGGGAGGTTGTGGAATCTCCATCTCTGGAGCTATTTAAGAGTAGGTTAGATAAATGTCTATCAGGGATGGTCTAGAGAGTATTTGGTCCTGCCATGAGGGCAGGGGACTGGACTCGATGACCTCTCAAGGTCCTTTCCAGTCCTAGTTGTCTATGATTCTATGATTGTCTTGGCCTTCACAGCATCCTCAGGCAAAGAGTTCCACTGTGCATTGTATGAAGAAATATTTCCTTGGATTTGTTTTAACTGATGCCTATTAATTTCACTCGGTGACCCGAGTTCTTGTGTTATGGGAAGAAGTAAATAGCACTTCCTTATCTACTGTCTGTACACCCATCATAATTTTATAGACCTTCGTCATATCCCCCCTTAGTCATCTCTTCTCCAAGTTGAATAAAACCAGTCTTATTAACCTCTCCTCATACAGAAGCACTCCCATACTCCTAAACATTTTTGTTGCCCTTTTCTGAACCTTTTCCAATGCCAAGATATCTTTTGAGCTGGGACGATCACATTGGACCGGGTATTCAAGATGTGGATGTGCCATGGGGCAATATGATGTTTCTGTCTTCTATCTATCCCTTTCTTAATGATTCCCAACGCTCTGTTTGCTTTTTTGACTGCTGCTGCACATGGAGTGATAGTTTTTAGAGAACTATCGATAATGACTCCAAGAACTTTCTTGAGTGGTAGCAGCTAATTTAGATACCTTTGCTTTATATGTATTGTTGGGACTGGAAAACATAATGTGCATTACAAGTTGAACTGGACCATTGATGTTGCTGGAACAAAGAGCCCTGGTGGTGGGGCCGGCAGTGGCCAGGGAGTCCTGGCCTCAGGGAGCCCCATCCGGAGCGGCAACAGGGGGTCCCGAGCCCAAGCCTAGTGATAGGAACCCAAGCCTGGCAACAGCCGGGTCAGAGCACAAACCTGGCAGCAGGACTGGGGCCAAAAGTGGAGCTGGCAACAGGGACGGGCAGTAGGCTGGGAGGTTGGTAGCAAGGGACAGATTTTGACTCCCTCAGAGACCTGATGGGCAGAATCCCCTGGGATGCTAACATGAAGGGGAAAGGAGTCCAGGACAGCTGGCAGTATTGTAAAGAAGCCTTAATGAAGGCACAGAAAGAAACCATCCCAACGCGGAGCAAGAGAGGCAAATATGGTAGGAGACCGGATTGTCTTACAGGGGAAATCCTTGGTGAATTTAAGCACAAAAAGGGAGCTTACAAAAAGTGGAAACTTGGACAAATGACCAGGGAGGGGTTTAAATGTATAGCTAGAGAATGCCGGGAGGTTATCAGGAAGGCGAAAGCGCAAATGGAATTGCGACTGGCTAAGGATGCAAAGGATAACAAGAGAGGTTTCTACGGGCATGTTAACAAGAAGAAGGTGATCAGAGAGGGTGTGCGGCCCCTACTGGATGAAGGAGGTAACCTAGTGACAGATGATGTGGGGAAAGCTGAAGTACTCAATGCTTTCTTTGCCTCTGTATTCACGGACAAGGTGGGCTCCCGGACTAATGCACTAAGTGATGCAAGATGGGATGAAGATGGACAGCTCTTGGTGGGTAAAGAACAGGTTAGGAACTATTTAGAAATGCTAAACATACGCAAATCCATGGGTCCAGACTTAATGCATCCAAGGGTACTGAGGGAGTTGGCAAATGTCATTGCGGAGCCTTTGGCCATTATCTTTGAAAAGTTGTGGCGATCGGGAGAAATCCCAGATGATTGGAAAAAGGCAAATGTAGTGCCCATCTTCAAAAAAGAGAAGAAGGACGATCCAGGGAACTATAGGCCGGTCAGTCTTACCTCGGTTCCTGGAAAAATCATGGAAGGGATCCTTAAGGAATCCATTTTGAAGCACTTGGAAGAGAGGAAAGTGATTAGGAATAGTCAGCATGGATTCACAAATGGCAAGTTGTGCCTGACCAATCTGATTAGCTTCTATGATGAGGTAACTGGCTTTGTAGACGTGGGAAAGTCAATGGATGTGATATACCTTGACTTTAGCAAGGCTTTTGATACGGTCTCCCACAATATTCTTGCCAGCAAGTTAAGGGAGTGTGGATTGGATAAATGGATGGTAAGATGGATAGAATGATGGCTAGAAGGCCAGGCCCAGCGGGTAGTGATCAACGGCTTGATGTCAGGATGGCGGTCGGTTTCTAGCGGAGTGCCCCAAGGTTCGGTTCTAGGACCGATTTTGTTCAGTATCTTTATTAATGACCTGGATGAGGGGATGGATTGCACCCTCAGCAAGTTTGCAGATGACACTAAGCTAGGGGAAGAAGTAGATAGGGTCCAGAGTGACTTAGACAAATTGGAGGATTGGGCCACAAGAAATCTGATGAGGTTCAACAAAGACAAGTGCAGAGTCCTGCAGTTGGGATGGAAGAATCCCAAGTATAGTTACAAGCTGGGGACCAACCAGTTAAGTAGTAGTTCTGCAGAAAAGGACCTGGGGGTTACAGTGGATGAGAAGCTCGATATGAGTCAACAGTGTGCCCTTGTAGCTGAGAAGGCTAATGGCATGTTAGGTTGCATTAAGAGGAGCATTGCCAGCAGTTCCAGAGATGTCATTATTCCCCTTTATTTGGCTTTGGTGAGGCCACATCTGGAGTATTGTGTCCAGTTCTGGGCCCCCTACTACAAAAAGGATGTGGACACATTGGAGAGGGTCCAGCGGAGGGCAGCCAAATGATTAGGGGGCTGGAGCATATGACTTACGAGGAGAGGCTGAGGGAGTTGGGTCTGTTTAGTCTGCAGAAGCGAAGAGTGAGGGGGGATTTGATAGCAGCCTTCAACTTCCTGAAGGGAGGTTCCAAAGAGGATGGAGAGAGGCTGTTCTCAGTAGTGACAGACGGCAGAACAAGGAGCAATGGTCTCAAGTTGTGGGAGAGGTCCAGATTGGATATTAGGAAAAACTATTTCACTAGGAGGGTAGTGAAGCACTGGAATGGGCTACCTAGGGAAGTAGTGGAGTCTCCATCCCTAGAGGTGTTTAAGTCTCGGCTTGACAAAGCCCTGGCCAGGTTGATTTAGTTGGGATTGGTCCTACCTAGAGCAGGGGGCTGGACTTGATGACATTCCAGCTCTATGATTCTGTGACCTCCCCTGGTCTGGCAAATTCCCTCATTCGGGGCTGCTCAAGTCCTGAGGTTGCCAGACCAGGGAGATCCAACTTGCATATTAC
The DNA here is from genome assembly GCF_052426305.1 of Pelodiscus sinensis. Lineage (NCBI taxonomy): Eukaryota > Metazoa > Chordata > Testudines > Trionychidae > Pelodiscus > Pelodiscus sinensis. The sequence continues at coordinate 16,154,300 of NC_143062.1, read as the reverse complement.
ATTAATCAACATTGAATTTCATCTACTATTTTGTTGTCCAGCCACCCAGTTGGAGCAATCCTTTTGTAGCTCATTGCAGTCTGCCTGAGACTTAACTATCTTGAGTATTTTTGTGTCATCTGTAAATTTTGCCACCTCACTGTTAACCCCTTTTTTTCTAGGTCATTTATGAATATGTTGAATATGACTGGTCCCAGTCTAGACTCCTGGAGCACACCACTAGTTACTTTTCCCCATCATGAAAATTGACCATTTATACCTTTGTTTCCTATCTTTTAACCAGTTACCAGTCCGAGAGGACCTTCTCTCTTATGCCATGGCATCTTACTTTGCCTAAAGAGCTTTTGGTGAGGGACATTGTCAAAGATTTTCTGGAAATCTAAGTGCAATATATCCACTGGATCTCCCTTGTCTGAATGCTTCTTGACCCCCTCAAAGAATTATAGTAGTTTGGTGAAGCATGATTTCCCTTTACAAACACGATGTTGACTCTTCCCCCAACAAATTATGTTCATCTGTGTTGGATCATATTGTTCTTTACTGTAGTTTCAACCAGTTTACCCAGTACTGAAATCAGGGTTACTAGCCTGTAATTGCCTGGATCACCTATGGAGCCCTTTTTAAAAATTGGTGTCAGATTAGCTAGCTTCCAGTCATGTGGTACAGAAGCTGATTTAAATGATAGGTTACAGATCACGGTTAGTACTTCTGCAATTCCTCATTTGAGTTTAAGAATTCTTGGGTGAATACCATCTGGTCATGGTGATTTATTACTGTTTAATTTCTCAGTTTGTTCCAAAACCACCTCTAATGACACCTCAATCTGGTACAGTTGCTCAGATTTGTCATCTAAAAAGAATGGCTCAGGTTTGGGAATCTCCCTCCTATCCTTAGCCATGAAGACTGATGCAAATAATTCATTTAGTTTCTCTGCAGTGTCCTTATTGTCCTTGAGTGCTCGTAAGCATCTTGATTATTCAGTGGCCACACTGGATGTTTAGCAGGCTTCCTGCTTCTGATGTACTTAAAAAAATGTTGCTATTACTTTTTGAGTATTTGGCTAACTGTTCTTCAGGTTCTTTTTTGGCCTTCGTAATTATATTTTAACACTACATTTGCGAGAGTTTATGCTCCATTCTGTTTTTCTTGTTACGATTTAACTTCCACTTCTAAAACAATGCCTTTTTGTCTCTCACTGCTTCTTTTACTTTGATGTTTAGCAACGGTGGCACATTTTTGGTTTTATGTCTTTTAATTTGGAGTGTACGTTTTAAATTGAGCCTCTGTTATGGTGTCTTTAAAAAGATTCCATGCAGCTTGCAGGGATTTCACTTTTGGCCCAGTAGCTTTGAATTCTGTCTAATTAACCTCATCATTTCTGTGTAGTTCTTCTTTCTGAAATTGTGTTGGGCTGCTGTAGTGTCTTTCCTGCCATGGGGATATTAAATTTAGTTATATTATGGTCACTATTATCAAGCAGTGCAGATCCTGCAGTCCATTTAGAACTAAATCAAGAATTGCCTCTCTTCTTGTGGGTTTCAGGACTAGCTGCTCCAAGAAGCAGTCATTTAAGATGTACTGAGATGATACATACCAAGACAGGGTGGGGCTAGTTGAAATCCCCCATTATTGAGTATTTTCATAATCTCCCTTCCCTCCCTGAGCATTTCAAAGTCATCATCCTAGTCAGGTGCTTGGTAGTACATCCCTACTGCTATTATAATATTAACAGAGCATAGCATTACCATCCATTGAGATTCTGTGGTAGTGTTTGGTTCATTTGATTATATCCTTTCTGTCACATGAAGTGCTCCTTCCCCAACAGCACAGCTTGTTCCGTCCTTCCAGTGATTTTGTACCCTGGTACAGGCAGTCCCCGACTTACGCGGATCCGACTTATGTCGGATCCGCACTTACAAACGGGGTTTTTCTCGCCCCGGAGCTCACGGGCGGCGGGTCGCCATCCATGTCCTCCGGGGCGAGAAAAGCTTCTCCCGGTCTCCTTAGTCTGCTGGGGGGTTCAGCAAAGCCGCTGGACCCCCCCCCCCAGCAGACCAGGGACACCCAGCTTTGCTTGTTTGCCCGGGAGCAAAGCCGCCCAGGCAGAGGGACCCCCGCCGCCTGGGCGGCTTTGCTCCTGTCCCCCAGGTCTGCTGGGGGGGGTCCAGAAAAGCCGCTGGACCCCCCCATCAGACCAGGGACACCCGAGCAAAGCCGCCGCCTGGGCGGCTTTGCTCGTTTTCCCGGGAGCAAAGCCGCCCAAGCAGCGGGACCCCCGCCGCCTGTGCGGCTTTGCTCAGGTCTCCCTGGTCTGCTGGGGGGGAGGGGGCGCAGCTAGTGCACCCCCTCCCCCCCCAGCAGACCAGGCTTTTGTTGCGGGACACCTCGGGTAGAGCAGCTGGGGTGCTGCCGGGTTGGTCCTGTGGGAACCTACCGGGCAGCGCCCCAGCTGTTCTGTCCCAGGCTCCAGATTCAGCAGCTGTTGAAACTGATCAGGCTGATTCCAGGAAGCTGGGGGCAGAGCAACTCTGCCTCTGGCTTCCTGTAGTCAGCCCCTGGTCAGTTTCAGTGGCAGCAGCTGAATCTGGAGCCAGTTCCGACTTGCATACAAATTCAACTTAAGAACAAACCTATAGTCCCTATCTTGTACGTAACCCGGGGACTGCCTGTATTACTGTGTCCTGCTGATTATCATCAGGGCTCGACAAATAATACAATCTACTCGCCCGTGGTGAGTAGATTGCAACCCGGAAGTGCCGGGTTCGGGCGATCTGCGCATGTGCATATCGCCGGACAGTGCAGCTGGCGAGCGGGGCTCGCTGCGGTTCGGCGAGCCCTGATTATCATCATTCCTCTAAGATTCTGTGACCCCTATAGCAATATCTTCTCTAGTTCCCCACATTTTATTATTTAGATTGCTGGGGATGGCTTACGAGCCCTTTAAAAATGTGTCACTTTTTAGCTGTTTGCCATTACGCGATGTAATTGAATGGAACTCTTGTTCATTTGACTGTGTCTGATCAGCCTTGTCTCATAGCTCTGATATGGCAGCACTAGGCTCCCCTCACTGCCCTGACAGTGTCCTTCGGTCCTGACCTCCAGCACCCTGAAAGCCCAGCCCTGGGCTCCCCCCCACTCTACTAGTATCCTTCAACTAGCTGGTCCTACCTCTTCATCTTGCTCAGAGTCCTGCCTCTCCATCTTGCTCACACTGCCTCACTGCACTATGCTCATGGCTGATCCTTGGCTGGTGCAGCCTGACACCTCTGTTCCCCTTTCTCCATAGCCTTCAGGACTTGCAGCGGGGCCGTGCCTCCTCCCACTCCCGGGCACTCACCCTGCCCTCAGCCCTGCAGTTCGCCAGCTCCTTGCTGCTGCCACGAGGTGCCATCCATGAGGCCTGCAACTTCGACGACACCTCCGAGGGCGCTGTGCACTACTTCTACGATGAGAGCGGTGAGTGCATGTGGACTGGGGGGATTCTCACGGGCCTGTCCATGGCTTGTCCCTTCCCCTCAGGGCCTTGGAGCTCACAGGGCAGTGGCAATCTAACAGTGCTGCTGCCCTGGGTTCTCCCTCCAGCTCTGCCAGTGCCCCCAAACACTACCCATAGTCCCTTGCCATCCCAGCCCTGGGCTGCTGCCAGTACCAATAGTCTGTAGGGAAGGGAACTGCCCATTCCCCTTGGCACCATCCACCTGAATTGGAGTGGGAAGGGCATTTCCCTGGCTGACATGGTGACTGTATCCTGGAGCTGGTCCCATCGCAAGTCTGTTCCTTCAGCCCTATGGCTGTGATTTCTCCCTTCCTTGCCTGCTACTGGCCCCCCATTCTAGCTGGCTCCTCCTCCCCCTGCAGGTGTGCGACGCTCCTACACCTTTGGCCTCGCAGGAGGTGGCTATGAGAACCCAGTGGGGCAGCAAGTCAGTGTGGATCATGTGACCAACAGCGCCTGGTGAGTGACACTCCTTCCTCTCTGCTTGTCATGCACACTGCTCCCTGTTGGTAGCACAGGGACACCCTGGGTGAGGCAGGGCTTGGGGGAAGTCACTGGCATGGTCTGTGCTGCCCTCTACTAAGCTGGGAGGGGCCAGGTCAGCACTTGGGTGGCAGACAACAAGGGAAACTCTGGGAGCTGCTGGGAGTGGGGCAGTAGGGGGCATACTCCACTCTTGGGCAGTGCTGGCCCTAGGGTGTGCTGTGCTATGGGTGGGAGGCCAGCAGAGGGTGCACCTCCCTCACTGGTGATACTGGGCCTATGGGGCACCATGCTGCAGGGTAGGGGGCCAACTGGTGGTGCTCTCCCCTCCTCAGTGTTCAGCTGAGCTACAGTGGCCCAGGATCTGCATCTGTGGTGGGAAGGGGGCCGCTTCTTTCACTCTCTCCCTTCACTTCCCTGCCCCTACTGCCATCTCAGGGACCGGCATTCGCATTCCTCCAGCTTCAACTCCACTGAGGTGCCCGAGGGGACGCCTGCCCTGTCGCTACTGCAGCCGCGCCCTGTGGTGCTGCAGGGCATGCAGGTGCGCAGGGTACCGCTGGAGATCCCTGAGGTAAGGGGAGGTCAGTGCCCTGGGAGTTAGGCAGTGAGAAGGGCTCTGGCTCATGAGGGGAATTGGTGGGGAGGCCTCTGAGCCTGGTCTGTAGTGGAGCATGGTCTCTGTGGTGGGGGATGCTCCATACAGTGTGGGAGGGACGGGGTCTCTATGTGGGGTCATTAGTTCCTCTCTGGTTGGTTTGCTGCATGGGGCAAGGTTTGATGGGGGGTGCACCCACATCTTGGCTTGGCTGCAGGGTTCAGCGGGTGAGTGTTTTCACCCCACTGAGCCTGGTCTCCTTCCAGTTTGACCTGCTAGATCAGGAGTCCCTGCACGAGTCCCAGGAGAACACACTGATGATTGAGGACAAGTCCAAGCCACGGCAATACTACAAGTACTGGGTGCTGCCTGGGCGCTGGATGCGGGTGCGCTACGACCGGCTGGCACTGCTGGCGCTACTCGATCGGTGAGTCGCTCCCCCTGTCCCTTAGATCAGCCCTGTGAGCCCATCCAGCCTGAGTCTTCCCCTCCCCTGATCAGCCCCATGGGCCCATGCAGCGCAGACAAGCTGCTGGGGCTAAAGCTGGATCGACCAGGCCCTGGCAGCACTGGGTGCCTGGGGACCCTGCTGGTGACTGCCCAGAGTGGCTGACACTTCCTTGTGCTTTGGGCCCCCAGGAACCGGCAGGTGACGGAGAACATATTCGTGATATCACTGGGGTCCTTAGTGGCCTTCCTAGGCTACTTGCTGCTGCTACAGGGTTTCTTCTGTGACATCTGGGTCTTCCAGTTCTGCCTGGTCATCGCCAGCTGTCAGTACTCACTGCTGAAGGTGAGAGCCTGCCTGTGTGGCCATACCCTCTGGGCACAGCACACCTTTGCTAGTGCCCCACAGTCCCCATCTGCAGTACCCTGCACTCTCAGCCCTGGGTTCTTTCCTGCTCCCCCAGCTGGGATCCCTTAATCCTAATCTTCAGCCCTCTAGCACAGTGAGCCACCTGGCACCCCTGCTCCAGGGTGAGCGATCCTTGCCTGTGCCAGGCTAGTGCCAGCGCCCAGCCCCCGCCTTTTGGCCACTCACGCACTGGCCTCTGGCAGTGCCAGCCCTCTCTTCCAGGGCATCCAGCCCTTTGAATTGCTCCCCTGGGAAATCCAGCTCCTGACACTGGCTAGTCACTGAAATCCCAGCTCCTCTGCCTCCCACATGTGCTGGGCCCATTTCACTTCCAGCCCTGCTCTGGTGAGCGCTTGCACTGAGCAGAAGGCTGATGGACAGAAGGGCAAAGAGGGCCTAGCCGTGGGAGCAAGTGGTGGAACGCAGTCACAGACAGAACCAAGCTGTCAGGCTCCACTCACCAACAGTGACCTCTCCTAGCAAGGGAGGGACTGCACCTCCTGCTCTGCTGTGTCCCTGGGTTCCCTTCAGATACTTGCTAAGCCCAGGGACGGCAGGAATGTCTCGCCATGTGTGGTGTGGGGTGAGTCCAGAACCAGCCCAGGTTGGCACTAGCAAAGGCCCCATGTCCATTGCCCATTCCCCCCCACCCGAGACAGACAGTCCCCATATCCTCTGTGCCAGCACCAGAGGAGAGAAGCCCCGTGTCCCGTTCCTAAATGCATGAGAGCCTGCATCCCTCCCAGCTCCTGGTGCTGCTGCTGGGAAAGGAGCATCACTAAGATCACCTTGATTGTGTTTTTCAGAGTGTCCAGCCTGATGCTGCTTCCCCCATGCATGTAAGTGACCCTCCTGGGGGGCTGCCAGGCTAGAAAGGGGTGCTCTCCTCTTCCAGTCAGCGCTGGCCCCCATACCCTGCTATGGGATGTTACATCTCTGAGTGACCCCCCCTTCTCTAACCATCCATGCGCCACACCCAAAGGCAGCTGCACCTCAGCACTGAGCACAGGATCCCTGGATAAATGGGCCACAGGGTCCCCAAAGGGCTCAGGGTATGTCAGTGCCCAGAGCTGCAGCCCCTGAGACTTGGGAGCTGGGAGCTTCTGGGAGTTGGGTGCGGGCCCTTGGCCTGGAGAGTGCCTGGTCTCTCAGCTGTGGCTGGCAGCACAGATGTCTGTTAGTGCTGCCTGGGAACTAAGCTGCCCCCACCCCTGAGATGTGGGGAGGGCCAGGCCCTGGCTGCCCCTGTGCCCTTCACCCCATGCTTTCTTGCAGGGGCACAACTGGATCATTGCATACAGCCGGCCTGTCTACTTCTGCGTGGCCTGCGTGCTGATCTGGGTGCTGGACCTGTGCGCCCAGACTGGGCCCGTCCCACCTGTCACTTTCTATGGGCTCACCCTCTTCTCCACAGACTTCTTCTGCGGCGCCCGGGATGTCACCACCAGTGAGTGTGGGGCACCCCCCCCGTGCCGTACAGCAGTCTCCCCAGTGGGGGGTAGGGAGCACCACCTTGCCCACCACTGCAGCCCCCCAGCTAAGGGTAGGAGGCATCACCTCCTCTCCCCCTGCTGCAGCCTTCCCAGCCAGGGGTAGGAGGCTCTGAGATTTTGCTGTCCCCCAGGGAGGAGTTAGGCAGGGATGGGCAATAATTTTCACGGGGGAGGGGAGCAATTAATGTACATTATTTTGGTACACGATCATGGGCAGTTCCACCCCCAGAAGGGGCAGAGTCCAGGGTGGAAGGGGCAGTGCTGAGGACTAGCCTCCCTCCAGAATCACCTAGGGCCAGAGGCTTTGAATTAAAAACACAGTAAAGGACTTACGACTCCTGACCCTGCCACTGCCGCATTGCCTGGCAGCTGCCTGGGGTTGCTGTGCAGGGGCTCTGGCCCCTGTTGGGGTAGCTCTGTGAATGGGAACCATGAGCCTTTTAAATACAATCCTGCTGCCTGAGCCATCGCCTGGAAATTCGGTGGCACAGGCAGTGGACTATAAATAGAAAGTGGCCAGATGCAGTCCAGGGCCAGATCGAAGTGTCACGAGGGCCCGATCTGGTCCCCAGGCTGCATTTTGCCCAGCCCTGAGTTAGGGGATGCTGGGCCCTCCCGAGGCAGGGGTGGGGCAATCCTCTCCAGTGGGAATCCAGGAGGGGGTGTCACTCATGTAGCCCCCATTTGTTATGTCTTTTGCAGTCTTCACCCTCTGCTTCCCTGCCATCTTCCTCTTTGGGCTCCTGCCCCAGGTCAACACCTGCCTCATGTACCTACTGGAGCAGGTGGATATGCACATCTTTGGTGGCACAGGTACGGCCAGATGCCTGGCCCAGAAAGGGGTTGGGATCTAGTAGTGAGAGCAGAGTGGGGCTGGGAGCTAGGACTCCTGGGTTCTGTCCCAGCGCAGGGAGGAGAGTGGGTTCTGGTGGGTTAGGGCTGGGGCTGGGAGCCAGGACTCCTGGGTTCTCTAGTTTGGCTGGTGTGTTGCTGATGCTTCCCTGTGAGGGCAGCAGGTGTTGGGCAGCAGGTGGTGCTGCAACCTCCGTGTGTGCACGGGGCCTGGGTGGGGGATATTCCCCCTCAACACTGACTCTGCCATCTCTGCTTTCCAGCTGCCACCAGCCCCCTCACTGCCCTCTTCAGTCTCCTGCGCAGCCTCCTGGTCGCCGCCCTCCTCTATGGCTTCTGTCTCGGAGCCATTAAGGTACCTGGGTGCGTGGGGGTGGGGCACGGGGCACAGGACACTGACTGCATTCCAGCCCTTGGGTGGGAGCCTGGCTGCCTCAGCCGTGGTGAATAGAGTCTGGGGTCTTTCCCTTCTAGGGGGCACCAGTTCTGATCTGGCCCCTGGCTGGCGAATAGGCCCTTTCCCTTCTAGGCTGTGCCGGTTTCATTCCGAGCCCAGGGTGGGGGACTGGTTGGCTCCTTTGGGTGGACACCCCAGGGCTCTGGTTCCATGTGGGCTGGGCTGTGGCTTAAGGTGCTGTGCAATGTGTCAGTGCGGGTCTCCCTGCACCAGGGCTCACGCTCTCTGCTCTCTCCTTACCAGGCCCCATGGGGTGACCAGCACGTCCCTGTCCTCTTCTCCGTATTCTGTGGCCTCCTGGTCGCCCTGTCCTACCACCTGAGTCGGCAGAGCAGCGATCCCACCGTGATGTGGTGTGTACCCAGGACTGGGGGAGGGCTGGGCCATTTTCCACTGGGAGACTGGGACCAGGGCCCCTGTCTTCTATCCCAGCTCAGCCAGGGGAGAGTGAGGGTGGGATTAGGAGTCAGGATGCCTGAGTTCAAGCCCTAGTTCTAGGAAGACTAAGGTTTGTCTTCTGGCCATAGAGGTCAGATAGGTCCATGGGAGTCAGGCAGGGGAACACTCTGTCATGGGGATGCCAGGCTGGGCCCCTTGGAGAGGGGCTGAGCTGCCAGGGGCTCACCCCCCACTGGTCTCTCGGGAGGGAATGAACTCCTCTAACTCCCCTGTCTCCTAGGTCCCTGATCCGGACCAAGCTCTTCCCTGAGTTTGAGAACCGAAACGTGGAGAACCCGCCGGCCGAGATCCGGGACCCACTGCCTGAGAAACTGCGCAGCTCGCTGGTGAGGGGGCAGGGCAGAGGGCTGAGCTTAGTGGGCAGGGGATGGGACATAAATGGCTCAAGAGAGGCATGTGGCTGAGATTCCAGGGGAACAATAGAGGTTGGATGGGGGGGAGGGTAGAGGCATGGGTTCTGGGGCAGTGTAGAGGCTGGATGTGTAGAGGTTTAAATGTATACCCCAAATTAAAAAACATAGCAAGAGACCTAAAACAGTGTCACCGTGGCTTAACCACCATGTAAAAGAAGCAGTGAGGGACAAAAAGGTATCTTTTAAGAAGTGGAAGTCCAATCCTAGTGAGATAAATAGAAAGGAACATAAACACTGTCAAATCAAGTCTAAAAATGTAATAAGAAAAGCAAAAAAAGATTTTGAGGAACAGCTAGCCAGAAACTCAAAAAGAAATAACAAAATGTTTTTTAAGTACATTAGAAGCAGGAAGCCTGCTAAAAAACCTGCGGGTCCCCTAGATGATCAAGCTATAAAAGGAGCAATCAAGGACGAAAAAGCCATTGCAGAGAAACTAAATGATTTCTTTGCTTCAGTCTTCACAGCTGAGGATGTTGGGGAGATTCCCGAATCTGCACCGTCCTTTGTGGGTGGTGAATCTGAGGAACTGTCCCGGATTGAAGTGTCATTAGAGGAGGTTTTGGAACAAATAGAAAAACTTAATGTTAACAAATCTCCGGGACCGGATGGCATTCATCCAAGGGTTCTAAAAGAACTCACATGGGAAATTGCTGAGCTATTATCTGTAGTTTGTAACCTATCCTTTAAATCGGCTTCCGTACCTAATGATTGGAAGGAGCCAACCAGTCCCCCACCCTGGGCTCGGAATCCTTTAAATCGGCTTCCGTACCTAATGACTGGAAGGTAGCCAATGTGACACCAATATTTAAAAAGGGCTCTAGAGGCGATCCTGGCAATTATAGACCGGTAAGTCTAACTTCAGTACCGGGCAAATTAGTCGAAACAATAGTAAAGAATAAAATTGTGAAGCATGTAGAAGAACATAATTTGTTGGACAAAAGTCAACATGGTTTCTGTAAAGGGAAATCCTGTCTTACTAATCTATTAGAGTTCTTTGAAGGGGTTAACAAACATGCAGATAAGGGGGATCCAGTAGATATAGTATACTTGGATTTTCAGAAAGCCTTTGACAAGGTCCCTCACCAAAGGCTCTTGTGTAAATTACATGGCCATGGGATAAGAGGAAAGGTCCTTTCTTGGACTGAGAACTGGTTAAAAGACAGAAAACAAAGGGTAGGAATAAATGGTAAATTTTCAGATTGGAGAGGGGTAACTAGTGGTGTCCCCCAAGGGTCAGTCCTGGGACCAGTCCTTTTCAACTTATTCATAAATGATCTGGAGAAAGGGGTAAGCAGTGAGGTAGTAAAGTTTGCAGATGATACAAAACTGTTTAGGATAGTCAAGACAGAAGCAGACTGTGAGGGACTCCAAGATGATCTCACCAAACTCAGTGATTGGGCAGCAAAATGGCAAATGAAATTTAATGTGGATAAGTGTAAAGTAATGCACATTGGGAAAAATAACCCCAACTATACGTACAGTATGATGGGGGCTAATTTGGCTACGACAAATCAGGAAAGGGATCTTGGAGTTCTCGTGGACAGTTCTCTGAAAACTTCCACGCAGTGTGCAGCGGCGGTCAAAAAGGCAAATAGGATGCTAGGAATTATTAGGAAAGGGATAGAAAATAAGACACAGAATATCTTACTGCCCCTGTATAAAACTATGGTACGCCCACATCTGGAATACTGTGTACAGATGTGGTCTCCTCACCTCAAAAAAGATATTTTGGCCTTGGAAAGAGTTCAGAAAAGGGCAACTAAAATGATTAGGGGTTTGGAACGGGTCCCATATGAGGAGAGGTTAAAGTGACTGGGACTTTTCAGTTTAGAAAAAAGGAGACTGAGGGGGGATATGATAGAGGTATATAAAATCATGAGTGGTGTGGAGAGGGCCGATAAAGAAAAGTTATTTATTAGTTCCCTAAATAGAAGAACTAGAGGTCACCAAATGAAATTAATGGGTAGCAGATTTAAAACGAATAAAAGAAAGTTCTTCTTCACACAGCATGTAGTCAACCTGTGGAATTCCTTGCCAGAGGAGGCTGTGAAGGGTAGCACTATAATAGAGTTTAAAGGGAAGCTAGATAATTTCATGGAGGTTAGGTCCATAAAAGGCTATTAGCCAGGGAATAAAATGGTGTCCTTGGCCTCTGTTTGTCAGAGGCTGGAGAGGGATGGCAGGAGACAAATCGCTTGATCATTGTCTTCGGTCCACCCTCTCTGGGGCACCTGGTGCTGGCCACTGTCGGTAGACAGGATACTGGGCTAGAAGGACCTTTGATCTGACCCAGTACGGCCGTTCTTATGTTCTTATGATGTGGAGAGAAGGGGGCTCATGGCTTGTTTTCTGGGGCAGGGTAAGCAGCTGGATATGGGGGAGGGGCACATGGCTGGGACTTGGCGGGTGCTAGTGGCTAAATGTGGGGGGTGGGACTCCTGGCTTGTTTCCCAGGGGGCAGGGGTTGGAATACAAGGTAGATAGCAGGGGGCATGGAGGGATGGCACATGTGGCTGGGTATGTGGGACCAGGCACATAACTGGGAAGTTTGGGGTGCGGGTAGGGGACTGCAGCCTGCATAAGGCTGGAAACAGCTGGTACATTGATTAATGTGGTTGGTGGGAGTACGTGCCTGGAGGGCAGGGATGGCTGAGGGGTTGCATGGGGAGAGGCTATGGTCTGGGCATGGCTGGAGGTGGGTTGGGAGCCTGTGGGTGGCTGCATAGAGGGGTGCACATGGCAGGTGCCTGCAGCCTCTCCCTCTCCCCACAGCGGGAGATCCTGCACTCGGACCTGGTGATGTGCATGGTCATCGCTGTGCTCACCTTCGCCATCAGTGCCAGCACTGTCTTCATCGCCCTCAAGGTACTGCGCGGGGCAGGGAAGGTGCTGCCAGCGATGGGGGCCCCTCGGCGGCATGGGGCCATTGCAGCTTATGGCAGAAGAGGGTTCAGGAGAGACTTGGTGGGCCAGGGACTGTTGGCTGCCTGTGGGGATGCTAAGAGCTGAGCAGGCAGAACAAGGAACTCAGGAGTCCTGGTACCCAGTCTCCCTTGGTCTAACTGAGGAGACCCCATCACCTGGCCAAGGTGGGGTAGGACATTTTGCCAGCCTGCTTCTCTGAGCAGACTATAAAGGGAGTTACAGCAAGCTGGGGTGGGTTGTTATGGGAGCTGTGAGGAGGAAAGGGGTGGGCTGGGGGTGCATGGCATGGCAGGGGGTTGTTTAGGGGAGGGAGGCTTTGGGGACCTGCGTGTGGGGTGGGCTATTAGGGGGAGGGGTGCATCTGGGGAGGACTGGGGTCCTGATCCCTCTGGGTGCTCAGTCTGTTCTAGGCTACGTGCTGTATGCCCTGGCTGGGCTGGTTGGGCTGCTCACCCACTACCTGCTGCCCCAGCTTCGCAAGCAGCTGCCTTGGTTCTGCTTCTCGCTGCCCGTGCTGAAGCCACGGGAGTACAGCCAGTTCGAAGTGCGCAGTAAGTGCTCCTGTAGTGCCCAGCAGGGGGCGCTCACCCTCCCCTTCAGCACTGGCCCCAGTGTCCCAGCATGTTACTATGGGTGTTGTGCTGCAGGAGCAGGGCGGCGGAGCTCTTCTAGAGCCCTTGCCCATGCACACTAGTGGAATGCCCTGTTTGTCTTTCACGTGCTCCAAACAGCTGTGTGGGTGATGGATCTTTGTATAAACCACCCCGCCCTGACACAGCCGCATCTCAGCACAGGCGAGTGATCCCTCTTTATACTGCCCCTCCATTCCAGATGCAGCTGCATCTCAGCACAAGTGAGGGATCCCTCTATAAAGCATACACCCCACCCCACCCCATCCCAGAGACTGCCCCATCTCAGAGCTGATCCCTTTGCTCTGAGCACAGTTTGCAGTGCAAGCTGGTCCTTTTGCACTGCAGCACAGTTCAGGGATCCTTGCTCCTGGGTGCTGGGTTCATTGGGATTGTGTGGGCATTAGAACTACCCGCTGTTCCTCTGCTGCTGCCCTCTGGAGGGTGGGGGGAGTAACTTTGAATGCCCTGCAGGCGCGGCTCAGCTGATGTGGTTTGAGAAGCTGTATGCCTGGCTGCAGTGTGTGGAGAAGTACTTCATCTACCCAGCCGTGGTGCTTAATGCTTTGACGGTGGATGCCCACTCGGTTAGCACCCCCCACCAGGACAAGATCTGCATCTAGTAGGTACCTGCAGCCCCTCATCCCTGGGCCCTCACTGGCCAAGGCTCCCTGGCTGTAGTTAGTGCCTCAGGTCTCCCTGCCTCCCACATGCTTTGGGGCTGAGTCTGCAGCACACATCCCTGCCACCCCTCCCATGCTCTCTACAGACACAGCAGGAAAATCAATGAGGAGGGAGAACCTACAGTGCAGGAAGCAAGGCCTGGGTTGGAGTAACAAGCAGTAAGCTGGACAGGGGGCAGCAGGCGCTTGCAGGGGGCGTTTTTAACCTTCTCCTTTGCTCGGAGGTGGGGAAGTAGAAACTCCCATTAAAAAGTGGGGTCTGGAAACTGCTTCTTCTGGGTTAGCTTTAGCATTCTGCTCCTGTCTAACTAATCAGGGATGAGGGTCAGGGCTCCCTGCCCCATGCCTGGCTGGGCTGGTAGTTTCCTGCCTGGGGCCCTGTCACTTTAACTCTCTCGCCTCCAGCTGCCGTGCACTCCTCATCACCATGGCTGGCATGAAGCTGCTGCGCTGCTCCTTCTGCTGCCCGCCCCAGCAGTATGTGGCACTGGGCTTCACCGTCCTCTTCTTCCACTTCGACTACCGGCGCTACTCGGAAGGCTTCCTCATCGACTACTTCATCATGTCCATCCTCTTCAGCAAGGTGCCCGCATGCCCCTCGGCTTCGCCACGGCCCCGGGCACCCAGACTGACTTCGGCCTGCCACTCTGCTCCACAGTGTCCTGCTCCCCCTACCAGCACACTCTGCCACCCACCTGTCCCAGTACTCACTCCTACTGGGGTTTCCCCTGATGCTGTGCAAAAGGTACCAGACCTGCCCTGCCCTGCCCAGCATGATCCTGCTGTCTGACGTTTGAGTCTCACAGGGAGCCTGAGGAGAGAACCCAGGTGTCTTGGCTCCCAGGTCCCCTGCTCTAATCCCCTAGACCCCGATCCCCTCCCCCTCAACCTGGGATAGAACCCAAGCGTCCTGGCTCCTTGTGTCTGACCTGGGCTCTGTGTTGTGTGACATATTTCTCTCTCCTTCCCTACCCCCCACCCCAGTTATGGGACCTACTCTACAAGCTGCGCTTTGTGCTCACCTACATCGCCCCCTGGCAGATCACGTGGGGCTCAGCCTTCCATGCCTTCGCCCAGCCCTTCGCCGTACCCCGTATCCTTGGGGAGTTGTTGGGGTGCCCTGAGCTGGGGGCAGGACAAGGGTTGTAGGAGAGTGACTGGAGGAATGTGGCTGGGAACTAGTGGAGGATGGGCATGAGCCAAGCAGTATTGGAAGGAGGGGGATTTCTTAGGGGGCTTATGGGATAAGTGAGTGAGTCTGTGGGGAGGAGTAGAGAGGGTTAAGGGACAGTGGGACGGTAGTGGGGGGACTAGGATACTTTTTGCAAGTTCTCAGACCACCCCTTTCTGTGTTACTCTCTTTTGGACAGAGTTTGGGCCATGTTCCCAGGGTGAGTGGGGGGATTAGAGTGCCACAGCTCTCCAAGGGGCGTTCAGTGGGGAGGATGGGGTGCTGAGGTGGGTAGTCAGCAGCAGGATGGGACAGGACAGTGACAGGACTGAGTGGCAGGCTGACTGGGCAGGGCAGGATGGTGGAGTGGTGGCAGGACAGGCTGGCAGGGTGTTTGGGCAGTGACAGGATGGGACACTGGCATGATTGGACAGTGGCAGGGCAGTTGGGCAACAGTAACCCAGGGTGTCGTGGCCCTGTGGCATTGGAGGCAACAGCGAGGCGGTGGGGGGGCAGCGGGATGGGATGTCATGGCTCTGTGGCAGTTGGGTGGCAGCAGGGGATGGAGCACAGGGATGGTAGGAAGCAGGGTGCCATGGCTTTATGGCATTTGGGAGGTGGTGCAGGTGTGGTTAGGGGCAGTGGGATGGGTTGCTGCGGCTCCACAGGGATTGTTGCCTTGACACCCCCCAGACTCAGCCATGCTGTTTGTGCAAGCCGTGCTGTCAGCCCTGTTCTCCACCCCACTCAACCCACTGCTGGGCAGTGCTGTGTTCATCATGTCGTACGCCCGCCCGGTCAAGTTCTGGGAGCGCGACTACAAGTGAGTGAGAGACGCCCTCCCCCTGCATCCTCACCACACACCCTCCCGTCCACCTAGCCAGCCTCCCTCCCTCCACTTGTCAGTGCCCGCCCAACTAGGCCAGCCTCCCCATACCTGCGCCCACACACTGTGCAAGCAGTGCCCCCTCCTGGCCTATTCGGGTACTGCAAGGAGACCACCCTGGGTGGGGGATCCTGCGCAGGGATCCAGTGGCAAGTTGGGCTAATCTGGCTCTCCTCCTTCCCCAGCACAAAGAGGGTCGACCATTCCAACACTCGCTTGGCCACCCAACTCGACCGCAACCCAGGTGCGTACCCAGGGTGCCCACTGAGCTCCCATGTCTGTCGTCTGCCCAGGGAACATGCCTCCTGCAGCACTGCACTCCCTAGTGTTGCGCTGGAACTGTGGGGGCAGAACTGACTGCAAGGAGAGAGCCCCAGCCCAGAAAGTGGTGACTGCAAAGGGAGAGCTCCTCTCCCTGAATCCCCAGCGGCACCTTGTCCTTTGCAGCACAATCCCTAGCACCACACTGGAGCCTGAGGGCCGACACTGACTGTAAGGGAGATCAACCCCTGCTGAGCCCCCCATTCTGTGTAGCACGGCACCCCTGGTGCCATACTGTGTCAGCACTGACTGCCAGGGGAGCACGCCCTGCCGAGTCCCCTGTTCCTTGCAGCGCAGCACCCCCTAGTGCTGCACTAGGTCAGCGCTGATTGCAAGGGGCAAGCACCTCTTCTGAGCCCCCACGGCCTCCCCTCCCTTTTCCAGGCGCTGATGACAACAACCTGAACTCAATCTTCTACGAGCACCTGACGCGTTCCCTGCAGCACACGCTGTGTGGGGACTTGCTTCTGGGCCGCTGGGGCAACTATGCCACTGGTGACTGCTTCATCCTGGCCTCGGACTACCTGAACGCACTGGTGCACCTCATTGAGATTGGCAACGGCCTCGTCACCTTCCAGCTGCGTGGCCTTGAGTTCCGGGGTGAGGGGACCTGCTGCAGGGCGAGGGGCTGGGTGGGGAGCCCTGCAGGTTCTGGCCTGGATATCACCCTTCTCCCGGACCCTATGCCCCGCCCCACTAGTAACCTCACTCATCCATTCATAGCATGCCAGGCCTCCATCAGCCCAGCCTGCTACCCTCCCCTTGCATCAGACCCATGGGCCCACCCACCACAGTATCTTTCCCCCCTCCCCCCGTGGCAGTGCAGCAGGCCCACCCAGCCCAGTGTCCTGTCTGTCCTTGCCTCATGGTGGTGGGCTGCCCTGAGAGAGCCCCTGGCAGCCCCACTCACTTCCTGTGCCCCACAGGTACGTACTGCCAGCAGCGTGAGGTGGAGGCCATCACAGAGGGTGTGGAGGAGGATGAAGGCTGCTGTTGCTGTGAGCCGGGCCATCTGCCCCACATGCTGTCATTCAATGCAGCCTTCGGGCAGCGCTGGTTGGCCTGGGAGGTGGCAGCCACCAAGTATGTGCTTGAGGGCTACAGCATCAGCGACAATAATGCCGCCTCCATGCTTCAGGTGTTCGACCTGCGCAAGATCCTCATCACGTACTACGTCAAGGTGAGGGGAGAGGGACTGGGGACAGAGCCTCGAGGGTGAGTGAGGGTGCCAAGATAGAGCAGACTTGGGAGGTTGGCTGCAGCTGAAGGGTGGAGGTGGGGAAACCCGTGGGAGTTAGGAGCACATTCAGGAGAAGAGGGGCTGGGGGATTGGCAAGAAAGGCTATCGGAGGTGGGGTGGGGAGTCTGGGAAGGCTGCAGTATGGTGGTGGAGCCAATGGCCAGGAAATGGGTCACTGGAGTTTCCCTTTTAGTGGACGTTGGCCACAATCTGATCCCAGGGTGAGTCACTGGCTCGTCCGCCAAGGTCAGTGCTAAGGTCTGTGCCTGGGGGGTGCTCTGAAGGGGCTAACTCTTTGTGCCCCGGCAGAGCATCATCTACTATGTGACGTGCTCGTCCAAGCTAGAGGAGTGGCTGGGGAACACGGTGATCCAGGAGGCGTTGCGCCCCTGCATGGCCCCCAGCTACGCTGACAGTGACCCCACCTTCAACCTGAACATTGACGAGGACTATGACCCCCGCATGGCCGGCATCACTCTGTCCTCCTTCTGCAACATCTACCTGGACTGGATCCAGTACTGCGCTGGCCGCAGGGACAAGGTGGGCACTGGGATGATAGGGCATGCATCCGGGAGCCAGGACACCTGGCAGGGAATGAGGTCCAGGGGGTCAGAGTATGTGGGCTGGGAGCCTGGACTCCTGGGTTCTATCTCCAGGATATGGGGCAAGTCCTTCATAGAAAGTTGTGTCTCTCGTTAGAAGCAGAGAGCATTGTGCTGCATGGTGGGGTTCCTGTTCTCACAGCTGCCTCTTTCTCTCTCCAGCCCATGGATAAGGAGTGGGACTCCCCACTGGTCACCCTCTGCTTTGGGCTGTGCATCCTGGGGCGCCGAGCGCTGGGCACTGCCTCCCATAGCCTGTCTGCCAGGTGAGATAGCCCCACCCCCCATTACCCCATCCATGGCCTGTCTGCCTGGTGAAGCAGCCCTGCCCTCAGGACCTGCCCCCAGCTTGTCTGCAAGGCAAAATAATGGAAAGCAGATGCAGGGTTCTTTTACTAATGAATTGAAGGCTGGAAATATAATGAATACCAATCAGATAGGCCTTGTCAGAGAATCGTGGGTTTGTTCGGTGAGTAGATGGGTTGATGGCTGCTGTGCAGACGTCATGGATTGTTGCATTATGTTCTGGACCCACCCGGAATGCAATGGCAGAAAAGCCCTAGTCAGTGGCTGAGGCTCAGTCGCCGAGGGGCTGCTTGCTCAGCCAGTGCGGGTGAGTCTGCCGAGGTGCTGTGCGGATCAGCTTGAGGCCAGACGTGAGTCAACATGTTCATTGCTGATTCATAGCTTCCCTGGCCAGCCAGAGCTGTGCTCATCTGGTCTGACCTGTATCACATTGGCCAGAGGACTTCCCCAAATTACTTGCTAGAGCAGAGCCTTTAGAGGAAATGTCCTGTCCTGATTTACAAATGGCTGGTCATGAAGAATCCACCACAACACTTGGTCAATTGTTCCAGTGAGCCTCACTGTTACAGGCACATGCTTTATTTCCACTGAATTTGGCCAGCTACAACGTCTGGCTGCTAGCTCACATCAGACATTTCTCTGCTAGACTAAAGAGCCAATGACCAGTCCTGTAGGTATGTCCAAGTTGCCCTCCTCTTGGTGGAGTGATGAGGACAGGGCAGCCCTGCAGAGCTATGGGGATCACTTGCAAAGCTGGGACTATACAAACAAGCTGTTTTAATACACCCCAGTGCATACCAGATGCCCGGGGGCAAGGAGTGCAGGTCAGACCCCACAGCATAGGGTTTGGTGTCCTGACAAAGTACTAAGGGACCAGTAGCTCAGTATGAGTTCCCAGCACCATTGTGGCCCTTGCGTGGATGGGTAGAGGAATAGTGAAAAGGAGCAGGGCGGGATTTTACTTCTGGCTATGGCATTGGTGAGTGCAGGACTAGGGTACGGTGCCCCACTCTGGGGGCCACATTTTAACAGGAAGCTGAGGCCCGTGCAAAGAAGAGCCACAGCAGTGGTTGAAGGGCTGGAGAAAACACGGCAGGCAGGGTGTGATTGAGCGTTGTCTGGTTGGTTGATCAGAAAGCTGATGGAGAGGTAATTTGATCACTGTATAAATACCAGCCTGTGTGAGGCCCACCTACCACAGGGCTTTTAAGTTAGGGGGAAGGGCAGGACAAGGACTAGTGGCTGGAAACTGACCGGACTGTCTCCCTTGAGAAACAAGACCTGTGTTTGCCAGGGCAGGCAATTGACCATTGAAACAAACACCCTGGGGCAGGGGTGGGACACCCCTGAGACACCCCACAGCACTGGCAGGACCTGCCCTCAGCCTGGCAGCCAACTGCCCCATCTGCTACTGAGCTATGCTGTCTCCACAGCCTGGAGCCCTTCCTGTATGGCCTTCACGCCCTCTTCAAGGGTGACTTCCGCATCACCTCGCCCCGTGATGAGTGGGTCTTCGCTGACATGGACCTGCTGCATCGCGTGGTAGCACCTGGTGTCCGCATGTCACTCAAGCTGCACCAGGTACCATCCCTGTCACAGACCCCATCCCAGAGCATATGGTTAATGGGGTCCCCTTCTCTCTGGTGAGCCCTCAGGGCCATGGCCAGGGGGAGGAAAGAGGGCTTGTCCTGGTGCCTGCCTGCTCAGCCTTGAGAATGGGGGGAGGAGGGACTGTGTAGAGGGTAACGGGCTGGGTGAGAGGGGTAACCCTGTCTACTTGTTGAGAGAGAGGGAACGATCCTGCTCTGTGCTGGAGGGGAAGGGGCTGAGGTCAGAGAGTCATATGCTTGCCTTCCTGACTGCCTCCACCCCCACTGCCCCCACCCAGGACCATTTCACATCACCAGACGAGTATGAGGACCCAGCTATTCTGTACGATGCCATCACAGCCAATGAGGAGAAGATGGTGATCTCACATGAGGGCGACCCCGCCTGGCGCAGCGCCATCCTTACCAACACGCCCGCCCTCCTGGCACTGCGCCATGTCATGGATGACGCCAGCGACGAGTACAAGATCATCATGCTCAACAAGCGCTACCTGAGCTTCCGTGTCATCAAGGTGAGCCCCGCCCCTCCTCCACTCCCACAGTTGGGATGGAACATGGGAGTCCTGCCTCTCAGCCTCCTGCCCTAACCACTGGACCCCATTTGCCTCTCAGAGCTGGGGCTAGAACTCAGCTCCACCCCTCACCCCATTTTTTTCTCCTTGGCCAGGTGAACCGGGAGTGTGTGCGGGGGCTCTGGGCTGGGCAGCAGCAGGAGCTGGTGTTCCTGCGGAACCGCAACCCAGAGCGGGGCAGCATCCAGAACGCCAAGCAGGCTCTGCGCAACATGATCAATTCATCCTGTGACCAGCCCATTGGCTACCCCATCTACGTATCACCCCTCACCACCTCCTACGCTGGCAGCCACCCCCAGCTGCGCTCCCTCTGGGGCGGTCCCATCAGCCTGCACAACATCTCTGCCTGGCTCATCAGCAGCTGGGAGAGGTGAGTGCTCCAGAGCAGCCCCCAGCCAGCACTCCTGCCCTGCTCACCCCCTGCTGAGCGAGGCTGGGCTGGAGAAACTGGGAGCTCTCCCTCCCTCTCCCCCCAAGCCAGCTCCTGCCTTGTTCACTGCAGCACCCCCGGCTGGAGAAGCTGGGCCAGCTAGCCAGGAAGCAGAGCTCTCCATGACTGATGACCCTGTGCTTTATTTCCTCAGGCTACAGAAGGGCTGCGGTGCTGGGTGCAATAGTGGTGGGAACATTGAGGACTCTGACTGTGGTGGAGGCTCCTCATCCATCAACAACAACCCTGCAGGGCATGGGCAGCAGGGAAGCAGTGCCCCAGGTGGGCAGAGCATAGGCATGGCCACCCCGGGGGCTTCAAACCCCCAGGAGCCATCCATCACCACTACCCAGCCTCAGCCAGGTATGGAGCTTACCAGCTAGGGAGTGGGGTCTAGGGGAGCTGGGAAGTCTGAATTTCCTCCCCAGCTTGAAGGGGGGCATCTAGTTGGTTAGAGCAGGTGTGGGGGAAACCTAGGAGCCAGGATTCCTGGATTCTGTTCCCATCTGCCCAGACTCTTTGCCTAAGTGTCTCTCTGGAGCAAGGAGCTATCCGACTGCAAGCACACACAAGGCCCATCTGTGCAATACAGGGGTGTATTTTGGGAGATCCAGTGGGTTGAGATGGGGAGTGCCAGGCTATCTCACTGAGGATTGGGAGTTGGAGCACAGGGATGGGGAGGGGCCAGGGGTAGGCAAAAGGGATGGGTCATGCCAGTTATAACCTTCCCGTCTCCCAACAGGGTCAGAGCAGAGCCTGCCATTGGGCCAGAGCTGGCTAGTGCGGCCGGTGCCAGGAAGCCAACTAGAGGGCCGGCGCGAAGCCCCCACTGCTGCCACCTGGGTGCCCACCCAGCGTCTCTCTGGCAGCCAGCTGTCCTGCACCAGCTCGTTGGCCTCCATGGCCTCCCAGGTGGAGGGCACGGGGCAGGGCCGGGCTCCCCTACCACTCCCGTTGCCCCTACGACCAGCACTGGGCACCTCGGCCACCTTCGCCTACGAGGGGCTGTGTGGAAAATGGAGCCTACCAGGCCGCAAGGGGCTGAATGGGCTGGGAGGAAGTGAGGGAGACACCTCCCCAGGAACTCCTGTCAACACTGGCGCTGCCCATGGCACACCCCCTCGGGGGACCAATGCCAGAGCACAGGTAAGAATGGGTCCCCCCTGCCTTGAAGCTCACAGAAACTCCTGCTTCCATTCTCCCCCAGGGGCGACCCCAGCTCCTCCTTCCACATTGTGTGGCATATGGGGAGCAACCCTTAATTCCCCCACTCCCACATCCAGGGTACTTCAGCGAGCTACCCTCCTTAGGCATTGTGCCTGTTGCACAGAGCCCCCTCCGTATGGGGCAAGGCTGGTTCCTTGTGCAGAGGGGTCGCTTCTGGACACATTTTGCCCCTCCTCTCACAGCAGGTGGCTCAGGCCAGCTCCAGTATATCAGCTTAGTGCTAATAGAAAGCCCTTAAGCCGGTTTGGGGCACCCGTGGGAGGACCCTGCCCCCACAAGAAGCCATTTGAAGGGCACCTGGGATTAGCTGCAGCTCTGATGTTCCCCACCTTTGCCATCGTGACCTGTCCCTCATGGGACCCCATTGTCCTCCTAGCTGAGCTTAGTTCCTATGGGACCCTAGCCTGGCTTGGAATCCATCCCTCCCATTTAGCCTGTAACCCATCTATTTTTTTTTTGTCCACAGCCCTCTGTCCTCCCGGACTCAGGCCCCCTTGCCAACACCATGGAAGTCGACTCCCCCCAGCAGTGCCCCCCACTGCCAGAACCAGAGCAGCTGCCACCTGGTCCCAGCATCCCCCCACCTGAATGGGGCCAGCAGCAAGAGAAGGAGAGCCCTGCTGCCCAGCCGCTCCTGGAGCACCAGTACTGACGGGGGCAATGGAAGCAGCTGTTCTCTTCTCTTCCCTTCTCTCCCCTCCCCTCCCATCGATACCAATGGGCTGGTCCCATCACACAACCCTGCCCCCCCTCTCCTTCAGGATCCTGGACAGCAATAAGGGGGGTGAACAGCCCCTCCCCCTGCCCTTGCCTCCCACCACTGGACTCCAAAGGAGGCCCCATGGACAACAGTGCTGTTCCCCATAGTGGGGGAGGAGCAGATGGTGTGCCTTCCTTCAGAGACTCAACTGCCCCTCATCCTCAGTACTGTTCCCTGGAGCTGCCCTCATGGCGCTGTATTTAAGGGGGCAAGTGGATAACACTATTTTTGATTTTTTTTTGATGGTTTATTTTTCTCTGATCCTGGATTTTTTGGTTGATACAAAAAATTAAAAAAATACAAAAAAAAAAAAAAAAAAGAGTAAAACACTATACCCCTTCCCCCTACTCCCACCCCCCGTCGTGCAACCTCCCAACAACTCTGTGGTCGGTGGGCAAGGGACAAGATTCTTGGGTTTTATCTCAGCCTAGGAGGGGGCTCTCAGGGCTCCTGGGTTCTGTCCTGGAAGGGGATGGGGCTCCAGTGGGTTACATCAGGAGGGGATGTGCTAGGACACCTGCGTTCCAGTCTCATCTGTGTGGTTCAGATTCCCCCTCTGTCCAAGCGTGAGAGTAACTGTTTAGCCTACCCAGCGTTCTTTTCCCTCCAGCTGTTCACTAGTGGGGGCAGGGGTCCACCCCCTGCCCTGCTCCAGGCTCACCATGGAGTTACATCCTTCCAGGAGGGGCCACTGGGTGAGTGGGTGGTGCCTCATTGTCCAGCTACACTCCTCCAGAGAAACAGGGCAGCTCCCTCTGCTTTCCCTTCCACATCCAATCTGCCTGGCCCCAGGGAGCTAGCCCTACTGGGGCGAGGGGTCCCCCCCAGTTTGTATATGTCTGGGCGCAGGGGAGCCCATCAATGCTGCAAGGCTTGTTGGGTGGGCCCAAGAGGTAGAACATAAGTGCCACTGAGCTCATGAAGGAGGGATTTTCCCTCAATGCCAGGGGTCCGCCCATCTGGTTCCTGTGTGGGTCTAGGGCACCCTGACACGAGGGCTGTGTCTAGACTGGCCAGTTTTTCCAGAAAATCAGCCGCTTTTCTGGAAAAACTTGCCAGCTGTCTACACTGACCACTTGAATTTCTGCAAAAGCACTGACTTCCTACTGTAAGAAATCAGTGCTTTTTGCGGAAATAGTATGCCGCTCCCGTTCGGGCAAAAGGGCCAGTGTAGACAGCTGAGATTTGTTTTCCGCAAAAAAGCCCTGATTGCGAAAATGACGATATGGGCTTTTTTTGTGCAAAAGCACGTCTAGATTGGCCACGGACGCTTTTCTACAAAAAGTGCTTTTGCGGAAACGTGTCCGTGCCAATCTAGACGCTCTGTTCTGAAAATGCTTTTAACGGAAAACTTTTCTGTTAAAAGCATTTCCGGAAAATCATGCCAGTCTAGATGTAGCCCTGCTGTTTTGACTGGCAAAGGGCAATTAGTGGCAGGAGTGTGAATTACGGGAGGTGGGGATGGTTAAGGAATGAATAGGGTGCCTGTACCCGTTAATTGAGGTGTGCTGTCCCTACCCTAAATGTTTTCTGAGCCAACTGCCCTGTCCTCTCTCTACATGGGGGGCTGGATGCCTGGTGGCAAGCACCCTGACCCTGTCCTGTGACCGAAGTGGCCCCCCCCGCCTGTGCATGCTGTGTCCCCATCATTTCTGGGCTGTTCTGTGCCCATCCCTCCAGTACCCAGGTTGCTGGGTCTGCCTGTCTGTCTGCCCAATCTCGGGCTTTGTGCTCAGGCACCTGGTAGAGCATCTGTCTCTCCCTTCCACCCTCTCCCCTGTCTGTCCTTGCCCTCTCCCTGCCTGTCTGCGTCTCCTTCCCTTACTCCCCGCCTGTCTGTCCTTTCCCTCCAGCCCCCGCCCGTCCTTTCCCTCCAGCCCTCCCCCCTCCTCCCCCGCTGCCTGTCCTTGTCATCCCCCTTCCCCGCCTGCCTGTCTGTCCCCGCGCTTCGGCCGCGGCGGCGGCGCTAGGACAGCGCGGGGAGGGGGTTGCTGTCAGCTAGGAGGGGAGGGAGCGGCCGGTGCGGAGGCTGGGGGGAAACGCGGGACGCCGGACCCGGAGGTAGGAGCCCCCCGCCCCCATCCCTGACCCCAGCGCTGGCCGCCCCACAGGCTGCCCATCCCCCATCCCCCGCGCTCCCCTCCCCGTCGCCCCACCCAGCGCCCCCCGTTTCCATACACTCCCATTCTCCCACCTCCCCCATACAGCACCTCCTGCCCATCACCCCACCCAGCGCCCCCCTCAAGCCCCCTCATGCAGTGCCCCGCCCCATCCCAGCTATCTCCCTGCATCCCCACTCTGCACCCTTGCTCCCCACCCCAACCCCCTCCCCTCACCCCACCAGAACCCCCAGCCTAACTCTCACCCCTCACCTCACACAAGTCCCCTGCCCATCCCATCCATTTCCCTCACCCCACATAACACCCCACCCCTCCCATTCATCCCCCTGCACCCCCACCTACCAATCCCCCTGTAGCCCTACTCAACACAGCGCCCTTCTCTGCACCTGCCCTTCCCAGCACTACCCCCAGGCACTGCCTCCTGCACAAAGGGCATGAGATTTCCACTCTGAAGGTGAAGGGCAGATTTCTAGCATGGGGGGGATGTTGGTGCCTCTCGGTGGGGCATTTACTCTCACGGGTAATGAAAGGATTCAGGGGGCTGCTCCCAACTTACCTTGGGTTTGCTTCCATTGAGAGGAGGGGCTGCCTAGTTGGGCATCATCTGGGCTATTTATAAAATAAGGTGTAGCAGGCAGGACTTGGGGAGAGTCATGGGGCAGGGGCGGGGGGCTAAAAAGGGGCAGTGGAGCTCATTTTTAATATTTTAAAAAACTGTTTTATTAATATTTTAAAACTTCACCAGCACCTACTCAACACAGCCCCCGCCACATTGCCACTCCTCTTCCAATCCCTATAATACACATCCTCAACACAACACAGCCCCCACAATACCACTCCTCTCCCCTCAATACAGCCCCCCTTCATGCTGCCCATCCCCCAATGCCCACACAATACAATTTCCCTTGCAACACCACAGACCCCCTTGACTGAATGCCCATACAAAGCCCCCCAATAGTAATTCCCTAACCCCAATGCTAAGCAACCCTCCTCTTCTACCACAGCACAAACCGAGTACAGCCCCTCTGGCACCATGTTCAGTACACACCCCACCCCATGCAAAATCCACAATACAGCGCCTCTCATGTGCTGTGCAGCACCTCTGTCCCCAAAGCCCACAAAACAACTTCCCTCACCCAGTGCCTAACCACTGCTGTGGGTAGGGACTGCAAGTGCTGGGCAAGTCTCACCGTTTTAATTTTGTTTTTATTAAAAAAAAAAAAAGGCAAAATCTCAGGCAAAATGAATGTCCTGAAATGGCAAATCAGGGCCTCAATGTTATGTGGGTTTGATTAAAAAGTGATGCCATTTTGATTTTCTCATTTTGGTCCATTTAATTTTAACTTATCCAGCGTATTGAAATAGTAAATTGGATACATTCTAGAGAAGATTTTATATATATATATATATATATATATATATATATATATATATATATATATATATATATATAATTGATTAAGATTGTAATTTATATGTATCCAATATTGTATATCACTGAGCATACATTACACTATTAAATATCAACATCTATTATAATATGTCAAATGTTCCTCCAGCACTATTGATATTTTGATATTTATAGCAAGTAGATTTATATTTTCATAAAATACACAAATCCAAAGGAAATGATCCAATATAATAAAATTTGAAAGCAACCATTTTTCCTTCATGAAACTGAGGCAATCAGCAATTTGGGGTTTTCTCCCCATGTAAAATGTTGTCGGAATTGGCAAATTCCGGTGAAACATTTTACATTAAAAGAACAGCTGTTACCAGTAGAGTACTCAAGCCAAAAAAAATTCCAAGCACAATGCATAACGCCATGCACACAACACAACACAACCCCCTCGTTCAGGCCTGCTGTGATCCCAGATGCACAACACAACTCCCTCACTTAATGCTCAGCGAAACCTGACATACACATTACAACACAACCCCTGTGCTCGGTGCGTGGGGTGACCTGATATATACAGCACAACACAACACAGCCTCCTGTGACCTGATACACTCACCACAGCCCCACTTGCACATCACACAGGGGATACCTCCCTCCACAACAGACCCACACAATATAGTATAGCTCAGACTGAGCTCAGTGCTTCCCCTTCCCAGCACACTCCTCATGCACCCCATTATCTCAACACAATATCCTTGGCTCCTGGCACAGCACCATAACCCAACACCTCTACCGCCCTATCCCCCTGATGCCACCTCTTCACTCCTGCATGACCCCCCCTCACATAGCTCCCTGCAGACTGGAATGGCATTGGCAGAGCAGTGCAGGGCTTGGAGTGGGACCCTTGAGGGACAGGCTTTTAAACAGGGAGCTCTGTCTCCCCCTGCCAACCTAAATTGCCTGGATCCGGAGCTGGGGAGAGAGCTGGTGGGTTAACTATAGGGTAGAGTAGGGAGATGGGTCAGCTGGGGGAAAGTGGATGTGGGGTGGGGAAGGGCCAAGGGAGCTTCTAATAGGATGAAGGAAATAAACTTGTAATAGAAAAGTGGAACGGATGAGGCGGTATTAACGGGGGGCAGGGCTGGGTGCATTGGCATGGGGGGGGGGTTGACTAGGCCAGTTTTGCAGAACCAGAGGAGGATGAGGCGAGGAGAAGCAGCTCGACCACTGGGATTCACATGCCATCCCACCCCACAGGGGGATTCAGGCTCTGCAGCACTTCCACAGCTCTGATCCATCTGCCACTCCCCCCGCTCCCAGCTTTGTTCTGAGTGACTGGGGAACCCCTGGGCAACACTGGCCCATGAGCTTGGGAGAGCCCTGGGTGGCAGCAGAGACATGGGGAGAGAGCAGCAGGGGGGGATTTTAGATGCAGTTGGAGACTCAGTATCCTGCCATTAGGTGAATATGAATGAAACCATACACAGCTCCCCAGCCCTGCCAGTGCCCTCAGTCTCAACCCGCAGCCCCTGACCATGCCAGCCCTAACCCCTTGCACCATCAGCCTTTCTGCTGCCCCCTGTCGCAAGCAGGACCCCAGACAGGGCAGACAGACAGACATACCCAGGTGGTTGCTAGAGCGTTAAATTGATGGGATTGCTCAAAGGAATAATTTGATGGTGAATTTATAACTCAAACAATTAATTACAATAGACAGGAGCAGTCCAGTGATTAGCTTTGAGGTGGGGGCTGGGAGCCAGGACTCCTGGGCTTTATCCCAGCTCTGAGAAGGGAAACGAGGGGTCTAGTGGTTAGATCCAGGGAGGGGGGTGGGAACTAGGATTCTGTCGTGCAGTGGTGGGTGAGAGGAAGAAGGGAGACGTAGGGCCTAGGCGCTGCTGAGCTGGACAGTGAGGGAGGAGGGGAAGAGATGGGGGGCAGCTTTAAAGATCTCATTGTGCTGGGGCTCAAGGCGGGTTGAATTCCACCTCCTCTAGCTGGAAGATAGGCCAGATGCAGGGGTGGGGTGAAGGCCTAGGAGGGGGACGGTTGGGGACGGGTCCTGCCAACACTACAGCCACATTAAGGCCCCTAGGCACTGGAGCTTGGGGTACTGAGGCCTAGGAGCATCCTGGCAAATACCTGGGGTCCCTTACACCCGGGTTAACGTTCTGTTCAGTGGCTGCCAGTGCCTCCCTGCCTCATGCTGCACGTCCCTGAATGGCCCCTTTGAGGGCAGCAGCCTTGGGGTGACGCAGCACAAATGGCATCCGCCCCCACCACTGTGTGTCGGGTGGGGAAGGGGGGGGCACATTCATGGCTAGGCAAGGGCGGCCTCTTCCTAAGCTCAACAGGGGCCAGGGGGCACCAGCTGCAGAGTTCCTGGAGCAGCATTGGGGGCTGGCTGAGCACACCCTGGTGCCAGTAACGGGGATCCCCTAACATTCATAGAGCTCTGCCTAGTGCCCCTCAATACTGACCCCAGCTCCCTGCCATCCTAGCCCTGGGCTCCCCACCCCCGCAGTGCCAGTGCCAGATCCACAGCTCCCCTTTATCTCCCTGTGGCCATGAGGCACCGATTTGTGGTTTCCACTTTGAAACGGCAGAGGAAAGAGCAAAACACCAGTTGGTTGGTTCAGGGCTGGGCTGCATGAAGCAGGAAGCCCAGGGCTGGGAGTGAGGGGCCCTGGTAGAGGTGGGGGATCCACAGCTGGGATAGCAGGGGAGTGTGAGCTAGGAGTGAGGAACCCAGCAGGGCAGAGGGGAGTCCAGGGCTGGGATTTCAGGGGGCTGTGGATTGGGATTGTGGGGAGCCCAGGGCTGGGATTTCAGGGGGCTGTGGATTGGGATTGTGGGGCACTGGCAGAGCGGAAGCAGGGGTGATTGTTAAGCCCATCTGTGCGGCCAGGAAGTTGCTCACCGGTTTGGGGGTGGGGTGTCGGCAGGTCACATTCGGGGCCTGGCTCTTTCCTGAGGATGTTGAAGAGGGGGGTTGGGCTCCTGGTTGCGCCATCACTTCCCGCACAGCAGGAAGCGAGTCAGAGCGTCCGCGCCGCCTAGCTCGTCTGGACCTGAGGTACCGACCCCCAGGTACCGAGCCCTTTGCCTGTCATGGGGATGTAGGAATGTCAGGGGGCTAATGTGGGTGGCTCCCAGGCTGATAGGGGTTCAGGGGTGCAGGTTATCGGGGATCCCTCGCACTGGAGCAGTGGAGCCCGTCTGGGAGTCAGGTGGGGGGGGAGCGGTTTTGGCTGACAAGGGGCTAGGGCGGGTGGGAGGAAACAGCCAAGGGCAGCATGTGCGGGGGGACTGCATATCCACCCATTGTTCCTTGGGTGAGGAGGGGCTCTCCCAGGCAAGGGGTGCTTCCCCAGGGCAAAATAAGTGTGACTGGCAACGGGTCCCAGCAGGGCTCGGGCCAAATCCTGGTGTCCATGGCAATGCAGCTGTGGCCATGTGTCTGCCCCCCCTCCCATCCCCTAGTTTAAATGGGTGAATTTTTGTGCTTCCTGCCATCGTAGCTAGAACTGACATCACACTCTGAAACTGAGTGCCCCCACTGGGGTCCTCTTTCCCCACGGCC
The DNA here is from genome assembly GCF_052426305.1 of Pelodiscus sinensis. NCBI lineage: Eukaryota > Metazoa > Chordata > Testudines > Trionychidae > Pelodiscus > Pelodiscus sinensis. Next base: position 16,124,732 of record NC_143062.1, on the reverse strand, counting down.
AAACCAGTTTCCCCTTCACCCTGGGAAGTCAAGGGAGGCAATGGAAGCATCTCCCACCTTCACAGACATCCCAGCCCCAGCCCTGCCCCCAAGCTTCCCCTCCTCCCTGACAAGGGAAGTGAACCCCAGGGTCCAAAAAAAGAGTCCCAGCTAGAGCCCCATAGCTTCCTGATTCTTCCTCTGCTGCTACTACAGCATGCAAGATCCTCTTTCATCTCCTGTCCAAAATCATTGGGAACTGTCAATGTGCAGCTGTTAAACAAATCCCCAGACACAGATGACTCAGTGCCAGGGGAGGGAGCTCTGTACAAACAGTCCCTGCATCCCACCCCAGAGGTGGCTGCATCTCAGTGCTGGGCAAGGGTTCCCCCAGGAAATACTGATTTCTTGCTCTTTGTTCCTCCAGGTCCCCGTGACACCCCTGGGCTCAGCCGCTGTTCCCCCCCCACATCCCGGGGAGCTGGGTGAGTCACTTTCTCATGTGTGGGGAGGGAAGTGGAGACACCCAACCCATCTGTGTGGGGCAGAGGGTACTGTGCCATGGAGGTAATATGGGAGCTCGAGAGGAGGTTGGTTCAGCCACCAAGCACTGCTGTCACCACCCCCCACATTTGGTCCCTAGTAGACACCAAGCAACAACCCTGCCCAAGCCATTCATCTCTCATTAACCCTTTCCCTGCCAAGCCCCATCCCATGGAGACCCTGGACTTCCACCCACTCTCTGGACAACACCAACAAACATTGATTTGTCTCCAGTCTGACCCCCAAGCTGAGGATAAATTGGGGGGTCTGTCACCTGGCATGTGTGTGTTTCCAGGATGGCGTGGGGCTGCCTATTGCAGTAATGGGGCACTGGATTGTGCCAGGTATTTCCTGCATTAATGCTCCAGCAAGCAACTAGGGCTATGTCTACACTGCAGGGAAAAGTCAGAAAAAGATATGCAAATTGTGGACTGCAATTTGCGTATCTTTTTCTGCTTTTCTTCCAAAAGAGGCTTTTCCGACATTTGGCCCATCTACATGGAGCCAAATGTTGAAAAAACCCTCTTTTGGAACATCCCTTCTTCCTCATAGAATGAGGTTTACAAGGATGGTGAAAAAATGCATCTGCTTTTCTGACATTTTGTTTGGAAAAGCAGATACGTTCCTTGGATGTGGTAGAGCTTTTCCAGGATACTTCTGGTATCCCGGAAAAACTCTGCAGTGTAGACATAGCCTAGGTCAGTGGTCTCCAACCGTTTTAAGCAGATGGATCACTTTTTGAATTTAAGTGCAATCCAGGATCTACCTCAGACCCAAATACCCTTGCCCCGCCTCCTTCGTGCCCCTTCTCTGAGGCCCAACCCCTGCTCACTCCATCCCCCTTTCTCCCATCCTTCCTCACTTTCACCAGGCTGGGGCAGTGGGCAGAGGGTTGGGGCACAGACTCTGGTCTTGGGTGAAGGGATTTGGAGTGTGAGAGGGGCTCTGAGCTAAGCCTGGAGCAGGGAGTTGGGGTGCAGGAGGGGGTTCAGGGTACAGGCTCTCTAAGGGAGTTTGGGTCCTGGGGGCTCAGGGCTAGGGCAGTGGTTTGGGGTGTAGGAGGAGGTTCACAACTGGGGCAGGGATTCAGGATTCTGGCTACAACTGGACCCTGCTTACCTCAGGTCGCTCCTGGGTGGTGGTGCAGTGGGGCTAAGGCAGGATCACCCCTGCCCTGGCCTTGAACCACTCTCAAAAGCAGCCAGCAAACTCCCTCCATCCCAAGCCCAGAGCCTGTACCCTCCCTCCATCCCTCCCCATTCAGTGGAGATAGAATACAGGGTGGGAGGGGGCCTGCTGACATCAGAGCCCCCTCCTCTCCCTTCCCTGCTCTGCAGGGCTTGGGGTGGGGCCCCTGAGGGACAGGCTTTTAAACAGGGAAGCAGCAGATCAGCTTCTGCCACAACGCTGTTGGTGCCCCTCACTCCCAGCCTGCAGCCCGTACAATACCCATCAAACAGGAGGCTCCCGGGGTGAGGGAAGCTCCAAGGCAAGGGGCAGGAAATGCAAAGGGGCAGCAGAAGTGCAGTGCTTGACAGCCTCTTGGCCAAGCCAGTCAGGATCACCAAGATCTACCAGGACATCCCGATCGACTGGTCGGTGACCACTGGCCTAGGTCATCCAACTAGCTTCTCTGCACCAGAGACTGGGAAATGGGCCTTTCCCCTCCAGGGGGCACCAGCTCTGACTGAGCCCCAGGTTGATAGGGGAGGTGGTTGCTGTTAGTAAGATGAGCTTGCTGGGTCTTAAGCCAGTCATCTCCAGTAGAATAAGGCACCTCCCATCCTGGGCCTCAGCCCCCAGGCTAGAAGAAAGGTTGGTGGGGAGCAAGCTCTGGGAACCAAGCTTTCCTCTCTGCCCTCATGGCAGCAGGGCTATACATGGGGAAGGGTTGTGTTTTGGAAGAGAGTCCTGGAGGGAGGGGTGAACAGGAAGAGGGTATGGAGGTGGGGGGAATGGGAGAAGGATGTGGGGTGCAGGAGTAGTGTGAGTGGGCCTCTCCCTGCTGTCTCCCCTGAGCTGAGGGCTGCACACAGGTGGGCTAGGGCTTCTGAGCCAGCACCGCCCCCAACCATGAGCTTCATGCAGACACCCACTTCCCCCATGTATCCACACGCCATGGATGTGGCTCTGGCATGTGAGGGCGGGAGGGGAGCTCAGGCATTCATCTGCGGCAAATTGAGCCAACCACCAATAGGGAAGTGGGGGCCACCCACACACACCCCTCCTTGCCAAGAATGGCTGGGATGGGAACTTCAGTTCCAATACAGAGCAGCTCACCAGTGAAACGAGTTTGATGGGTCTTAGCCTTGGTATTGTACGGGCTGCAGGTTGGGAGTGAGGGGCACCGTCAGCGTTGTGGCAGAAGCTGATCTGCTGCTTCCCTTCCCTGTTTCTCTCTCTGCTGTTTCTGCCTCTCCCTGAGCTCTCCCCAACCTGGTTTGTCACTGGGGAAGCATCCTGGGAAACCAGAGACCAAGGAAGAGCTGGGAATGGGGGAGCCATGGCAGGCGTTGTTCTGCAGGTGTTTGGAACCCTAGCTGGGGGGAGTCATTGTGGGAGGGGCAGGTTTGGGGGAGTCAGTCCCAGGTGGGCAGGTTTACAACTAGCTGAGGGGCAAGTTCAGTTCTGGGGTACAGCATTACGTCCTTTTGACCTCCCCCCTTCCCTGGCTGTTCTCCTTTAAACCCCTCTCCCCACCACTGTCTCTGGAGGATTTGACACCCTCCCCCATGGATTCCACTCTCTGCTAGGCTCAGCAACCTCACCGAAAGCAGAAGTGCGAATGCGAGGCGGGGGGGAGGCACTGGGGTGGTGTAGGGAGTGGGAGGATGGTGCAGGGGGCAGATGTATTCAGGGGATGCCGATGCAGCTGGGGGTGGGGCAGCAGCTCTATTTCTATCCCTGGGGGGATCACCCCAAGCTGGGAGCCTCAGCCCCTTGTGCCCAGCACCCCCACCCCCCACCTCTGAAGGAGGAAACTTCTGTGCCAGGTACTTGTGCAAGTTCCTGTTTTTTTTACTCTTTCTGTTGTTGGCCAGGCCGAGCCCTGTAACCCACCCCAGTTGTGAGGACCTTGTAGGTCCTGTCTCTCCCACACCCTGAGCCATCCAGGTCCCACTCCTGGGCCCAGTGCCCCCTGCTATCAGGCCTGTGTCTAGGTGGTTTTGCTCCAGCTATTGTGTGTCACAGGCTGTGCCTATGTTAGGCAGCTGCTTGTCCCTGATCTCCCTGTTCAGCACTGAGACAGCCCCCACCCGCCCCCACACCACAGCCAGCCATCTGAGCAAGGGCCGGAAGATGCGGCTACAGGGGAGCATATGGGGTGATTTCCTGAAGCCCTGACCACAGAGCCCTATTCTGTCTGCAGCTGTTGCTAATACAGTATTGTTCCCCTCCTGGTCACGTCAGCATCCCACAATGCACCTCCCTCTCATTGGTCACATCAACTTCTCATAACACACTTGCTCCCCCGCAATGTTCACATCAACTACCTAGAATGCACCTGCCTCCCTCTTGGCATATCAATCTCCCAGAATGCACCTGCCCCCCACAAGGGTCATGTCAGTGTCCCAGAATACACATGCCTCCTCACCAGTCACATCAACCTCCCAGAATGCACCTGACCCATAACAGTCACCTCAAACTCCCACAATGCATCTACCCCCCCAAAAAAAACAGTCCCACAATGTCACAGAATGCGCCTCCCCCCAGCAGACACATCAGCCTTCCAGAATGCATCTTCCTCCTCGTCCTCAGACTGCCCTGGGTATGCAGCAATAGCTCTGTCTCCCTCCTCCTCCCCCCACACAAACGCACACACACTTCCTGTGACATCCCGGCTCCATCTGACTCAGTCTGCTGTTGGGGGCATCCCCAGTGGTCAGAGGGCATAGAAAAGATTCCCACTGAGCCAGGAAGACAGATTAATGTTCCAGAACAGGACCAGTACTAGAGAGAAAGTGCAACCCCATCAGTATGGAGTTTGGCCAAGAAAGTGCCTAGGTGTTAGAAAGAAGCACAGGAGTTTTGGAGAGGAAACGTACTCTGGGTCCCAGGTAGATAAATGACCTAGAAAAATACCCCAGTATTAGAAAGAAAGAATCTAGGGATATATCTACACTAGAGCACTAATTCAAACTAACTTAATTCGAATTAGTTAATTCGAACTAAGCTAATTCGAACTAGTGCATCTAGACCTAAAAACTAGTTTGAATTAGCATTTTGCTAATTCGAACTAGCATGTCCACATTGAGTGGACCCTGAACCGAGGTTAAGGATGGCCGGAAGCAGTGCCAGCAGGGCATCAGGTTAGGACTTAGAGCGTGGAGCTGCTCTCTCAGGCTAGCTGAAGGCTGTGCTTAAAGGGACCCGACCCGCACCCTGGACAGACAGTTCTCAGGGGTTCCCCGCTTGCTTGTCTAACTCAATGAGGGACAGCAAAGCAGTCCTGGCTTGGAGTGCCCTGAATGCCCACACTTGGCACATCACAGCACTCGGCCATCAGCCCGGCTGCACTTGCCGCAGGCTGCCATCTGGGGGGTGGTGGTCAATCGGGGGGCTGCAGGAGAGCTTCCACCCCGAGGAGCCTGCAGAGCCACCCCAGTCCTCCCCATCAGGGGCTCATACCCCATTCCTCCCTCACCTCCTTCCACTTACCCTTCCCTAGCCCCCCTTCCTGATGTACAAAATAAAGGACACGTGTGTTCAAAAATAGAAACTCTCTTTATTGAACAAAACTCAGGGAGACTGGGAAAAGGAGGTGGGAGAGGGGAAGAGAGAGGGTTAGAGAGGGAAGAGCAACTAAAATGATCAGGGGTTTGGAACAGGTCCCATATGAAGAAAGGCTAAAGAGACTGGGACTTTTCAGCTTAGAAAAGAGGAGACTGAGGGGGGATATGATAGAGGTCTATGAAAGCATGAGTGGTGTGGAGAGGGTGCAAAAAGAAAAGTTCTCCATTAGTTCCCATAATAGAAGGACTAGAGGACACCAACTGAAATGAATGGGTAGCAGGCTTCAAACTAATAACAGAAAGTTCTTCTTCACAAAGCAAATAGTCAACCTGTGGAACTCCTTGCTGCAGGAGGCTGTGAAGGCTAGAACTATAACAGAGTTTAAAGAGAAGTTAGATAAATCCATGGAGTGGTATTAACCAGGGGGTAGAAATGGTGTCCCTGGCCTCTGTTTGTGGAAGGCTGGAGATGGATGGCATGAGACAAATGGCTTGGTCATTGTCTTCGGTCCATCCCCTCCAGGGTACCTAGCAGACAGGCTACTGGGCTAGATGGACTTTTGGTCTGACCCAGTATGGCCATTCTTATGTTTTTATGTTCTAAGATCAGGGCTCAGGGTCAGGGTCTCACTCAACCACCTTGATTTTCATGCAAACCTGCTCCTGGGTGGCCAGGCTGGCAGCTATCCTGCCCTAGATGGCCACTTTCCTGTGCCTAGTGCAGAGGTCGTGGACTTTGGAGGCTTCCCCCCAAACCTCGATGAGGTCCATGATCTCCGCACTAGACCGGGCGGGCGCCCGCCTCTTGCGGCCCCGGGCAGGCTCCCGGGAGCCGCCAGCCTGGTCCCGGGAAGAGGCGGAGGGCTGGGTGGCAGTGGGTGGCTGGCTCGTGCTGTGCCAGGTGCAGGGTCTGCTGGCTGGGTGCTGGCAGGCTTGCACCTGGCATGGGCACCGTAGCCAGACCAGGCCCCTTTAAGGGCTCCGGGGCCAGGAAGGGGGCAGATGAGTTTCCCTGGTGGTGTCCATAGTGGCCACCAGGGCTAGCCTCCCACTAGTTCGAATTAAGTGGCTACACAGCCCTTAATTCAAACTACTTAATTTGAACTAGGCATTAGTCCTCGTAGAATGAGGTTTACCTAGTTCGAATTAAGCGCTCCGCTAGTTCAAATTAAGTTCAAACTAGCGGTTTGTATGTGTAGCGCCTATCAAAGTTAATTCGAACTAACGTCTGTTAGTTCGAATTAACTTTGTAGTGTAGACATACCCCAGGTATCAGAGAGGGAATGGCTCAGTATTCGATAGAGAAAATTACTGTAGAAATACCCTCTTGTCAAGGCAAACAGCCCCTTTCCTCATCATCTCCCTGGCGAGCGTCCCAGATTGGCACCTGGCGTGTTTCCAGGCTGCTCCCATCACACCAGGGGAAGGGTATCCAGCCAGTCACCAGAAATGCTCCTGGCGTATTGGGTCAACTGGGGGGATGTGACCTTTCACAAATTGCCTCAGTGCTGGAATGATGGGGTCCAGCATTGCAGTCTGGGCCTCTCCCGGTCTCCCCATCTTAGATCTGCCCCCAATTCCCTTTGCAGGAAGGCGGCGTTCCACCCAGACCCGGACCTGGAACTGAGCAGGCTGCTTCACCAGCACTCGAGAGCTGAGAACCCTGCCCAGCACTGGGGCTGCCCCAAGAGCCCCTGAGCAAGGCACCTTGGCTGGCCATGCCCCATGGCTAGATTTGACGCCTTCCAGCACAGCAGTGCCTCCCCACCATCCAATGAGACGGTGGGCCATGCCCACTGACAGCCAGTGGCCATAAAGGAGAAGGGGCAGAGCACGTCGTCGTCCTTCCCAGCCAATTGGATTGTTTCCTTGACTCTTGCTCCCCTGAGCCTGCCTGCATGTGATCAGCAGCTGTGTCTCTCCCTCGGCCAGGCCATCTCATTCCCATTTTCTGGGGGGGGAGGTGCTGGTGGGGAGGAGGGCCATGCAGTCAGATGACCTCTTTGTCCGCAAGATCCGACGGCACACCACCCGGCCCCCTCTGTCCTCCATCTCCTTCGATGCCAAGGGGCTCTCAGCCCCCGTCTTGCGCTCCGCCCGGAGTGAGGTGACCCAGGGACTCCCTAGGGCACATGGCACCCCACCTGGCCTGGCCCTGAGGCCTGCCAGCCACATCATGCACCGCAGCAACAGTGATGTGACCCTTGGGGAGGGATTGCCTGGGGACGGGGCACCCCCCTCCTCATCACTGGTGGGAAGTGGGGAGTCCGGGCTGCACCGAGACTATGGCAGCCTAAGCTCTATTGAGAGAGTCCCAGTGCCCCCTCGCACCCGCGCCCACAGCCATGAGGAGCCCCGGGTGGGAAGCCCAGCTGCCCGGCGTTTCTGGGACCCCCTAGTGCTGCTGGGGCTCACAACAGACGAGGTGTGGGAGGTGGATGGCCAGGGGGCTGGGGCCACCATGCCATCACAGGACAGAGGGGAAGAGCCCCCCAAGTTCCCTCCTCAGGTCTGGGTGCGCCAGCTGGCCCACTATGATGTGCAAAGCATCCTCTTTGATCCAAGTGAGGCGGCTTGGTGCCAGGGCAGTGCCGGGCGCCGGGTGCGTAACATCACCACAGGGGCCTCGGCTGCCTCAGCAGGGCCTACCCCCACCCCTGTCCCTGAGGAACCTGACTCTGGTGATGGCAAAGATGGGCCCCTGGTGCTCAGTTGCCCCCACTTTCGCAACGAGACAGGGGGCGAAGAAGAAGGAGGGCTGGGCCGGCGCCAGGCAGCAGGAGGGGGTGCCGGGCAGCTGCCCAATGCAGCCGTGTCAGTGCTGGAGGAGCCACGAGAGAGCTACCTACCCCGAGGCAGCCGAGCCACCCATTGCATTGAGTATGCTGATCAGGGCGCCAGCTACTACCGCAAATACTTCTATGGCAAGGGTGAGCCAGGGCAGGGGGGTAGGATGCAGGGGCAGGGAGTACAAGGAGTGAGGAGGAAGGGGCAGAGGACATAGAGGGCATGGTGCTGGGGGCAGTACAGGTGAGGACAATGGGCTAGCTGGTATGAGTGCTGCTATACGAGGGTGAGCTGTGGGAGAGAGGGGGCCGGCATTCAGAGATGGGGGAAGTGAAAGTGAGGGTCCACAAAGCTGGCATTTGGGGGGGTCATGGCATATGTGGTGTGGGGAGGTTGGGGACAGTTCTGGCGCTGCCCATCTCTAACATCCCTCCCCTGGCACAGAGCACCAGAACTTCTTCGGGATGGATGAGCGCCTGGGGGCGGTGGCCTTGTCTCTGCGGCGCGAGGAGAAGGAAGGGGCCAGCCTGCAGTACATCTACCGCCTCATCCTGCGCACCAGTGAGGTGGGCACCACCAGAGGGAGACCACAGCCTGGGGGGAGCTTTCAGTACTGAGGGCACTGCCAGGGGGAGGGGACGCTCTGGGGGGAGTCCTTGCCAGGAGGTCCTGATCATCATTTTCACCTCCCCTGTCATGGCCTCTCCTCACAGCTGCGGACCCTGCGTGGCTCAGTGCTGGAGGAGGCACTGCCCCCCACCGCCCGCCCCCCTGCTGCCCGCGGGCTGTCCCCCAAGAAGCTGCTGGAGCACTTGCTGCCTGACCTGAACCTGCAGGGACTGCGCCTGGCATCCAACTCGCCCAAGGTGCCAGAGACGCTGCTCAAGCTGGATGAGCAGGGGGTGAGTGTGTGAGTCACTGAGTGCCCCAGGGGAACCTGCCTGCTTTGGGGGTACCACCGTGGCAGTGGTGGGGAAGTTTGGGGCAAGAAGGGAAGCCAGGTTCTGGGAGAAGGGCAGTTCTCGAAGAGTTGGATCAGGGTGGTTGAGGGGTTCTGATGGGTGGTTTTGGGGGAGTTAGATCAAAGTATTCAGTCAGGGGCTTGAACACTTTGAGAAAGGTCAGTTTAGGGGGCCCCATTGGGGTCACTGTGTCAAGGGATCAAGACTGGGTAGTTTGGGAGTTTAAATCAGTGATGGATGCTGCATTGGGATGAGACTAAGGTATTCTGAGGAGTTCAGTTAAAGCTCTCATCGGAGATTGCTGTGGAGGGTCAGGGTATTTTGAGGAGTTGAGTTAGGGGTTCCTCTGAAGGTGGCTGTGGGTTGAATCAGGACAGTTTGGGGGTGTTGTATTGGCTGATCTCTTGTTCCCCTAACCACTCCCCTCCCCAGGTGAGTTTCCAGCGCAAGGTGGGCGTTTTGTACTGCCGGACGGGGCAGGGCTCCGAGGAGGAGATGTACAACAACGAGGGGGCTGGGCCCCCCTTCCAGGAGTTCCTGGAGCTGCTGGGTCAGCACGTCCAACTGCGCGGCTTCACCAAGTACCGTGCCCAGCTCGACACCAAGAGTGAGTGTGAGGAAGGGCTGCCGGGGCAGTAACTGTGAACAGGCCCATGCAAAGAGGCCCAACCACACTCGTAAGGCGAGGGGCTCTGCCCTAGGAAGCAGTGACTTCAGAAAGGAGCAAGGAGGAAGTAACCTGCTGAGCAGGGACTGCCAGTGCCACCTTAAGCTGATCCTTGGCCACCATCCCTAAGCACCTACGCAGGGAATAGAACCGGGCTAACGGAGGCTCGTCAGGCCAGACACAATCCTGTGGCTGGCAGCTGAAGCTAGACCCATTCAGTCTGTTAACAGTGGATCATAAACTGCTGTTACAGCTTTGCCAGGGCTGGGATGGATTCTCCACACCTGGACATTTTCCAGCCTGGGGGGGATGGTTTTCTAACCAATTCACTCTCGGTCAACCAGGAAATGTTTGTGGGTGGCCCTATGGCCTGTGCTACATGGAAGCACAATTGTCCCCTCTAGCTTTAAACTCCAGAGAAGGGAGGGGGAGACCCAGGAAAGGGGCAATTTTGGGGGAGGATCAAGAAAATATGGGGCCAGACCTTGGAGAGGAGGAACCAGAGGGTTGGACTACTGAGAAAGGGGCCAGGAGCAGTGTTCCCGCTAAGATTTTCCATCCATGACTGATTTTTGTCTTCTGCACCAATATCGAAGTCATGTGCGCTTGTTTGGATGTGTGCCACCATGGCACCCAAATTATAAACCTCTCCCTTTTCCTCTCTGCTGCCATGTTTCCCACCCTCCCCTCACCCCGTCTGCTCCCCCCTCCTCTCACCCTCCTCTGCCATCCTGGCTCCTGCCCTTCTCACTCCCCTCAGCCATCCTGGGACCTGCTCCCTCCCACTCCTCTCTGACCCATGCACCTGCCCTTCTCTTCCCCGTTGTGCCCACCCCTCCTCTAGCTCCCCTTCCATCTCCTCTCCTAACACATCCTTCCACCCACCTGCCCTGCCTCTCTCCTCTGCCCTCTGATGCCTGTCCCTCTCCTCCATGTGTCTGCACTTCTGCTTCACCCCCACAATCTCCCTGGCACCTGCACTTACCCCTTCACCCTCCTGGTGCCTTCCCCTTCCCTCACTGACCCTGACTTCCCTTGCTCTCTTCCTCCCTGGTGCCCACCCCCTCACCACCCTGTGCCCCAGTTCTCCTCATACCCCTCTGTGCCCTCACACATGACTTGCTCCATTCCCAGCCTTCCTCATGCCCACGTCCCCTTTCAACCCCTCTTTTCCCAGCACCCAGTCTTCCTCCCTCTTGCCCCCATTGCCCCTCCCCTCTCCTCTGCCAGCATCACCTTTTTCCCTCCCCTCTCCCACCCCCACTGACACCTTCCTATCCCATCTCCACTCCTCCTGCCCTTTCCCCTCATTATCTCCTCTTGGCCCCTGGTATTTGTCTCTCCTCCACCCTGGCCCTTGGTATCTTCCCCTTTCTTCTCCTGCCTTGGCCCCCTCCTCTCCCCTCAGCATAAGCCCCTTCCTCTCCTCATACCCACCTTGCCCTTAGTTCTCCCCCTGCCCCATCCCTCACCTTCTGTCTTCCTGACACCTGCACTCCTCAGCCTCCTTTAGCTCCCTGGTTCAGGGCTTGACAGGCAGATGTCCCATGTGCCAGGGCTGGAGCCTGGGCAGCGGTGCTATTTCTAGTACCCTGGCTTTGGCACAGGAGCAGCTGCACCACAGCTCGGCTTCAGTCCCATGGCAGCTGCCCCGAGAACTACCACCCTGAGAACAACTGAGGCCATGTGGCGGCTGGGCCTGGGACCATGGTACTCAAAATAACATCATGGCCCCAGTTCGAGTCCCAGCACATGGGGCCGCACACCCTGTGTTCTGGGACTTGAGCTGGGACCGCAGTGCTATTTTTAGTACTGAAGTCCTGGCCCTAGCAGCCGCCATGCAGCCATGGTCCCTGCTGCTCCTGGCGGTGGGGCCACGTGGCGGGCAGCAGCCCCGTGTGCCAGGACTGGAACCAGGGCTGTGGTGCTATTTTTAGTACTGTGGCCCAGGCTCCAGCTCCAGCAGCCACCACACAGGCCACATGGTGGCTGCCCAGATGCTCCTGGATCAGGGCAACCATTCACCATGCAGCTCCACCCGCAGGAACAGCTGGGCCCACCGCTGCACAGCTCTGCTGAGGAGGTGGGCGGAACTGAAATTCTTGGTGTACACTCTTGTAGGCACGCACCTTACAGGGAACCCTGGCCAGGAGGCTTGTAATGGGGCTGGACTGCATTGGCACCAGTACACACATTGGGAGCTGTCCTATCAGGCTGTACTCTGTCAGCCCTCAGCCCATTCCATGGGGTAGGAAGCCTAGTCTTAGAATTCCTTCTTAACTCCAGAGTAGAACACATTAGCAACAAGGGAGGGGAGGCTCTGAAGGAGGGAACTCCACTTGACCCAGTCAGGGCTTTCCTTGCTATCACTGTTGAGCCCCTATCTCTCTCTGCCCCCATAACTCCCTCTCCCACTGAAATTTCCCATCCTGTGTCTCCCTCAGCTGACTCCACGGGCACCCACTCACTGTACACCACGTACCAGGACTATGAGATCATGTTCCATGTCTCCACCATGCTTCCCTACACACCCAACAACCGCCAGCAGGTGAGGGGGGGCCAGGGCACTGGGATGGGACTGGCATGGGGATGGGATTCTGGAGTTCACCAGGGGCTTCAGAGGGAAGGATCCAGTGGGTTTCTGGGAAGGAGAAGTCCAGAAGGTTCAGGGAGGGCACCAGGGAAGCTCCAGGAAGAGTTGGAGAGTCCAGGTGGACCAGGAAAGGGGGCTAGGGTAAGATGACCTGGAAGGAGGGGAGGTTCCCCCCATGAACAGCTGAAATCCTGATCTCCCCCACTGCTGCAGTAACACTGTCTTTCTGGTTGTAGTTGCTACGAAAGCGTCACATTGGCAATGACATCGTCACAATCATCTTCCAGGAGCCGGGCGCACAGCCTTTCACACCCCGCACCATCCGCTCACACTTCCAGCACGTCTTCATTATAGTACGTGCGCATGAGCCCTGCACTGAACGCACCACCTACAGGTGAGGGGTGAGCATGGGAAGGGGGGAGTGTGTGCTGAGTGTGCCAGCTACACAGGAAGGGGGAGCGTGTGCTGAGTGTGTCACCTACAGGGGAAGGGGGAGCGTGTGCTGAGTGTGCCAGCTACACAGGAAGGGGGAGCGTGTGCTGAGTGTGTCACCTACAGGGGAAGGGGGAGCGTGTGCTGAGTGTGCCAGCTACACGGGAAGGGGGAGCATGTGCTGAGCGTGTCACCTACAGGGGAAGGGGGAGCGTGTGCTGAGTGTGCCAGCTACACGGGAAGGGGGAGCATGTGCTGAGTGTGTCACCTACAGGAGAAGGGGGAGCGTGTGCTGAGTGTGCCAGCTACATGGGAAGGGGGAGCATGTGCTGAGTGTGCCAGCTACACGGGAAGGGGGAGTGTGTGCTGAGTGTGTCACCTACAGGGGAAGGGGGAGCGTGTGCTGAGTGTGACACCTACAGGGGAAGGGGGAGTGTGTGTTGAGTGTGACACCTACAGGGGAAGGGGGAGCGTGTGCTGAGTGTGACACCTACAGGAGAAGGGGGAGCGTGTGCTGAGTGTGACACCTACAGGGGAAGGGGGAGCGTGTGCTGAGTGTGACACGTACAGAGGAAGGGGGAGTGTGTGTTGAGTGTGACACGTACAGGGGAAGAGGGAGCGTGTGCTGAGTGTGACAGCTACAGGGGAAGGGGGAGCGTGTGCTGAGTGTGACACCTACAGGGGAAGGGGGAGTGTGTGCTGAGTGTGACACGTACAGGGGAAGGGGGAGTGTGTGTTGAGTGTGACACGTACAGGGAAAGAGGGAGTGTGTGCTGAGTGTGACACCTACAGGGGAAGGGGGAGTGTGTGCTGAGTGTGACACCTACAGGGGAAGGGGGAGCGTGTGCTGAGTGTGACAGCTACAGGGGAAGGGGGAGTGTGTGCTGAGTGTGACACCTACAGGGGAAGGGGGAGTGTGTGCTGAGTGTGACACCTACAGGGGAAGGGGGAGCGTGTGTTGAGTGTGACACGTACAGGGGAAGGGGAGCGTGTGCTGAGTGTGACACCTACAGGGGAAGGGGGAGTGTGTGCTGAGTGTGACACCTACAGGGGAAGGGGGAGTGTGTGCTGAGTGTGACACGTACAGAGGAAGGGGGAGTGTGTGTTGAGTGTGACACGTACAGGGGAAGAGGGAGCGTGTGCTGAGTGTGACAGCTACAGGGGAAGGGGGAGTGTGTGCTGAGTGTGACACGTACAGGGGAAGGGGGAGTGTGTGTTGAGTGTGACACGTACAGGGGAAGAGGGAGCGTGTGCTGAGTGTCACACCTACAGGGGAAGGGGGAGTGTGTGCTGAGTGTGACACGTACAGGGGAAGGGGGAGTGTGTGTTGAGTGTGACACGTACAGGGGAAGAGGGAGCGTGTGCTGAGTGTGACAGCTACAGGGGAAGGGGGAGTGTGTGCTGAGTGTGACACGTACAGGGGAAGGGGGAGTGTGTGTTGAGTGTGACACGTACAGGGGAAGAGGGAGCGTGTGCTGAGTGTCACACCTACAGGGGAAGGGGGAGTGTGTGCTGAGTGTGACACGTACAGGGGAAGGGGGAGTGTGTGTTGAGTGTGACACGTACAGGGGAAGAGGGAGCGTGTGCTGAGTGTGACACCTACAGGGGAAGGGGGAGTGTGTGCTTAGTGTGACACGTATAGGGGAAGGGGGAGTGTGTGTTGAGTGTGACACGTACAGGGGAAGAGGGAGCGTGTGCTGAGTGTGACACCTACAGGGGAAGGGGGAGCGTGTGCTGAGTGTGACACCTACAGGGGAAGGGGGAGCGTGTGCTGAGTGTGACACCTACAGGGGAAGGGGGAGTGTGTGCTGAGTGTGACACCTACAGGGGAAGGGGGAGCGTGTGCTGAGTGTGACACCTACAGGGGAAGGGGGAGTGTGTGTTGAGTGTGACACGTACAGGGGAAGAGGGAGCGTGTGCTGAGTGTGACACCTACAGGGGAAGAGGGAGCGTGTGCTGAGTGTGACACCTACAGGGGAAGGGGGAGCGCGTGCTGAGTGTGACACCTACAGGGGAAGAGGGAGCGTGTGCTGAGTGTGACACCTACAGGGGAAGGGGGAGTGTGTGCTGAGTGTGACACGTACAGGGGAAGAGGGAGCGTGTGCTGAATGTGACACCTACAGGGGAAGAGGGAGCGTGTGCTGAGTGTGACACCTACAGGGGAAGGGGGAGTGTGTGTTGAGTGTGACACGTACAGGGGAAGAGGGAGCGTGTGCTGTGTGTGCCAAGTGTGGGGCAGTGCATGTGCCAAAGTCTTTCCCTTGTTACCTGCCTCCTTGCAATCCCAGTCACTGGCTGAACTCCTGGCTGTCCCCAACTGTCCCATGCCCTGACTCCCATCTCTCCCCTCAGTGTGGCAGTGAGCCGCACCAAGGACATCCCACTCTTTGGGCCGCCCATCCCAGCTGGGCACCGCTTCCCCCGGACACCTGCCTTCCGGCACTTCCTCCTGGCCAAAGCCATCAATGCAGAGAATGCGGCTGAGCGGTCAGGCAAATTCCACGCCATGGCTACCCGCACACGCCAGGAGTACCTGCAGGACTTGGCACGCAGCCATTCGACCACCACCAGCCTGGAGGCCTCTTCCTCTCGCCTGCCCCTGCTCTCCCTGGGTGCAAAGAAGAAGGAGCGGGCCAAGAGTGCCAAGGCTTGGGAGCTGCAGAGTGCCGGGGCCCTGGTGTGGAGCGTGCGGGCACGAGACGGGAACCGGGCCGCTCCCGAGCTGCCCTGCCTGCTGGGCATCTCAGCTGAGTTCCTGGTGCTCATTGAGGTTAAGGTCAAGCGAGTCGTCTTCAACTGTTCCTGCCGTGACATACTGGCTTGGACCTACTCTGACTGCGGCCTGGACCTCTACTATGGCTCTGGGGATTACGTCTCTGTGCAGCTCCCTGACGGCCAAGGGGACGAGGTTAAGGACATTGTGCACCGGCTGCAGGTAGGGCCCAGGTCTCTGGCAGGTGTGGGGGGCACTCCAGGGGAGCTCCCAGCTACTCCAGCCTCTCCGGCAGGGGGCGCTGCAGGAGCAGGCCAGGAGCACTGGGAGCCAGCCAGCCCCCCCAAATGCTCTTCCTCCCTCTAGCTGGTGACACGGGGCTGCGAGACGCGGGAGCTCACCCTGCTGAGGAATGGGCTGGGCCAGCTGGGTTTCCAGGTGGACAACGAGGGCTTTGTCACCGACGTCGAGCGCTTCACCTTTGCGGAGAAAGCTGGCCTGCAGCCTGGCGCCCGGCTGGTGCGTGTGTGCGAGCGGGCACTGCCCAGCCTGAGCCATGCCCAGACCTCTGAACTGCTGCGCACTGCCAAGAAAGTCACCATCACCATGGTGCCTCCTGATGAGAATGGCAAGCCCCGCAGGTGAGCACAGTGCCAGCGGGGGGCAGTGGGGGAGCTCTGGGTCCCAAGGGTGCTGGGAGGAGTAGTTCTCCATTCAGGGGTGCTATAGGACAGGAGCTCCCAGCAGAGTCCCTCAGGGATATGGGTTACAGGCAGGGGTGCTCAGGAAAAGAGGGGAACCCCAGCAGGAGCACTAGCAGGAGCGGGTAGGAGCTCTCAGGAAGAGCTGCTGTGGGGCAGAGCGTGCGACCATTGGGGGGGTGCTGCTTGACAGGAAGCAGGTGTACTGGCTGCAAGAGTCCCCAGCAAGGGGTATGGTGGGATGGGGGTGCTAGGGGCAGGAATCCTTGGAGAGCGGCACTGTGGAGGGACAAAGGGGATAGGTGGCAGTGGCAGGGAGGTCTGGGGGGCTGAATAGAGGGTGTGATGGGGCAGAATGGGGGGTAGTGGTGAGCATTATGGGGCAGGGAGGAGGCCTCTCTCGGGGGTGCTGTGGAGCAGGATGGGGGGCTTGCTGGGATGGGAGTTGGGAGTTCTGGGACCCTGCCCCATCGTCTCTCTCTGACAGGAGTTTCTCGGAGCTCTACATGAAGTCCCTGCAGGAGAAGCGCCGCAGTGATTCCCCAGCAGGGGAGCCCCTCCGGTCGGAGGGGGGCCCGGGGCCTGAGGGGGAGCTGAGACCGGCCACCCTGCAGCTGCTGCGCTCACTCTCCCTGCAGGATGGGCCCCCCCATAGCTTGGCTGAGGAGCGCACTGAGTTCCTGCGCAGCCACAGTGAGGGCACTGCCCTCCCCAACCCACCGTGAGTGCCCCGCACCCTGTCAGGAGTGACCCCTGCCTCCTGGGAGCCCTGCCTCCAACCCACCCCAACCCCCCACCCTTCCAGGGGTGATCCCTGCCTCCCGAGTACCCCGCCACCATCTCACCTCTCACCCTTCTGGGAGTGACCCCTGTCTCCTGGGTGCCCCACCTCTATCCCTTTCCAGCTTCCCACCACACCAGGCGTGACTCCCATCTCCTGGGAGCTCTGCCTCCACCCCACCTCCACCAGTCCCCAACCTGCTGTGAGTCTTTCCCCAGCCTCCTAGGTCTTCTGCTTTCACCTCAGATCCATATCCCACCCAACGGACTGGTTAAAACTCTCTTACTAGGCCTCCCACACCGGCTGTTATCCCCTCTGCATTCTCCCCCGCCTTTTTTCTGGGCTATGTTTACCACAAGCTAATGTTCCTCTACAGGTCCCACAGCAGGGAGATCCCCATGTTACCTGACCCTACACCTGACCTCATCCTGGCAGCCACCCCCAAGGGGCTCCCGGAGCAGGATGTGGTGAGTGGAGAGTGTGTATGTGTGGAAGTACCCTGGCTGCCCCCGACAGGGTGCAATCAGGCCCCTCATAGTGCTGTAGTTCTGGGGTTTTCACATGCACTAGTCATTCGTGGTGTTCCATGATGTGCACAGTTATTTACTTGTGAAATAAACCTGTGGGCCTGTTTAACAGCCCCTATGCCGCACTCCAAAGGTGGCTGCATCTCAGCACTAGGTGAAGGTTCCCTGTATAATCAGCCTCTGCATCCTACCCCAGTGGCGGCTGAAATTCCAACTTTACTCATCTGTAAACCCCTGGTTTACAGAACCCCACTCATCAATCGCTGTGTTGTCTCAGGATCATCCAGGAGACCCCACATTGTTGGAGAAGGCTTCCCCAGATCATGGGGTCATGGGCAGCCAAGCCCCACCCCTTAATGAGACAGCCCCGCCCACCTCGGACATGAGTGACACCGAGAAATTCCTACCTCGGACGATCTCGCTACGAAACTCCATCACCAAGAGTAAGACACACACACATGCACCCCTGGTCTCATCCCGTCCCCTTAGCATTGGGGGAGCATTCCCTTCCCAAGCACGGCAATCAGCTCCAAGTGCCTGCTTTGGGTTCATGGTTTTGTGCCGAGCAAGAGATTTTTCTGCAATTAGAAGAAAAACAAAGCAGGGGAGGGGAAAAGAAAAATGGCACGAACATGCGGGGGAGGGGCTCCAAAGCCAGGAACATTCCCAGTTTTCACATATCTCGTTTTGACCCCTTTGTTTCCTTCAAAATTCCTTTGGCGAGAAGCCAAATCTCAACCCTTTTGACCAAAGGCAGCTTGTGGAGAAGGGGACTCTCAGATTTTTCCCAACTCTAGTTAACACTGAGGACAGAGGCTAAGGAGGAGTTGCAGCTGAACTGTGGGGCTAGGCCCCACTGTAGCGTAACAGCTAGTACCTATGCCCCAAGAGGTGGGGCCTGGACTGTGGGTCTGAAGGGCCTTGTTTTGGGAAGCTGCTGGGCTCCTTACTCGCATTCAGCCATTCTTCCTCCCGCTTCTCCTCTCTGCAGTTCTGTCCGAAGCCAGTGAGTCCCTGGAGGAGGAGTGGGACTCCATCTCCAACCTGGCTACTGCCTGCAACAGCATCCTGGAGGCGCTCTCAAAGGAAGGTGAGCACCGATTCCTGGGCTGCCTCGTGGGTAGGAGCCGCCAACCTGCACAGGCAGGGAGGGGCTGGAGTCAGAGACGTCCTGCTGGAGGACTTGGCTGTGTCCAGTAGCAAATTTCCAGGCAAAGAGTTTCTCTGATGTGGAGCTAAAGCTGGGAAATCCCTAAGCAAAGACCCTGGTAAATTTGCTGGAGGCCAGGAGTAGTGAATCCCAGTCTGAGGAGGAGTGTCTCACTCTGTCTCCCCTCTTTCCTACACCAGGACAACAGGTGCTGGAGAGCAGAGAGCCCCCCGGTGGGAGTGGCCAGAGGAACCCAGGCCAGCAGCCCCCTGAGGATGAGTAAGGAGCTACACAGAGGGGTGGGAGGAATGATGGGGGGGGGGAGGGTTTCTCTTCCACCAGCCCCATTTCACTGTATCCCCCTCCTCCCATCCTCCTCTGGTGTATTTCCATGATAATGCAGTAATAGAAGGCGAAAACAGCAAGAAACCATCCCTTTCTCAGCTTAGGGAGCTTGCTTACCACAAAGCCACCAGCTTATTGGAGGGCTGAATAGCAAACACTTCCCTAGGGGGAGGCTGACACATCCATTGACAAGCCTGAGAAGGAGAAGAGGTCTGGGGGGAGATGAAGGATCTTTGCTCCTCCTTCCCCATCTGATCTCAACTTGACTGATGGACATCATCAACCTATATATAACTCTGTCCCTCCATCCCCACACCCCTCCGTCTCTCGCTCTTTCCTCCCTCTCCCAGGGCCCATCCACCCCGGTCGCTGTCGGAGAAGGTCTCTCACTTGGAGTCCATGCTGAAGAAGCTGCAGGAGGACTTGCAGCAGGTGTGCTGGGCCAGGAAGGGCGGTGGAGGGGGGCAAAGGTGAGGGAAAGAGGGAGGGGAGCAGAGGGCAGTGAAGACAGCAGGAAGGTTGTGGGGCAAGGCACTGTATGGGACTTAGGGGCCAGGTGTAGGAAGAGGTGGCAGGGGCGGGCCAGATGGGGCAGGAGCTGTGGGGTGGGAAGTCCTTGTCGAGGAAGTGGGGATGGGGGTGCTGCATCTCCAAACTGACCCCTGTGCTCTCCAGGAGCAGGCAGCCAAGGCAGCACTCCAGGCTGAGGTGCAGAGTCTGCGGCAGAACAATCAGCGGCTGCAGCAGGAGCAGGAGAGTGCGGCTGCCCGGCTCAGCCAGGTCACCCGCCTGCTGTGTGGCCCCTCTGACCAGCCTCTCTAGGGCCCTGCCCCCCCTTCCCTCCTCCCCGCCCAGTCATCCCCTCCCCCACCTCTGTCTCCCATTGACCCCACTTCCACTCCTCCCCTCCCTTCTCCACTGTGGTTATCCCAAGAAGGGACCACAATGTGAACTGCACTCTTGGGGGGCTGGCTTTCTGACTGGTCATCGCAGTGGATTCTGGCTACCAACTCCCCATACCATCTGAGAGGGAAGGGAGACCCCCAGGATCACAGCTTCTCATTTCTCAAGACTGATACCTCCTAGGAGCCCAGCACAGACTCACCCGTCTGACGGCTGCTGCCAGGAGCAGTAGTCCCTTATTGTGGGGCTCAGGGGCTCAGCTCACACATGGATCTTAAGTCTTTGGTGAATCTGACTGTAATGGGGGTGTGGCCATTTCATCTGGGGGGCATAGGAAGGAGGGCTGGCGGGAATGAGGAGATGAGACTCTGCTCCCTTAGAAAAAATCAGGGACTCTCAATTTGCAATAACTCCCAAATCCTGCTGTATGGATTCAGGCCTCAGGAAAACACTGGCATGAGAAATGATTCCACACTCACACTCAAACACATACTCATGCAAATATTCACACACAGGTGACGGCACACCCTTGTGCACACTAGCACACTCTCTCATACATGTGCACAGCAGTACTTACCCAGATGCACTTCTCTCACCAGCTCAGACTTGCTCCCGGTCCTACACATGCCCTCACCTTGATCCATGTTCATGCAGACATGAACCCACTTTTACTTGGGCAGACCATGCTCACACTGTAGTGCTCTCACTTAAGCTCACATACACTGACATGCGCTCCCATGCAAACACACACTCTCTTACCTTCCCTGGGCTCCTACACCACCCAGCTCCCTGAGGGTCCAGAGCCCCACCCCCATCCAGCACTGACCCAGCCAGCGCGGGAGCCTTTCAGCCTAAAACGGGCACCACCCCGCCTGCTAACTGTGAAGATGCTGTAAGCTGTGAGTTAATGCTTCCCCCCCTCCCCTCCATTCCAGCCTCCTGCATGGCAACCAGGAGGCATGGAGACATTGTTTCTGGTCCCCTGTTCCCCCCTAGCAATGCCCCTCCCTCTGCACAAGACCATCCCCCAGTACCCACCCCCACATGCTGTCAGGGGAATAGCCGCCATACTGTACTGGGGAGGGAGGAGGTCCAGGGCCCTGCCCCCCATTGGTGCTAGCGGGGTATTTATGGAGTGTCCCTTATGGGGGGGTCCCCTGTGACATGGGGGGGTTGTCACATCTCTTTTTGGGTTGTAAATATTTTAGAATCAAGCAAAACACAAAGTGCTTGTTTCAGGTTTTATTTGTTTGTTAGTTTTTTACACTGAAAATGGACCATCTTAGAGGCAGAGAATCTGTGTCTGACATGAATGTACAAACCGCAGCATGTCCATCCCCCAATCCCTCTGTGCAATAAAGAGTCGGTATGCAGCTCCAGCTCCATCACCTGCCTGCCTACTGTGTGAGCTCCCCTGGCCATATAAATGCTGGCTTTCATGGCTGGGAGTGGGACATCAGTTTTTTCCTTCTAGGATTGCTGGCTGTGATCTGGCCCAGGGTCAGGAAGACTGGCTGTCTCATGGTGTGGGAAATGGGACATGGGGCCTTTCCCATTGTGGGGGTCGTTCTCTGATCCAGCCCCGGGAAAAGGGGACTGGCTGCCTCAGGGGTTGTTTGGCTCAGAGTGATGGGGGAAACATTTCCATAGAAACAAAGAAATGAGGGACTGGAAGGAACCTCAAGAGGCCCGCTAATCCATCACCCCACGCTGAGGCGGGACCAGGGATACATAGACCACCCCGATAGGTGTTCATCCATCCTGTTTGTACAACCTCCAGTGATGGGAGTCCACAGCCTCCTAACCTGTTCCAGAGCTGATCAGTCCTTAATTTTTCCAGCCCAAATGTCCCTTGCTGCAAACAAAGTCAATGATTGTTCTTATATTTGGTGGACACAAAACAATTGATCATTGTCCTCTTTAGAGCAGCCCTTAATATATTTGAAGACTGTTAGCTCCCCTCAGTCTTCTTTGCTCAATATGAAACATGCCCAGTTCTTTTAACCTTTCTTCAGAGGGCAGGTTTCCATTTAGTATGGTTGTTGCCCTGTTCTGGATGCTTGGCAAGTTTTCCACATCTTTTCTAAAGTGTTGGCCACAGAATTCCAGCTAAGGACATAGGGTATGTCTACACTACCCCGCTAGTTCAAACTAGCGGGGTAATGTAGGCATACCGCACTTGCAAATGAAGCCCGGGATTTGAATTTCCCGGGCTTCATTTGCATAAGCGGGGTGCCGCCATTTTTAAATCCCCGCTCGTTCGAACACCGTGCCGTGCGGCTACACGCGGCATGAACTAGGTAGTTCGGACTAGGCTTCCTAGTCCGAACTACCGTTACTCCTCTTCCTCAGGGCATTCTTCTTAGTATTCCACGAGGAGTAACGGTAGTTCGGACTAGGAAGCCTAGTCCGAACTACCTAGTTTGTGCCGCGTGTAGCCGCGCGGCACGGGATTTGAACGAGCGGGGATTTAAAAATGGCGGCGCCCCGCTTATGCAAATGAAGCCCGGGAAATTCAAATCCCGGGCTTCATTTGCAAGTGCGGTATGCCTACATTACCCTCCTAGTTCAAACTAGGAGGGTAGTGTAGACATACCCTAACTGGTGCCAAGTAGAATAGGACCCTTATTTACCGGTCTTGCTTATCACATTCTTCTTAGTATACCCAAGAATATTAGCCCTTTTCACCACAATATCACATTGTTGGCTCATGTTCAAGTTGTGATTCACTATGACCCCCAGAAGCTGTTCAACAGTACTGCCACCTAGCTGGATATTCACCATACTCTTGTGCATGATTTCTCCTTCCTCAGGGCAATCTTTTACATTTGTCTTTATTGAATTTCATCTTGTTGATTTCAGACCAGTTCCTCAATTGATCAAGCCCATTTTGAATTCCAATTCTATTCTCCAAAGTGCTCCCAGCCCCTCCCAGCTTGGTGTCATCCACATTATTTTACAACCATACTCTCTCCTCTCCATGCGCAAGTCAGTAATGAAAATATTGACTAGTACCACACCCAGAACTGACCCCATGTGGGACCCCACTAGATTCATCTTCCCAGTTTGAAAGAGAACCATGGATAACTACTCTTCGAGGACAGTCTTCCAACCAGTTGTGCAGCCATTTTATAGCAATATCATTCAGATCACATTTCCCTAATCTGCTTATGTGGGATTGTGGCAAAAGCCCTTTAAAATGAAGATCTATCACATCTACCACTTTCCCACTATCCACTTGGCCAGTGATCCTTTCAAAGAAGGTTACTAGGTTGATTTGGCATGATATGTTCTTGACAAACCTATACTGGCTATTCCTTAGAACCCCATTATCCTCTAGGTATCTACAAACCAATTGCTTAATCATTTATTCTGGTATCTATCCAGATTTTGAAGTTTGACTGTCTGGTCTACAATTCCCTGGGTCCTCTTTGTTCCCATTGTAGAGCAGGCGGCCAACAAATTTGCCAGGCCCCTGGTCAGGAGGGGAGGCAGCTCTATGCTCTCTGAAAGGAAGGGTCCTCAGGTGGAAGGGGTGGGGCTGCAGCAGCCAGCTCTCAGAGCCGCACAGCTCTCCTATAGTAGCCAGAAGCCTTGAACCCTTTTGATTCGCTGGGCCCTTGGGCATCTGCCCTCTTTGTCTCCCCTTCCCTCTGTCGGCCGGCCTGTTGTAGAGACAGCTGCTCTCTGCCTTCCTTTTACATTCTGGGACCTCACCCAACCTCCATGAGCTCTCAAAGATAGCGAATAGTGATTCCAAGATTGCTCTACCTAGTTCCTTAAGTATGTGAGCCTGAATTCCATAGGTCCTGCCAACTGAAATACATCTACTTAGCTAAATAGTCTTTAACCTGCTCTTTCCTTATTTCGGCTTGTGTTCCTTTTCCCTTTTTGTTAACATTAACTGTACTGAGTATCTGGTCACCATTAACCTTTTTAGTGAAGACTGAAGCAAAACAAGGAGTAAAGGACTTTATTGATGTCATCTGTTATTAGCTCCCCTTCTCCACTAAATAGTGGACCTACATTCTCCATCTTTTGATTGCTCTCAAAGTATTATAGAACCTCTTTCATTGCTTTGGGGGTTTTCTCTTTTAAAATCACAACAGAGTTGTGGGTAGGCATTTGAATTTCATTCAATATGCACAGTTGCTCAATTCCCCACACACGCACCTGTCCTCAAACTGCTGTGATTTCTTCCAACTGCTGGGAGGCAGCACTCATATCTGCTTCCACCTCCCCACTGAGGCAGGCTCATGGAGGTTTACAGACTGGTCCCATCCCAGAGAGGAATGGGGAGGTGACAGGCCAGTCCTACCTCAGAGAGTAGTGAGGTTGTGGGCTAGAGGGATGTCTCATCTCATGAGGCTGGCAATCTGGCCTAGGGCAAGATTGGGCAGGGGGGTGAGAGCCCTGCCCGACTGGGAGAAACAGGGATGTGTAAGGAGTCATTTCCTGGCTGGGGGACTGAGGTGTGAGGAGGCCCTGTCCTTGTGGAGGGACTGGGGGTGAGACCAGGTTCTGCTGCTTGGAGCATGAGCAGTTGCGTTGGGGGGGCGGGTGTTCTATCCTGTCCCTCCACCCTGATCCCTGTGCCAGGACAGGGCTTTCTCACACCCTGATCCCCAATGGACCCTCTCATCCCCTTGCTTGTGCTCCAAGTGGTAGATCCCAATCACTATTTCTCACTAACTGGTATTGCAGAGTTTCCCCCCTTCTGCTGGGGATCACCTCATTGCCTTTCCCTGTCACCTGGCCAGACAGGAAACAACAGTGACCCTTTGGGCCAGAGCTGAGGATGGAGCACCCTGAGTCCTCATCCCTGCCCTCACTCCCTCACAAGCAGCCAAATTAGCCTAATACCATGATTTTTCCAACAGCCCCATGTCTGCCTCCCTGCTTCTGGGAACGCTGCTGTTCTGGGCTGTGAATGTCAGAGTTACACAGGGCCCTAAATGAGTCCCTTGCTACATATTGTGCCTTGGCCTTGTGGTTTTGTCCCTGCCTGTGGCTGCTGTTCTTTGTACTAATTCTCAGCACCTTGTCCACATTCCCATGGTCGGGTTCCCTTTGGATTTTCAGATCAAAAGAGCTCCCGATGAAGTCGCATTGGCCTCTCACTAGTCTTCCTGGCTTTCCAGTGCATCAGTCTAGTTTGCTCTTGTGCTTTTAACATTGTGTCTCTCCTGAGCTCCCGTTCCGCTATCTTCCCAGGGCACCTGTTCTGAGTTTGGGGAAGTCAGCTCTTTTCAACCCTGTTGTCCTGCTGCTCTGACTCCTTCCTTTCATTAGAGTAACCAAGAAACAGTATAATTTCAGGGTCACTTTTACCCAGATTCGCCAGTAATCCCTCCTACTGGTCTCTATTCCCTCTTTAGGGCTGGGTTACTCCCTCCACCTTCTGAAACAGTTCATTGTCCCCCAACGTGTTCCAAGAATGTATTAGCCATTTTGTATTTTGCTGTGTTTCATTTACAACAGCTATCCAGGTAGCAGAAGTCTCCCATTCCTGCTAGGTCTCATGTCATGGATATTGCTGGTGTTTGTTCTAGAAATGCATCATTGAACTTCTTATTCTCCTGAGTTAGTGGTCTATAGCAGACCCTGACTATGAGGGAGCAGAGTTTTTCAGAGCACAGAAGCTGATCTCTGAAGAGCTCTGACTTTGTAGAATGGTTGGTCAGGTGTTTGATGTAATGTCTAGAATCAGGAGTAAGGCACTGGGTGGGAGCCCAGACTCCTGGGTTTCATTACTACATCTGTTTATTTTAGACTGTGTGATCTTTATGGGTGGGACTGTTTCCCATTGTGTATCTGTGCAGCACCCAGCATGACAGGGCCCTGACATTGATTGGGGCCTGTGCAGTGTCTGGCATGACAGTGGCCATGATCTTAGCTGAGATCTGTGCAATACCTACCCTGATCTTGATTGGAGTATGAAGAGACTCCTCTGAGGCCTGTCCCACATTGTGTGCTGCCCATGCTAGGTTATGGAGGGACACCCAGGAATTGGGAAGCAGGGTTTATTTCACTTCATTGCATTTATGATGTGTCACTATGTCAGGAGCAACCGGCATGGGCAGCACTGGGGAATGCTTTAATGCCAGGCTAGTTGTGGAGACATGCAAATGGGGACATGAATGCTTGCCTACAGAAACGTGCCATTATTGGGTTTATCTGATAAGAACTACAACAGCATTGCAAAATGCATACCCATAGACCCACTAGATCAGTGTTTCTTAAACTGTGTTCCACGGCACACCTGTGTGTCATGAGGCAGTGGGAGGCGTGCCGCAGAGAACAACAGAGTTCAAAATGGCCTCCCTTAAAGGGGCAGGGACTTTTTTTTTTTTGCTCAATAACTTTCTCCCGACCCTTTTTTTTTGCTCAACAAGAAATCCTTGGTGTTCCTCATAAAATATAATTATTGTTTGGTGTTCCTCGGTCTTAAAAAGTTTAAGAAACACTGCACTAGATGCTTCCCAATTGACACAAGCCACCTCTCCATGCAGCATAGACTGCCCTAACCAGACAAACTCCTCCCATGCAGACACACCCACTGCCTCGCCCACACAATAACTTACCCCAGACCCCTTCCTAATTCAGTTAATAGACATGCCCTCTCCCAGGCATAGACAAATCAGCCTTCTGAAGCAGTACCCAGTCATACCACCAGTGTAGTCCTGTTCCTGTGCCAAGCTGTGTGTGGCAGCATGCCTGGGACCCAGGTAGTGCTGGCATGGGCCTCTCTCTGCCCATGGCTGGTTAGGGCTCCACACAGAACAGAGCAGGTGCTGCAAATCAAAAATCCTCCCTGCAGTGCTGGATCTTCAAGGCAAACGTCTCCAGTTTTTCAGAAGAGCAAAGCCACAAGTAGTCTGTCTGCTCCAGGTGCACCTTGTCCATGACTCTGTCCAGTGCACATCTGATACCAGCACCACTGTGCTCAAGATTTGAAGAGGGTGGGGCCCTGGGCTGGCCTGCCCTGAGCCGTTTTCTTCTTTGAAAACAGTTCTCTGTTGTTCTCAGACTTCCTAATAAAATGTGCCACACAAAAGGATTGAGGGGCACTGGCAGAGGTGGAGAGAGCCCAGGGCTGGGATAGCAAGGGGCTGTGGGTCAGGATTGAGGGGAATTGGCAGAGCTCAGGGGGAGCCCAGCATTTGGTTTTCTGGGAACTGCAGATCAGAACTGAGGGGCACTAGCAGAGCAGCTAAGGGGGAGCCCAGAGTCAGACTACTGGGGGCTGATCCAATTTCTCTTGCTCTGGGAAAGGCTGGAGGAGACAAGCATCCCTGGCGAGCAGAGCTGGGAGCCAGTGGTTAGCCCCAAAGCCTCCTCCTTTGGCAAGCAGAGGGGGGTTGGGGCTGGGGGGCAGTTGCCATGGAGATGCTGACTCTGGCTCAGTCCTGGCCCAGCCCGGTGCAGCAGGAGGTGTCTGCGCAGGTCACTGCGACGCCGGAACTGCCTGGCACAGTGGGTGCAGCCGAAGTCAGCCCGGTAGGAGCCAGGCCCGGCACTCAGCTCAGGGCTCTGGTTCTCCTTGGCTGGCCCCTGCCCACGGGACTTGTGCCAGCGCCAGTGAGAGGCCAAGTTGGCTGGGCAGCCAAAGGCCTTGAGGCACTGAGGGCAGCGGTACTCCACACGGGCCAGGCCTAAGCAGCCATGCCGGGCCAGCGAGGGTGGGTCGCCATAAGCCTGGTGGCACAGCTGGCACACAATAGCCCCCCATCCTGAGGAGGAGGGGGAGGCTGCTGGTAGCAGGAGCTTCTGGGGTAGAGGGCATGATGCTGGAAGCCCATTTGCTCCTGGGGGGTTCCCCTGGTTGGGGGGCAGTGGTGGGAGGCAGCCTGGAGGCCAGGGATTGGCACCAAAGGGCTCAGCTGAGGGGGCTCGGATCCGGTAGGAGGCTGGGCCTGCCTTGTGTGTTCTTTTCACTAGGAAACCGCGGGGCATTTTGAGCACTGGGGGCTCTCTTGACCTGTCTGGGTCTTGGTGCCAAGTCTGGAGGCTCCCTCAGCCTGTAAGAACTTCACTGTTGTCAGCCCTGGAGGCTCTTGCAGCCAACCTAGCCTTGGCTCTGGGAACTCTCTGGGTTTGTCTACACCTCCGTGCCAGTTCTGGTGACTCCCTCAGCCTGCCTGCACCTCAATGCCAGTTTTGATGGCTTCCTCAGCCAGTCTGTACCTTGATGCCAGTTCTGGTGACTCCCTCGGTCTGTCTACACCTCTGTGCCGGTTCTGGTGACTCCCTCGGCCTGTCTGCACCTCTGTGCCGGTTCTGGTGACTCCCTCGGTCTGTCTGCACCTCTGTGCCGGTTCTGGTGACTCCCTCGGTCTGTCTGCACCTCTGTGCCGGTTCTGGTGACTCCCTCGGTCTGTCTGCACCTCTGTGCCGGTTCTGGTGACTCCCTCGGTCTGTCTGCACCTCTGTGCCGGTTCTGGTGACTCCCTCGGTCTGTCTGCACCTCTGTGCCGGTTCTGGTGACTCCCTTGGCCTGTCTGTACCTTGATGCAAGTTTTGGTGACTCCCTCAGCCCGTCTGCACCTTGGTGCTGATTCTGGTGACTCTCTCGTCCTGCCTGCACCTCGGTACTGGTTCTGGCAGCTCCCAAAGCCCGTCTGCACCTTGGTGCTGGTTCTGAGAGCTGTTTGCACCTCCGTGCCAGTTCTGGTGACTCCTCAGCCTGTCTGGACCTTGTTGCCAGTTCTGGCGGTTCCCTTGGACTTTAGCACCATTCCCACTCCCTTCAGCCTATGTAGCCCATATGTCCCAGACCTGTATATAAAGTCCTCACCCCTATTGTGCAGCCCCACAGCTCCAGATGGTCGGGCTGGGGAAGCCAATGGCCAGGGGGTTGGCAGCAGGGTAGGAGGTCCCCAAGGAGTGAGGGGCAGTGGCAGATGGCAGGTGCTCCCCACACATGCTCCTTGCACGCGCCAGGCACAAAGGACCCCCTATTATAGGCACAGTACGTGCTGTGGGGTTCCAATTAGTCATCCCCTCCCCCCAGTCAGAGAAATGACACTGGAGCTAGGCTGTGCGGTAGGAGGTGTAGGGAGTTATTAACTCTTTACTGCACTCCCGAGATGCACATGGAGAAGGAGGGAGCTCTGATTCAGTTTCTAAAGAGGATCAGGGATAGAGTGCACAGAGCAGGATTGCCTCTTAAGGTTTATTTCTCCTGTACATGCTGTGGGTGCATTATCAGTCCCTAGTCTTCCCCCAATCCCACCATGGTATAGGCTTGTCCCCTACAATCATCCATGTGTTGTCATTTATTCATCCACATAGTCAGTCGCATTGTTTGTCATCATGTTTGACTTTAATAATTTGCTTTTAAATGTACACTGTATGAGCTTTTTGTTATACCTGTGAATTGCTTATGGTTTCTTAACACTACATTTGTCTTTACTGACTTTATTATGGTATCCTCCTGTATTTTTTTCTTCTTCATATGCATTTCCTTTTTATTGGGTTAAATTCATGGGAAGGTTTTTTGTTTTGTTTTTAATAGTTTCTATTGCTTTCCCTGTTGTAATTAATTTTATTATTTATTTATTTATTTATTTAATGTATTTTAATATATATCTTGATTTTATTCTTATATAAAATTTTATTAGTTACCTCTATCATTGCATTAACTATTTTGTTATTTTTATTAATTATATTATGCATTATGTATTATTAAATCTTATCATTTAGTATTATGTGGTTATGTTGTTTTTATAATTGATCAGTTAAATGTTGTTAATAGTACTTTTAATAGGCATACTTATTGTATTATTTTATAGCAACAATTATAATTAATACATTATTTTATTCTTGATTTATCATTAATGTTATTGTATTTTGTTTTAAATAATGTTGATGCTAACACAATGTAATTATTATTATAATTAACAATACAACTTATTTTATGTTTAATGATCACAAAATAGTGTCAATTTATTTTATTATTTTACAACTAGTAATTGAGACTATAATTGTTTATTTTATTTTGTTAGTAATGTTTTATTTCTTATTTTGTTATATTTATTCTGTTTATATTTATCGGTATGTTTTATTATGTACGATTTGTCATGGGTTAATAATTTAATCATATTATTAGCATCTTGATTGTTTGATTATTCACTAGTGATGATGTGTGGTTGTTATTTTATTTATTTTATTACAATATTCTTTCAGTTCCTTTTCCTTATCATGTCATCACTGAATTCTCCAGTGCAGCATTCCAAGGAGAGATCATTTCCTCATTCTCAGGTTATTACTAGTTCTCAATTATCCTATTAATCCTGACTTGGTGTTTCTGCACTGCCTTGTGAGAAATCGTTTCATGAAGTAAGCTCCCCTCCCATGCATCTTTTGCCTACGGGACTCATTGCCATTAGATTCCCATTTAGCCATATATTATTACCAAAAAGAGTGGGGAGGGGGAGGGAGATAGACACCCTATCTAGAGTTATACAAGGTAAAAAATAATCAGTGGTTCCATCTTGCCCTGTACTGTGGCTAGTTTAATACCTCTTCAGCTATAGGATAATTTACCCCCAAGAAAAGGCTCCTTCAGTCCTGAGATTTGGCTGAGATGTAAGTTACAGCAATACTGTACTGCACCTCACTTTTGCACAATTTGGGTTGGGGTTTAAGCTGCAGCAACACTGAGCTGTGCCTCAGTTTCCTGGTGTCTGGCAGAACTTTTACCTGGGGCTAAGCCATCCCAAAGCTTCCACGACAGCAGGCTAAATTGGCCCATTGGTCTGATCCATCCTGGCACGGTGCAAAGCACAAGTGAAATGCTACCAGCTCAGCCACACTCTTTCTGTCTGATAGCATCCTATCCTGTCTTCCTAGAGCAAAAGTGGCCCCTGGCTACTCTAGGACACAGGATAGGATCGCTATATCCATTTATTGTCCCTAGAGGTGTGTTGGTCTTCCCTGTTGTACAGATGCTTCCCTGTGCCAACTGGGTATGCAGCATGCCTGGGCCTTCATGCCACAGAAGGGGATTGGGCCTGGGGGAGGGGGAGGCAACACTGCCCCACCAGCCCACCTACTTTGCCAAGGATTATTGCAAAAGATCCCAGCTGCCTTGTGCCTCTCCCCTTTGTATGTGTAGGAGCAGGAGGGTCACTGTTGGTCTCAGTTCTATACACACACAGACACACCCCTTCCAATCCCTGGGGGTGGAGGGCAGCTTCATGCCCCACTGACCCCTCTCCCCAATGCCAATCACTTTCAATAGCCAGACACATGCCTACCCTGACCTCCTCTGAGCCCCGTGGAGCTGCTGGGAGCAGAATAACCCAATACTCCTCTCCCGCTTTGGAGCACTCCAGGGTTAACCCTTTCTATGCTGGAGTCTCTGTAATTTGCTGGGTA
The DNA here is from genome assembly GCF_052426305.1 of Pelodiscus sinensis. Taxonomy (NCBI): domain Eukaryota; kingdom Metazoa; phylum Chordata; order Testudines; family Trionychidae; genus Pelodiscus; species Pelodiscus sinensis. Next base: position 16,093,534 of record NC_143062.1, on the reverse strand, counting down.
TTTTATGCATAACCTTGCCCTTAAGAGGGGAAGGATTTTTGGGTTGGTGGCCTACAGCACCACACCTGGATTCAAATCCCATCTCTGCTGCAGATTCCATGGGTGGATCCCTGCACCTCAGTTTCCCCCATATGTAAAAAGGGGAAAGCAGTTCAGGGCAGGGGCTGCCTCCCTGTGGGTCTGGCTCTGTGCAGTGCATGGCAGAGATTGTGGCCCCATTGCTGCACAGACCCACAGGGGAAAAAAGCCTCTGCCTGAATGAAAAGACACAGGATGGAAAGAGAAACTGAGGCACTGAATGGGGAAGAGACTTGACCAATGTCAGCAGTAGAGAACCCAGGCATCCTGGCTCCCAGCCTCCCCCCAGCTACTAGACACCAGTCTTCCTCTATCCCCCGGGTAGAACCAGGCTCCTGGCTTCCAGCCTAGCTTCCTCCCCGAGGCTGCTTCCCCGGGGGCGATTCTTGCCAGAGCCCATTTGGGAGGTTCCTCTCCAGCCTGAGGGCCCGCCCCGAGAGCCGGGCTGGATGCGGAGCAGGGAGGCCGGCGCTGCAAGGGTTAACGCCCCCGCCCAGCGCAGCATACGCCGGAACCGGCCGCACCTGCGCGGCCCGGGTCCTGGCCGGTGCCAGCTGGGCAGGTGTGGCCCGGCCAGGAAGCAGCCGCCGCTCCTGGCCCTATGGAGCTGCCCGCGGTGCCCCAGCCCTGGCGCTACTGGCTGCTGCTGGGCGCCTACGGGCTCTTCCTGCTGCTGGGCGCCGCCGTCTTCGTGGGCGTCGAGGGGCCGCAGGAGGCCGCGCTGCGGGAGGCGCTACGGGGCGCCCGGGACGGCTTCGTGCGCCAGCACCGGGGCTGCCTGGAGGAGGCCGGCCTGGAGCAGCTGCTGGAGCTGGCGCTGGAGGCCGAGAGCTACGGGGTCTCCGCGCTGGGCAACGTGTCCGAGGACGAGAACTGGGACTTCAGCTCCGCGCTCTTCTTCGCCGCCAGCGTCCTCACCACCACGGGTAAGGCCGGCCGGCCGGGCGGGCGGGAGGGGGCCAGAGCTCGGGGGAGGGGGGCGATCTGTGCATGTCCGCATTTGGGGGGACTGAGCATAGCAGCTTCGTCAGTGTTACTGAGCATGCTCAGTAAAAGCCAAGCAGCAAATTCGGGAGGGGGGAGCCCTCCCCCCTACACACACATCACCTCTTCTAGGGCTAGTAAGACACTGAAACTCTAGGGCTATGTCTACACTGCAGGCTTTTTTGTTTTTGCACAAGAACAGCTGTTGCACAAAAACTAGCTGGGTGTCTACACTGCATGCACGTTTTTGCACAAGTAAATTTACAGTACAGCGTCAGAAAACAGGGCTTCTTCCAGAAGAGTTATTCCTCTCCCCCACAAGGAATAAGCCCTCTTGAGCAAGAGCTCTTCCACAAGAAGGCAGTGTAGACAGGCAACATGATTTTCTTGTGCAAGAAACCCCTATGGCTAAAATGGCCATCAGAGCTTTCTTGCTCAAGAGCGTGTCCACACTGCCATGGATTCTCTTGCACAAAAGCACATGGCAGTGTGGACACGCTCTTATGGAAGACTTTTTGCACAAGAACTCTTGCACAAAACAGTTCTTGTGCAAGAAGCCTGCAGTGTCTAGACATAGCCTAGGCAGTGGTCCCCAACCTTTTGGGGTTGCTGGGTGCCCAGGGGCAGGGGCCACCCATGCACTGCGTGCCCAGAGGCAGGGCTGCCCATGCGCCACACACCCGGGGGCAGGGCTGCCCATGCACCACATGCCCGGGCTGGCACCGCGCATGCGCTGCGTGCCCGGGGCAGGGCTGGCCCTGATCACTCAGAGGGCGTACATAAATGCCCTGGTGGGCACCATGGCACCTGCAGGCACCGCATTGGGGACCACTGGCCTAGGGTTTTTGGCAGATAACCTAGCAACTAGCTGACAGGATAGAAGCGCTGTATCTAATTCCTATGTACAAGAAAGAAAATGTAAATACAAACCAGACTCACTCAGCATTCTGACATCTTGTAGCAGGTCACTGAAGAGACACTGGTCAGCCTTAAAATGTGACTATATATTCTTATTTTCTTACTAACGAGAGAGAGCATGGGCATCCGGTAGCTTAGGTGTGGGAAGGTTTTGCCTTCCTGAACACTCTGTAGGCAAGTGGTCCCCAATGTTGCGTGGCTGCCGGGCGCCTGGGGGCGGGGCCACGCACGAGCTGCGCGCCTGGGGGTGGGGCCACCCACGAGCCGTGCACACGGGGGCGGCACTGCGCATGTGCCGCGTGCCCGGGGCAGGGGCCGGCAACGCACCCCGGGCCGGCACCGCGTATGGGCCGCGTGCCCGGGGCCGCCCACAAGCCATGCGCCCCAGGCCGGCACCGCACATGTGCCCTGGGGCCGGGGCTGGGGCCGCCCACGCGCCCCGGGCCGGCCCTGCGCATGTGCCGTGCGCCCAGGGGAGGGGCTGCCCATGCGTCCCGCGCCTGGAGCCGGCACCATGCATGTGCCGTGTGCCGGGGGCAGGGCCAGCCCAGATGTTTCAGCGGGTGCCCAGAAATCCCCCGGCGGGCGCCATGGCGCCCGCAGGCACCGCGTAGGGGACCACGGCTGTAGGCCTTCTGGGGGTGGAGCATTGCTGCCCCCAGCACCTTTCTTCCCCCTGATGCGGAGCCAGGGAGGCTGAGGCATGCAGGTATTCACCCCATTCCTTCCCTGAGATGGGAGAGGGGGTCACATGCTTGCATGTCCCGCCTCGTCTCCTCCCCATGGTGGGGGGCAGGACCTCAGCTCAGGTGGCAGATACATTTGGGCTGTATATAAGATCAGAACAGCCATACTGGGTCAGACCAATGGCCCATCTAGCCACATATCCTGTCTTCTGACAGTGGCCAATGCCAGGGGCTTCAGAAGGCATGAACAGAAGAGACAATCATCAAATAATCCATCCCTCATTGCCCATTCCCAGCTTCTGGCACCATCTCTGTCCATTCTGGCTAGTAGCCATTGACGGACCTATTTTCCTTTCACTTATTTTGCTCTTATTGGAACCCTGTTATAGTTTGGGCTTTTCCACCATCTCCTGGCAAAGAGTTTCACAGGTTGACTGTGAAGAAATAATTCGTTTTAAATCTGCTGCTTATGCATTTAATTGGGTGAACTTCTTGTGTTATGTCAGTGAAGGAGTAAATAACATTTCCTTATTCTATTTTCCCACACCATTCATGATTTTCTAGACTTCTAACATATCCCCCCCTTTAGTCATTTCTTTTCCAAGCTGAAAAGTCTCAATCTTGTTAAATTCTCATCATATGAAAGCTGTTCCTTACTCCATATCACTTCTGTTGGCCTTTCTCTACCTTTTCCAAATCCAATATATATTTTTAGATGGGGCGACCAAATCTGCATACAGTATTCAAGGTGTGGACATATCATGACATTATATAGAGGCAATATGATTTTTTTATCTTATCTATTCCTTCCTAATGATTCCAAATATTCTGTTAGTTTTCAGACTGCCACTGCACACTGAGCAGACGTGTTCAGGGAACGATACACAATGATTCTCTTCCTTGAATTGTAACAGCTATTTTAGAACCCATCATTTTTGCATGTATAGTTGGGATTATATTTTTCCAGGTGCATTACATGGCGTTTATCGACACTGAATTCCATCTGCCCTTGTGTTGCCCAATCACCCAGTTATGTGGGATTCCTTTTTAACTCTTTGCAGTCAGCCTTGGACTTAACTATTTTGAGTAATTTTGTAGTATCTGCAAATTTTGCCATCTCACTATTTACCCCCTTTTCAATAACATTTATAAATTTAACAGTACTGGTCTAAATGCAAATCCCAGCAGCAGAACACTCTTTGCTACTCTTCCCTCCCCTGCAACTTTTACATACCTGGCAATGTTTTCATGATGATTCAAGGATCCTTCAATTACTTGACTGGCCAGTCCTTTGTTGTTCTTGATCACCTGGCTCCCTCTTGTTTTAACAAACTCCCTGCCCTAAAGGCAAAGCTGCAAACAGCTCAAACTCTGTTGCATTTAAAACTGCCTCTGGAGTCAGGGCATGCAGCTTTAAGCAGATGGTAAGTATGAAATCCAGTGGTTCAGACTTCAGGGAACTACTGCCCCCAGCCCCCTTAAATGGCATTCGGGGGGGGGCAGCTGGGGGGATAGCCGCGGGCTGGAAGGGCGGGGGGGAAGAGCCCTGGGCTGGAAGAGCTGAGGGGGAAGAGCAGGGATGGGGCACCAGTGGGGGGAGGTGGGCTGCACAGATCATGAGTGACTGTGGTGAAGCTCGGGAGGAGCATGTGGGGCAGAGCTGGGACAGCAAGGAGCTGCAGGTTGGGCATAAGAGGCACCATTCCTGTCCCTCACCCCACTGACTCTCTCCTCCCAGGCTATGGCCATACGGTGCCCCTGTCGGATGGGGGGAAGGTATTCTGCATCCTCTATACCCTGCTGGGGCTCCCAGCCTCCCTGCTCCTGGCCACCTGTCTCCTGCAGCGACTCATGGAGCTGTTAAGCCACCGGCCTGTGCGGTATCTCCACACCCACTGGGGCATCTCACCAGGCCATGCTGCACTGGGCCACGCAACTGCCATGGGACTGTGTGTGCTGGGGCTTTTTATCCTGCTCCCAGCCCTCTGCTTCTGGGCCCTGGAGAACGGCTGGACCTTCCTGGAGTCCGTTTACTTCTGCTTCATCTCGCTTAGCACCATTGGGCTTGGGGACTACGTGCCAGGTCACAGCAGCCACCCCTCGCTGCGCCATCTCTACAAAATCAGCATCACCTGTGAGCCATTCTCCGGGCAGCCGCTAAGGAGCGCTGTGCTGCAGGGAGCAGGGCGGGGGTCAGTGGGGAGGGGGCTGTGCTGCAGGGAGCAGGGCGGGGGTCAGTGGGGAGGGGGCTGTGCTGCAGGGAGCAGGGTGGGGGTCAGTGGGGGGGGGCTGTGCCGCAGGGAGCAGGACAGGAGTCTGCAAGGGGGGGCTGTGCTGCAGGGAGCAGGGTGGGGGCAGGGGGGGGGGCTGTGCTGCAGGGAGCAGGGTGGGGGTCAGCGGGGCGGGAGGGCTGTGCCGCAGGGAGCAGGGTGGGGGTCAGGGGGGGGGGCTGTGCTGCAGGGAGCAGGGTGGGGGTCAGCGGGGCGGGAGGGCTGTGCCGCAGGGAGCAGGGTGGGGGTCAGCGGGGCGGGAGGGCTGTGCCGCAGGGAGCAGGGCGGGGGGCGGGGGCTCAGGGTGGGGAGGGGGGGGGGGGCTGTGCTGCAGGGAGCAGGGTGGGGGCTCAGGGTGGGGGTGGGGGGGGCTGTGCCGCAGGGAGCAGGACAGGAGTCTGCAAGGGGGGGCTGTGCTGCAGGGAGCAGGGTGGGGGCCAGTGGGGGGGGCTGTGCTGCAGGGAGCAGGGTGGGGGTCAGCGGGGCGGGAGGGCTGTGCCGCAGGGAGCAGGGCGGGGGCCAGTGGGGGGGGCTGTGCTGCAGGGAGCAGGGTGGGGGTCAGCGGGGCGGGAGGGCTGTGCCGCAGGGAGCAGGGCGGGGGGATCAGCGGGATGGGCGGGCTGTGCCGCAGGCAGCAGGGCAGTGGTCAGTGGGGGGGGCTGCACCACAGGGAAAGGGGAGAAATCCCATCTGAGCCCCCTGGTCCTCCTCTTTTTCCCCCCCAGGTTACCTTCTCGTGGGGCTCTTGGCCATGTTGCTGGCCCTGGAGACCATCTATGAGCTGCGTGAGACCCACAACCTTATCCGATTCTTTGCTCCTCCCCGGGTCCCTGCCTGCCCCTCCAGTGAGGATGACGACCGGCTTGAGATCCTGAGCTGTGACCAGCTGGGCCTGGCTACTGTTTGTGGTGCCCCCCCCTCTGGGAGCCAACCAGACAAGGAGGCTGATGAGACAGTAACATCCCCTGACAGCCCAACTGGGTAACCCCCTTGGACAATGTGTTGTCTCCCTCCCATGCATCAATAAATGAAGCTGTACAGAATAGTCACTGACAGTGGACATGGGGGTGCCAGGTTGGTAACTTTACCATTGGTCTGTTCTGGGGGGCAGATATGGGCTGGAAAGGCTCATTGGGGGGGAATATTGGGGTGGCTCGCCCTGTGGTTTGGATCTGGGGCAGCAGAGAGAGGAGACACTGGGGTGGAAGGGCCCAGAGGTGTGACGCCAGAGTTGCAAAGGGAGAGGGAGATACTGACTGAATGGGGATGGGAATACACTAGGGATGTTAAATATCGGTTAATTGAATTGTCTATTAACCTCATGAATTCTTATTGGTTACTCAATTATTCTATAGTCTCTGGGCAGCCCCTGTCTGGGGGGCTGGGGGACTGAGCTCCTGGACCCAGCATGAGCTGGAACTGAGCTGGGTTGCCTGCCTTCCTGGTTCCTAATACACTTTAAACACAGAGCCACAGTGGGGGTAGGTCCAGGACCCAGGGCAAGCTGGGACTGAGCTGAGCTGCTGGCCTGCCTGCTAAAAAATTTACTGGCAGGGGCAGAGATGTGTGTAGTCTATAGCAATGTTTCTCAACCTTTTTTTAAAGGGATAACCCAGGACCTACAATTTTCAGATACACACTTTTTTTTTTAAACCATTGCAACACATTTGTTTAAACAACATAATCATAGCTGGGCAGGTGATGACATTTTGGGGTTTGAAAAGTACAAACATAATAAAACTCTGTAAAACCTAAAACAAATTCAGTTTTCTCCAAATTTCAGTTGTGTTGATGTACCTCCCAGACTTCTCTCAAGTACCCCTAAGGGTACTCATACCACTGGTTGAGAAACACTGGTCTATAGCATTAACCTGGAAGCTTTTGCTTATCGGTTAATCGACTACACTATTGTATCCCTAGAATACACCCAGTATCCTCAGAATAAACAAGCACCTTCTTGCATCCTATTTCCTCTCCCTCCCCCCAGGAATTATGTGTTGCCCCTGCTCTGGGTAGGGAGGGCATGAGGGGGACATGCTCCCCAAATGCCATGAGCAGGAGGGGCAAGGGACTGGCCAGCAGCTGGCAGGTAAACTAGTGGGGGGGGGAGCTGGTGCGCACAGCAGGGATCCACACACCTGCAGTGATGGGGAAAGCGAGCCAGCACAGCCCCAGTTCTCTCTGCTCTCGAGGCATGTCGGCGGGGGGGGACTGTCCCACACTCATGGGCGGGAAGCGGAGCAAGCTGGGCCACGTTGCTTTGCTTTCCCTGCTGCTGGGGAGTGCGGCAGGGTGGTCCCTCAGGCAGCATCAGTTGAGGGAAGCAGCAGGCTAGGGGCAGAGCACGGGCAAGTGAGGAGGCTGGGGAGAGGTGGCGCTGGGGCAAAGGGGGGTTGTCCCAGCCCTTCCCCAAAGTGAGGGATCACATAGCAAGTGGCCCCTGTCCAGGAGCTGCTAAGAACTGTCATCCAGGAGGGGGTAAGTCCTGGGCCCTGTGACTGACCTTGAGCCAAGCCAATGCCAGCCTCAGAGTCCAGGAGAGCAGCACAGGCCACAGGGCATCTGGGTCCTATGGTTGTTCCTAGCTTTGGGCCCACCTGCCCACACCAATGTGAGAAACTCCTCCCTTCCCAGAGGGGTACAGCTCTGGGAGGGGGTCCTAGTGGGCTCGAGCAGGCAGAGCTGGGAGCCAGAACTCCTGGGTTCTAGCACTGACACTGGGAGGAGTGTAAGGTCTATAGAGCAAGGGGGTGGTGGGAGCCAGGACTCCCGGGTTCTATTCCAGGATCTGAATAGTCCAATATAAGTAAAACATTCTTAATGCCAGTTACGCTGTTGTGGCGGTTGGTTGGTTGTTAATAACTGTTGCAAGGAGGCTCACAGCACGAGTCCCCAGCTGGGGATACTGCTGTGAAGAACGTTTGCAGTAGTACGTTCATCCTTCTCTCTCCTGCCTTCTGAGGTGAGCTCCCCTACTGGAAGTATTGCTGGGTCCAAGCCATGGAGAGTGCAGGGTGGGCCCCTGATGGTGGCTGGCATTCCCTGCCTCCTGCCCTGGGTTTGGGAAAGTCACTGAGCCTGGCTGGCCCTGTCTGCCCTGGATGGACACATGGCTCCATTCCATCTTATACTGCTTCTTCCCTCACATCTATACTACTTGAATGGTTCAGGGCTACCATCCCAGGCCAAAGGTATTAGTAGGGGGCGTGGTCCTTAAACCAGGGATTGGGCAGATGGTCCCACCCCCACACTCGCTGGCAGTTGTAGGAAGCAGAGCAACCCAGCCCCAGGGATTTCCCTACACTCTGAATTTCCCTGACCTCCCCCCATCCCAGTTATTGGCTAGTTACCTCACTAGGTTGCCCAAGTGATCAGCTTTGGCTGATGTTGGGTTACAAATCACTGAAAGCCGGAGTAATACAATGTTGTTCTCCTTACTCTCTGAGTAAAGGGTGGCAGACTTGTCCTGATTGTGGTGTCCCCCTCAACTGAAACGCTGGCTCCCAGTGGGGAGAGAGGGTGGAGACAGGTGTTTTGTTTGATGGCCTGTCTCTGAATCACACATACTATTTGCCCTGCCTCTCTCCAATGTTTAAAGACAGAGCTGATTGGACTCCAGAGAGTCTTTTGGTTTTTTTAAGTGACCGCTTTAGATCTGAAATGCTTAAGCCTGTTCTGGGACAATGTTTTCCTGGAAGAGACAGCCCAGCCCAGCCTGCATTTATCAGTCTCAACTAGTAGGTTGCCTCATTGAGAGCTGAAATCTCTGAAAGCTGAAACCACAAGATCTTGTCTACACTGGCAGATGGAAAGTGTTGGTAGTTACAGTACTGCTCATGGAGTACAGCAGTGAAAATGCTATTGGGAGTCCACACTGTCAGCTGCCAGCGTGTCCACACTCATGGTACTTGCAGTGCCTTTCGGAACGGTGTATTCTGGGTAGCTGTCCCACAGAGCACCTCTTCCCTTCTGCCAGAGGTTTGTGGGGAGGCAGAATCCTGGGTCCTGTCCCAATGCCCTGCAGTGCATCAATTCACATCCCAGCAACTGCTGTGCGTCCATCTGTGTTTGGCGCCCTCTCAATAGCTTCTGTGCTGCACACACTGCTGCCTCCATCTGTAGGAACAGACTCGCAGCTGCTGACGAAAATGCGGACAGGTCTCACTGACATGTCATGAATGGCAGCTGAGTTATTCTTGAAGCTGCAAAATGCTGTTGAGGAATCTGTGCAACATTTATACAACATGAGATTTCTTGTGGCATTCCCGGAAGTACTGACCACTGCAGAATGTTGCTTTTGGGCTCTCTGAGTGGTGGGGTCACATCATCACGCGAGCCTGGGATGACAAGCAGTGGCTGCAGAACTTTTGGATGAGGAAAGCCACTTTTCATAGAACTGTGTGCTAAGCTCACTCCCACCGTGTGGCGCAAGGACACACGAATGAGGGCTGCTCTCCTTATGCTCCCTCCTGTTGCTGTCCAACCACTCTTTCGGTTGTGTTCAGTGCCCGTGTGCCTCAGGACATCTTGCAAAAACTCCTCTCAAGTCTTTCTTGGGCACTTCCATGTCCTCCTCAGATGCTCTGCGGGAGTTAGAACTTCCTGAGACTGGCATTCCAAGTCTGGCGCTATCCAGGCCAAAACTGCAACATGTTACAGAAGGTCCATTGTTAACCCTAGACACAGCACTGCCCTGATCCCTTTCAAGCACTTGCACTGCCACTGCCTGACTGTCCCAAAACATACAGGAACGGCACAATGTTGAGTTCACCACTAGGGAAGCAGGGGACACCCTCGGTGCAGCAGGGCAGGAGAAAGGTCCAAGAAAACCCTTGCTGTAGCGGCACGAGGGTATCCCTCGGTGCAACTGGCCAGGGGGATGAAAGGGCAGGGGAAACCTTTGCATTAGACTTGCAGGAAAATTTCTTGGTGCAGCCAGGCAGGGATTCCCAATTGAGCCAGGAAGCAAGGGGTTTCATTTGCAACTGTGAATTGGGGACAGCACTGTGGGGCAGGGAGTGAACGTTATTTCACTGCCATTCATTTCCACAGGCCATGTTCACCCTGGAGGACATTTTGCTGCTTAGGGTGAGCAGGGAAGCAAAGGAAGAACTTTCACTCAATTGTGGGTTCTGTTCGGGGCCATACGTGGTTTGTCTTTGCTCAGCAGTGGTCCCCCTGCCCCACTGGCAGCACAGTGGAAAAGGAATCTCAGCCTGCAGGGGTCTAGTACTATGTTTGCTTTGCCAGCGAATCTCAGGAGACGGGTGGCACAGCAGCTGCATGAAACTTTCTACGAGGTCTGTGAGGCAGATTACTGAGACGTAAGGGATTGCGTCAACGATTCAGTCACCATCTGACCAACCCTCTGCTGGTAGTGACACTACACAGAACCAACAAGCCTCCTTTCTGTAACACTCCTGCTCTCAGCAAGTCACTTGAGTTCTGCCTGAGAGCCAGCCCGCTTACCCAGCACATTGTCCGCAGCCTCAAGGCCTGAGAGTGGCTCGCCTCATCGAGGGTACACAGCAGCTCCTGACTGCAAACCTCTGTGGAGGCCGAGTCCTCCTATGGCTTTGAGTCCCTCTCCCTCTCAGCACACTCTGCCACAACTTCCTCCTCCTGGCTCGGGGTCACATTTAAGTATATCATCCAGCTCTGTGTAGAACCTGCATGTCGTGGGCATAGTATCTGTTTGCTTCCTGCTGGTAGGCGTTTCACTTTGACCCTGCACTCCAGTGAGTCCCAATCATGGCCCCTTTCGGTCACACACCTAAAGATGAGCCCGCAGATATTGTAATTCCTACTGCTGGAGCGCAGCTGGGACTGTGCTGCTTCCTCTCCCCAAATGCTGATGAGATCCAGCACCTCAGCATGGCTCCAAGCCTCTGGGCTTCACTGACTGTAGTTTCAGTTTGCACTGTCAGTGTAGCAGTCAGTTCTCATCCCCACCTTCCAGAACAGCAAAAAGGTTTGTTTTCTTACATTGACTTCTACTCTTTGTGTTGCTGGAGGCAGCACAGGTATCCCATCCTTGTCGCCACTTTGTTGTATCGTTTGGCATTCCAGAATTTAGAAAGAAATCATTGGAAACACAGTGAGCTTGAGCAGTTGCAAGTGTCCATTTATTTCATAACACAGAAGTAACTAGCACCAGCCCAAACCAGCTGGGCTCACCCGTAGTGACCTAAGGAAGTTACTGTCATAACAAGATTTATATCCATCCATCCACATCAACAAATGCACAACAGCTACTCTTAGGCACATCTACGCTTAAAACACTGTAGTGCTTTAATAAGGGGGCTAATACACCAACAGGAGACTTTCTCCCATCAATGTAGTTAATCCATCTCCCCAAGAGGTGGTAGCTATGTTGATGGGAGATCTGCCACCACTGTGCTGTCTACACTTGGGGTGCGTCTAGACTAACAAGATTGCCGCCTGTCTACACTGGCCACGAGTATTTGTGCAAGAACACTGACGTTCTAATGTATGAAATCAGTGCTTCTTGCTCAAATACTCTGACGCTCCCGCTCAGGAATAAGCCCTCTTGCGCAAGTATTCTTGCACAACAGGGCCAGTGTAGACAGCAACGTTAATTTCTTGAGCAAGAAAGCCCGATGGCTAAAATGGCCATCGGCGCGTTCTTGCACAAGAGAGCGTCTGCACTGGCACAGATGCTTTTGCGCAAAGGCACATGCCAGTATAGACGCTCCTGCGCAAATACTTTTAACGGAAAAACTTTTCCATTAAAAGTATTTGTGCAAAATCATGCCAGTGTAGACGCAGGCTTGGAGTTAGGGTGGTATAACTACATCATTCCAGGGTGTGAATTTCTGCCTCTCCTGAAGGAGAGAAGTCTGTAGTGTAGACTAGGGCTTAGTCTAAATTCTAATCATTCTTCTAACTGGTCTGAACATTGTCAATGTCTTGCTATCTTTATCATCTGCCCACAGCATAGACTCCAACTCTTTGTTTTTTAGTTAATAATTCTTTGTGCTATTGCTTTGCTAGTTTTATACTTAGTGAGATCTCTACTTTGTTGTTTTTGCTTTTTAATAAACCTTGCTCCATTTTGCACCCCTCATTCTACCATGAAAGAGGGTTTTGGGGTACTTTGGCATCTTATTTATGGCTACTGTAGCTATTGCTATTAATTATTTAATTACATGGTCTTTGAAATTCTCTTATCACTCTCACAATCACCATTCACAGACTCAGTAACTTAATTGTAAGTAGTTCCCAGTTAGCTTTCTGAAAATACCAGGTGGGACATTTCTATTACCTTTAACCTCACTTTATCCTTTGTAAAGTAAATGTAAGAAAATGATCACTCCCATTTCTCCTTCCTTACACGTTTTCAGTTGCATCTACTTGCATTATCTGTTGTTATAATTCCCAGGGCTAAGCAATACAAATGCCATATGCTGCATTAAATCTGGTTGGACTGCCATCATTCAAAACCACTAGATCATTATCAACAATAAACTTTCCCAAGCATGCCACATTGGTATCATCTGTCTTATTTCCCCACAGGTTAGTATTCTTTGCTATTCCTTGTAATTCTAAGCCTTCTGATTTCCTACTTCAGTTACAGATATTATCAATCCTTTACATAATGATTTCTCACCTGCACTAGGATCTCCACAGCATTGTATTTGTGACTTACACTACACAGCCGTAGAGAAAGAAGTAATCTTTACCTTGTGGAAGTACATACACCACCACCTCTCCCTAGTTTTTGGTCTTCTCTAAAGGCTTGTCTAAATCCCCCTGGGATTTTAAAAGTAAGCTATTGAACCAATCACCAGGACACACTGGACATTTAGTTTGGTTTCATTTCCTGATTATTTTAGGTCTTAACTACATGCTGTTGAACTGTGCACTCTCACAAAAGCTTCTGGTCCCATAAAAGTGATATGTCGCCATTAACCTCATTCAAAATTCCATGAATATGGCCTGTTGAGAAATTGCTAACACACGGATAGTTTTCCATGGCCCTTGCTGTAATTTTATTTTTTTCCCCACTTATGTGCAGTTTTTCTTTTATGATAAAATGCAACAAAGCTTCCTTTTTCACTACTAATAGTATATCTCCACCTATTCCTTCTGCAGTGTTTAGTGTTTTTGTATAAAGTGTGGCTATGGATCCTTGTCCTGTGCTGACTCTCTCTCCCTGCTCCATCTGATGTTTCGAGAGCACTGACAACTTCCACATAAGCTATGTGAATAACTACTTTTGGCTTGGCTGCAATACACTCTCCATCAGACAGACTGGTCACCAGGGCAGTTACTACACTCCGCTTCCACCCAGTGTCATAGGAATGCTGGCCGCCACATTGACCACCCCTCACTTTCCCTTGCCAAACATTTGCTACATGCCCTCCCCATGGGTACATGTGGCACTTTTGGGGAAGGGGAAATTTATAGTTTGACTCTAGAGTTCTGAAACCCTAGTGTTACTTTCTCAGATAGATGCCTGCACTTAAATGTAATCAATTGCTGTAAATGATTTGCAGTCTCCTCTGTTAATTTACTCCACACATTTACAAATTAGTTGCTTAATTAATACCTTTCTCTTCTCCTATATCTGGAAATCCTCAAAGTACAGCGTGCGCACTAAGCTGAAACTATACAACAGCTGTGTTCTTCCAGTGCTTCTCTATGGAGCAGAATGTTGGCGCATGATACAACGAGACCTTACTAAATTGTCTACATTCCATACCAAGAATCTTAGAAGAATAATCAGAATATTTTGGCCAAATAAAATTTCCAACGAAGATCTACTGTCTCAGTGTAAACAAGAAGACATGGCCACTATAATTATGAAAAGACGCTGGCGATGGATAGGTCATGTGTTACGAAGAGAGGACGGATCTATTATGAAAATTGCACTCCACTGGAAACCAGATGGGAAGAGAAAGAGAGGAAGACCAAAAACAACCTGGTGCCGAACAGTAGAACAAGAATTAAAAGTTCATCATCATACTTGGGGAACAATAGGCGCTTTGGCCTGCGACCGACAGAAGTGGAAGGACTTTGTTGCTGCCCTATGCGCCATTGGCGTAACGGGCAGTAAGTAAGTAAGTCTTCTCCTATACCATTATTATTGCATTGTTGATCAGTTCTAAAGGCTCTTCATATATTACCCTCTTTGTCTCAGTCAAATATGCTGTTACCTGCTGGCTGACTTTAACTTCCCCAAGGCTGTGTCTAGACTGGCCAGTTTTTCCGGAAAATCAGCTGCTTTTCCGGAAAAACTTGCCAGCTGTCTATACTGGCCACTTGAATTTCCGCAAAAGCACTGACTTCCTACTGTAAGAAATCAGTGCTTCTTGCGGAAATATTATGCTGCTCCCGTTCGGGCAAAAGTTCCTTTTGCACAAAACTTTTGCGCAAAAGGGTCAGTGTAGGCAGCTGAGATTTGTTTTCCACAAAAAAGGCGATTGGGGCTTTTTTGCAGTAAAGCGCGTCTAGATTGGCACGGACGCTTTTCCACAAAAAGTGCTTTTGCGGAAAAGTGTCCGTGCCAATCTAGACGCTCTGTTCCGAAAACGCTTTTAATGGAAAACTTTTCCGTTAAAGGCATTTCAGGAAAATCATGCCAGTCTAGACGTAGCCCAAGTGTTTCAGGTTTTGTTTTATTTTTAACCAGTTTACCAATATGCTCTTTTTTAAATTTTATATTCAGCTAAAAGATCTCCCCCAGCTTACAACCTCCTGGCTCTTACTAAATCTATGCATTCTTTAGCTACTTTTACAGGGTTAATGTCACCTAAACATATTAGCTACGTCTGCACTGCAGGCTTTTTGCGCCAGAATAGTTGTTCTGGCGCAAAAACTTGCGGAGCGTCTACAGTGCATGGGTGTTCTTGCGCATGTAAATTTACAATACAGTGTCAGAAAACAGGGGTTCTTCCAGAAGTTATTCCTCTCCCCACAAGGAATAAGCCTTGTTGCCTGCCACAAGAAGGCAGTGTAGCCAGGCAACATGAATTTCTTGTGCAAGAAAGCATCGACACTGCCATGCACACTCTTGCACAAAAGCACATGGCAGTGTGGACACACTCTTGTGGAAGACCTTTTGCACAAGAACTCTTGCGCAAAACAGTCCTTGTGCAAGACGCCTGCAGTGTAGACGTAGCCATTGTGTGGGCTAAGGATCTTGTAATTATATTTGTTTAATTCCTTCCTCAGACTTGTTTTGTGCTAATACCAGCTGAATCTGCTTCTGCTCTTTTTTTCCTTTGCATCCAGTCTCCCCCAAGGGATTCTTCAGTTTTCAGAGTGAGTGAGGGGAAGGGGGATCAGAAAATCTTCCTTCTCAGCCCTTCCCCTCCTCCTCCAGCCTCCTAGCCCTACTGAGTAGTGACACAAATAAGGGAGAGCAGCCTGAGCTGCTGCAATTTACTTAGGCACTTTCCCACCAGGAATGTGTGAAATGGGCTCAGCTGTGCCTCTGGGCATGATGGGAATGGTTGCCAGTAGGAAGCTAGTTTTCAGTGATGGTCTATCTGCTGGCTCTTTGAACTATTTAGTAACAAATACGGTTTTTTGGGGGCAGGATTTAGTGTTTCTGCAGGGGCTGCAGCAGTCTTTTGGGGGAGGAGGAGGGTATATATCTGATGTCCCTTTCCATCCCAATCCATGGTGGAGCTAGGTGGGCGGAGGAGGGGGGGTCTAACGTCAAAGGCGCCTGCTGGTCTTCCATTTCCAAGGTCAGAGGAAGGAGCGGTTTGTCTCTAATCCAAGGAGGAACGGCAGGGCTGGAGGTGACCACGCTGAGCCCAGTGGCCCCTCCCTGCTAGGCCAGGCTGTGGCATCCTGGCAGCTGCTCCTCCTTCCCCGCGCGTGAGGTTCCCGAGCCGCTTGGGGGCAGCAATCTCTGCCCAGGCTCCATCCTCTGCTCTGAGGCCGAGTCCGGGGCCCCATTGACCTTGCGGGGCGGCGGGACGCAGCTCCCCGAGCGCTCCGTGGAGAAAGCGGCCAGGCGGGGACAGACCAGCCTCGTCTTACTCTGCAGCCCCGGCACCTCTAGAGCGCGCCCCCAGCCCCGCCTGCTCGAGACCCTTTGCTGCCCCCTGCTGGGAGTCCGGGGCGCCATTGGACTGGTGAAACGGCGCATGCGCCTTGAAAACAAAGTGCGGCGCGTGCGCTTGAGAAATAGACACCCGCCCTCTCCCCCGCCACACCCGTAGACTCAGCTCCTATTGGTTGAGGTGGCGGCCAATGTGGCGCCTGGGCGAGGTGAAAGCCCGGAAACGGCGGCGACATCCGGAGCCAAAGGGGCGGGGGATCGG
This sequence comes from Pelodiscus sinensis, assembly GCF_052426305.1. NCBI lineage: Eukaryota > Metazoa > Chordata > Testudines > Trionychidae > Pelodiscus > Pelodiscus sinensis. The sequence continues at coordinate 16,077,298 of NC_143062.1, read as the reverse complement.
CGGCCTGTTCCCAGTCCTGCCAGTGGCCTCCACGCCCTTGTGGCGCTGGGCACTGCTGGGCTGACAGGGCCCTTGCAGTGAGGTCGCCTAGCGCGCAGCTTGGCTGCAAGGGCCTGTCACCCCTGCCCTGCCTCTGGGGGCTGAACCCCCAGGCTGTGTCTAGACTGGCCAGTTTTTCTGGAAAATCAGCTGCTTTTCTGGAAAAACTTGCCAGCTGTCTATACCAGCCACTTGAATTTCCGCAAAAGCACTGACGATCTCATGTAAGATTGTCAGTGTTTTTGCGGAAATACTATGCTGCTCCATTTGGGCAAAAGTCCTTTTGCGCAAAACCTAAAGGGCCAGTGTAGACAGCTGAGATTTGTTTTCTGCAAAAAAGCCCCAATCGTGAAAATGGCGATTGGGGCTTTTTTGCAGAAAAGCGCATCTAGATTGGCATGGACGCTTTTCTGCAAAAGCGCATCGTTATAATACGAACTCCGCGCCAATCTTAGACGCTCTTTTCCGAAAATGCTTTTAACGGAAAACTTTTCCGTTAAAAGCATTTCCGGAAAATCATGCCAGTCTAGACGTAGCCCCAGGGCCTCCGCTTTGGCCCTGGACCCCTGCAAGTCTGTCAGCTCTCTTGCCTCCTTCCCCCCAACCACACCCAGTTTGCAAACAGCTGGCTTAGAAGCCTGCTCTAAAGTACACAGTTGTATCTGCTCCAGTGTTATGGGGTGGGCAAAGCACCTCCCCCTCCTCTAGGCCTGTCTGTAGTGGTTGGGCCCCACCCTGCCTCTGGAGACACACAAGCTGGAGAAGCAGCCAGGGGTTGCAGCTCTTTTTGCCAGTAGTAAAACAACAAGGGCGGGAGCTACATTAAATAAAATACAAGTCTATGTATATACATGCCCGAGGAAATGCATACTAGACTATACAGCTGAGGAGATGGTGAGCTATTTTTCAAGAACAAATTGTCAAACCAACCTGACAGCTTTCTGTGAGAGACAGGAAGCAGCATACAGGGTATATCTAGACCGGGTGGCCAACCGGTTAAAAGCAAAGCGCCACACTAGTTGGGGGGATATAGCGCAAATTGCTGGGGGGGGGGGGGAAGCCCTAGCTGCCCCTTTAAACAACCCCAGCCATGTTTGGGCAAGCAAAAAGAAGAGGATGCTGTGCTTTTAAACACAGCTCCAGGTGGCTTTTTGGCCACATCAGGCTCCTGGTGCCATTTTGCTTTGCCACGCTGGACAGTGAGCACAGAGAAATGGGGGCCATTTTAAGGCACGTAGTGGTGGCTTCACAAACTACGGGGGAGGCTTCGCGAGCCACACTTCAAGGGGGGAAGAGCCGCTTGGTTGACCAGCCCTGATCCAGACTTTAGTAAGGCTTTTATAACTTGTTGGATAACTACTCTTTGGAAACAGTTAATGCTGCACAATCATGGTGGAAGGGCATAACTGATTCCACAGGCAATCAGTTCTGTGTCTGGTTTTCTTTCACATTTTCATTAATAATTTCAATGATGGCACAACATTGCAAATTATACCAGGCTCGAAGGGGCTGATAATTCAAAATGATCTGGAAAAACTGGAGATATGGGCTGAAGTCAATCGTATGAAGTTCAATAAGGACAAATACAACATATTCCACTTAGCTGACTGCCTGGGAAGGATTACTGTGGAAAGATATGAGGCAATAATGTTACATGTTTTTGTAAAAAAAGTAAACATTCTGCAAAAATGAGCAAGATTCTATATGTAAACCCCTGCATCTACCGCTGCAAAAATAATCTGCAGATATTGGCCTCCACAGATGCAACTACCCAAAGTGGATCTCTGCAAATTTGTAGGGATCTAGATGCAAAAATTGTATCTGCAGCTGTAGCTGCAAAAATGAGCCATGGCTATCTGTATCCACATGCACAGCTGCAGATACCTGTGGCTATAAAGCGGCTAGTTGTGGATTTGCAGGACTCCATCGACATGTAGTTGTGAGAGTGGCCACCAACAAATCTGTTGTGAAACGTTTACTCTACAAAACATATTCTAAGGATTTCTATTTCTCTTCTCCCCCGCAATGGGAAGTGTATATGAAAGTTGCGGATTGCTATTGTGACTTCCACATCACTTTATTCAAACAGTTACAAATTAGTGCAAATATCCAGGGAGCAAGGAATTGAAACTTCTTATTATTCAAGGCACTTCTGTTCTCTGGCCTCCCTAAACCCACATCAACTTTTTGTACCATGATAAAAAAAAACCAACAACTTTGAAATGGCAGTTGATAGGGTGGGAAACAGTCTTTCTCTCACAGAAATAAATAGCCCCCACAGATTGTTCCCCTCTGCCATAGGGGACAGTCAGGCTCCCTGTACTGCCCTTGACAGTCATTGGAGAAGGGTGGGAAGGAAGGGGCAGCACAGTGAGGCACTGAGGTAACAGCAGCAGCAGGCAAACCTTTCTTTGAGCCCTTTAAGAGGCAAAGGGCAATGTCCCAGCCATCGGGACGGCAGGGGCTCTTAGCTGATACAGCACTTCTCCTTGCGACTGTATTTGCGCCGCCGCAGTTCCAGACCCCGCTCCAGCCGGGCATCTTCCTCTAGGGCTCTATGAGGAAATGCAAGTGGTAATTCAGGTTGGGTGCATCTAGACTGGCAAGATTTTGCGCAAAAGCAATTGCATCTGTCTACACTGGCCGCTTGAATTTGCGCAAGAGCACTGACTTTGTAATGTACAAAATCAGTGCTTCTTGCGCAAATGCTTACATGCTTCCGCTCGGGAAAAAGCCCTCTTGCGCAAGAATACTTGCACAAGAGGGCCAGTTTAGACAGGGAAGAACTGTTTTGCGCAAAAAAGCCCCATGGCTAAAATGGCGATTGGGGCTTTCTTGTGCAAAATTGCGTCTAGACTGGCCATGGATGCTTTTGCGCAAAAGCACTTTTTGAGCAAAAGCATCCGTGCCAATCTAGACACACTTTTGCGGAAATACTTTTAACAGAAAAACTTTTCCATTAAAAGTATTTCCGCAAAATCATGCCAGTCTAGACGCAGCCATTAAGTCTACACTGTCACATTACAGCGCTGTAACTTTCTGGCTCAAGAGTATGAAAATACACCCTCTCCCTGCACACAGCAAATTACAGCACTGCAAAGCACCAGTGTGTGAGCCCCATGCTCCCAACGTTGTTAGCTACTCCCCTGGTGCACGTGGTTTACATACAGCACTGGGAGAGCTCTCTCCCAGCACTCCTGGGCTATGTCTACACTGGCAGGTTCTTGTGCAAGAAGTCTTGAGCAAGAACACATCCACATTGCCATGTCTGAGATGTGCTTTTGCACAAGAGCGCCCACGGCATTGTTGACGCTCTCTTGCGCAAGAAAGCTCTGATGGGCATTTTAGCCATAGGGCTTTCTTGCGCAAGAAACCCCTGCGGCACCTCTACATTGCCCTCTTGCGCAAGAGCTGTTGTGCAAGAATGCTTACACTTGTAAGAAAAGAGTGCAGCTCTTGAGCAAGAAGCCCTCTCTTATCTCACCATACTGTAAATCTTCTTGCGCAAGAGAGGATGGGCAGTGTGGACGCTCTGCGGGTTCCTGCGCAAGAAGGGCTGTACTTGCGCAAGAACCCGCCAGTGTAGACATAGCCACTGTGGTGGCTGCACTTTAAACTTTTAAGTATAGACAAAGCCTCAGGGTGTCATGTCCAGAATGTGTTCTCCATGCCACCAAACCCATACCTGACAGCCATGCCAAGACTCACATTCTCTCCTTGATGTCCAGGTCTCGCACCAGTTCATCCCGCTGGTTCACCAATGACACCAGTTCCTCCAGTAGGAGCTGCTCCCGCCTCTGCTGGGCTTCTGTCTTGAGCCAGTCTGCATGGGTTGATATCTCAGCTAAGAAGCCAGAGCAAGTCTTCTAGACTCCTATTCCCTGCCCTTCTAAGTTACCCAGTCCTCACCTTCAATAGCCAGCATGGCTCTCAACTCCCGGCTCAGTAGCTCAAATCGTCTTTCCAGGTCCTGCTCCTCCATCCTGGGGGAAGAGAGAATTGGGAGGCACTCCCAAGGTTATGCATTTCCCTTCCTTCAAAGCCCAGCCACCACCCTCTCCCAGTTCACTCACAGCAGCTGCAGCTGGTCCTGGCGCCGGATCAGTGCATTCTTCTTATTGACCAGTGTGAACCACTCCTGGATCAGCTCCTCCTCCTGGGCCCGATTTGTGCCTGCCAATGGGGGGGAGGAGTGGGGCACAAGTGAGTACACTGCAATGGTGTGGGGAATGCACTGCACAGGACTGTACAAAAACCAGCAAGTGACACTTGCAACTGTCGGGCAGCACAGCAGTGAGTGTTGGGGGAGGGAGGGAACATGCACTAGTGTGTGTGTGAGTGTGGCCCAGCGATGGGGTTGGGTCACCCTCTGGAGAGTTCCCCAACTTTTCTCCACCTTTCCTAACTGCCTGCTTCTTTGTCCCATCAGACAGGATGGCAGATACACAGGGGCTGAAACTCTCAGGGCTTTGGCTCCATCCCCTCCCCCAATGGGAGGCTCCCGCTCTATAACATCACCAAGGGGATTCTGAGCAGTTCCAGAAGCTACCAGCAGGTGGTACTGAGAGCCAACCATGCTGGACATAGGACAAGGTCTGCAGGGTGGTTGTGTGTGTCTCCACGCAGCACCTGACTCCATGAAGAAGCGCAGATCCTTCTCCACCACCGCTGCCCGGGCATCAATCTGCTTCTGCTCATTCTCCAAGGCCTGCAGCTCGGCCACCACATACTGGCTGGTGTCCTGGAACCGCTGCCAGGGAGGTAGGAGGTCAGACCCACTGTCCTTTCAAGGGGAAAGGCCTCAGGTCCCATTCCCTGCCACCACCTCCCACAATTACCCAGCCTTACCGGAATCTCCTCATCTGCAGTGCTGCTCTCCTTGCTGGGGTCCCGGGATGGCTCCTGGGGGGTAGCACCAGGGGAGAGGGCTGTCTCTGGGGCGAGAAGACAGAGAGAGGCAGTTAGAGTGGGGTCCCTAGAGAAAGTTAAACCCCATTCTCCCACTGGCAGGGGGCAAGAAGGAGAGACCCCCCTTGTAATTATTGGGGTGTGAATTATTGGGGTGTTTGGTTTTTAATAAAGAGAAGTTTTGGACCATCACAACATCTCATGGCAATGAGATCCACCGCATAATTATGTGTTGTGTAAGAAAGTATTTCCTGTATTAAACCTATTGCCTATTACGTTCATCAGGCGACCCCATTTTTGTATGTAAGGAGAGGATGAATAAAACGTCTCAAGTCACTTTTTCCTCACCATTCATGATTGTACAGAGCAGCGGTTCTCAAACTTCATTGTGCCACAACTCCCTTCTGATCACAAAAATTACTGTACAACCCCAGGAGGATCATACAGAAGCCTGAACCCACCCAAGCCCCAGCACCCCAAGTGCAGGGAGGGGAACAGCCAAAGGGCTTCAGCCCCGGATGGGGGGACCTGTAACCTGAGTCCCATCACCCAAGGCTGAAGTCATCAGGGCTTTGGCTCCAACCCCAGGCCCCAGCAAATCTAATGCCAGCCCTAGCGACCCCATTAAAATGGGGTCATGACCCACTTTGAGGTTCTGACCTACAGTTTGAGAACCACTCGTCTAGACCTCTGCTCTATCCCCCATTAGTTGTCCCTTTTCTAAGCCTTTATCTTTTTAGCCTCCCTTTGTTTGGAAGCTGCTCCCTCATCTTGCTCATCTTTTCCGCTCTTGGGTGAACCATTTACAATTGCACCCTATCATTTCTGAGATGGGTCAAACAGAACTGGACACAGTGTTTTGGGGGGAGGGGTACCATGGATTTGTATAGTGGAATTACAGGATTTTCTGTCCTTTCCTAATGATCCTAACATTCAGTGAGCCTTTAGGTTCATGGCTACATACTGAGCTGAAGTTTTCAGAGAACTCTCCACCGAGACTTTCTTTGATGGTGACAGCCTATCATTAGACATGAGTAGTTGGAGTTATTTTTGCCTGTGTGCATTACCTTGTACTTATCAATGCTGAACTTCTTCTGCCATTTTGTTGTCCACTCACTCCGTTGTGTGTGAGACACACGCACACACCCTGCCCCGCTAACTCTTTCTAAATGTTTAATACAAGATTAAAGGGATTTTAATGGAGTATTTGCCCTGGGAATAAGCAGGCTGAGGTCTCTGAATTCCACACTTTGAACCTGGGTTAGCTCTTTAGTGTTGTGCATTGATAGGTGGTCTGCTAACACCTTGGACTCTGTGGGCTTGCACTGTGACACCTTGCTCTCCCCTAAGGATCCATTTTGCTCCTTTGCCCCCAGACCTGAGTGATGCTGATAAATAAGGCAGACCCAATGGAAACCTCGGGCTCACCTGGGGCATGCTGAGTCCTGGCAGAAGCAGGGGGTCCCACCTTGGACGTCATCATGTCTTCACGGTCATCCTGATGTGGGGAGGTGGAGAAAAGGGATTAGGAGAGGTTACAGCTCCCAGGAGAGTCCTTACCATAACAAAGCAGTCAATGCAGCACATCCCCAGGAGGCCCTACAATAACAAACCATCATCCACAGCCCTTGTATTTACGAGACACCCTACAGAAATAAATCAGTGCTCCCAGAGGATCCTACAATAACAAACTTTTGCCTGCCACCCTGAAAGACCTTGAAATAATACAATACTTGGGTTGTACATGCTAATTTGTGACTGTAAGGACTCATAAGGGGCAGCATATGCTGGGTTTAGAGTATCCCAGAAGGGAGGGTCTCTCATAACTATTAGGGGCTACGTAATGGGTTATGAACTACCCAATAACAAGACACGGCTCCTGGGAGACTCTACGTGGCCCCCCATTGAGAAGGAGAAAGACACTCCCTGCTGGAGCCTAGGGGGCCCAGGCTAGTACATTGTGTGCTCCAGCCCTGCAGGGAAGCAGTGGGGAGGCTGGAGCATCAGTGCAGGTTCCCCAATGCTGGGGGGGCCCTGAGCCTTGGGGGCTGGATTCAGGCAAGCTGGAGGCTGCATCCAGCCCCTGGGCCTTAGGTTCCCCACCTCTGGCCTATGACAACAATGCAGTGCCCCAGAGAAACCCTACAATAACTGAGCCCTTCCCTGTTCCTTACTCACCGCTCCAAGCCAGTCAGCCCTCCTTCGTGGTGTCTCCCTTGGGGGGCTGCCCGACTCTCCCTCGTCCATCGACAGTGACTCACTCTTGAGCCGCGAGCGCCGCTTCTTGAGCAGATCTGCATCACGCACGTGGGAGAAGCCTGACTTACTGCCATGGGAACGTGGTGGGGCCACAGGGCCCTGGCTGCCTGTGGACAGTGAGCGTTGCAAGGATCGCTCGGCCTGGGCTGGCGCCTCCCCATTCCGCACAGACAGACGCTTCAGCCGTGGAGGGGGCACGAGCTTCTCGTCCTCATTGGCTGGCACTTTCTCAGCATCCTCTGGGGCCAGGGGCTCTGCCTCTGGTTTCTTGGCTGGCTTGGACAGGGCACCATTGACCAATGCTTTTGCAGTATCCTTTGCAGCTTCGCTCTCCCCATCCTTTGGGGTGGGTGGCTCTGCCTCTGGACTCATGGTTGGCTCGGCTGTAGCACCATTGATTGGCACTTTCCTAGAATCCTTTGGGACTGATGGTTCCACCTCTGATTTCACAGCTGTTTGGGATATGGCACTATTTACGGTCACTTTCCCAGCATCCTTTGCCTCTGCTGTCTTGACATCAGTCCCAGCATCTTTTGAGGCAGAAAATTCTGCCTCCAATTTCTTGGTCAATTCAGCTCCTCCTGTCATAGCTTTATTGGCCCCTGCCTTCCCATCATCCCTTGCAGCAAGGGTAGTGCTCCCAGGCTCCTCAACCCCTCTGGCAGCACCCTGGAAGCGCTCGGCATAGAAGCGGGCAGGGTCAATGGAGAAGGCAGGGTCCGAGTCAAACTTGCCCACCTTGTAGGTGCTCTCGCTGCTGTGGTTGGCGATCTGCACCACATTCAACTCCTGGCCTGTGAAGAAGGCCCGGATCTGGCACAGGTATGTCATGACAATGAGTTTGTCAGGCACTGTCAAGAATACCATGTCAGCTGGCTCCAGCACTCGTGAGATACCCAGGGAGGCAAAGCCATCGTAAGCCTGAGGGGAGAGAACAAATGGGGGGGGGTGATCAACCCCAATATCTAGCCCCGCCCCCCCAAGCAAAGTAGAGAATCCAGAAGCTCTAATGCCCTCTGGTCATCCTTCATATGCTGTGATCACCAGGCCACATACATACCCTGCAGCCTATGCTCCCACATTGGGGAGTTCCTATCTCAAGGAGTCTCCCCAAACCAGAACAGCTCCTCTGCCCTCTCTAGGGGGGAGGGCTCCTGTTAATAGGAAGAGCCAGAGAATAGTAACTGGGGATTTGAATATTAGAAATATAGATAGCTGGCTCTCTGATGACTGAGAGCGCCACATTTAGCTGAAATCAAATCAGCAGGCCAGATGCCGTTTGCCCCAGGGTACAGAAGGAATTAGCTGAGGAAATTGCTGATCCACGGGCAATAATATTTGCAAACTCATGGGTGACAGGAGAAGTCCCAGAAGATGGGAGAAATGCCAACATAAAAATGAGTAGCTGGGGAACAACAGATCAGTCTGCCTGACTGATATCTGGGAGCAACTACTAGAGCAATCATTCCATTTGTGGATACCTGGAGGATGAAGGGGCAATCACTAGCAGCTGGCATGGATTTACCAAGAACAAATCATGCCAAACTAGCTTGATTTCCTTCTTTTACAGGGTAATTGGTTTGGTGGATGGGTGGACATAATGTGGTGGACATAATTTACCCAGACTTCAGCAAGGCTTTTGACACAGTCCCATAGGACATTCTGATATAGAATCTGGAGAAATGTGGGCGTGGCGGAACTAACATTAAGTGGATACATAATTGGTTAAACAATCACAAACGAAGAGACACTATGAATGGAATGAAGTTGGATTGCAGGGAGGTCTCAACGGGGGTTCCAAAGGGAACTGTTCTCAGCCCAGTGTTGTTTAATATCTTTATTAATTACCTGGATATATAGGCATAAAGATCTTACTGGTCAAATTTACAGAAGACACAAAACCGGGGGGGAGGGGTGGCCCATACTTTTTAGGACAGAGCTAAGATTCAGAGGGCTCTTGATAAAATGGAAAACTGGGCTATAGGCAACAAACTCAAATGCAGCAAAAACAAATGCAAGGTGTTACACTTTGGGAAGAAAAAACAAATGCCAAAATACAGACTGGGGGCTAACTGGCTTGGCAGTAGCACTGCTGAGAAAGATCTGGGAGTTGTGGTGGATCACAACCTTGACACAAGTCAGCAATGTGATGATGCTGCAAAAAAAGCAAATGCAATTTTCTGTTGCATTCACAGAGGTCTAGCATGCAGGTCACAGAAGGAACCACTGGTTAGGCTCCTGGTGGAGTATCGTACCCAATTTTGGTCTCCAACATGTAAAAAGAATTTAAAGAAACTGGAAAGGATCCAGAGGTGAGCAACAAAGATGATCAAAGAGCTGGAATGCGAGCTGTATGTGAAGGCTGAAGGGACTGGGTATCTTTAATTTAGAAAAGAGAAGATTGAGAGAGGACATAACAGCAGCCTTCAAATACTTGAAAGGCTGCCAGAAAAAAAGATGAAGAAAAGTTGTCTTTGCTTGCCATAAAGGGCCGCACAAGAGGCAAAGAGTTTAAACTATAGGAGAGCAAGATGTTGATTAAATCCCAGGAAATACTCCAGATTGTAAGAACTGTAGGACAGTGGGACAAATGCCCCGGAAGGATGTGGAAGTTCCTTTGCTGGAGGTTTGCAAAAGGAGGCTGGAGCCATATGTTATGGATGGTTTAGACAAAACAAATCCAGCATCTTGGCAGGGGGTTACACTAGCTGACCCTCGTAACCCCCTACCATTCTATGGTGAATTGGCTGCCATGGGCAAAGGCTGTGGACCTCTTGAGACATCTACAATACATAAGAATACTCAAGGAGCTGATAGAGGAGGTATCTGAGCCATTAGCCCTCATCTGTGAAATGTCATGGAAGTCGGGAGAGATTCCAGAAGACTGGAAAAAAGGGCAAATATAGTGCCCATTTCTAAAAAGGGAAATAGGAACAACCCAGGAAACTACACACTAGTCAGCTTAACTTCTGTGACAAAAACGATAATGGAGCAAATAAACAACAAACCCATCTGCAAACATCTGAAAGATAATGTGATAAGTAACAATCAGTGTGGATTTGTCAAGAACAAATCATGTCAAACCAACCTGATAGCTTTCTTTGATAGGATGACAAGCTTTATGGATAAAAGGGAAGTGGTAGATGTGGTATACTCAGATTTTAGTAAAGCATTTGATACAGTCTCACAAGGCCTTCTTATCAATAAACGAAGGAAATACAATGTAGATGGGGTTATTATAAGGTGGGTGCATAACTAGTTGGATAACCACTCTTAGGGTATGTCTTCACTGCACAGCTATTTCGGGATACTGGAGGTATCCCAAAATAGCTATCCCACGTCTACACCAGCCATCTATTATTTCAAAATATTTTTCAAAATAATGGGTGTGCTATTTTGGCATCCTGGTAACTCTCATTTCACGAGGGCTAAGGGATGTCTTGAAATAGCGCGTTATTTTGAAATTGGTGCTGTGTAGACTCACCAAATTTCAAAATAACCTATTTAGAAATTCAAGAAAAATAAGATACGCGATTTGCTAGCGCAAATTGCATATCTTATTTTGAATTTAGGGTGCTGTGTAGATGCACCCTTAAAAAGTAGTTATCAGTGGTTCACAATCATGGTGCAAGGACATAACAAGTGGGGTTCCACAGGAATAAGTTTTGGGACCGGTTCTGTTCAATATCTTCATCAACAATTTAGATAATGACATAGAGACTACGCTTATAAAGTTTGCAGATGATACCAAGCTAGGACGGGTTGCAAGTGTTTTGGCGGATAAGGTCATAATTCAAAATGATCTGGACAAACTGGAGAAATGGTCTGGAGTAAATAGGATGAAATTCAATAAGGACAAATGCAAAGTACTCCACTTAGGGAGGAACAATCAGTTTCCCACATACAAAAGGGAGTGTCTGTCTAGGAAGGAGTACTGCAGAAAGGGATCAGGGGGAAGAGTGGACCACAAGCTAAATATGAATTAACAGTTTAACATTGTTGTTAAAAAAAAAAAAGCAAACATCATTCTAAAAGTCTCAGAGAGGTAGCTGTGTTAATCTGTAACTTTAAAAATGAGTAGTCCTGTGGCACCTTAGACACACACACACACACACACACACACACACACAAAATCATGAACTTTTGTAGGCAAAATCCACTTCTTCAGATAAGATGATCTTGAGATCTCAAGATGACCTTCAATAAACTAGGGTAATATAATACAAATATCAAGATAATTTCATCTGAAGAAGCAGGGTTTGCCCACAAAAGCTCATGATACTATAGATATATATTTTTTGTTAGTCTCTAAGGTGCTGCGGGAGTACTCATTGTTTTTAAACGTAATTCTAGGATGCATTAACAGGAGTGTTGTGAGCAAGACACAAGAAGTAATTTTTCCCCTCTATTCTGCACTGATTTGGCCTCCGCTGGAGTACTGGGTCCATTTCCTAGCACCACATTTCAGGAAAGATGTGGAGAAATTGGAGAAGGTCCAGAGAAGAGCAACAAAAATGATTAAAAGTCTAGGAAACATGACCTATGAGGGAAGACTGAAAGAACTGAGTTTGTTTGTTTTTTATTTAGAAAAGAGAAGACTGGCGGGGGACATGATAGCAGCTTTTAAGTACCTAAAAGGGTGTTACAAGGAGGACAGAGAAAAATTATTTTCCTTAACCTCTGATAAGACAAGAAAATGTAGGTCTTAAATTGCAGCAAGGGAGGTTTAGGTTGGATATTAGGAAAAACTTCCTACCAGTCAGGGTGATTAAACACAGGAATAAATTGCCTAGGGAGGTTGTGGGATCTCCATCTCTGGAGATATTTAAGAGCAGGTTAGACAGACACCTGTCTGGGATGATCTAGTGCTCTTGGTTCTGTTGTGATGGCAGAGGACTGGTCTTGATGACCTCTCGAGGTCCCTTCCAGTTCTAGTATTCTATTATTCTGTCTAGTGCTGGGGAGGAGCTGGTTCTCTTGGCACATGTAGGTACCAATGACACAGAGGTTAGCAGAGAAGCCCTGGAGGCCTAATTTAGGCTGCTAGGTAAGGGATTAAAGTCCAGGATCTCCATGGTAGCATTCTCTGCCACGTTTCCAGTTCCACACACAGGGCCAGTTAGACATGCAGAACTGCAGCATCTCAATGAGTAGCTGAGACAATGATGGGAGGAGGGGCTTAGGTTTATATGGAATTGGGGAACCTTTTAGGAAAGGGGGAGCCTATACAGGAAGAGCAAGCTCCACCTAAACCAAAATGGAACTTCATGGCTAGCATGTAAAATTAAAAAGGTGGAAGAGGAGTTTTTAAACTAAGGCCTGGGGGAAAGCCAAAGGTACAGAGGAGCATGTGGTTCAGACAGGCACATCCCTTAGGGGATTGTCTATTAATAGAGATTCTCTATATCCTAGAAGGGAGGAGAGACTAGATGTTGATAAAGTACAGGAGGGAACTGAAGAGAGTCAGTGAAAGGAAAGCGAGTTCAATTCAGTTACATCACATGAAGGCAGAGAACTGAATACTGACATATTGTATAAAGTGCTTATGTACCCAAATGCTAGAAGGATAAAAACTGGCCGGCCTGCTGCTAACTGAGGGTATTACTGTAACAGGCACCACAGAAACTGAGTGGAATGAGGACAACTAATGGGACTCGGTAATGCCAGGGCACAAAATAGACAGGAATGACAGAGTAGGTGAGGTGCTGGTGGGGGAAGGACACTACAGATGAAAACAAGTATTGAATCAAACATAGGGAAAATCTTAAATGCAGCAGACTGTCTATTTTATGGTAAATTCCATACTTGAATAGTTAGAGTATAGTAACAGGAATATACTGACCACCTGCCCAGGAAGGTGATGTGATTGTGAAATGCTCAGGGAGATTAGAGAGGCTACAAAACCAGAAAACCTAATAATAGTGGGGGGTTTCCACTATCCCCATACTGAATAGGAACATTTCTCCTCAGGGCCAGCTGCAGAGTAACATTTCTAGACACCATTAATTATTGCTTCTTGGAGCACCTAGTTCTGGATCCCCCAAGCGGAGAGGCAATTTACTCCGAAGTGCTGCACACGATCTGTGGGGGGAAGGGGATCCAAAAGAAACCCAACACTGTAGCATTTAATTTCACACAAAAATGAAAAGGTTAGTTAAATGGAAATTAAAAGGAACAGTCACAAGAGTGAAATGCCTGCAAACTGCATGGAAACCTTTTAAAATACCATAATAGGGTTTCAAACTAAAGATATGCCCCAAATTAAAACAACAACAAGAAGAGGCTCAAACATACTATACTAGCTAAACAAACAGAGTAAAAGAGGTGGTTAGAGACAAATGACATCTTTTAAAAATTGGATGTGGAAGGGTCATAAACTCTGGTGAATCAAGTGTGAAAGTGTAATTAGGCAGGCCAAAAAAGAATTTGAAGAGTAAAATATTTTAAGTACATCAGAAGCAGGAAGCCTGGCAAACAATTGGTGGGGCCAATGGATAACTGAGCTGCTAAGTCGACACTCAAGGAAGACAAGTCCGGTTCAGAGAAGCTAAATGAATGCTTTCCATTGATCTCTGCAGCAGAGGATGTGAGGAACATGGGTTGCAGATAAGGGAGGCTACCCCATGGTCTGTGTGTCCCTAAACCTCTGACAACTAGAAGCTGGGACTGGACACAGTAGGGATCACTTAGTAAATTGCCCTGTTCTGTTCACTCCCTCTGTAATATCTGGCACAAGCCACTGTCAGAAGACGGGACACTGGGCTAGATGGACCATTGAGCTGAACCAGTAGCACCAGTCTTATGTTCTTACAGTCTTTTGTCCCCCACCTGCTGGGATCGCAAACTTACCAGCTTGTTGTTCTGTTTGATAGCGAGAGGGTCCAGGCTCTCATAATTGCTGGAGGAGGACAGACAGACATGACAATGATAGATCCTGCTCAATGAATGAGATCTCCGGAGTAGGGATGTGAATGAGTAGTCGACTAGTCGATTAACCGATACGCCTAAACTTATTGGTTAATCTAGTCAACTACTTGCATTTCCTCTCCCTTGCTGCCTCTGTATCAAATGGAGCAGTGTGGGGTGGCAGGCAGCCAGACCATGAGGGGAGCTGGCTTGATACAGAGGCAGCAACACAGACAGGGTGGCAGGGGGCTCTCCAGGAGTGGTGGCAGAGCACACTGGCTGCTGGTCCCACCCCCAGGGACTATCGAATAGTCGTGTAACCACTAAGATTTCATGCAGTTAGTTGATTATTCAATTAATCGATAGCTCACATCCCTACTCCAGAGTCTGCATCCCAACCCATCCTCCTACCCTGCCCCCATTTGCCTCTCAGAGACACTCCCCCTCCATGGTCTCCCCACCAACACTCACCTTTCCTGATGCCCCTCAACCCCGACTCACAGCCCCCTGCTTGCCCAACACCAGGCTTCCTCACTGCCTTTCAGTCTCAACCTGCAGCCCCAGGACTCACATTTTCTCTGGGTGAAAGTGGTGCAGCATGGCGCAGAATGCCAGCCCATTGCGCCAGGAGGTGGTGAAGTTGGTGACCCGGACACCCCGGTAGCCAGCTGTGACATTCTGGCACCATTCCAGTAGCGACTGGCTGCAACTGACCAGGCCTGGACTAGAAGCTTGGGGCTCCTCCTAAGAGACAAACAGGGGATGGGGTGGGATATGGGTTGGGGAGGCACTGGCTCATTGCACGCTAGGCAAAGCACCCCCACACTAAGCCCGCCCTAGCACTGGCCAGCCATGCAACCATACTGCCCTCCTAGGTCTCCCATACTCCTGCTTGCATAACCCCCCCACCACCACCTTGGCACCAGTACCTTCTCCATCCTCAGGGATCCCAACGCAGAGGCACTGAGCCACCTCTTTGTCCCAGGTCTGGGGCTGTACGGGACAAAGACCCAGCCAATCCCCAGTTTTTGCACCCTCCCATGCCCCCTGCTAGGCAAGGGGGTTTTCCTGGCTGGCCCCACTGTGCCCAGTGCGCACTGGCAACTGGGATCCAGCCACCCCCATGCAGCGCAGTCAGCAGGCCAGATGCTGGGCAGGGTCTGTGGGCCACCGGGCCAGGGGAAGAGATTAGCAAGGGGACTGCAAGGCCCTGGTGATCCATCGCCAAGTGTTATCCCCAGTCCCAATTAAAGGGAAGGAGGTAGCCCACTATGGATTTTATCCCCGCCACACGCCCCAATTAAAGGGGAGGAACTTGCTACTCCCATCCCATAGGATGCCCACCTGTGTCCCAGTAGTAAGACTGTGGTTCCATCTGTCCTTCCACAAACTCCACTCCCCCCTGCCCCACAGCCCCTAGGATTAGTTGGAAGCAAGGGCAAGCAACCATGGCAGCTGGCAGGGCTGGGGGCACAAACATTCACTGTCCCTACCTGGGCCGTCCCCTGCCCTACGCTATCCCGGGCAGCACCGCAGGGCGGGGTAGATGGCTCCCGCCCGGACGCCTGGGTCCCCTCGTTGGATGACGGGCCAGCACTCCTCTCCCGGGCAGAGCAGGTGGGCGGGAGGCTCAGGGTAAGGTGGCACTGTGAGACGTAGGGCTCAGCGGAGGGGGCTGGGGGGCCCGGAATGGGCACGTCCTGGGGGGATGTCGTAGTGAGGGCTGCAGCCCGTCTTCTGCTCCTTCCTGGGGCAGCATGCCCAGCCAGCTGGTCTGTGCAGAACTCTGAGTGCGATTTCTCCAGGGGGGGCCCTGCCCCGCTGGCATCTTCTTTGCTGGGCAGGGAGCCCACCGCCTCACTGCACTCCCTGGAACCCGCTGCCTCCTCTGGTCCAGCCCTCTCCAGCTGGTCTTCAACTGTGCAGGGGGTGGCACCCCTTGGAATTCTGCCGTGTGTTCCTGGGCTCTCCGCGGTGCCCTCCAGCTGGGCAGGGGCCTCCAGAGACAGGGTGGCCACTGCTACTGGCTGCAGTGCACTTCCACAGGAACTTCTAGATGCCTTTGCTCTGGCCCCCTCCATTCGGGCTGGGATTGCCCCCCACAGTCCCTCTCTCGCTCCTGCCTCCATCACACTGCTGCACACCTCCCCAGCCCCCTGGCCCACCACCTCCTCTGACCGATACCTCCATGGCTTGGGGGGGGCCATCTGCGAGGGGGCATCACCTGCCCCACCATGCGCAACAGTCCTTGCGGAATCCTTCCCAGCTGCCCTTTCCGCTCCTGACCTCTCTGGCTGGGATGCTGCCCTGGGACGCTCTCCCACTGCTTTGCGCTGCTCCAGCTTGGGAGGCATTGCTCCAGGAGCTGGCTCTGCCACTGGGCTTGGCCAGCCTCCTTGCCCAGAATCCTCCTTGGCCGCCAGCTCTGTTCTGTGCCCCTCCAGCGAAGGCACAACTTCTACGCTCTGCACCCGCCTGTCTGCTCTGCAATTCTTCCATTCTGCGGCCTGCTCCAAGCTACCGATCTCCAGCTGGCCAGGGATCGCACCCAGGGTGCCTGATTTTGTCACCCCTCCAGATGCCCCCCTGGCACCCTCTTCCACCACATCCTCCGGCCGACACCTCCATGGCTTGGGGGGGACCACCTGAGAGGAGGCATCTCCAGCCCCTCCTTGCACAGCAGCATCCTTCCCACCTGCCCCATTTGTAATTAGCCCCTCCAGATGGGGCGCCAACCTGGGACCCTCTCCTGCTGCCCTGCCCCATTCTTCCTTTGGGGGCACCACTGCATAAGCAACAGCACTCCCGACGCTTGGCCGGCTAGTCACATCTGCTGCCACCTCCTCTCCCTTCCCGCTCCATGGCCCTGGAGGAAACCCCACCAGAGATGACACGGCCAGCAGCGCAGCAGCCGAGGGCACATCTGCTCCTAGGCCTCTCCTTGCCAGGCTGGTGCCTTCCCCAGCAATAATGGCAGGTCCTGGTGCGTCCTCATTGAGATACATCACTACAGAGATGCCTGGAGACACCGAACGGGCCCGCCTGTCCCTCTGGGGCCGAGGCAGTGGCTTTGGCTGGGCTGCCAGTTCTGCTGACCGGGGCCGGGCTAGCCGAGCCCTGGCAGGCACTGTTGGTGCAGGCAGAGAGGCTGTGGGTCGAGGGTCCTGCACTGACTCTGATGCCCCCAGTTTGAGCTGGGAGGAAGGTGGCTTGGTGCCTTCCCATCCGGGTCTCTGGATGGAGGGTACCTCAGGAGGTGGGGCCGTGGGTGCAGCGGGTTCCGGCAGAAGGGATTTCTTACGCCGTGGGGCAGGGACAGGGCTCTCCATCCGGGGCATCCAGATGTCACTGGGCCTGGATGGAGGAACAAAGGGGAACTGGTCTCATCCTGAGGGCAGAGCTGCCTCCTGGGGTGATTTCTCATCCTCCCACCTTGACAACAAAACCAGCCTTCTCGGCACAGGGACTGAAAGGCCAGGAACAGACACCAGCATCCTGGCTCTCCGCCCCACCCCCCAAACTCCTCTTCTCTAACTCCACCTCTCAGATCCTGGAATGAAACCCCGGAGTGGTGGCTTGGAGGCACCCGCCACACACTAGACTAGACCCCACTCTCCCTCGGGCCAGACCACAGCTAGCGCCCCCTAGAAGGGACAGGCCCCATATTCCATTCCCTGCCCCACCCCCAAACTTCCTCCTCTGTTAATCTGCTCTGTGCAGTAGAGAACAGCAGTTTCCTGCTTGGCCAGCTGCATCCCAAGCCCCACCCCTCTGGCACGGGGCAGAGCTGGCAGCCCAGCTCCCTTCCTGGGCAGGGGAAGTACGGCTTCCTCCTTGGGTGGGAACCCGCACTCGTCCTGAGCTGGGGAGGGGAGCGACTGTCAGACGCTCCAGAAGGCAGAAGCGAAACCCACACAAGGCCCCGGGTTTATCCACGATCAATCGAGCATTAACCTTTTCCCACCACACTCTCATCACTGGCACCCCCTGCCTCCTCTTCCAACCCCTGCCTGCCACAGCAAGGCTAGAACCCAGGAGTCCTGCCTCCCAGCCCCCTCCTCTAACCACTAGCTCCCATTGCTCTCCCAGAGCTAGCGTAGAAGCCAGGAGTCCAGACTCACCTGCCCTTGGTATCACTCCCTGATGCCGGCCGCTCCATCGAGGCAACTGCTTTCTCCTCCTCTTCAGCCCCAGGGTTGCCACCACGTTGTCCCATCTCCTGCGAGGGGCCTGTGCCTGGCTTGTGGGCCTGATCCAGGGCTTGGGTCCCCGTCTCCCCCTTATCGCCTGGTTCCAGAGCCCCTGCAGTTCCCATCAGGTTCCCACCGGCTGCCATGCTCTGCCCAGCCCTCCCGGCCCTGCCTGCACCACTTACTGGAAGGGTGCCCATCAGCACTGGTGGAGGGGAGGGTGCTGCTCCCTGCAGGACCAACTCCGGGATAGGGCCGGGGACTTCCTGCTGGGGGGCATCTGGGACGTCAGCCACTCGGACGGCTTCCCCCTTGGCAGAGCCTGCAGAAGAGAGGGTCCCAGAAGTCAGAGATGAGGGCAATGGAAGTGGAGGACAACTACACTGCAACTCCCCATATCCCTGACCTGGGGCGGCGGGAGTAAGCTCTGGCCCTTCCTCTCCTCAGGTCACTAGACCCCACGCAGTCCCAGAGCTGGAACAGAACCCAGCTGTCCTGATTCCCAGCCTCTACCCCCCACCCCCTCCCAGAGTAGGGGAGGGAACCATGGAGTCTTGACTCCCAGCCGCTGCTCAGACTATTAGACCCTGCTCACCTTCCAGACAGAATCCAGGAGTCTTGTTGCCCAGCCCAGGGCTTTTGCACCCACTGTTGATTTACCTGCCTCCAGGGGCACTCCATGAGGATTTGCTCTCCCAGCTGCTGCCCTGCTGGTCCCCGGGGCCGAGGGATTCTCCTCCTCTTCAGCAAGTGTGTTGAGCTCTCGCGATGTGTCTGGAGGGAGGAGGCAGGGAGAGAAAGAGAGAGAGATGTAGCAGTTGCTGCACGTTCTGCGCCTCACCTGCCCTGAAGCCCACTCGGCGGGATGGTCCTACCTGTGAAATAGCCCAGCAATATGGTCTGAATGAAACCTACAGTGCAGGACACAGATGGACAGCCAGGAAGGGATGGAGACAGGCAGACAGACAGGAGAGAGAGAGAGAGAGAGAGAATAACCAATCCCAAGACAGCACAGCTACCCCAAGGAGCGGGGACTGAACCGCCAGCCCTGGGGAAGAGACTGGGCCCGGTCACTGTCCCAGCAAAGAGAACCCTAGTGAGCGCCCTCTGCTGGAAGGCACAGAGACATTAGGAGCTGCTTTCAGGGCCACAGCAATAGCGGGGCCAAGGGGAACCCCACCAAAGGCAACCAAGTGAATCCGCAATCATGAATGGACAAGATTTGGGATGGCAACGGCTGTAGGCTAGGAGTGAGGGGCATGGGTTGAGATGGCAGGGGCTGCAGATTGGGAGGAGCACGGGCAGGGGGGACTGGCTGGCTGACCCCACCTGTTGGCCCTGTGCCTTGGCCACTCTTGTCCTCCTGCTGCCCCCTCCTGGCCATCTCGTCATCTTCATCGCTGTCAGCGAAGTCATCCAGGTTGCCGACGTCGCTGGGTTTGACGCTCATGAGGCTGGCCAGGCTCTGCATGTCCTCGTCTCTGGGGCAAGGCACGGTGTAAGGAGGGGATTTGCAGTGGGGGCTCAAAGCCCTATTTCCCTCCCTCCCCAGCCTGGCATGACTCTCGCAACCATTCGCACTGTCCCTCCAGAAGCATGGGCCTTTCCTAAGCTATGGGCTAGAGCAGCTCCACCCTTGCCTCTGTGGCCATTACAGGCAGTGGAAGGGACTGTTAACGATGCACCAATTGTGGCCAGGTGACAGTACGTCCTGCTATTAAAAACTGCCAAGGTGGCCCCTCTAAAGCAGGCTCTTCCTCAACAGTGGTGCCAGCGTGGCTGCCTCGACAGACCCTAGAAATAAGATGACTGCCTACATACCCTCTTCCTCCTCGCTCATGCCAAGATGACTGCGAACGCCCCTCTCTTCCCGTAAAGCCATGTCAAGATAGCTACCTACATTGCCCTCTTCCCCTGCAGTTACGCCAAGTCAGTTGCCTCCTGCACTAAGATGTCCGTAAAGAGCACCCACCCCCAGCCAAGTCTTTTGCTCCTTGTCCAGCCCCTCTTTGGGCCAAGCTCCTGCACTGCCTACACTGCTGGCACAGCACAGAGAGAGACATGCGAGCCAAAACTCATCCCTGCCCTACCTTCTGCCAAGGGACACTCCTGTTCCCAGACAGGCTTGTTTCCATAGACCCCACTTCACTGACAGAACTCACGTGGCTTTGCCCTCACGCAGGAAGACGCAGGACAGCGTGAGCTGCAGCGTGGCAGACACCACCTTAACAGAGCGTGGCTTCAGCTTCAACTTGAGCTCAGCCTGGGCAGGCGTGGGGCGGGCAAAGCGCTGAAGGTTAACATCGGCCGAGGCTAGCACCTTCCGGTGTCCCTTGGACTCCTGGGAAGAGGAGAGAGTCCTGACTCCCAGCCCCTCTTACCCTAAAACCACTAGATGCCACTCCACTCCCACAGCTGGGGACAGAACCCAGGAGTCCTGACTCCCCGGCCCCACTCTCTGTAACCATCAGACACCACTCCCATGCTTAGAGATGGGTCTAGAACCTAGGAATCCTGATTTCCCACCTTCCCTCAGCAACACTGTTCCCTTTACAGACTCTGTGGTGTTAAATGGCTCCAGTGTTCCGCCTGTGAGCTAGCAAGCTTTTAGTCCGAACTGGGAGAGGGCACGGAGAGGGTGCCCAGGGCTCTGGTACACTCACCATAACTCACCAAAGCGTGACAAGTGAGGTCTCTACTGCAAGCCAGTAGCTCATTAGTCATCATGACCTCTGCAAAATGTACATTCCCTACTTAGGGTAAGTTCTGGGAATTGGGGCTGACACCTGAAGTGAGGAACAGTGGGTGGTAAGATGCTTCTCCCCTGCATGTAGCATGTCCCACATGACTCCCAGCAGGGACCTTATTAGCTTTACTAAGCCTGAAACTACAAGAAACCTGCAGCCAGGGAAACACAAGCAACAGGGGCCTCGTGTTTTCATGTTTACGAGCCAAGGCAATGGAAGTTGGGGCATAACAGGAGGCACAGAGGTACATAGGAGACAAGCTGCAAGCCTATTTCTCTTGTGAACA
The DNA here is from genome assembly GCF_052426305.1 of Pelodiscus sinensis. Taxonomy (NCBI): domain Eukaryota; kingdom Metazoa; phylum Chordata; order Testudines; family Trionychidae; genus Pelodiscus; species Pelodiscus sinensis. The sequence goes on along the minus strand of NC_143062.1, from coordinate 16,055,963 downwards.
GAGGAGCACGGCCAGCCTGGTTGTTATGCACTGGGAGGAAGATTTGTGGGGAGCAATTCCTGATTAGATGGAAAAGTATCTTGTTAGGTAAGTTTAGGCCCAAAAAGGCAAGTTATGAATTTTTTGTAAGCTTCCATTTGTTCCCAAGACCTTTATTTGCTGCTTCGTGAGGCTCCAGTCTAATTGACCTGAGGACTAGTTTCATTAGACATATGATGTGCTATCTTCTGTACCCCGGGCAATGTATCCATGAACATTGGGAGTGTCCAGCAAAGCAGAGGGGGGGGCTCCAGTGCCCCAGTGCATAAGAGGTGTGTAGGGAATGGGGTTGATAGGTGGGTCCCTGGGCTGCATGTTGCCCACTACTGCTGGAGAGGGACGTCAACATGGGGGGCACTCTTGCTGCCTGTGGCTGGCAGAGGTGGGTCCCGACAGGCACAGACAAAAGTCCATCACGCTAAGGACAGGGGTAGCGAGGCACTTTCCAGCCCTGTTGCCCTTGGGGCATCATTCCACCCCAGAGGAAGCTGCATCTGGCTTTCCTGGCAATGGAACACCCCATGACCTTGCTGGCTGTCGTCCAGCCTTGAGTTACCACACTCTGCTTATCCCAGGACGTACATTCTCAATCACAAAGGTCCATTCCTTATCTTCATACTCATCCACATGGGGGTCCTGTGGGGGACAGCAGAAGGTGAGCGGGGCTTTGCACTGTTTGTTTCACAGGACGGGGGAGTTCTTCACAAGGGTACCAGTGTGTGCATGTGGTTATACGAAGAGAGGCCTGAGACTGCATGTGGTGGTGTGCAGATGGATGTGTGACTGCAAGTGCAAGTGCCCAATGTGCACCCTCAGGTACACAGAGGAGTGCACAGGTACACATCTATGCACGGAAGGACTGTAATCATGAGCTGCTGTGTAACTGTGAGTGGGAGAGATGCATCACTGCTTTGGTGCAAACACCAGCACAGCCACAGAGCTGCACATCTGGGTAAGAGTCACTCATGTGCTGGTGTAGTCCTTGTGCCGGCATACACAGGCCAGTGTAAGAACACACGTGTCTGTGCAAAGGGGTACATGAGCATGTGTGTGCAGCAGGGTGATGGTGTGCTTGTGCAAGCAGAAGTTCCTTACCCGGTATAGCGTCACCATTATATCCACATTCTCTGGCACCATCCAAACGACCATCCCCCGGTACGGATTCTTGATCCCTGGCTGCCAGCTGTGTGCCTGCAGAACACACCCAGCCAGATCAGAGCTGGTGCCCTTTAGGGGAACAGCCACATGTGCCATTCCCAGCCTCGAGCCAGACAGTCCCCCACCGTGGGGCTGGATCACAGCTGGTCCCACTACAGGGAGGGAATCCTGAATCCACCCACCTTGGAGCAGACGCGTCGGTTCCTCCTGGTCCAAACCACAATAAGCTTGTCTGGCTGCCTGCAAGGAGGAGAGAACAAATGAACAAATTAGGAGGGGAGGAGAGGAAGAGCAGCTACAGTCCCAAGGACTCTTCCCATTGGGATCATGGTCGTGGGTGACCCAGGTCCCAGCCCTAGCCCCAGCGTTTGCCCCTCACCAGCCATGTTCTTCATGGAAAACCTTCCCCCCTTGGCACCTCTGCTAACCCCCAGACCTGCCCCCTTGTGCAACTCCATCTAACTCAGTATCCTCCCCGCTCCCTGGATCTGACCAGTTGTCCCTCCACACAGAAACCCCTCTAGTTAGAACTAAAGTCAGGAAGCCCCCAGCTCAAGGAAGGGGGCCAGTATGTTAGCCTAGAAGGGGCTGGGAGCCAGGACTCCTGGGTTCTGTCCCCAGCTCTGGGAGGGAAATGGGGGCTAGAGGTTGGAACACTACTCCTAGTTTGGGCTGCCCACAGATCAGCATATTGCAGAGCTAGGTGGGGAGGGTTTTTATCTTCCTGGCCTAGCCACTGAATGTGTGTGGAGAGGTGGGTGTGGCCCAGCCTGAACCCCCTGCTCTCCCTACACAGGGTGAGAGACACTGGGGCAGAGAGAAAAAGATAAGGATTGGAAGAGCCTGGAGAGAAAAATACGCCGAGGCATTAGGTTCAGTGCTGACTGCAAGAGGCATACACCCCACATTGACCTCTGGCCTCTGCATCACAACTTCCCCTAGCACCGCACTGGGACATTGAGGTCAGCACTGACTGGCAGGGGAGAGCCCCCACACCGAGCTCCCACCTTGCCCCCTGCTGCTGTCTCCCAGGTAAGGATGTAAAAAGTTGTTTAAAAAGTTAACTGTGTAACTGTTAAAAATCTTAGTGGTTACACACGCTGCAGGCTCGGCAGTTGGCTCCCCAGGAACAGGCTGGCAGCCCCTTTCAAGTCCGCTCCTGGGGAGCCACAGTGTACAACCTGCGTGGGGGTGAGGCAGGTCGATCCCACTCCTGCCTGCAGTGTTCTCCCTGGGGCTGGAGCACCCCTTGCCCAGGGCAGGCAGGCAGCTGCTCCAGCCCGTCCCAGTTAACTGTTAACCTTTTACATCCCTACTACCAGGTCCAGATAGGATCAGCCAGCCCTGGCATGGTGCAAACCAGTGAATCACTTTGTAGCCCAGAGAAGCTGAGTTTGCCTGGACTCAGGGCAGACAGGGTGTTTACTCAGGAGGCGTGGGGCTAGGGCTAAGATAGCAGGAGTGTGCGGTAGGATCCCAGCCCTCTGGGCCAGGAGTCTGAGGCCTCTGTCATGGTCCTTGAGAAGTGCTGGGCACCCCTCCCACACACACCCAATACTCCTGCTTCACCCCTTGACGTAAGAGCTTCTGGCTCAGACATTTTGCTCAGTATCTTTCACAGCCACATGGGCCGAGCCCTGGGGTGGGGCTGGCTGTTGCTTGCACTCACACACCCTAGATGCTGCAGCGCTACAGGCCTTGTGGGAAATCGAGTCTAGGAGTTAGAACAGGAGAGTTGTGCAGGCGTCAGGAATCCTGGTGTTATCCCCAGCTCTGGGAGGGGGTGGGTTCAGAGGGCTAATTCAGGAGGAGGGAGGAAGGGACTGGGAAACAGGACTCCTGGATTCCATTCCTGGCTGTGCCACGGATCCTTTGCACAACCTTGGGAGAGTCTGTGTGTGTCCCAGTTTGCTATCTCCCTAGCAGGGTTGCAGACAGGACTGCGAAGTGGTGTAATTCATTACTGGCTGTAAAGGCTGGAATTCCTGGCTCGGAGGCACCAGGGAAGAGCTGAAGGTTTCTTGTTATTGCAAAGGGACATTCTGGAAACTCTGAGTATGCAGCCCAGCCCTGGCTGATTGGGTCGCACTTCCAAAGTATGCTTATACATGAGGTTACCTCAGTTCCTCGGCAGCTTCTATGCACCAGCCTGAGATGCACCCACCTCTGGAAGAGGCACGGGGCTGTTTATCCAAGAATCTCCCACCCAGGGCTGAGATGCAGCTTCCTCTGGGGTGGTGTGCAAGGGCTATTAAGGGGGTGGGGTGCTGACAGTGAGTTTATCACATGGTAACACTGCCAACTGAATTTGACTCACTAGTTGTCCAGGGGGTTTCTGGCTACAGGACAGTAGCTGGCAGAGTAGGGGGGTGTCACTGCTGCTCTAGCTGCCTGTGAGCTGTGGGAGGTGGGATTTCTGACCAGTTGAGTAGGGTTAATAGCAGCTCACTTTGTTCATTTACATCCCCCTCAGCATCACAACTCACAACATGAAAGAAAACTGGGAACATCCTGACAGCAAGTGGATGCAAGTGAACAGGGCTCAGCCTCCTCCAGATGCACCACACAGACGTTCCAGTACTGCTGATGCCCCTTAGTCCTGACCCGTAGTCCCCTGCTGTCTTAGCTCTGGCTCCCAGAAGAACTGGGCTGGCCTGCAATGCTATGGAGTCTACTGGCCAGCTCCTCGCCTGTCTGTCAGTCATGGCCTCGCTCCCCTACCCCATGCTGTCACTGATTCCCAGGGTTCCCCTTCTCCCAGAATCTCAGCCAAGGCCCCTCACCTTCAACCCAAAGACCTCACTATGCCAGGTCAATAGGCTGAGCTTGCCCAGTTGCCCCAGAGCAGACGGATGGGACCATCCAACCTGGCACACTCACAACCACCCACCCAGGAGTTTCTAAACATCGTGCTAGCCAGAATGTCTGAGCCCTGTCAGGACACCCAGGAGGCGCCCCTCCCCCACCCTAACACTGTCATAACATTGACTGTTGCAGGGTATTCTTAGCTCTTGTATGAGGTGGAAATATAAACACACACACAGCTTGTAGCAAATCCTTAGTCCCAGCTCACAAGCCCTCCACAGCTCAGCTACAACTCAGCCCTGGGCTCCCCCACCTACAGTTCTGCTGGTGCCCCTCACTCCTGACTCTCAGCCCACTGCCATCCCAGCCCTGGGCTCCCTACAGCTGCCAATGCTCCTCACTCTCAAGGTGCAGCCCCCTGCAACTCCTATCCTGAATCCCTGGCCAGGTGCATTGCTCTGGGACCTGGGCCAGCTTACAAACACCTTCCTCACTCCTGGGCTTGTGGCCAAGGGGCTAAATTTAGCCCTGTCAGGAGGGGGGTTGGAGATCACAGCATCTCTGCAGGTGCTGAGCTAAATTGGTGTCCTGCTAGGAACCTGATACCCCCCCAACCACAGAGCTGGATCAGAGCAGCCAGAGCCCGAGGGCAGGGAGATATCCCCAGGCTGAGGAGAGAAGGGCTTTAGGCCCTAACCCGATATTGCAGTGGGGGAAATCACTGGGGCATGGCCATAGGAGAGGCGGGAGAAGCATGCAGGGTGGGGCCAGCGAAAAGGGAGAGGTCATGAGGGGGAAGAGGAGGGGCATCTGGAAAGGGGAGGAGGCCTTGAGGAAAGAGACTGTGAGGAGGAACCACAGGGAGAGTAGATGGAACACTTGGGGGAGGGCATTTGAAGGGAAGGGGAGGAGTCTGAGGGAGATGAGCAGGAGTTTGAAGGAAGAAGGGAGGTGCCTGGGGAGGGCACCCTGCTGGGATACTTCTGCTTTGCAAGCGCCCCGGTCTAATCCTAAAAGAGGCCTCAGGCCGTTATCCTGCCACCAACCCCACCTCCAAACAGGCCCACCCTTCCTACAGTCCCTCTGCCCCTCTCCCCCAGGTCCCTACCCCTGCTCTTCCCCGTCTCTCCTGTTTCTATTTTTAGCTGCTGCCACTAAATATTTTACATTTTCCCCCAATCCCTTTTAAGGTAATTTTAGTTAAAAAATATCCCAGGCTCCTCCCATGCTGGCTGCTTCTATTTCCACAGAGATGGTCCAGAGCTTGGGAGTGGGGAATCTCTCCACTCCGAGATTCCCCCTAAATCACAGGGGTGTCTCCAACTCTAGCCACCCTCTGTCCCCCCAAAACAGGAAATGAAGAGCTTCCCTCATCTCTATGTTCTAGATAATGCATTATACTTCTCCAGTCCTGTCATAAACCTAAAAGAGCCTCACCACCACCTGTCACTCCCTAGGATCTAGTGCACATTCTAGAGCCTTCCAGCTCCTGTCCCTCCTCCAGGCCTGGAGAGATGCCCACCTTCTGCCAGTCCCTGTATTCTAGAGCACGTTCTCCATTCTGTCTCGCTCCCCAGCATGGAGGGGTGTCCCTACCTCCATCAGTCCCTGAATCCTAGGTTCAGCTCTAGATTCCACACACACACACACCCCAGGCCCTGCATGGACAGGGAAAACACCTTCACAGAGGGCACAGTCCCCCTCAGACATCACATCCACCCCACCAAATCTACAAATTTCCAACTCCACAACAACCATCTCTGTGCCTCAGGTCGCCCCTTTCTGACCAAAGGCCTGCTAGGGGCTGGAGTCAGCATGGGGTGGGAAGGGAGATTTGAAAACAGGGAGCATGGGGGTGGAAGCAGGAACATGGGGCCAAAGGAGAAAGGAGAGACTCAACCACTATAATCTGGAGTTGTGGGGATCGACCCCTTTCCACCCTCAACTCTCCCCCTGCCCCAACTCCCACATTTCCCCACCAGGACCACAGTGTATGTGTGTCCTGTCTTCCAGCCTATCCCTGACAGCTCCACCCCAGGACAACAACCTGTCCTGGGCACCTCTCACTCAGTCACATACACCCCAACAATATTTTGGGAGCTCCATCCCTGTGGCTAAAATAGGAAAAACCCATCCCAGAGTGAAACTTCCCTGCACATAGTTGAACTGCCCCCATTGGAACTGATGGTTGAGAAAGAGTTAATATCCACCCCCCTCCGCCAGACGTGCCTGCCCCCTCCCCTCCCCCCAGCCAGCTGGATTAATTAACTCATGTCAATGAACAAGAGAAGAACTTCTTTCTCCCTTTGACAATCCCTCCAAGATCCCCCAGAAGACTCAGCCCCTCATCCTCCCATTATTAATTTCCCTCTTGGAGATGGAGGGGCTCCACCTATGCCCATCTCTGCCCCATAGTTATAATGGGGTCCCCCTCACCCACCTCTGCCCCTTAGTTATACTGGGGGCCCCTGTGCACAGCTCTGCCCCTTAGCTATATCGGGGTTCTCCGCACACACTTGTGCCCATGCCCGGCTGAGCCGTCCCGTCCCAGCCCGGGGGGCTGGCCCCACTCACCATTTCTTGGTGCACTCCACCATCAGCTCCTGGTAACAGGCCACGAAGTGGAACTTGGCGGCGCGTTTGCCCACGCGCTGGAGTCTCTTCCACGCGGAACTCATCGCGGCTCGTGGCGGGTCACGCGGAGCAGCCCTCGTCCGACCCGAGACAGTCGCCCCACAGGTTACGGCTGCCCCCGCAGCACCGGCCGATGCCCCGCGATGCCCATCGTGCCGGACCCCAACGCTGCCGGAACACGACACCCGAGCGGCGGCGGCTTGGATGCGAGCAGAGCCAACGGGGCTCCTCGAAAACTTGCGGGGTTCTGGGCTGCCTCCCAACACCCCGATCCCTGAGGGGCTGGGCTCCCCCCGACACCCCGTTCCCTGAGGGGCTGGGCTCCCCCCGACACCCCGTTCCCTGAGGGGCTGGGCTCCCCCCGACACCCCGTTCCCTGAGGGGCTGGGCTCCCCCCGACACCCCGTTCCCTGAGGGGCTGGACTCCCCCCAACACCCCGTTCCCTGGCGTGGATCCTCCCCGGACACTCCGATTCCTGTGGGGGGGGGGGGATTGGGCTCCCCCCGGACAACCCGATCCCTGGAGAGGTGTTGTCACCGCGAAGCCTGGGGAGAAGTTGGCTCTCACCCCCGGGTCTCTGCGGCCCCGCTCTCTGCCCCCGGGCCAGACGCCGGGCAGATCAGTTCCAACTCGGTTCCGGTGCCCGAGCCCGACAGGCAGCGGAGAAGGGAAAACTCCGGCGAGAGCGAACAAGGGACCCGTGCCAGGCTGCCAGCGCCTGTCGGCCGGCCGTGGCTGCGCTTCCTGGATCCTGCACGCCCCTCCCTAGGACTCGGGGCGCCGGGGGTGCGCGCCGGGCCGGGCTGGGCCGGGCTCGCCCCGCGCAGGAAGTTTGCGCGGAGACGAAACCAGAAGCAGAAGCAGAGGAAAGGAGAAGCAGAGAAAGGCGCGAGTCCGCCCCCCCCAGCCAGGGGGCAGCGGTGGGGGCAGGGCAGCGGTAAATGGGGTCGTGCCTGGAGATGCCACCCACCAGGGTGGGCGCTTTGGCCCAGGCACGTCTGGGGTCCTGGGAGCGAGGGGGGCTATGCACTGGGGAGGGGGTCGATGGGGGAGGTGCTACATAAGTGGAAGTAGGGAGAGGGGGCTAAATGGAAGGGATAGAGAAAAAGTGGGGGTAGCTAGAGGAAATGGGGGTAGCGGGAGATTGATGGTGTGGGTTCTGGGGAGCTGTGGGGGGGGGGGAGTCTGGGAGATGGCCAGAGGGAGTCACAGTTGGAGAATACAGTTTTTGAGGGGGCAGGAGAAGGGGTAAACAGATCTGAGTTAAAAGCCTCCCACTGCACCCTCATGCTCCCTTCTCTGGACACCCCCTATTTCCCCCCCTCCCATTTTTTCCCTGCAGCACTAGGTTATCTTAGTCCTGATTGGGGGAGGGGGACACAGCATGGGGGATGGGGAAAGGATCACAACTGTGGGGGTCATGACTAAGACCAGACTGGAGACACCCCCCTGCAACTTCCCCAGCCCAACCCTCCTACCCCACCCCCACTGACACTTCCCACCCTCCACCCCCCTGCTCACATAGCTGCCTGTGGGCTCAGCGGGTATAAATACCCAGTAAGCTGAGCTGGGTCCTGGCATAGGAGCCACCACCCCAAATTTAGAAATGGCCTGCCAGGCCCAGAGAGCAGCTAACTCCCCCAGCTCCGGGCAGGGGCCTCCTGCTGCATGCAGCCTCCTGCAAAAGTGCACACGCCAGCACAGGCATTGGCACAAGGATCCCTGCCCTCCAGGGTCACAAATAAGCCATATGTACATATGCTGTGCCCATGGGTCCCTGTGTAGACACTCATGCATGGCTACAGGTGGGTGCACAAGCTCATGGCCACACATCTGCCTGGTACTTGTGTTCATGTCATGTGTGTCAGGGCCATTAGATGGCCACACATGGATCATGTCCTGTGTGCAACCACACATGTCACATGTTGCTTGTCAGTGAATCACAGGCCTGGACTCCTGTTACACTCCAAACACAGTCTGCCATGAATCCTTTCCCCACTTCCTACCCACAGGGGTTGCAGTGACCATTCCAAAGTGTGTGTATGGGAGCAATGACCACAACACCCCGTGTCCCTATTGCCCTATAAAACACCCGCTGTCTCTGAGTCAGTGGCTGCATCATCAGCCCCCACCCCAATGTTAACACAACAGAATCTGCAACTGAATCAGGGTGTCATGTCTTGGTCCTCATTTCAGACCCACAGCCCCATGAGCCCTGTCCTAGGCTCTCCCCCACCAGTCCTACAGCACCTCTCAATGCCTCCCCTCAGCTCCCGGACACACCCAGCCCTATTGGTGCCCCTCAGTCCCTCTCCACAGCCCCCAGCTATACCAACATGAGCTCCCCCAGCTCTGCTAATGCCCCTCAGTTCCTCCACACAGCCCCGGTGGGAATGCACTCCCACACCCACCCAGGCCTTTTCCATTGTGATTCTCTTGTCAAACACTGAGTAATCCTGACTCAGGGCTGGGATCTTCTAGCCACACCTGCCCCAGCTGAGTAGGGTGAGAGGGGGTGGACTGTCAGCTTGGAAAGAACTTGCAGTCAGCCCTTCCCAGGCTGCCTCTACTCCTTCACCTTCGAGTAGGGACATGAACCTGGGAGCTGACAGCAGAGCAGGGATGGGCAGCTGCAGCACATTGTTAAACACTGCGGGAACAGGAGACAGGGCCAACAGTGCTATTTGAATGCACTATATTCCCCAAGGCCACTCGGCCATGGGAATCCTGGAACCAGTGGAGGCTGCTGAACTCACTTGGGGCAAAAAAATCAAGCAAATGAGACCTGGCCCCTGGCCCCAACCCCACTGTGTGCTCCCAGAGGCCAGGCCTAGAACCCAGGAATCCTAGCACCCAGACCACCCACTAGACCCCACCATGCTTCCAGATTTGGACAGCTGGTGTAAATTAGACAGGGCTGCACCCCCCCCCTCCCCAGGGAGAAGGGATGGGGTATATATTGTCCAGCCAGGCCCAGGCAATGCTGTGTGTCTCGAGGGGGCCCATAGTGGATGGGGAGGGTCCACAGTGTTAGCCACGCTCCCACCCCTGCCAGCAGGGGCCTTCCCACTAGAGCTGCTGGGTGAGAATAGGAGGAAGAGGGGCTGACAAGAACATTGTGTGTGGGGAGCCTCCTGAATGACACAGTGTGGGACTGAGGGTTCAGGGCCCCACTGTCCCCTCGATCAATCTGGCAGGGGGACACCAAGACTGGCTGGGCCTGGAGGGATGGGATGTCCCTGCCCCCACCATCCTGCTAAAGGAGCCATGAGCCCATCTCCCTGTGGACAGAAATTCAGACTCACTGCTCCCCCTGCTGGCCATGAGTAGTTCCTGCAGGAAATGTCAGCTACAGGGTAGGACAGGGCTACTCAACTTTGGAAGCCCAGGGGGCCACAATGATACTCACAACATGTGCGGGGGGCCACAACTTAAGTGTGGTTGCATATACATGGAAATGCATATGCAAATATGTGCAAATAGCTTCTTTCACACAGTACCTCTCCCCCCACCCTGGGTGCTCCCAGCACCTCTTCCCTGGGGGCTAGAAACACCGATACCCTGTATCCATCTGTGCCAGGTAGCCCATCCACTTGCGTCTTCCAGTGTTCACCCTGCCTGGGAGAGGCCTTGCCGTTGTGGAGTGTGTTCCCAGAGGAGGCCATGTTCAAAGGATCCCACCCATGGGCCGCGGGTTGAGCCCCCATGTAAACCCAAAATGCACCGCGGGCCACATGTGGCCCACGGGCCATGTGTTGAGTAGCCCTGGGGTCAGGGATGCAAGAAAACTTTACACGGAATCAGCTATTGCTGGGGTTCAATCTCTAAGCCTGGCTGTTCCTAGCCTGGCATCTCTGGGCTTGCCATGTCAGTTATGAAAGTAAAAAGATTGCTTAAGCCCAAGCACTCTTTTAATTACTAATTAAGCAGTGCACAGAGCCCTCCAGGTTCAACATACCAGCCCTTTCTGTTCCCGGATAAGTGGGGCAGGAGCAGTTGCTGGGCTCTTCTCAGGGAATACAGTGTCACCAACCCCGACCAGTCAAATGTCATGAGATTAGCCCTCAGAATCACATTGGGGAGATGAAACCGTGGTTTGGGAGCTCTCTCTCCTCTTGTTCTCCTCATGCTGGGACATCCCCCCACTTTGGGCTGCTAACCCTATGCTGCTCTTCTCTACCACTACCAATACCCCTCCATGGCCCTTCTTGGCATGCACTCCCCACACCTGTCCTCCATCTTCATCCTGCCTGAAGGCTATTACAGGTCCAGCTGACAATTCGAATGGAGACAGGTAACTCTTGGCCTTCTCAGTTACCTTGTGGGGCAAGCGAGGGTGGGGGATGAAACTAGAATTCCAGTAGGTCCGACACAAATGCTGCAATTACTTTCCAAGTTCTGACTCCCATCCCTATGTACTGGAATATTACAAGGCAAAGTCAATCTCTGAGGATTTATTCCACAACTCGGTTGGGGTTCAAGTCCCGACAGGCTGTATATATTACATTTCGCCTCTCCCCCTTCAGGAGGGGCCGGGTTTTTTTCCCGTATGTGTCAAATGTTTTTAAATTTTATTTTTAAATATCTTAAAAGTGGCCATTTTTGGCTCCTTGCTGAGGCACTAAAACCTGCTAACAGGATCCTAACTGCCCACCCACAACAATGCAGCAAAATGCACTGCTCTAGCCTCTCCTTATAGGGGGCACTGCAAGGAGAAGGACAGGAGCTGGCTGCAGAGAGAGCTCCCAGATACTCTAGCCTTGGCCTCTCCCAGCAGGCGGCACTGTAGGGAGTGGGACAGGATCGCTGGCTGCAGGGGGAATGCCTGGCTTCTCCAGCCCTGGCCTCTCCCAGCATAGGGAGCTCCCAGCTACACATGCTACTATGTCCAAAGGGGGTGAGGCTGCAGTGACCACAGGCTCAGATAGTGATGTGGAAGGAGTCCTGCAGCCATTGGTCACGGGAGTTCTGGGGCTGAGGCAGGCTGAGCCGGCCCAGCAGTGGTGTCTCCTTGTGCACATCAGGTCCTGGTGGCTCCACCTCAAATTCATCATCCTCATCAGAGAAGCCGTTCTCAGCAGCGTAGGAGCCCTCAGAGTGAAGGGACGACGACATGTCCTGGAACAGCCCTTTGTACTCCTGGATTGACTCGTACAGCGACCACAGCTGGCACAGCAGTGACATGTCCAGTTGGCGCAGGCCCACCTGTGAGGACAGGGACCAGGAGGGTCTGTCACAGTTGGGTCCGTTCCTCCTCATGGCTCCCTGATGCCCTTCAATTCCCAACCCACAGCCCCACTGCTCAGCCAGTGACTCTGCCGCCTGCTATTCCATCCTACCTTTGCTGCCTCCTGTTGGGGGGAACAAGACCTGCTTTATGTGTGTATTTGCATATATGGATATCCATACTTGGGTGCATGTATTTCAGGTGTAGCAGTGTCTGCACACCGTTATCACCACACTACATGCCTATTCTATAAATACAGTGCACATTCACACTAGCCTGGCTGTGTGAGTTGTATCCATACAATGCCCAGTGCAATGGAGCCCCGTTCCATGACGAGGGCTCCTAGATGCTAATACTCTTCTTCCTTCTTTCCACTTCCCTATTCAGGGTTGGCAACCTTTATAGACTTCTTCCAAACCCATGACCATGTGTCTGCCTTTGGTGCAAACTGATCTTACTAAGTTCTGCTTATATCTGGCCCATATCAACAGAAGGGCCATAATGGGTCAGACCAAAGGTCCCTCTAGCCCAGTGTCCTATCTGCTGATAGTGGCCAATTCCAGGTGCTCCTGAGGAAATGAACAGGACAGAATAATCATTGAGTGGTCCACCCCTTGTTGTCCAGTCCCAGCTTTTGGCTGTCAGGGATTTAATGACACCCCGAGTGTGTGGTTGCATCCCTGACCATCTTGCCTCATAGACATTTTGATCAACCTACCCTTCTTAATGTATCTGATGTTCCGAGTCTTTGGCTTCTCCTTGGGTCATCTTCTATTCACAGTCATTGTAAGGGCCATCCTATGAATATACCTCTGGGATCCCTACTGGTAAGGTCCATGTCAACACAGCTTGACCTCTCTCAACTTGTGTTCAATGGGGCAACCCCCATGAGGTCCTTCACAACCTCATTTCTAATTCACTACTGCTACTAATGACACTGAAATGTATAGATTTCAAGGCCAGACGGGACCATTAGATCATCTAGATTAACTTCCTGTATTGCACAGGCCAGCTAATGCCACCTGTATGTATGCAACATCCTTTATGCACAGCCTGGACATTCACATGCATTTTTGCCCAAACCCAACATAATGCTACACACACATGTACACAAACATGCCCATATATGTCCTCCCCACATGCTAGGTATTTACAATACACACATGCAGCACAATACCCACACATGTGTGATGCATATGCTGTTGTATACACTCCCTCCACCTACACGCACAGACACCAACATAAAGTTACACATGTACATGGACACAAACACAACCAAAGACATTTTGATCCAAATGCCAGTCACATTCAGTCATGCCAAGCCTAAGGAGTTGAAAAATTGTAAGCCAGATCCCCGCCTCACTGCACATGGGCATACATAATGGTGGGTCCCATTTCTTTGCCTGCTGCCTTGGAGCCTGGAAAGTGGGAGTAAGGGGAGGACCATAGCATAGGCACATCCTCCAGCTAGTTAGTTCCCTTCTCAATCAGGAATAGCTGCCCTGGGATAAGCACCTCTATCCCACTAGAACTGTGTCCACACAAGCAGGCACTGTGGTACTTTAAGGAGCCTGGAGCTCTTAGAGCAGGGCAGCTTTGGAATGTGGGCAGGCACTAGTCAAGGAAAGCTGCCCCAAATACGATGAGACTCTCAGTGAAACCTTGGGAGCTTGTGACTCCGGGAAATTCCCCAGCCCACAAGTGTCCCAAGTTCTGAGGCAAGTCTCCACCCCCCCCCCCCCCAACTTGTGTCCACAGTGCCGGCTGCCCGGGGAGCTTAGCAGTCTACCCCAGCTAAGTGGTGCATGGGAGGCAGGGGGCACGTCATGGGAGGGCAGAGAGGCTGTGCCATGGAGAGGACGGCCATGCCACGTGGGGGAGGCTGTGCTATGGGGGCAGGGATGCGGTTACCATCTCCTTGCGCAGCATGGCCAGCGCTGAGTCCAGGTTGGCTGGTTTGCTCCGCAGCAGCTTCTCGGAGGCAGCTCGTGATTTGCTCAGGTCGTCCTGGATCCGTGTCTTCTTGCTGTACACTTTCTCAATCTCACGCCATGAGCCGCCACTGGAGTTGAGGATCCCGCTGAGGCCCTTGGGCAGCGGGGGGAGCCCTTCAATGGAGCAGACGTTACCCCCCAGGCAGTCCTGGGGGGGCTGGAGGCCATTCATCGTGGACAGGAGATGGGGAGGGAAAGAAAGAAAAAGAGAGAGCCCCCCAGGCAGATAAGCTCAGCCTGTGGCAGAGAGGTGCGTCCGGGCTATACAGGTGTCCAGTTCTCTCTGTCCCTGTCCAAAGCCTAATTCTCAGCGGGGAGGGTCCTTCTACTAGGTCCCCACACACTGTCTTTAGGGGGCATCCACGATCGAGCTAACTATGCCCCAATTCGACCGTCCTAGCTGGTAGCTGCCCCCACAGCTTTCTAACAGGCCGATCCCCCCGTCAGCCAGCCCCTGCAGCGCCCAGTCCGGTGCTGATCTAGCTCAGGGCGGGGGGGGGGTGGGTCACGCTAGCTTCACTCCCTCACCCCTGGGGGGCTAGGAAAGGGCCGGCCGGATCATTCTGTGCTCCCGCCCAACGCTTTCGGCTAACCCAGGATCTCAGGACAGCTCATCTCGAAGCCTCCTTCCCCTTCCACCCGCTGCCATCCGCGCTGCTCCGCTTCCCGGCTCGCTATTTTCCGGTCTATTTTTCCATCTGGTGCCTTTTTCCTGCTTCTTTGTTCCGCGGGCTTCTGGCCGCGAACCGCCCTCTGCGGAGCTCGAGGGGTGGGGGCGGCTGGAGCGATGGAGAAACCCTTCGCAGGCGGACGAGCGCGGGGCTAGCAAGCCACGCTCCCAGCGGCTCGGGGAGCTCGGATGTCCGCTCCGGCCCTGCAGCCCTTGGAACAGAGACAGACAGACGGACAGAGGGGGCGTGGCAGCCTGACAACAGCTGATGGGTTCCCTAATCCGTCCCCCGAGCCGGCTCGCCCTTTGTTTGCTCTGCCTGCTGCTACCACACCCCACCTGGTCCCTTTCAGATCCCCCTCCCCGAAAGGGGCAGGCCGCCTCGGGCTTAAAGGGGCAACAGCGGCTGGGACACAAGGAGACCCCCTCCCGAGGGCAAACAGGGCTCTGGCTCCTCAGCGAGTGGCCTAGCAAACAGATCCTCCCCGTCTCCACCAATAGGCTCTTTCCAGGTCTGCGGTGGGGCCCACTGGCAGGGAAGGCCAACCCTGGGATGCTAATCCTCTGGCCAGACGCCTGGAGGGTGCGGAAAGCCGCTTAGCTGGAGAAAAACAGTGGCCTCAGCTAGCAGCAGGGCTGGGGGGAAGGGGCAGATCAGACATGTCCCCAGGGGCCCGTCTAGAGTGCTGGGTTTGTGCAGCCTGCTACCCTGGCATCTATGCTCTACCTCTCTCCTCCTCCATCAGGTAAAAAAAATATACCGGACAGCTAGGGATGATGGGCTCTATTGCTACCTCTGGAAGGGAAACTAGGGGGTGAGAGCAGGGGCAGGGACGAGGGTCAGGACTCTATCCTTGGCTCTGGCACTGACTTGCAGTGTGGCCTTTGGCCCCTGTTTCCCAGCAAAGGAAAACTTCTGTTGGCTGTTTCCACTGCAACATTCTGAGGAGTGGGGCTCTCTCTCTCTCTCTCTCTCGGTAGGGCGCCCCACCCAAAAGGGTGCAGTCTCAGCCCGGGCAGCACCCAGCATGGCAGGGGCCCTCCCCTCTCAACAGCAGTCTGGGCAGCTTAGTGGCACTGCTTTCCAGTGTACCAGGTGGCAACTGCTAAGGCAGAGCAGGGAGCTGAGTCCAGCCTTATGGAAGGGGAACCAGCTCCGTAGTCCAGGGAGGTAATTAATCTGGCTTTGGACTGGGCAGCCCTCTTTTTTGGGGGGGACTGTCCCCCATCACTACTGAAGCAAAACTGGACAATGTTTTATTGGGTGCTGGACAGTGAATGCCCTTCTGAAGAGCCACTCAATCTCAACCTTGCACACGCAATGTGTGAGGTCTGGCCAACATGTGTGGGGGGCAGTGTTCTTTGTAAGATGTGCTCTTGTGCGCCCGCTCAGGAAAGATTCAAAGGCTGCCCAGCTGATTAGCAGAGTGCCCACATCTAGGTTTTGTTTCTATTGATGAAGCACATGCCTCCGTTCACATAAAAATTTTTTCCTGCACATGGATGGAAAAGATTAGAAGGAACATTGGTGGGGGCACATTCCATTCTGCAGGGCAGGTGTACTCTCCATCCCACCCTTCACCTCTTCCATATGGGGCTGGGATGAAGGCTGTGGTGCTGGGAAAGAGTGTGCATATATGTAAAGGTGAGTCACAAAATAATTCAAAATGAAGCTGTTGGCTCCCCTGAGTGACCAGTGGGGGAGTCACATTGCACTTAAAAAAAATCAAAAAAAGCAAAGAAAAAGCTCATTGAACTGTGTGTTCACATTTTACTGTGAAGTTAGGCTGGATAATTTCAAGTCAGACCTTAGTCAATTTCAATGTCCACATCTCAGACCACAAGGTGTAGGGCCTGAGGGTTGCACATTGGGCATGACAATGTCCTGATCTGAAATCCCTTCTGATTGGTGTGGAGATGCAGCAGCCTCTGAGGTGGGGGCTGTTTATGCAGGGGTTGCTTTCCTTGTGCTGAGATCTGGGGTGGGTGGGAAGGATGTTTACACAGGAGTCCCTCATCCAGTAGTGAGAATGTGGCTGTCTCACTCACTGCTTAAAATCTCCAACAGGAAGCAAAGGATTTCAATGCAAGGAAGAATGTAGGGAATTGTGATTGTTGGTGAAACTCCAGTGGGATATTTATTGATCACTTATGAAGGGGTGATCACCCCATAGCAGCCCCTCCCCACTTCCTGCAGCAAAGCATCCCCTAGCCCTATAATTGAGCATTTGGACCAGTACTGGCTACTGCTGGAGACAGCCTCCTGCTGAGCCCCCAAGTCACCACAGCAACCTCCTAGCCACCCCCTGCTGATTATGAGTTCCATTATGGATGGACAGGGCATGACAGCCTAGGCCTACAGGATCCTAGCTGCATAGTGGTTGTCTCAATATTATAATAGGCCTGGCAGATGCCTGCTCCATGGCCCCTCCCACAGCTGCACAGGCGAGACCATGAGACAATGGAACAAAGAATGGGCTGGCCCCATCTGCTCCTCCCACCCAGTATCTTTTCCTCTCACCCCAGAACAGATCCATGAACCATCCAGCTCAGGATCCCCCCCTCTCCAGGTTAGATCCAGTCTGGCATCCTTGTGGATCTGATGCTTTGACAACCCAACCCCAAATTATCAGACTAGTCTTGCCCAGGATTTTGGAGTTTTTAATCAGAATCTACAGACAAAGAACCGGATCTTTGTCCAGCCGAAGGGGGCTGGCGAAACAGAGTCTCGGAGGAGGGGGAGCATCCTCCTTCCCCTCCACCCCCGGCATGGCTGTGCCAGGTGTAGTCAGCATTCCGGGACCTGGTCACTGCATTGAGGAGGCCTCCACAACTCACTGTGGGGTCAGCTCCTTGAGGCATTTCAAGGACTCAGCACAGGAGCGGATGAGGCTACACAGCTGGAGGCTGAGCTCGATGGAGATGCTGTGCTGGAGCTCCTGGGTGGCCCAGACGAGCTTCCGGAGGATGGCATCCTCCGCTGCAGCCAGGGGGCTGGCAGGCAGGGCAGGCTTTGGGGCAGGCTGGGCCTGTGGTATGGCAGCTGCAGTGGCGGCAGTTCGGAGTCCTGAAGCTGCCCCCTCACAATGTTCTGGTCGTGGCACATGGAGCTGCTGGTGAGTGGCTGGGAGGTACCCAAGGGGCGTGGCCTCCTCTGCAGTGGAGGCCAGCTGGTGCTCACGGACCTGGGATAGTGCAGCCTGGGCATTCAGTGCTGGAAAGAGAGAGGACAGATGAGATCAGATCTGCCAGTACCAGAGCTGCCTCCAGCGCCAGCAGGATGCAGAATGGGGTGCAGTCACAGTCCACAGCTGAAGTGAGGGAGGGCAGGCAAGCCACAACACCTGGGATCTGTTCCCAGTGCTGCCACTAAACTTGAGCAAGTCCCTTCCCCTCTCAGTGCCTGTTCCTTCTCCATCCTGGATCTGCTCAGTCTATGAGCTTTTCCAGGCAGGGTCTTTCTTTCTATGGCTCTGTGCAGTGCCTGGCTTTACAGAGCCCAGATACCAGGTGGGTTCTATGCAGTGCCCAGAATTAGATAAGAGTGGATGAGAAGGGAATGCCTTATGTCTAAAGCTAAGATTTAGTTATAGGCAGGGCTCGCCGAACTGTGGCGAGCCCCGCTCACCAGCCGCGCTGTCCAGTGATCTGTGTGTGTGCAGATCGTTCTGTGCATGCGCAGATCGCCCAAACCCGGCTCTTACGGGTTACAATCTACTCGCCATAGGCGAGTAGATTGTATAATTTGTCGAGCCCTGGTTATAAGTATTTTTAATAAAAAAACCATGGATATATCATGGGCAATAAACAAAGATTCATGGCCCTGTGACCTGTCCATGACTTATCTTGTATGTTCTGGATGGGAGCTCGAGGTGCCCACTGATGCTAGGATGGCTCAAGGACACCTGCTGGTGCTTGTAGTGGGAGATCTAAAGGTGGCTTCTGGTGCACCCACTGGTGCAGGCAGGGGATGGCCTAGCACTGCCACAGCTACCGGGGGAGGGTGTCCTGGGACTGCTACTGTTGCAGCGGGATCGGGTGGGGGGGGGGGGAGAAGTACAGATGGCCCTTGTGCTGCCTGAGCTTCTGGGGTGGCTCTCAGGTCAATAGCACGTGCCAGCTGCAGAAGTTGCTGAAGTCACAGACTTCTGTGACATGCTTTCCGTTTTACCAATGTCTCATTCCCTGGCTTCTGAATCAGCTAGTTCCCCCATAATTCCCAAGTCACTCCAACCCCTCCCTGGCAGACAGCATGATGCTGGGAAGGGCCATACCTGGGTTGTCCTTATCGATGTCAGAGTTGAGCTCCTGGCAGGCCACACAGTAAAGTTTCCTCTGCTTGTCTTGGAGCAAGATGGTCTGCAAAGGGGAGACAGACTAGTGTGGGACTTCAGGGCATAACAATAAGAGAGAGGATTGGCCCAACTTGGGGGAAGCAGTGACACCAAAGCTGCTCTCTATCTCTAATGCAGAGGCAGACTAGAATTACCCCTAGGCTTCTAATGAGGGAGAGGGAGCAAAGGGAGGAGGTGAATCCAATAATTCTCTCTCAGAAGGCTGGGAGCCCTGTTGCATGGAAGGGACTAGAATTCATGACCCTGAAGTGGAGCAGCTTTCCCAGCAGCCTATGCTGCTCTACAGGGGAACACAATGTATATGGATGGGTGGAATAGGTAACATGGGAAGGGGAGGATCTCATACTGGGAGTGGAGGGAACTCTTCCTGGGTGATGGAAGCTCCCATTCCAGAACCACTGAGCAGGGCATTGAGATCCATTCAGCTCACTATGCCTCCCTTTCTCCCAGTCAGATGCACAGGCCCACTTAGATTAGTATCCAGCCCCCCTGGCTGCTAGAGCAGACCAATGGGCCCATCCAAACCAGTATCCCCCCTGGATCAGACCCACAGGCCCATGCACATGACAGGTCTGGCCCAGCCTGCTCCCTATAAGGTCCCAGTACACTCAGGCATCAGTCCAGGTTAGAAGAGATGCAGCTGGCCATGAACACTACCTGCACAACTAATGATGGATAGCTGGGGGACCCCCACCGCCCTCTGCTCCTGCATGGAGCACAGTGCCCTCTATTGGGCTCCCTGCACGGGCCCCAGGTCATACCCCACACTCTTCGCAGCACTCCCCCAGCATGCGGTATCCCTTGAGCAGGTAGTCGCCCATCACCCTGCTGATCTTATCCTGTCGCTCTCTCCGTGCCTGGATCACCTTCAGCTCTGCCTCTGAAGGTGGCTCCCAGTTCCCATCATCGTTGCCTGAGGGAGGATACAGGAAGTTGGCAGAGCCATCGCACAGCAGTCCTTGCAAGCTGTCAGTGTAGTGACCCTGCGCCCGGCCCCGAGAGGGAGCCACTTCAGCGACGGGTGCAGGGGGTTTCTATTGAATCGCTCGCGCAGCGCTATGCCTGCCTAGAGCGGTGCCGCTGTGCCCAGGAGAGGCTGAGCTGGGCTGAAGCCGTAACATGGGGCTGCCCCCCTCTACTGCCAGATGCCCCCAGCCCTGGCTCTGCTGGGGGAGTCCCACGGACCCAGCTCCCCTCCCTCAGCCCTACGCCCCCAGCCGCACCCGCCCCCTCCGGCTGCCCCAGGCAGCTCCTACCCCTGCCCCGCCCCCAGGCGGTACCTGTCGCGTTCAGGGCCATGCCGCTTGGGACTCCCTCGCTGCTGCGCCGCTTCAGTCCCAGCCCCTTCCTGCTTTGGCCGGAAGTACCTTCACGCAGGGTACCCAGACTCAATGTAGTGACGGAAGTGACGTTTCACGAAAACTGGACAGGAAGTGCCAACCCCGAGCAAGGAGCAGCTCTAGCGTTCCGCGCACTTCCTGTTCCCACCCTCCCGGCCTGGAGACCGCGCGTTCCAACCGGAGGGAGCCCTGCTCCGCTCCCACCTCCGCGGCGGGAGACTGGTCCCGGCCTGAAGCGACCGCGGTCCTCCCTTCCCACCGCCGGCCTGCAGGCCGGGGAAAGGCCAGTTCCAGCCCCCAGCCCAAGACCAACGGGAGCCAGGACGCCTAGGTTCCACCTGCAGCATCCAGCCTGCTGGGACCCCCCCCCCGCCCTCCAGTCCCACCACCTACAGCTGGGCTCGGTCACTGCCCTCCAACAGCTCTATCTCCACAGCCAGAGGGCACCCCCACAGGACACCACACTGCAGGGAGCACTCAACCCTGCAGGAGCTAGGCTGGCTCCCCGTTTTAGTTGCCAACTCTCCAGAATTAGCCTGGAGCCTTCGTGAATTGGCCTCAATTTCAAGGTGACTACTGACAGCAATCCAGGAGCTTTTAATAGAATATTGCAAGAAACTGAGATGATGCCATGTCAGGGGAAAATAATCTTCTGGAATAGCTTCAGTCAGAGTTGGCTATACAGAGTTGTACTCCCCCTCAGTGTTTGTATCAGCTTGTTTGTAATCAGTTGTATGACAAGGAGCGAGAGAGTGGTGATCATTTAGTGAGAAGGAACTGAAGCAAGACAAGGGACCCAAAGAAAAGCAATTATTTAATTGCCTCTACACTGATGCTATGAGCCTGCATAATAAACAAAATGAAGTGCAGTTGCTCATTGATGAGTAATAATGTGCCCTAGTAGGTATTACTGAAATCAGCTGGGATGATTTGCATGACTGGAATGTTAATGAAAGGAGACCATTTATTTAAGGCTACCCATTAGTTCCTGTCTCTTAGGACATTTCTGGTAGATGTCAAGCCTTTATCTCTCTCGCCTCCTTTCTAGTTTCCTTGCTCTCGGGAGAGACTCTGCCACAGACTTTTGTGAATTCAGATGAATGATAGGACTGGATTCTCTTTCGCTGACATTTAGTTTGGAGCTGTTTTCCACAAAGTCTAATGCACCAGCACAGCCTGACTTTCCCTCATCAGTCAGAGCTCTTCCTACCCCCATTGTTGATGGCTTCCAGTACTGTGTTTCTTCCAAACAGTTTAGCAAGGAATGAAATAAAACTTCCAGGATTTTCTAAGGAGGCACATCATTTGTTGCTTATAAGTAGGTGCTCCCAAAAATCTCAGCAGCTTCTTTCTTATGAACTCTTGGATGCCTTACTGACTTTATCATCCCACAAGATCATGTATATCTCAGCAGTGTCCTTATCCTCCTTGAATGACTGACCAGTTTAGCTGGTTCCTAGAGGGAATTGCCACACTGTTTTGGACTGTCATGTCTTCACAATGCAGCTTGGTAACAAAAGCATAATGAAGCCAGTATGGTTGGCAGCATATTAGCCCACTGCAGCAGTACTGGACAGCTCTTCCACACTGCTTGCTTGCCTGAACTGGCCTTGAGGTTTTCAAAGCCACTATAGCAGTGGTGGGCAAACTAGGCAAGTGCATGGGCTGCATGAGTTGCCCTCCATCTCAGTGGTCTGCAAGATTGTTGTAACCAAGACAGTCTCCTGGGATAGAATTGTTTTGCTAACTGCACTTGCATACCTAGAATTTGCAGAGTTTGCCAAATGAACTATAGCAGCACTTTGATTGGATGCAGAGGGCGTGCATGGCTCTTGCAGTCAATAGTATGAGCAATCAGCATGCACATTGCTTCACGTGCCTTTGCTTTGTGTGTGTTTCACTTTAGTAATACTGGTAGGAAAAAATAATGTGGATGGAAACCAGCAGAATCTGGCAACCCTGCACACAGGCAACAGTAAACAAAATGTCTTGCAGGCCATACATAGAACCCTGATAGGCCACAAGTTGCCCACCACTGCACTACAGGCAGTGAGGCACATTTCCATTCTAAGACTATTTTAGGATAGTCTAATTCCACCTCCTGCATAGCACTCACCTAGTAGCTTCTGCAGACAGCTCATTTTGGACCGAAGGACTCCAACCAATGGAGAATCTTCCCTCCCACTCTGCAGGTCACTTCTTCCACTGGGGGAATCCCTCCCCTGGGAAATTCTTGCCCCTTAGTGCCAGTGTTAATTTGTGTGGCAACAGTTCCCAGCCTTGCTGGGCCCATGTCACTGCCTGTCAGAAACTTCTCCCTGTAGGCCGGGACTAACAGACGGGTACCAAGTCACCTCTTTGCCTTGCCATTGCTGACTTAAACATGAGGTTTTGAGCTAGCTGGCTGCTATGCTTTCCCACGTTCTCACTGAGGGACAGCCCAGAACCTGCTCATTCTGGTCAAGTCCAGCCCCAAGCCCACCCTGCAGAATGCCTTTAGGAAACAGCAACAGCCTCTGAGGAGAGCACCTCCAAAGGGGGGCAGATTCAATCGCCTCCCAGATCAGACTGGAAGAACACAGCCTATGAGTGTCACCTGTCTCTTTGCACTGTGTGTCTTGAAGACTAGACTGACAAGGGCAGTGGCTCTCAGAGAAATCACTCAGCGAGAACGTAGCCCATGACAAAATACAGATCACTCCCTAAAAGTGCTATAAAGCAGAAATGGGGGGTTTCTTTATCACCCAAAGAAGCTAGAGTACTGGCAAGAGAGAGACCTGGGCAAGTGATAGTAACCAGGAAGGCTGGAAGCAGCACAGACTGGGTAAAGGACGGACTAGGACAAGAGTGTACAGTCCAAGACCAGAAGAGATTATGGATCTCAAATGGGGGGTGGGTTGAGACCCCTCAGGAATCATGAGGTTACTACATGGGGGTAGAGCTGCTAATCTCCACCTCAAACCCCACTTTGCCTCCAGCATTTATAATGGTGTTTTTATAAAGTATTTTGAATGTATAAGGGGAGGTCTCACACAGAGGCTTGCTGGGTGAAAGGGGTCACAAACACAGACATCTGAGAACCAGTGGAGTACAGCACTCACCTGTCTATCCTGCACATAGCACAGACCACAGAACCTCATCCAAGATGCCTCTTTCCAGCCCAGCTATCAGTGTACTTCCAAACTGGCAGCCTTCTATAGAGCTGCCACAGGCTGGGCATGCTGCCAGGTGGAGGAGAGGTTAGTAGCATCTCATCTGGAGGCACCTGGCTGGCTGGATTTTCTGGGAGCACGTCCCCCACCCGTGCACATCCTTTGGGTTTGCTGGTCAGCTTCTCATTTGAGTGTGAGCCATGCTGAACTCTGGCAGAAGGGGAGGAAATGAGACTGCTGGGTAGAGGTGGGTTACTGCAAAAAGAAGGGCCCAGATCCAGCTTCTAAGGCCTTTGCTCACAAGAGCCTCCCTCTACAGCTGGGCACATGTGGGAATGCCACTACAGCTAACAGGAGAGAAGGAACAGTATTCATCTCCCAACCTGCCTCCCTGTATCACATGAGCTCACCCTGGAGCTAGAACACAGCTTTCAGAGACACATGGCCTGGATGTTGTGCCCCCCCAGAGATTGAGCATTCCTCCCCCCAGCCCCGAAGGAGCTGCCCTGCTTTGGAATCCCCCCTCCTGGCACACATTTGCCCTTCATTGCTAGTTTGACTTGGCTCAGGTTGGCTTCTGCCTGCTGAATCGCTCAGCCTTTGAGAGATCTGAGCCCTCCACTCTAAGTACTAAGCACTTTGGCATAGATGGGAGCTGCATTCATCTGACAGCAAGGATCAAACTATGGCTTGGCTGCTCTCACCTGCAGGTCGCTGAGATCATGTTTGCACCAGGCCCAAAAAACTTGCTTCTAAACCAGGCCAACTTAAACAAGCCCAAAGGACTGTGCTGGAGCCAGGGTTGAGTTGCTGGATGCTTGATAGGCTGGGTGGTTATGAACCCTATTGCAGCATAGTCTGATGTACAATACATTGTGGGTTGTGATGTGGCTCTTAAAGCAGCAGTAGGGTCCGCAACATTTAATAGGTTCCCGGCAGCATCCGGAGCAGGGTTCCATGGTGTTTAATAGGTTCTCACTTCATCCAAGTGATCTGGCTAGGAGGATGGCAATAATGGATTCTTGTGTGTAGTAGGTCCCATGCTCCAAGCACTGCTGTGCGCTAAGGCTGTGCCTGCCTCTCCACCTCCTTGCTGGCCCCGCCATCTTGGGGGCCTTCCCCACCTTCTGTGAGAGGCCAGCAAGGCTGCCAGCCATGCAAGTGGGTGCTCTGGTGCTTGATGAAGTTGGAGCCGTGGCTGAAGCTCTTGCCGCAGTACTGGCAGTGGTAGGGGCGCTCGCCTGTGTGGGTGCGGCGGTGCTGGGCCAGGTGGGCGGCGCGTGAGAAGGCCTTGCCGCAGTCAGGACACTGATAGGGACGCTCGCCTGTGTGCACGCGGTGGTGCTGCAGGAGGTCAGAACTCAGTACAAAGCTGCGTCCACAGTCGGTGCAACGATAGGGGCGCTCACCAGTGTGGATGCGCTGGTGGCGGATCAGATTGGAGCTGAGGCTGAAGGCCTTGCCACACTGCTGGCACCGGTAGGGGCGCTCACCGCGGTGCGTCCGCTGGTGTTGCAGCAGGTTGGAGCCGTGGCAGAAACTCTTGCCGCACTGGGCGCAGTGGTAGGGACGCTCCCCAGTGTGGGTGCGCTGGTGCTGTACTAGGTGGGAGCTGCGTGAGAAGGCCTTGCCACAGTCGGTGCAGCGGAACGGCTTTTCACCTGTGTGGGTGCGGCGATGTGTGGCCAGGTCGGAGCTGAGCCCAAAGCGCTTTCCACAGTCGGTGCAGGGGTAGGGGCGCTCGCCAGTATGGGTGCGCTGGTGCCGCGCCAGGTGGGAGCTGCGGGAGAAGGCCTTGCCACAGGCTGGGCACTTGTAGGGGCGCTCGCCAGTGTGGGTGCGCTGGTGCCGGATCAGATAGGAGCTCTCACTGAAGCTCTTGCCACAGTCGCCACAGTGGAAGGGGCGCTCGCCGGTGTGGATGCGTTGGTGCTGTGCCAGGTTGGAACGGCGGCTAAAGGCCTTGCCGCAGGCTGGGCAGCGGTAGGGGCGCTCACCAGTGTGCGTGCGCTGGTGCCGGTGCAGATTGGAGCTCTGGTTGAAGCTCTTGCCACATTCAGGGCACTCGTACAGCTTCTCGTCCAGCCGCAGAAGCCTGCGGGCCAGCCCAGGACTCAGCTCGTAGCTGCGCCCCCCCTCAATGTAGCGGCAAGGCTTCACACCCATCTGTGTCACCCGGTGCACAATGATATCACCAAACCCCTCCAGCCCCTGTTCTAGATCACCAGAGTCATCCAGCACCTTTGCGCCAGTGCCTGGGCTTTGGCCAGCCATGTCCCATTGGGAGCCAGGTGAGATGTCGCCCTTGGAGACCCCTGGCTGCATCTTGTGGGATGGCACCATCTCCGGGTCTTCCAGCTCGGAATCCTCTTCCTTCAAGAGGCAGGCGGCACAGTCGTCTGCTGGAAGACAGCAGAATGCAGGTGAGCATTGATATAGGAAAGAGCTCTGGGGTAGGATGGTAGGCAACAGGGCAGAAATAGTGACCAGTCAGAGATCAAGGCCCTATTTTACGGAGCAACCTGCCCCCACGCAAGATCACAAGAGCCTGTTGCACTGTGCACCGCAGAGGCACAGACACACACAAATGCACGACAGGCTCCCAACATTGGCATTGTTGGACACTGCACAGATACACAGTGAAAGAAAGTTCTTGGCCCAAAGAGCTCACAATCTAAATAGACAGAAGGGTGCAGGGTTAAACAGAGGCATCAGGAAGGAAAGGGACTTGCCCAAGGTCAAAGCTGGGGATAGAATTCAAACATTTTGGCTCCACACAACCTCAGATCACACTCCCTTCCCAGAGCCAGGCTAGAACCCAGGAGTCCAGGCTCCCAGCCCAATGCCCTATCCACTAGATTCCAATCCCTCCTTTTTAAGCTCTATATTATGCCTCACTCATTGGTAGCTTCCGAATAGACTGACCCAGTCACTCACCTACTCCAGCCTCCATTTCCTCCGAGCCCTGAGGATCCAGAAGAGTGGACTCCTCCCCCGGTTCCTTCTGCATCTGGATCAGGGACTCCTAGCCCTGTTTGGAGCAAGCAAAGGGATGAGGCAAGATCCCTTCAGAGACCATCTGCATGGGGAGCTCCAGCTCCTGCTCCCCAGAGGGGATATTGGGGAAAACTGGAGATGTATTAGAGTGAGAAAAATACATGCTGTCTCTGACTGATGTTAAGGGATCTGTGAGTCTATTACATGGCCTCTCTCAAATGCCCAGCTCCTGGCAGCAGGGGGTTGAATAAGAGTTGCAACTTTTGTTCTGAAAAGCTGAACTATCAATTCTCCTGAAGGGCTGTGTCTAGACTGCATCCCTTTTCCGTAAAAGGGATGCAAATTAGACACATCGCAATTGCAAATGAAGTGGGGATTTAAACCCCCCCACTTCATTTGCATAAACATGGCTGCCGCTTTTTTCCGGCTCGGAGCTTTGCTGGCAAAAAGCACCAGTCTAGACGGGGATCTTTCGAAAAATAAAGCCTTTTCCAAAAGATCTCTTATTCCTCAAAAAAAAAAAAAAAAAAAAAAAAAAAAAAAAAAGGAATAAGGGATCTTTCGGAAAAGGCTTTATTTTCCGAAAGATCCCAGTCTAGACTGGCGCTTTTTGCCGGCAAAGCTCTGAGCTGGAAAAAAGTGGCAGCCATGTTTATGCAAATGAAGTGGGGGGATTTAAATCCCCACTTCATTTGCAATTGCGATGTGTCTAATTTGCATCCCTTTTATGGAAAAGGGATGCAGTCTAGACACAGCCAAGATGCTCATGATTTCTAAGTCAGCCTCATGAGGTTTTTTTTAGTACTTGGTGACCCCCAACAACTCTAGTCTACTTGACCCTACTCCCCAGCCAGAGCTGGAATAGTAGTAGTCATGGTTCCCAGCCCCTCACTCATATTCTAGCCACAGAGCTATGGATGGAACTCAGTAGTCCTAGCTCCCAGTCTTGACCGCTCTAACCATCTAGGTTCCACTCCCATTACAGTGCTGGAAACAGAACCTAGGCACACCCATCACTCTGGGCACTCTCTTCCAGGAATCAGGTGAGAACACTCTGAAAACACAATGAAGGAAGCCTGGAGAAATATCAGCTCAGATCACTCAGGCTTTTGGACACTGCGGCCAAAAGCCCTGATAGAAAAATCCCACCTAATGAGGGGAAATTGGCCCCCAAACCTCTCTTGGTCCCTTGTTCCCTGGCACATCAGCTTTCTGGTAGTAGATGGTGAAATCATGGCAAGAAATCCCTTTTACCCTCCTTATCCTTGACTTCTAGGACACAACATCCCCCTCCCCAGATGTACTGTATATATGGAGAGAGGTGTATGTGAGAGACAGAAAGGCCTTAGGGAAGCTTTGATTGTTTTTAGTGAGACAGAGAAGATTAGAACCCAAATATTATAGGGCTACTGAAATTCATAAGGGCAGATTGGCCCAGTGGGCAGGTCCAAGATTCTAGCCTAGCTTGAGGTGGGGTGGGGGGAGGGATTATTGGTTAGAGCAAGGAGTAGACAGGAAGTCAGGATGCCTGGGTTCTCTCAGCTCCGCCCTTGACTTTGGGCAAGTCCTTTACTTTCTTAGTGTCTGTTTTCCCTCTTACCTCTTGTTCATTTAAAATGATAGGAACTGGGGCAAACTGAAGAACTGATCCTCTAGCACCTGCTCTGTGACACACAGAGAGACAATCCCTGCCCCCAAGAACTCACAGTAAATCAGAGCTTCTCACCGCCCCCATGCAGGCTATGAAAGGCCAATCCGGGGTACCAATGCACTGCAAAGGTTATTACAATATCTCCTATCACACTCCTCTCCAACATAGCTTGACCCTTTCAAGGTCAAATATTTCTGTCACCCTCTCAAAATAAACAATGCATTATATTACAGTTAGCATTGTCAGTGATAGATAATTTTACTTTTGATAGCAAAGTGGTAGGGGGGGGAAAAAAAAAAAAAAATCGCAAAAAAATGTTGATTTCAATTAAGGGATCACTGACCTGGAAAGGCTGAGAAACTCCAGTGTACAGAAAGGTGGGTAGTGGGGGAAATAAAGACATGTGGGCTATGTCTACACTTGCAGCTTCTTGCACAAGAAATATGCAAATGAGGCTAAGCGTGGAATATCGTCAAGCTCATTTGCATACCTAATGAGCCGCCATTTTGCAGAAAAGGCTCTTGCACCAGAAGGAGCTGTCTACACTGCCCCCTCTTGCGCAAGAAAAACCCTCTGGCGCAATGCCGTTATTCCTGAAAATAATCGGCATAGCAGCATTGCGCAAGAGGGTTTTTCTTGCTCACGAAGGGGCAGTGTAGACAGCTCCTTCTGCAAAAATGGTGGCTCATTAGGTATGCAAATGAGGCTTGGCAATATTCCACGCTTAACCTCATTTGCATATTTCTGGCGCAAGAAGCCGTGAGTGTAGACATAGCTCAAGAGGGGAAGGGACTTGAAATAGAAGTCCTGACTTCAGCCACCTCCTTTCCTCTTCCCCACTAGATCCCACTCCCCTCCCATAGCTAGGAAAGCCACCCAGGATTCCTGGCTCCCAAACCCCCTTGTTCTAACCACTAGACCCCACTCCTCTCCAGAACTGGGAATGGAACCCACAAGTCCTGACTCCCAATCCACTGCCTTCTCCACTGGCCTGTGCTGACCTTCATTAGATCTTTAGGGGTGCCTGCCCCCCAGGATATAATCAGTCCTTGTAAGAATCCACTGTATAAGAAGACCTGTGCTCAAGTGGGGGAGGAGGAAATAGGTTCAGCCCAACTCCTGATTCGGGGTAGGGTACATCACCCCGCTGCTGTCATCAGCTCTGTGGCAACAACTCTGAATTAAGCACAACATCCCAATAAAGCCCTTTCCAGAGACCCCATAACATTAAATTGCCCTTGCATGACAAGATAGGGGAGGTAACAGCTTTTATTACAAAAGAGAGGCGTTTAAGGTCAGACTTGAAGAAGAGCTCTGTGTAAGATCAGAAGTTTGTCTTTTGAAATTGATCCAATAAAAGAAGTTACCTCACCTATCACAGCTACAATAACCCTGCATGCAGAAATTTATCTCAACTACCCCAACAGTCCTGGGCACACATAAATCCAGCTCCCAAAGGACTTTACAGACCTTATCTCCTTTTCTGTTTGGAACACCGGAGGTAACTGC
Organism: Pelodiscus sinensis; assembly: GCF_052426305.1. Classification (NCBI taxonomy): domain Eukaryota; kingdom Metazoa; phylum Chordata; order Testudines; family Trionychidae; genus Pelodiscus; species Pelodiscus sinensis. The sequence continues at coordinate 16,026,431 of NC_143062.1, read as the reverse complement.
ACACACATGGCACCCACCACAATGCTACTGCCCTAGGAGTGGAGACTGTTTATGCAGGATCCCTCATCCACATCAGTGAAGCAGCCACCTCTGGAGTGAGGCACACAGGCTGTTCATAGGGATCCCCTGCATGGCACTAATAGACAACTGCCTCTAGAATGGAGCTGTTCATACAAAATTCTCTTACCCAGTGCTGAAATGCATATGTCACTGGGGTGAGGCACAGGGGCCGTTTATATAGGCATTCCTCACCCGGTGCTGAGATGCAGCTGCCTCTGCAATGGGGCCTAAAGGCCATTCACACAGGGAACCCTCGCCCAGTGCTGAGATTCAGCAAGCCCTGAAGTGTGTTACCAGCCACAGGCAGTGGGGCAGACGCCAAGCATTGGGGTAGGACAGGGCTGCCCAGCAGAGTGCTTGAGACAGACTGGCTCCATTCCGGGCCCTCTGGCCTGCATTCAGCACTGGACAGGCTTCTTGTCCCCGGCCCCTGTGGGGCTACTCCTGCTGGCAACTTACCTGGTTCTCCACAGTGCACGGGAAGAGGATGCAGGCGGGGTTGGAGGCCCTGCAGCAGCAGCTGGTTAAGAAGGCAGAGCGCAGCCTGCCCCCTTTGTGTAGTTTCCCCTGCAAGGCACCATGGGAAATAGCCAGGCTTTCGCAAAGCACTCTGGGGAAAGTAGTTCCTATGATGAGGGGAGTCGCGCAGTGATGGTTGCTCGGTTCCACTAGAGGCAGTTGCTATGGATGGAGGAAAAGGTGATTTCTACTGGGGAGAGGGAGGGGGCTTGCTAGAGGGACGGTGGGCACCGAGGTGATGTCTGGGGAGATGGCTTAGGGTAGGGCTCTAGGGAAGGTGGTTTCTGTGTTTTGGGGGAAAGTATTTTCTATTGGGGAGCAACTCTGGGGCTATGTCTACACTGCACTGCACTTCCGGAAAAAGCTATGCAACTGTGAATTGCAATTTGCATAGCTTTTTTGTTTATTTTTTCAGAAGAGGCTTTTCTGACATTTGGCCCATCTACACTGGGCCAAATGTCAGAAAAAAACCCTTTTTCAGAACAGCTCTTCCTCCTCGTAAAACGAGGTTTACAGGGATGCTGAAAAAGCGCATCTGCTCTTCCAAAAAAAAAAATTTTTTTTTGGAAGAACAGATGTGTTCCCTGGACATGGCAGTGTTTTTCTGAGATACCGCTGGTATTCTGGAAAAACTCTGCAGTGTAGACATAGCCTGGGAGAGGTGGGTTCTATGGGGGGTGGGAAGGAGGGCTTTGGGGAAGGTAGTTTCAGTAGGGAAGAGCAGGAATTCCCCCTGCAGCTCAGCTCCCCCATGGCTGTGCCTAAAGCCCTGCCACTGCACCATGGCCCCATCCCAACTTGGCTTGTTAGTGGCAGAGACCCTCAGCACTTGCCCCAGCAGTCAGGGGTCTGCATGAATTGAGGAACTGACCCCACTGAACTTTGCCCCTCAAGGACCCTTTCTGAAGCAGGCTGGTAATCAACATCTACCTACCCTATCCTGGATGCACAGGGCCGTTTCCTTTACTGGGAGCAATTAGCACAGGCTCCCTGCTCTCAGCCACAGTCAATGCACCAGTTACAATGCTGCAAGCAATCAGGTTTTCTGCCACTGCAGCCTGTTCCATTGGATTGATTAGACCCTGCAATTCCCTCAAGTAATTCTCTCAAGATCTCTATAAATTCAGGTCATGTCTACACTAGTGATCTTACAGCAGCACAGCTGTATTGATACTGCTGTGCTGCTCAGTGGTCTCCACTGTAAACTGTTCTATGCAGACATGGAGAAAGCTTTCCTCTCCACATAATTAAACAGCCCCCAATGAGCAGGAATAGCTGTGTCAGTGCCTGCATAGCACTGTCTACACCAGCACTTCTGGAGGTGTTAATTATATCACTCAAAGGGAAATTTTACACCCTCGAGCAACATAAGTGCTAGTGTAGACAGCTTCAGGTACACCTCACATCATTTCCCCCTTGGAGCAATTGGACCAGGCTTACTGCAGACTCAGGCTGGCATGGCTGCAGCAGATGACATGTACAAGCACAAGGGCTGGAAACGAACATTTTATTTTAAACAGAGTCCTGCAAACCCACAGACCACCTTTGTAGATCAGATGCAGATACAAAATTTGTATCTGCAGAAGGTTCTATAAATCAAACTTGAGACTGCTAGTCGTGAATCCACACTAGTGTAGAAACTTGGGCATAGTCTTATACTGTCTTAATGCAGTCCTGCTGGGTACAGACTGAGTTCCCAGTACTGTGCCAAACTGCAGTGAATTATGGATGATTTTGCACCATCATCTGGGAACCAAATGAAGTTAATTCTCACAATCCTGCATTGGGTCATATACTTTAATTGGTAGCTTCTCACTGGAATAACCTCTTGGCAATGAAGGGCAGGTTAGTGGCCATATAGGACTTGAGACACAGCTTTAGGTGAAAAGTCCACATCATCTGTGTGGTAAGACACTGCCCTTTGTTGAACTTAAGACACAATTCAGTCTAAACCACGGTTGACTGGGCTGCTGCAACTCATACGTCAATCTGCACATGACTGTAGGTTGTGGCTGGAAGAAGGGTGAGTGCATCCAGCATTAACACACTAGACAGGACCACTGGCTGTTGCTCTCCTAGCTACCTGATGGTTCTTTGACTTCCCTGCTGCAGATCTCAGATTAGGGGAGACATTTCTGCTTTTCCATGAAGAGCTGTCTCATCTCCAGTGTGCTGCCATAGGGTGGCCCATCTCCATCCTTAACTCAGACTATGGTGACATTTGTAGTCAATAGGATCTTCAAATCTTCCTTCTTTCCACTCCATTAAATGTGTGAACACAACATAAGAAGCATCTCTGACCACAGAATTGGAAAGTCATGGGGGAGAAGCACTGTAGCACAGTGCTCTTCCAGAATTACCTCCCTAGTCATTCAATGAATCCAGGGGATTAAACACTCAGCTCCTACATGCTCAAGTGAATTGTGCAGAGCTCACACCTTTAACCCCAAGCACTTGCACAATATCAGAGCTCCACAACCTTCCCTCCTGAGTAATCTGACCCCTTTTCCCATGTGAATTGTCATAATGGAGCATCTCATTCCCATGGGAATTGTCATAATGGAGCAGATCTGTAGGTCCATAGAGCCCAGCATCCTATCTCTATCAGCAGCTTCACAAAGTGGTGCACCAATCCCCATTGGAAGCAGTATTGGGGTAATTGGTGACCTTCTGCCCCCCTAAGCTAAGGGTCAATTCATGCCCTGAAACAGGCAGGCTTAGAGCCATTCACAAGATCTTCTTTATTAATGGTTTAATTCTAGTTATTTCCAGTACCCCTATAAGTATCTGATTTTTTTCAGATTCTACTCAGCTCTCACCTGCAGTGAAATCTTGTGACAATGTTTCCCAGACAAAGTATATGGTGTATATGTATGAAGTAGTATTTTCTTTTGTCACTTTTCAGTTTCTCTGCAATCTCTGTTCTTGTATCATGAAATGGGCAGTAGAGCAGCCCCCACCTACCTTCTCCAGTGGGTAGTCTTTCACAGGTCCAAGCCAATCTCCTCTGTCAAGATGAGCAATCCCAGTCTCTTCAATCTCTCAAGAGATTTCCCCTCCATTCTTGTCCCCCACTGTTTAAAGCCAGTTGGATTCATAGAGTTTAAGGCAAGAAGGGACCATTAGATACCAGGGATGTAAGCGAGTAGTTGACTACTTGCTTCCCCCCCACCCGTGCTTGCTGCCTCTGTATGAGAGGCAGCAAGGAGGCAGGGCACAGGAGCTGGTGCTAGGGGAAGGCAGCTTAAAAGCCACAAAGAGGGGCTGCTGGACCTGGCGTGAGCCCAGACCAAGCAATTCTGGCTTGTGCATGTTTGGGACCGCTGCGCCTCTGCATTATAAATGTAGTAATAGCTGCCAGGACCTTACTACATTTAAAATGCAGAGGCACAGCGGTCCTGGAGCGAACCTCCCCTTATTGACTAATCATGTAGAGGATACAATTTGATTAACAAAATACCCGTTCCTTAACATCCTTATTAGATACTCAAGTCTGTAGCAGGGCAGACAATCTCAGTTAACGATTCCTGGATCAGGCACCTCCCTTCTTCCTGACCTACAGCATATTCTTTAGAAAGGCATCCACACTTAAGGCTTAATGTATGAAAGGATCAGAATCAAACACAGAATTTCAGAAGTGGGCAGCCCCTGCTTTAGGAAGGATGGTTCAGGTAGCAGGTGGGGGCTCAGGCCCAAATTAAATTCTCTGCTCTGCCCCACTCATTGTGGTCAAGTTGCATTAAGCTCGCTACACCTCAGTCTCTCCCACTTTAACATGGGGACAAGAGTGCTGCCCTGCCACCAGGGATGTAATAACTACATTAAAAGATAGTGAGATGTTCAGACACTATGGTAAGAGGGGCCTACCAGTGTCCACGATAGATATACAAAGTGGCATTAATAATGGCTTGAGTATTATTCTCCACCTCATTCTTCCTTGCCATTTTCTCACAAATGCCTTATTTAACCTAATCTTCTCTTCCCACCCCTCTGTGAGACTATCATCCATTCCTCAGGCATTTGCAGCCTCCCATTATGGCTTGGCTCAGTCTGGGACACACTTTGAAATATATACATAAAAGTATGTTCTCATTAGCTGAGGGCTCTTTGGGGCAGGGAAGTGGCTCTCACTATAGTTGTTGGAGCCTTCAGGAGCTTCTCCAGTACAATTCCACTCCCTCAACCCAGCTCCTGCATGACTGGATTGTGTCCCTGTCCAGACTGAAGAGCTTGCCCTCAAACATAAACCTCTATTGCTCAAGCTGAACAATGAGGCTGCAGAAGACACAAGTGTTCCACACCCCAGGAGATGAACCCATCTGAGGCTAAAGAGTTTTCCTGAAAGAAAGAAAGAAAGAAAGAAAGAAAGAAAGAAAGAAAGAAAGAAAGAAAGAAAATAGCCAGGGCCCTCTGTTGGAAATTTTTATTTTGCTGGAAAAGCCGTGGTCAAAACTCCACAACAGATAAGTTTCTACACAAACACTAGCTGCTTTGGAAACACCTTGGCTACAGTCTAGTCTCAGAGGAGATGGGTGTGAACTGGGATTCAAAACAACTCCCTACATAACAACAAATAAATAAAGAGGAGACATGGGATTCTCCATCCACAATGCTGAGAAGAGAAAGGAAATAATATGAACTCTGAGCAAGTTACCTGGAAGACAGTGAATCCCCACCTCAACCCATGCACAACCTGAGCCCAGACAGGGCCAATGTGGAGTTAGGAGAAGAAAAGGAACTATGCTTGCAGGTGAGGGGGAAGTGTTCAAGGGCTGAAAAATTAAGAAAAAGATACAGTGGGTCACAACTTTACTGAAAACACAAGAATCTCCATTAAAAATAAAACACACTAGAGGCAGCCAATACCCGTCGCAGGCAGCGGGATGGTGGGGGAAGTAGGACAAACTTTCCTGTGTAATGGGAGCCCGAGGGTCCGCCCGAGAATACGCTACCTGAAAGAAAGCACAATACAGTTTCAAAGTATTTTGTCAGAAATAGCCATCATGGGAAAAAAACGCAGAGACATTAGGTCTACCCCAAGCTTTAGTATTGTCCACACACAGAAGCCATGCTGGTTTAAAGTTGGCTTTAAACTGGTGTAATGGGAGCCCTTGGTAGATGCTCCTATTCTGGAGTACTTTAAACCAGTCCATAACCAATTAAAGTGAAATGAAATAAGCGTGGTTTAAACAGCTATAAGTCCACCCACTTGTATCTCTTGCACTGGTTTCAGTAAACCAATTTAAAAATCATACCTTAAGTAAAATTGGCACAACAATTTAATGTAGATAGTGCTACATTTCCATGGGAGTGAGATCCATTTCACCCCAAAGTAGCTCCAAAACCAAAGGAGCACCTTGCCTAACACCATACATAAAATATGGCCCAGTTGATAGGGAACTGCACTGAGAATAAGGAGACTTGTGCTTTGTTCCTGCCTCAGGGTGAGAAGTGGTGGCGGAAGCAAGGAGGACCTTGTAAAGCTCCTGGTTTCCACTCCTGGCTCTGCCATTGAGCTATTGTGACACTTCGGGCAAGTCTTTTCTCCTCTCTGCACTTCTGGTCCTCCTCATCTGGGTCTATTTAGACTGCAAGCTCTTCAGGGCAGGGACTCTGTCTGCAGATCATTGGGCATAGTGGGGGTTTTATCTTAATTAGGGCCTCGATGTGGAATCACAACACTGGGCTCACTGGAACAAAATTAATAACACTTTCCAGTTTAAATAGCACTTTATCTGTACAGATATTGTCATCTTACCACCCATGTGCTCTTGTGGAGATTAATCAATGGTGAAATGACTCTACACAGGGACTTTTTGGAAAGTGAAGAAGAATTAACTAACAATGTGAATTTTAAGAGGACAAAACTGCATTAAGCCACTGTGTGGTTGCTCTTGCTCAGAATTAAAATGGCCTTACTTTGGTTATTTTAATTTACTTACAAAGTTAATTAAACCAAACTGAGGCCACTGTAGTTTTGAATAAGAATGTCCACCCAGGGATTTAATACAGTTTTACTAATCCACTTTAAAAGCTTTAAAAGCGTATTAATTAACTTTAAAAGCTAATTCACAATTTTCAAGTGTCCCTGTGTAGACAAACCCTTAGTTTGGTGTAGCATAACCTTCACTGCAGCCAACTAAAGCCCCACTTCACTTCTAAAAGAAAGTCTCCACACAGGGGTTTGATGTGCTTATATTTCACACCTATAGTTAATTAGCCTTAACCTCCACCAAGTGTTCCTATGTAGACTAAACCAAAGGGCTTGTCGTCTTCATTACATGGTAGATCAATGTTGCAGCAATTGATTCACCGGTGGTCGATTTAATGTGTCTGCTTAGATGCAATAAATTTACCTCCAAACGCTCTCCTGTCAACTTTGGTACTCCAGGACAACAAGATTAGTCTGAATCGATGGGAGAGCAGTCCCCGCTGACCTTACTGCATAGAAAACATTGTGGTATGTCAGCTTAGATGGCTGTGGGTGAGGGGGCATAGTGTAGACTAGGTCTTGGAGAGTGCCAAGATTAGAACTCAAGCCTCCCGGGGCTGCACTTCTTTCTCTAGACCACACTGTTGCTGCCCAGGTTCTAGCTGCAAAAGCCAATGGATCTATGCCTGCTTCTGACTGTGCACCATGTAGTAGAAATATTAATCAGCAGGGACTATTTAGTCCACGATAACTTTAAAAATCCCTGGAATTTAATTTTAATGCTACGTGAAGTCCCTTCTGTGCTCTCATTCTGGTGCCCTAAGCACTCACTCACATCCATCTCCATTCAGCAAAGCACATGCTTAAGTTCCACAGTTTTGAGCACATGGTTCACTGTCTGGCAGACCTAGGGCCACTAGCTACTACCATGTATATTCTGTTCATGACAGCAGCCAATGGCATCTCAGGAGGCATTTTGCCCTTCCAACTTAATCAGGGTGCTGATTAAGTTCCAGTAAGAGGTTATCAAACAGAAGAAGTGAAAGTCTTAGCTAATCAGTTTGTTGGGGTTTTATTGCCTTCAATGGTCACTCCCTCAACAACTACCATAATCTCAGACAATGTCCAATTTTGCACATCAAACACTAATAGGCTACAGAGCTGGTGCATTTGTAAACTGCCATTTACAGCCAAATCCTCACCACTTCGTTTGTGGAATATTTGATGGGCTTTTACAAGAGAGAGGTGAAGCTGCTATCAGAGATGATGTCAGAGGCAAAAGGTATTTGTTGATTCAACCTACATTGCTTGTCCACATTAATGTGAGTTGTTTTGCTCTGCTATACTCAGGATTCCCTCAAGCTAAACAACACAGCAGAAACTATCTGCTCTGATCGCTGCTAAAACTGGGGCGGAGGCAGGGGGGAACGGACGGACTAAATTAAAGGTAAGTTTTTAGAGGGATCTTGATATTCTGGAGAAGCTTCTGTGCTCTTGCAGTCTCTCAAACTTGAAAGCCCGTGTATGATTTATAAATGTACAGCCAGAGTGTCAGGCAACACTCTTATATAAACACCTGAGAGAATATATCACAGTTCACTTTGAGCCCAGTATTTTGTGTTTGAGTAAAGCACCTTCCAGAAAGGCAGCCAGGTGGGACTGGAGGCCTCAGGAGATGGAAAATGCACCACTTCCCTTTGGGAGTTTGTTCCAATGGTTAATCACTCTCACTGTGGAAAATCTATGCCTTATTTTTAATTTGAGTTTGTCTGGCTTTTAACTCCCAGCCCCTGGTTCGTATTGTACCAGTCTCTGCTAGATGTAAGAGCCCTTTAGTAACCAGGATTCTCTCTCCATCAAGACCCTTATATCAAGTCACCTGTTGATTAGGAGACACATGGGATGGGACTAGGATGACATAAAAGGGAGCAGAAAATCTTCCAGAATTTTCATTCCATTTGTGGTTTCTTCCACTGTCTCCAAATTTAGGAGTAAAGAGTGAAGGTTAAAAGTCAGAAGCACAGGAGGGGAGGGAGAAGATGAGCAGGGCTTGGGAAACAGACCCCAAAAACCTGCAACCCTAAGTCAGGCGTTTGGGGCAGGGCAACAAGTCAGTCCAGACAGATTTATGAAGACAGATGGTTAGGGTAGATAGCTTAGCTATGCACCTGTGGGAAGGAGGATGACCGCCAATGTGCCCAAGGCACTGGAAGGGACCTGGAGAGCACTGAGTGTTAGCAGAGTATATAAACGCTGAATTGGCAGCGAGGGAAAAGAGATGGTTCAAAGTTACACAAGTGAAGATTAGTCAGGAGTAACAGGATGGAGTTAAAGGCAACAGCAGGAGAAAAAACAGAGATAATACCTCAATAGAAGCAGTAATCCAGATGTTTGAGTTATTTGGAATTGGAAAATACAAAGCCTTGAGAGCATTCCTGAATAACACTTGGTGTCAGGGTAAACTTACTTCATGTTTTAAAATGTTTGCAATCACAAGGCCTAATAACTTAAGTAAACAGATTCTCACACAATCACATGACTCCAGGGACAGGGGCTTATATCACAAGACTTATGATACACTTGTGAAGGTTATAAGGGCAGGGGGGTGGGGTTTCCCAGGTGAAATATTTTTAAAATTAAAGCTTCCAGACTTTTTAAAAATTGAAGTCTACTTTGGTGCCATTTCATTGAAACAATGAAAACAGACTGGTTAACTAGACTTTGTTTAGTCTGTATCTACTGGCTCCCAGAGGCTGTAAATACCATAGGGAAAGATTTCTTCCATAAGCCTTAGTGAAATTTTAAAATAAAAACATTTCTATTCACTCTAGCATTTCGGAGATTTTTCATGTCATAAGGGACCTCTAGTTGTATGTGCTAGTCAGGCTTAGTGTACAAGAGGCCAGAGAACTTTATCCTGTTGTGCTTGGATTATGTTCAGTAAATTCCTGTTGAGCTAAACAGGGGTTTTGAGAAAGATCTGTAATCTCGATTTAGAGATTTCAAGCAATGGAAAATTGTAAAGGCTTGTTTTAAAATTAAGAAATGTTGGGGTCAGATCTGACTTGACAGCTGTCCTACTGATAGTTTCAAATGTTGTTCAGGAACAACATTTAATTAGCACTTTCACTATTTAAAGTGTTGTGCTATTTTATAAGACCCTTAAGCAGGAAGATCAAAATCTCTGCCAATTTTAGAGTATGCTGAAAGGTTAGCAGCATTTCCATGGTAAAAATGTGACTTTACCCTTTTCTCAAGAATAAACTGAGAATGGCATTTTGACACTTCAAATCCAGCATGTAAGTATGGATCCAGTCAACTTTTCAAATGGGGAAAACAGTGACAATCTCTTCTGACAGAGTCATTCTTCTAAGTGTAAATATAGTTTTTAATCTGGAGTTACTTTAAAGTCCAGATTTAGATCCTGTGGTAAAATAGCAAAGCAGGTTTACACTGACCCCATATCAACTCTCAGAGTGCATAATGCTTATCTCAAATCATCTTCATTCAACATGACAAATGAGCTGGACTCGTTCAACACTGGTGGTAGGGATTATTCTGAAAACCTCCATGCCCATCCCGGGTGAATGCACATTTGTTGTGGCTTCTTTGGGATACAAATACTCCAGTAATGTGGTAAAGATGCCAGGCTTTTACAGTAACACTACCAATGTGCTTTCACTGGGCTAAAGTTGGCAGATCACAGACAGTTGCTAGTGGAAACTCTGGCACATCTGTCTGTGCATCAAGCACAATTTATACTCCTGCAGCACATATGTCCTGCCACGCACAAAGCTCTCACCTCCGACTCAAAACGCAGAGTACCGCGCCCTGTCCGCGTATGATTCCCGCTCGAATCGCTGAACGTCGTAGAGGGAGGCCCGAGCGACCGACGAGACTGGAGACAGCTGACAACGTTCGTAACCATACGCATCTCCGACGGTGGTGGCCGCGGTTGCCGTGCGACGCAGGGGGCTTCTATCCCGGGTGTAATAGGTGGAGGACGCAGCTGCTGCAGCAGCAGTTGCAGCTGCAGCGACTGCTGCTGCTGCTCCCGGGGTTGGCAGCAGTGCTCTATCATAAGGGTCTAGGGTAGTAGTGAGGCGATTGGCCATGGCTGTGGTGGCGGCCATGGCTGTGGTTTGTACTTGTGAGTACTGCGCATACTGAGAATACTGGGCCATTGTTTGCTCTGCATAGGCGTCGTATGCAGATGCCGTAGCATAGGGCCTCACGCGATATCTTTTGTAGTAGTCGACCATTGCTCCATACCCATCATCGTAATACATGGTTTCCCCATAGCCCGCGGGGTAGGGAGTGCGCACCGCTCCATACTGCTCATTATAGGTTTCGGTAAAGTCAGGCACTTGCCCCGTGCGATCTACCGGACACTCTTTAGACCAGTGCCCTTCTTTCCCGCACCGATAGCAGCCGCTCTTGTCTCCCATCCCAGGTATCGTCCGAAGCCGACTGGTGGACAACTGCACGCGCATCCGCTTGCCTTTAAGAAACAGACGCAAGAATGGTTGCTATAATAAACTGACGCCACATGGAAAACCACAAGATTTGCAGTGTGCAAGAACCAAGTAACTCAGCCATCTCATTCCCTCAGTTGCCAATCTAAACTTAGCTTTTCCACAGCACTTACAATGGGGAAGGATCCCTACTGGCTGAGGTGAACAGTTTTACAGTAAGAATCATGCCAAGAATAAAAAGCAAGCTCTCATGAACAGTAACATTTCAATAGCATTAAGGCCTGCTTCAGAAAGGTATTTAGATCATGATCCAGATAGCTACTTGCCAGATGTAAATCTTTAGCTCTCTGGGGCTACTCACATACATTTCCTTAGTTCCAATCTCAATCCAAGTTTAAGTGTGCTCCAGACCAGATTATCAACTTCTTCCTCACACTGGTGAATAGCTACATGTCTAGGGACCTATATGGTCCCTGCAGATTCTCAGTGCTTCATGTTAGCATCTTCACAGCCCCACTGTAAAGTAGGGAAGTATTGTTGCTGTTGTATAGGAACTGAGGCACAGGGTTCAAGAAGCGACTTCCCCAGGGTCACAAGAGGAGCCTGTGGCCAAGTGAGGAACTGAATACAGGGCTCCCAAGTCCCAAGCCAGAACTCTATTAGGTCAGTCTTCTAACCCTGGGGAAATCACTGGGTCTATTCTCATGAGTAAGATCTCACCAAGGTGACTATGCAATTCATAGCCTGGCTCTAGACAATTCTCTCATTCAATCTCTGTTTTATGAGATGAGGAGATAACTGCAGGGGATATCATGCTTAAGAGTGCATTTCAAGAACCGCAATTTAGCTTTCACACATTCTTGGGATTACTCCCACCCTAGCCCCCGTACAGCTTGCATTGACAAGTAGCCGATTACTGTAATTCATGCTGTAGCTCACTCTTTCCAGGCCTGTAAACTACTCTTGCTGCTGCAGGATTTGTCACAGGGTTGCTAGCAGTGTTCACTCTAATTTTTTATGTCCACGTACGGAACAACTTTGTTATGTGCACCAATATGGAGGTCATTCCACACACGAACAGTGTGTGTTTGCGGTGGAGTAAAAGGGTTGAATGCAAGAAGGGGTTCAGGAATGAGGTACAGGGTTGGAGGATGAATGGCTTGGGGGCACATGATGCCCCAGAGAGCAAGGAGTATCCCCAGGCCTCTCTCATCACAGCAGCTCAGGGCCTTGTGAGAGGTGCCCCTCTACTGCCCCAGCCGGCACATCTGGGGGAGGGGCACTTGTCCCCCAGCTGCGGCAGCTCTAGTTATGGGCCGGTGGGCAGACGTATTTCTCCTTTGGCTGCAGCAGCTCCAGCTGGCAGGGAGAAGTGCCCTGCTGAGGATGTGCCTGGTTCAGGACTTGGGGAGAAGCATCTCTCTCTGCTGCAGCCCTGAGCCACTACACAGGGATTAATAGGCAGCTGGGTGACAGAGGGAAATTAGGCTGCTAGAATGGCTATGCAGAACCTCAGTTCTATGCAATGCACTTTCGGTTAGTCACGCCAACTGCAGCTTGAACAGAGCTTTTCCATTTAAAGAAGCTGCACTCTTGAATCTTTCCTATCAGCAGAGTCCAACAGGAAACTCATGCAACAGAGAAAACTGAATCTATTCTCTCTACTCTCCACTGGCATAATTCAGCAGTTATCCTGCAAGCATGAAACTCTGAGTCCATGCATGGCTGCATGATGCACCCAGGAAGTTGGGATTGTCAATGTGCTCAGTTCCTAGCTCAACGAGAAGGCAGCTGGAAGTCTATGTTTCGGCTTCTTTGAAAATCCCAGTGAATATGGCTAAACAATTGAGCTCAAAGTTCCCCATCTCCAAGAGGTAATAACCGAGAGAGGGGTATGGCAAAGCCATCTGCTCAGCTCCTCCATGATGGATGGGACTGATGGTAGTCAAGGGCAGCACATATTACTGGGAACAGCAAGTTGCATCCGACTAAAAGAAAGCCTCAGAAAGCAAACAAGGACAGGCAATCATGGTAATACTACTTGCAACACAGTTCCAATGGCTTTACAGGAGATGGATTCAGAGTAAGAGATACCATCATGCTCTTTGTTTTGTGTAACTAGGAGAAGGACAGGAACCGCAGCTTGGTAGGGAGGAATGGCTTCTAATCCAGTTGCAGTCATATGGCACCTGGCCTTCCACCTAGCTTATAGCTCAGATCATCTGTTTGAAGATAAAGCTACTCTTAAAGGTTAACTGAACTAAGAATTATAAGCACTCTCCTCTGGGGCTATAGAACTCTTAAGAGAGTGCTTTATGTTTTCCTTTGAATTTGCAGATGGGCTTTAAGTGGGGCACATTTCAATCTCAATGTAGAGTTTTGTCTGGATGGCCAGTCATTCAGTGCTCCAGAAAAGCAGCATTTGGACACTTTGTGGCCACATAATCACTGAGGGGAAAAAAAAAAAGTCTCACACACAAACAGTAGACTAACTACACCTCCAGCTATCTTAAGAAGCTCAACTACCTTCAGAGTGAAAAAGACAGTATAGTTCATAAGAACATAAGAACATAAGAACGGCCGTACTGGGTCAGACCAAAGGTCCATCTAGCCCAGTATCCTGTCTACCGACAGTGGCCAGCACCAGGTACCCCAGAGAGGGTTGACCGAAGACAATGATCAAGCGATTTGTCTCCTGCCATCCCTCTCCAGCCTCTGACAAACAGAGGCCAAGGACACCATTTTATCCCCTGGCTAATAGCCTTTTCCAGTGGACAGACTGGCAGTCAGGATACCTGAGCTCTGTTCTTGGCTCTTCTACTGACTTGCTGGCTCCAGGCAAGTCCCTTCCTCTTTATGTACCTTCTTTTCCCACCTTGCGGTGGTTTAGCGAAGACACTGACTCACTGTGTTTATAGTGTCTAGCAAAATATGACTGTGATGTAAGTAGGAATCTCTACTCAAACAGAAATAACTGTAGTGGTCTTTTTAACCTTTTAATTTCTAAAGGCAGAGCGTAGTAGGCTGAGTAGAGCTGGCCATCTAGCAGGGGAAATAGGTCAGACAATGAAATTGTGGCTAATGAAAAGCTATCCATTTGGAGAAGACAACGTAAGTGACACCAACACGTCTCTGGCTTGTCAGACTGTTTTAGGGAAACAAGACATCTTCCTAATTCCATGCTGCCAAAATTTATTTATTGGATGATATGGATTTCTGTCTGACAAAGATCATAGACTACTATACTAGACGAGGAAGGGACCTTGCGAGGTAATCAAGTCCTGCATGGCAGTACCTTCTATAAATCTAGATCATCCCTAACAAATGTCTGTCTAAACTGCTCTTAAATCTCTCCAGTGATGGAGATTCCACAATTCCCTAGACAATTTATTCCAGTGCTTAACCACCCTGACAGCAAGTTTTTCCTAATGTCCAACCTAATCCTCCCTTGCTGCAATTTAAGCCCATTGCTTCTTATTCTATCATCAGAGGTCAAGGAGAATAATTTTTCTCCCTGCTCCTTGTAACACACTTTTAGATACTTAAAAGCTGCAATCATGTCCCCTCTCAGTCTTCTTTTCCAAACTAAAACCCAATTCATTTGTGTTGCTCTTCTCTGGACCTCTTCCAATTTCTCCACATCTTTCCTGAAATATGGTGCTCAGAACTAGACATAATACTCCAGTTGAGGCCTAATCAGTGCAGAGTAGAGGGGAAGAATGACTTCTTGTGTCTTGCTTACAGCAAGCCTGTTAATGCAAGAAATCAAATATGTTCTAATGTATAGAGCATGTCCACTGAACTAATATGTAGACCCAGCACAAATCCAACTGGGTCCTTTGGGCACTATCACAATATGAACAGTTACTACCAATGGCATCAGGCCCATGAATGAAAGGGCCTAGCAAATGTTTAACAATATCTAACTCTTCAACAGAGCTTTCCATCTGTTAATCTCAAAAACACTTCGCATAATAGGAATATTGTTGCTTATAAGTGAGGCAGAGAATGAAAAAGTGGAACAGAAAGGAGAAGGGACTAGCTCGAAGTCTCACAGTTGAGTTGAGAATAGAACCCAGGTATGCTGGCTCGCAGCACAGTGTCCTATTACTGGGCCACTCCAAAGTCCAAATGGATGTGCCCAAGATTAAAATGGCTCTTGATAACCTCATTGGTATATATTGGCTGCTTGACTTTGATGCTTCTACAGAAGGATTCTCAATCCGGTATAGCCAACAAATGGCAGGGAGTCACTGCTATCCTGCCACCCCACACTGAGTGTGAGAGGGGATCCGATGTGGAAGAGGTTGAGAACTACTCTTCCAAGACATCTGAAGAAAATACTATAGTACTGAATGGACACTAACCACTTCTTTCAGGTAACATGCTTGGTGCTAAGCTACAATACCTCTTACCATCAGACAGACGCCAACAGACCAAGTCTCCAGAATATTAAGCCTGAAAAGGTGAGATGTACTGCTTGATTTTCCTACAAGTGTACTTGCTGGTAGAGGGTAGATGAACCCATAGTGTGAGGACTTCAGACAGGAAAGTCCTTAATCACTGCTCAAGCAGATATTGAATGCAGATTTTCCAGGGGACACCTGTTATGAAATTGCAGAGATTCAAAGCTACCACATATAGATAAGTGACCACCCTTTTCCTTTGCTCACATAAGTGGGTGACAGAATTGGAATTTTCTGTTACATTTTCATGAATTCTAAGCATGCCTCAGTTTCCCGCTGTATATTACTGTACATAGAAGTACACAGTACTGTACACACTGCTACGCAGTGAGTGCAAAAGGGTTAACTTTGCTCCTGGAACAATGCAGGAGACAGGAGAAAGAGAGAGAGAAAAAGACCTTGTTATCTGAGTAGAATGATTAGAGTAATTAAAGAACTGTTTGAAACCAACCCAAATCAAAAGGGTTCATAGAAAAAGACTCCCCAAACTAGTGAAGAAACACCATCTAACACAGGGGTGGGCAACATTTTTTTCAGGGAGGGCCACAATGAATTTTGCTATGTGGTCACAGGCTGGCTCCACCCCTCAAAGGGGCAGGGCTGGGGACTAGCCTCCCCCAAGTTGTCTGGGGCTGGAGGCTTTGAATTAAAATCACAAAGGGCGCACGGCTCCTGGTCCTGCTGCTACCGTGTGTTGCCTGGCAGCCATCCAGGGTTTCTGCATTATTTAAAAGGCTTGTAGCTATGGCCCCTGCCAGGGTAGCACTGTGGACATGAGCCATTTAAATAGGATTCTGCTGCCTGAGTCACCTCCTAGAAATTTGGTGGCATGTGCAGCAGGATATAAACAGAAAACTGCCAGATGCACTCTGCAGGCCGGATCAAAACGTTACTTGGGCCAGATCCAGCCCCCAAGGAGCATCTTGCCCCACCCTGATCTAAAAACAGGGAACCGCTGCAGAAGCAACGTGCACTCCAACTCTGTTGATGTGCCAGGGGACAGCAATAAATGGTGCCCTTTTAGAATTCTAAAGCTCTGTCCTGAGGGAAGAGGGAGGACTGGAGCCCATCACAGCTCGGCCAGCTCATTGTGTCACTGGCTCGGCCAGGATGCATTGTGGGTTAACTTCTGACTCCTTCTGCTGATCCAAGAACTTTCAGATTCTATAGCCAGATGACTATCACATGGTTACCTTGTTTTAAAAGTCTGCCTGTTGTCGCTGTGAATATTCACTGAAAGCACTGAGTCCTGAAGGGCTAGATTACAAGCCTCTTGCAGGAGCTGGGACTTGCTAAATTCATTGCAGGGGATATTTTGCAGTGCCAAAAGCCTGGTCTTAGAGTCTTGGAAACCACAGGCCTACCCATGTGGAACAGTGTGGGTCTATGGGACCTGGCACATTAAATGGGTCACTCCCAGGAAACTAGTAATAGGCTGGCACAGACCAGAATCTGTTACTACTTGACAAAATGTAGTGGACTTTTCTTGTGAGTGAGTGATGCTGAGAATCAGCATTATGTTTATTGCTCTTTGGGTACTGCTAAGCACAAGCACATCTGGCTCACCCAAAATCATGAGATGATCTGAAGTTGTATGATTCTTTCTAAACTAATACAGTTTAGAAAGGAGGGAAGAATAGCTCAGTGGTTTGAGCATTGGCCTGCTAAACCCAGGGTTGTGAGTTCAATCCTTGTGGGCAAAAATTTGGGGCAAAAATTTGTCAGGGATGGTACTTGGTCCTGCTGTGAAGGCAGGGGACTGGACTCGATGACCTTTCAAGGTCCCTTCCAGTTCTAGGAGATAGGCAATCTCCATTATTATATTATTTTGGATTCTTTTTATCAAACTTCTAGTTGGAGCCTCTCGGATTCAAATTGTGCAGCTTTTTGGTCTACAAAAGGGATGGGGGGCTCTGGTCTTGGAGGACACATATTGGTTGGTGGGCTTGACAGCAGCAGGTATTCTTTTGCTTGAGCCCGCTGGCCATGGTGTGGAACGCTCCCCCTCCTACAAGAACCTGGTGGTTCTGTCGTCAGCAGTCTGGACAATGCCACTTTGCCTGTTGAGTAGAAGCCCATGTACATCCCAAGTGAGCTGCAGAAGATGGCCCCAGGTGAACAACTGGCCAGGCCAGATGTGAGCTACAGAACTAGGGAGAAAAGCCAATTTACTGGCAGCTTGTCAGGAAAGTACACAGCCAGGTAGAGACTTCTAGCAATACACAAGAGAGACCTTCCTACCTTAGAAAGGAGAGGCAGGATCCTACAAGCCACGCTGGGGAAGTACAGCTAAGAAAAACTCTCATAGAAATATCAGAAACGTAGGACTTGAAATGATCTTAATAGATCATTTACTCCAGTTTCCTTTACTGAAGCAGGACTAAGTATCATCTGGACCATCTCCAATAGGTGTGCCCCATATCTGTTGTTAAAAACCTGCAGTGACGGAGATTCCACAGCCTCCGTACTTAACTATGCTGACAGGAAGTTTTTCCTAATGTCTATAAAGTAACTCTTCCCTATTGCAATTAATAGCCAGGGAAAAGACTGAAAAAGCTAGAGGTAGATGAGCTGAGGATATGTGAATCAAACAGCCATTTAACACACCAGAAGTGGCGTGTCAAGATAACCCGCGGCCCATTGGGGTTCTGTCTGTGGCCCATGGATCTCCTCTCTGCCCCTTTCCTTAAGCCCCTCTTGCACACTAGAGCTCTGAAGCCCTGCACTCCCCCCCACCCCTTTCAAAGAGTTCACTCTCAGTTCCCACTTCTCCCAGAGCTTAAACAGCTAAGAATTTCCAGCTCTGGGAGGGAAAGGAAGGAGCATGGAGGCATGTGAATCAGCAGGTGCTCCAAAAGTGCTGAGGGCGGGGGAAGGAGCAGATAATTGCAGGGCAGTGCCTCAGTTTGCAAGAGGACTGTGGAGGAAGCGGACAGGCCACATGCAGCTCACTAAGATGAAGGAGGGCCACTTGGGCAACCATGATTAGTAAATGGGCCGCATATCACTGCAATATATTTTTCCTTCTGACTACCTGTTTTTCACTGACACAAAAGCCAGTGTTTGATTATAGAAGCAGCTATGCATGTACTAAGCAGGCAATGCAAATGTCCCTGAGCTACATGATAGAGATGTTAGATATCGTGTATTTTAGTAATCGTGTAGCTGCAACAATTTTAGTGGTTACATGGTTACTAAAATATTCCCCCGGGGGCAGGGCTGGCAGCCAATGTGCTCTGGACCCCACTGCTGGGGAGCTCCTGCCACCATGTGCTGCTGCTTCTGTATCAGAGGCAGCAGTATGGAATGGCAGGTGGAGCTGGTTTAAAAATCAGCTCCCCGCACAGATTGGCTCCCACCTGCCACCCCACGCCGCTACCTTGGATACAGAGGAAGCAGCAGCTCCTGTCCATGGGGTATACAAGCTCCCCAAGAACAGAGGCTGCTCTGGCATCCCACCTACCCCTTCCTTCCAAGCACCAGCTCCCGTCTGCACACCCTGCAATGCTGCCTCTGTGGGAGGCAGCAGAGGGGGCAGGTGGCTCTGGAAACTGGCACATGCGGAAACCTGGCTTTAAAAGTCAGCTCGCCACAGGCATAGGCTCCTGTTCCCCCCTGCCTTGCTGCCTCTGTATCAGAGGCAGCAAGAGGTGGGGACTGTGTGTAGTAATTTGGATTAACCAATAAGCCTAGGCTTATCAGTTAATTGTTTAAACGGCTGTACACTAGCATCCCTACTACATGGCATTTACTATGCCACTGGTGTCTCTTTTCAAACCCCTCTCTGACAAATCCAATAAATCCAGACCTAAGTACGTGCCAGAGATATTCTATTCTGAAACAAGAATGAGCAAGAGCTATTCTTTGTCAAGTCACAATGGGGGACAGTGCAAAAATCTAGGAAAGTTACATATTTTCCAAATAAATGCTATTCCTCACACCACCACTCACACTCCCCAAATGCTACCCACTCACCAGCCCTACTCCACAAAATATTTCCTTGAAAACTCAGTCTTAACTGGCCCTGTGCAGAACTAGACCACAGGTGAAACCCCTTCCACCCTTTTGGAAAACTAACATTAAATTTGAAAACCCCCAAAGCAGCCACTAGGAGGTAGCATTTATAAGATACTGCTGCTTTTTGAAGGGCTTTGCTTTTAAGTTAAAAACTTACTTATAAACCCTCTCCTAACTAATACCTTAGCCAAGATAGAAGGCTATTATTCTAATTCTGGGATAGAATTATGCTAAGATCAGAAAGTTCAAGCCAAGGACTCTGACTGGGCTAAAAACAGTTTTACGAAACCTCAGAGGAAACATTTCTGCTACATTTCAGTGAAAAGTGTTTTTGGATTTGACCGTCATAGATTTTAAAGCCTGAAGGGACCATTCTGACCACCTGCCTAACAGACCAGAAAACTTCACCCAGTCTTCCTGAGTGGTATGGATCTGACACAGCCCATAACAGCATAAATCTAAGCCAGCTACTCCTCTCAACTGGTCCTGTCCCATACAAGCCAAGTTTTTGGCCTCAGTTTCAGTGATCAGGTCAGCATCTGTAGCATTGACACAAGCTACTTTCATTGTCCAAAAGCAAACAGCACGAATACTGGTATTAACAAAGATGAACGTGCCTTTTACCAACCATCGAATTGCAGGGCACAAGAGGAGCAAATATAACTTTGACATGTGGTTTTTAACCCTATAGTTCCTTCGAAGTGCTGATTCTACCAGTAGGAGACGCAGGGCAATTCTGGAGTTCATTTCCTTATGTTGAGGCAGTTCTATTTCACACATGCACACTTCAAAGTAAGGGAAAATTGACAGCTCACAGGAAAAGATTAAATTTTCTGGTAACAGTTCAATTAGCAACACTGGGGATCAAAAAAGACAATCCCACACCCAATGCAAATCACTTTCCTCCGTTTCTTCTTGTTCTCAGCAGCTAGATTTGGTCCCAACTTCCCTTGCTGCCCAGCTTCCTTCAGCCCCACTGCATACAAACTCCTACAATTAAAACAGCTTTATTTTAGTGATACTGGAACCAAATTTCTCCAGTTATAGGCCTGAGAAATTAAGAGCTGAATCAGGCAAAGTTCAGAGTCCAGCCAGGAAAGTAAGGACTGAGTCACACACAGAGGATGCCCCCTTTAGGAAGGAAGGATCCTACTCGGCATGTTTGGCTCTTCCGGTTTCCTTGGAACAGTTACAGTGATGGTAGAGAATGCAGGTCCAACTACTTCCTTCCTCCGAACTACCAACTACAGGCAGTCCCCGGGTTACGTACAAGATAGAGACTGTAGGTTTGTTCTTAAGTTGAATCTGTATGTAAGTCGGACCTGGCGTCCAGATTCAGCCACTGCTGAAACTGACCAGCGGCTGACTACAGGAAGCCCGAGGCAGAGTTGTTCTGCCCCGGGCTTCCTGGAATCAGCCTCTGATCAGTTTCAACAGGCTGAATCTGGACGCCAGGTCCGACTTACATACAGATTCAACTTAAGAACCCCAGGCGTCCCCAAGTCAGCTGCTGCTGAAACTGATCAGCGGCTGATTCCAGGAAGCCCGGGGCACAGCAACTCTGCCTCGGGCTTCCTGTAGTCAGGGCTGGTCAGTTTCAGCAGCGGCTGACTTGGGGACTCCTGGGGAAGAGCAGCTGGGGTGCTGCTGGGTTGCTCCAGTAGCGTCGCTCCTCGGCGCTACTGGACCAGTCCACCAGCACCCCAGCTGCTCTGCCCCAGGCGTCCTGATTCAGCCACTGCTGAAACCTGATTCAGCCGCTGCTGGTCAGTTTCAGCAGTGGCTGAATCAGGATGCCTGGAGCAGAGCAGCTGGGGTGCTGCCGGGTTGGTTCAGTAGTGCCCAGAGCGGCGCTGCGGGACCAACCGGCAGCGCCCGAGCTGCTCTACCACAGGTGTCCGGCGAGAAGCCTGGACTGCTGGGAGGAGGAGGGGGGCCCGAAGGGACGTACTAGCTGCGCCCCCCCCCCCCCCCCAGCAGACCAGGGAGACACAGGCGGGCGACCGAGACACACCGTGGTCCTGCCGCCCGGGTCCTCCGCGGCTTTGCTCCACGTCTCCCTGGTCTGTTGGTCTCCAGCAGACCAGGGAGACGGGGAGCAAAGCCGCGGAGCACGCCGGCAGCGGGACAGCTGCGGCGCGTCTGGGCTGTCCGCTGCTGGCGTGTTCTGCGGCTTTGCTCCCCGTCTCCCTGGTCTGGGGAGACGTGGAGCAAAGCCGCGGAGCACGCGGGCAGCGGACAGCCCAGACGCGCTGCGGCTGTCCTGCTGCCGGCGTCCTCAGAGGCTTTGCTTCCCGTCTCCCTGGTCTGCTGGTCTCCAACAGACCAGGGAGACGGGCAGCAAACCCCGTTCGTAACTGCGGATCCGACATAAGTTGGATCCGCGTAACTCGGGGACTGCATGTACCAATCTGAGGAAGGACAGACCCACAGGACCCAGCGCTATGCTATCTTCAATTGAGGCTATTTTATGGGTTTCTGACAGAAGAAACGCTCCATTCAAAACCCACAGGACCTACATTACCTGCCTTAAGACTATCCTCTGGTGTGATGGCTACAAGAATGGTTAAGAGGTTGCCATGCTGGAGCAGCTGCTTATTTCAGTTAGCTTGTGTTCACCACATCTGTATACTATATCCTCCTGCTCTCTCTTATCTTAGACTGTAGCCTTTTGTGTGTGGCAGGGACTGTCTTGCTAAAGTTTTGCACAGAGCCTAGCACAATGGGGTAAAAAACTCAAGACATGCTACTGTAATGCTCCATAACTAAGCAGGCAATTTAAGGACCCACATCATTGGATAATGCTACTCTATTAGGCTACATTAACTACTCAGACAATACTGAATCTGGCATTGCCACATGGCCCAACACTTCCATCTTCTTTCAGCAGTCGGAGAAACACTAGACAGAAGGGAAAAGGAGGGAGAGAGGAGCAAGACCTGTCTAGAAGAGGGGATGGAACAAGAGACAAGGTGTCTCCCATTTCCCTCACCGCACCTATCAGGAGTCTACTATTCACTCCTTCTTGTGGATTTTTCATCCCCTCTCCCACAATCCCACAGGGGGCGGATCCTGCAATGAAATCTAGGACTAGCAGCCTAAACATTCTACAGGACATAAGCAACTCAGGATAGAAGAAACAAACAATAGAATACTAGAACTGGAAGGGACCTAGAGAGATCAAGTCCAGTCCCCTGCCCTCATGGCAGGATCATGTACCATCTAGATCAGGGCTACTCAACTTTGGAAGCCCCAGGGCCACTATGATACTCACAGCACATGCTGAGGGCCACAACTTAAGTGCGGTTGCATATACATTCAATTATATACACAAATATATGTAAATAGCTTCTTTCACACTGATGGGCATGAATACAAAAATTAAGGAAAGACTATACAACACAGGCCCCATTTAAGTCAGTTCTGCTGATATTAATAAAATGCAATCTTTATCTGATTTCCACCCATATGTCAGCACTTTTAATGAGCAATGACAGTCCAAGAATTTAACTACTAAAACATATCAACAGAAGACCATTATATTGACTACTTTTTCGTTTTGGCTCCCACCCGCAGGCTGCAAACAAAGGGAACATGGGCCACGAAGCTCTGATCTAGATCATCCCTGATACAGTAAACTTCCAATAATCCGGCACCTTTAGGACCCAGGGGGTGCCGGATTATCAGATATGCCGGACTATCAGAAGGGGGGCTATGAAGGGGGTGGGGTGGGGGGATGCCACCCCAGACCTCTCAGAGCTCCTCCTTCCGATAGTCCGGCTCTGCCCTAGGAGTCCCCGATTCAGCCGCTGCTGATCAGTTTCAGCAGCGACTGAATCAGGGATGCCTGTGGCAGAGGAGCTGGGGTGCTGCCGGGTTGGTCCCGCAGCCCCGAGGGGCAGCGCTATGGGACCAACCCGGCAGCACCCCAGCTGCTCGTCCCCTGGCTTTCCCAATTCAGCTGCTGGTCAGTTTCAGCAGCAGCTGAATTGGGGAAGCGGGGCACAGAGCAGCTCCAATTGTCCGGCTGCCCTGAGCACTTCCAGGTTCCTGATGGTGCCGGACCATCAGGAGTGCCGGAGCATTGGATGCTGGACCAATGGAGTTTTACTGTACATATCTATCCAACCTGCTTTTAAATATCTCCAGCAATGGAGATTCCACAACCAGTGTTTAACCACCCTGATAAGAAATATTTCCTAATGTCCAACCTAAACATCTTTTCTTGCAATTTAAGCCCATTGCTTCTTGTCCTATCATCAAAAGGCTAAGGAGAACAATTTTTCTCGCTTCTCCTTGTAACACCCTTTTAGATGTTTGAAAACTAGTATACATCCCCTCTCAGCCTTCTCTTTTCTAAACTAAACAAACCCAGTTCTTTGTCTTCCCTCATAGGTCATGTTTTCTAGACCTTTAATAATTTTTCTTGCTTTTGTCTGGATCTTCTCCAATTTCTCCACATCTTCATGAAATGTGGTGCCCAGAACTGGACACAATACTTCAACTAAGGCCTAATCAGTGCAGAATAGAGGGGAAGAATTACTGTGTGTGTCTTGCTCACAACACTTCTGTTAATGCAATCCAGAATCATGTTTGCTTTTTTTGCAACAGTGTCACACGACTGACTCATATTTCGCTTGTGGTCCACTATGACCCCTAAATTCCTCTCATCAGTACTCCTTCCTAGAAGGCCGCTTCCCATTCTGTGCGCGTGAGAGAGATTGTTCCTTCGTAAGTGGAGTACTTTGCATTTGTCATGATTAAACTTCATCCTATTTACTCTAGACCATTACTCCAGATAATTTTGAAATATGACCCTATCCTCCAAAGCACTTGCAACCCCTCCCAGCTTGGTATCATCTGCAAACTTAATAAGCGTACTCTCTATGCCAATATCTAAATCACTGATAAAGATATTGAACAGAACCAGTCCCAAAACAGACCCCTGCAGAGCTCCACTTGTTATGCATGACTGTGAACCATTTAATAACTACTCCCTGAGAATGGTTATCCAGCCACTTATGCACCCATCTTATAGCAGCCTCATCTAGGTTGTATTTCCCTAGTTTATTGATAAGAAGGCCATGCAAGGCCGTATCAAATGCTTTACTAAAGTCTAGATATACCACATCCACTACTTCTCCCTCATCCACAAGTTGTGTTAACCTATCAAAAAAGTTAGATTGGTTTGGCATGATTTGTTACCTATCACCTTATTATCTTCCAGATGTTTGCAGATTAATTCCTTAATTACTTGCTCCGTTATCTCTCCTGGCACAGAAGTTACACTGACTGGTCTGTAGATTCCTAGGTTGTTCTTATTTCTTTTTTATAGATGGGCACAATATTTGCCCTTTTCCAGTCTTCTGGAATCTCTCCCAACTTCCATGACTTTTCAAAGATGATAGCTAAAGGCTCAGATACTTCCTCTATCAGTTGCTTGAATATTGTACGATGCATTTCATCAGGCCCTGGCAACTTGAATACATCTAACTTTTCTAAAACAAAATACAGGACTATGTAGCACTTTAAAGACTAACAAGATGGTTTATTAGATGATGAGCTTTCATGGGCCAGACCCACTTCCTCAGATCCAGGAAGTGGATCTGAGGAAGTGGGTCTGGCCCACGAAAACTCATCATCTAATAAACCATCTTGTTAAGTCTTTAAAGTGCTACATAGTCCTGTATTTTGTTTCAGCTACAACAGACTAACACGGCTACATTTCTATAACTTTTCTAAGTAATTTTTAACTTTTTTTAAAATTTTAACTTCTAAACCTACCCCATTTCCACTAGCATTCACTACGTTAGGCACCCCATCACCATCAATCTTTTTGCTGAAAACAAAAAACAAACAACAAAAAAAGGAAGTCATTAAGCACTCCACCATTTCCAAGTTTCCAGTTATTGTTTCTCCCTCTTTACTAAGCAATGGGCCTACCATGTCCTTGGTCTTCCTCTTGCTTCTAATATATTTGTAGAACGTCTTCTTGTTACCCTTTATGTCTCTAGCTAGATTGAACTCGTTTTGTGCTTTTGCTTTTCTAATCTTGCCCCTGCATACTTACATTATTTGCTTATATTCATCCTTTGTAAATTTGACCTTGTTTCCACTTTTTATACAACTACTTTTTGTTTTTTAGATCCTTTAATATCTCCTGGTTAAGCCAAGGTGGTCTCTTGCCATACTTTCTATCTTTTCTATGCAGTGGAATAGTTTGTTTTTGGGCCCTTAATAATTTCCCTTTGAAAAACTGCCAACTGTCTTCAGTTGTTTTTCCTCTTAGTCTTGGCTTCCCATTGGAACTTTATCTACCAACCTTCTAAGTTTACTAAAATCTGCCTTCCTGAAATCTATTGTCTGTTTTGCTGTCCACCATTCCTTAGTATCATGAACTCTATGATTCCATAATTACTTTCAAACTGCTCTCCACTTTCAAGTTTTCAACCAGCTCCTCCCTATTTGTTAAAATCAAATCTAGAACAGCTTCCTCCCCAGTAGCTCTCTCAACCTTCTGATATAAAATATTGTCTCCAATGCAGTCCAAGAACTTATTAGACAAAATGCAAAATCCTCTGAGGAAAAATGGAATTAATTTGATTGAACAGTGCACTGACTCAAACACAAGTCCTTTGTGGACTCTTAACATAGAATCTGGCTCACATGGTTACCTAGTAACACTTAATGTCAGGAGTGAGAGCTCACATCTCGAGCAGACCCTTCCCATATCTTGGCTTCACATTCAGAGACACAGCCTTGCCATCCTGCACTCCTACCTGACCCGCTCTTCAGGACAGAACCTAGCACTATCTAGTCCTAGGGAAGGCTGCACTTTCCCTGGTTCATGTTTCACCTTGGAACTCTGTGTTGTCTAGGCCCCTGATGGCCTCCACCGCATCCTCAGCCCGCTCCATATGCACAAAGGCATAATCCTTCACTATGTCACACTCGATCACTGGGCCGTACTCTTCAAACTTGGCCTGCAGCTCCAAGTTAGTGCAGGTGGTACTGATGTTGCCCACATGCAGTTTGGTGGAGGCTTTGCTCTTGTTTTTGCTGGCTTCCACGTTTATGCAGACACCATGCAGCTTGTGGTGATGCAGGTTACGGATGGCATCTTCGGCTGCGGTCTTGTCTTCGATATGCACAAAGCCATAGTTTTTGATGATATCACATTCCAGCACCTTCCCATACTGCTCAAAAAGCGACCGGATCTCTTGCTCTGTTGCCTCCCGGGGCAGATTTCCAATGAAGAGTTTCACCATTGCAGCAGAACCTGTGGGTGGAATACTTAAAGATGAGGCACTAGCACAAGTAACGATTTGACTCAGTTCCCAGGATCCCTTACTAAATGACATCAGCTGGGGGGTAACAGAAGCCTCCTGCTTTCAAATATTAGCTTTCAAGTTGCATTGGCAGACTTAAGAGGGCCACTTTTTAATTCAGCTAGTTATTTTTTAATTGTAACTAAAGATAAAGCATTCTATAATCATTTGGTGGTTATTCCCTTGAACATGGCCAGGAGAAAGTGAAACATCATCACCATGTTATGCAGTGAAGTTGCATTTGGGATATTCAAAGGGCATGCCTTTACTGACTGCACTATTATCTTGAGTTACTGTTTCAGCATCTCACTCAAACTGATTCTTTCACATACAGGGCTACAAACTCTAATCAGGTGTCAATGGGAAGTAAGCGTCCAAATGGAAAGTCCTAGCTTAAGTCACCTGTCTAAGATGACACAATAGTTGGTGACAAGGCCAAGGACAAGATTTAGGCTCATGCTCACTGGCCCCCATCTCAAAGGTGATCTTTAAAAAAATAAAAACAGAAAAGTGTGTGCATGCCCCTTTTTTGTCTTTTGTGACAGAAGATGCCAGGAGTGTTTTATCCTAAAAAACAAACAAGAGAAGAGGAAAGATTCTATTTGATATTTCAGGGAAATTCAGGCCCTGTCTGAAGGGGAAAAGATGAAATAGAGCACAGCTCCCTCCACCTCCCAGAGCTGAGATGGAAGTCCTGGCTCTCAGATTTCCACACCCCTTTCAGTGGACTGAACTGTAGCAATCTCAGCTTCAGGAGAGGGTGGGGATAGGCGCCAGAACCGTGTTGTTTTCCAGCTCTGGGAGGGGGTGAAGACGTTAAGCGGGGGCGGTGGAGCGCTAAGACTCTTGGCTTCTATCCTAGCTCAGGGCAAAGGACGGGCCCCCCGACTCCTGGGATCTATCCCAGGTCTGGGGAGATGGACGAAAAGGGGGAGGCCTGGGCCCCAGAACTCCTGAGTTCTGGCCTAACTCCAAGGGGATGGTAGTGGATCGGGGGCAGGGTCTAGTCACCAGAACTGCTGGTTCTATCCCGTCCAAGGCCCGTTTGCGGGGAGAGAGGGGACCGTGGCTCAGGTCTCTCACCAAGATCAGCTATTCTGCAGCCCGCGGTCTCGATGACGATAACAAAATGGCGGCGCCTCCTACTCACTCCACCCCGCCATTGACCTCGTATGTCCCCGCCTCATTTCTCCCAGCACAACGCTCTGATTGGCTGCCGGTTGCTATCGGTGAACTGTTATTGGACGAATAGAAGTGATGGGTGATGGGTACGACTAGGGAGTTGACACTGCGCGTTTCTCAGCCAATCGCGTTCTGATAGAGCGCAAGTTCCGGTCATATGACAGCACTGTAGCCAATCAATGCTGGCAGGAAGGGGTGGATTTTTTTTTTTTTTGCCTTGCTTTCGCTCCACGGACCGCTGGAGAGGTTGCGAGAGTCAGTGCGGGATTAATTTGATTGCGGCTGCAGACCAAGGATAGGGGCTTCGGGCGGCCTAGGGAGCCCGTCCCCTTCTCGGGCGTCTCCTGATCCCCGTTTCTAGGGGTGGCGGAGGTGCCCGCTGACAGCATTAGTACCCACTAGCTGGCAGGTGTGGAACGACTGGCTCGCACTTCGGGCCCCAGCTCGGAGAAGGGGCCCTGCCTGAGAGGCACCCTGGTTCCTGGCCTCCACTAGCTGTGCTGCTAACCCTTCACCCGTTTTAGGGAAATGGGGGTCCCTCTCGTTAGGGATTGAGGCCCCCGCTGCTTGAGGGAGGGGAGGGGTGGGGTGACTTCTGTCTTCCTCTGTCTCTGGTGTGCTAGGTGTGGGAAAGATGTCAGAGGCAGTGCTGCTGCTGCGGCGGGTCCGGGAGCGCAGTACTGAAGGTGCTGCAGGGGCCCGGAGGAAGCGGAGCAGGCGGCGCCGTTTCTATCCTGAGCACCGGGTGTACCGGGCCCGAAGCTCCTTCCTGGACCTCAGTGAGGAACAAGTGCTGCGGCGCTATCGTCTGGACAAGGCAGCGATTGCAGGGCTCTGCAGCGAGCTGGGCTCAGACCTGGAGAGCCTGACAGGTCGCAGCCATGCCCTGCCTGTGGCTGTTAAGGTGACCTCTGCTCTCACATTCCTGGCCTCTGGCTCCTTCCAAACGGCCACACGGGACACCACAGGCATCAGCCAGTCAGCCATGTCCAACTGCCTGGCCCAATTCCTGGAAGCACTGCAGCGCCGGGCTGCCCGTTACATTACTTTCCCAGTTCCAGGTGCCACAGCAGGGCATACTGAGGGCTGCTTTCCTGGGGTGCTTGGTCTGCTAGGTAGCATGCATGTGGCACTGCGGGCCCCCTCAGAAAATGAGCTTGCCTATCGCAATGCCCGCAACTATCACTCCATGAACATGCAGGTGGTGTGCGATGCCCGTGGTACCATCATCAACGTGGTGGCCAAGTATCCTGGCTCTTGCCCCAATGCTGCGGTGCTGGAGAACTCTGCCCTGGCTCGGCTACTCGATGGAGCCCATCTTGATGGGCTGTGGCTGCTGGGTGAGTTGGACCACAATGATGCTCTAGGGGGTGGGCAGCCATAGGCGCTTCTCTGATGGAGCAGTCTCCTAAATGATCCCATTCATCGAATGCAGGGATTTCTAGCACCTGGGTGGGATAATCTTTATCTCCATGTGATTTACAATAAGTAGGAAGGATGGTCCAGAGAATAGGGTGCTGAGTTCAATTTGCCACTTACCTGCTGTGTGACCTTCAGCAAGTCACTTCATCCCATCCTATGTCTGTAAAATGGACTTCTTTGCCTCAGGGGCATGAGGGTAAACTGTGAGCTGATGGCAATGTTCATCTAGAAAAATAAGAGCTGCAACTACTTCCAGTGTCAATAAGGAGTAGGCTTACACCAGGTGAGTACTTAGTGTGCAGGTACCTTTCAGTCTATCATCTGTCTTGTACTGATTCTAGTTGGCTGTGTCTACACTGGCGTGATCTTGCACAAAAGCGGCTGCTCTTGCACAAAAACTTGCTGCCTGTCTACACTGGCCGCGTGTTCTTGCGCAAGTAAACTGATGTTCTAATGTATGAAATCAGGGCTTCTTGCGCCAGAACTCTGATGCTTCCGCTCAGGAATAAGCTCTTTTACGCAACTGTTCTTGCTCAAGAGGACAGTGTAGACAGGCAACATGAATTTCTTGCTTAAGAAAGCCCTTTGGTTAAAATGGCCATCAGAGCTTTCTTGCACAAGAGAGCGTCTACACTGGCATGGATGCTCTTGCGCAAAAGCACATCTCTTGCGCAAAAGCACATGCCAATGTAGACGCTCTCTTCTGGAAGAGTTCTTGCGCAAGAAGCTGCCAGTGTAGACATAGCTGTTATGTTTTTAAGGATGTGTGAAGATCATTTAAATGATGTGTGGTCTTTAGCAGCACATGATGGGGTTGGGAAGGAGTGCTTGCTTTGGTTTAATTTCTGCCAAAGAAGGGAGGGAGCTCAGCTTCCAAAGCCTGGGAAAATCTGTTGCTAATGTATTTCTTGTATGCTGCTTCTGTGCCTGCAGGAGACCGAAGTTACCCGCTGAAAACATGGCTCATGACTCCAATTTTATTCCCATGTAGTCCAGGAGAGGAGAAGTACAATGCTATGCATCAAGAGGCCCTCTTGGTGCTCAAGCAGACATGCACCCTCTTGAAAATGCGTTTTCGCTGCCTGGATAAATCAAGTGGCTCTTTACAGTACACACCCCAGAAAGTCTGCCAGATATTCCTGGCTTGCTGTATACTGCACAACATCGCCCTGAGCCGTAGAATGCCCTTGGATCTGGCAGAGGGGGAGGAGCTGGTGGAAGGGTCGGATGCTGAACTCGAGCTACCAGTACAAACCCCCTTTGTTCAGATCTCCAGTGAGGCCCGGGCAGTGAGAGCGCGGATTGTGCAACGATTCAGAGACAGCCTCACTTAGAGAGCATCCTTGTGCTGCACCAGCTGCTTCTGAAACGGCTCTTGGTGAGGAAAAGGACTAGCATGCCAAGTTCTCACCATGAGCATCTGGTACAAACCATGGACTTCACCTCTCTCTAAGCAGCTGAAATATATCTTATCCCAGACCTGGTGGCATTCCTGGCACTGACCTGTCCTAAGAAGAGCTGCCAGCAATTCCTGCTTCTAACATTGGATTTCACTGCAGGGGACTGCATTTTGTTTTTTAAAAAACTCTAATTTGTCCATAGGTTAGTGACTGAGGATAGTTCTACGAGCATGGAAGATGCTACTATATTTGTACCACAGAACTGTTACTAGGTTATGGATTGGCTGTAGCTTATACAGAACTGTACTTGACTCACACATGCTCTTTTAGTCTAGCTGTGGGAGAGAGACAATATTTGGCTGCCCATAGATTGCTTCTTGGCTGAAATTGGCAGCCTGGAATGAACTGAACCTCTCCACCAACATGAGGGTAAGGAATGGGAGTGGCCTTTATTGAGAGGCACTGCTTCCTCCTATCCTGAGCAAAACTGGGGATTGGAATTCTCTAAACTTTCATCCCTGCTCTATCCCCGAGGTACTCAGCAGCCTTGGCCAAGTAGCCTCTGTAGATTTTGGTTCTAGAAGCAGTGACTTCCCCAGCCAGGGATGTAGAGGACAGGTTAAATCCAGCATTTTTGAAACTGTGGTTTTGAAACCTGTTTTAATGGGGTTACCAAGGCTGGCTATAGATTTGCTGGGGCTGAAGCCTGAGTCCCACTGCATGGGGCCAAAGCCGAAACACGAAGGCTTCAGCCCTGGATAGTGGGGTTCACATGGCAGGCTATCTGCCTGGGGCTGAAACCCTAGGGCTTTGGCTCCTGCCCTTATTTGGGCAATAGGGCTCAGGTAGGTTCAGGCTTCTGTTCTTTCTCCTAAAGTCATGTAGTAATTTTTGTTGAGAGAAGGAGGTTGTATTGCAATGAAATTTGAGAACCTCTGGGTTAGTCCCATATTCTGAGAGTGTTCCAGCCCTAACTTGGAAAAGTGCATGTCTGCAGCCTACTGCACTGTAAGTTGAGGAGCCCCTTCCCAGTGTCACGGATCATCCTGCTGCCTTCTCATTCTTTAGAGGCCTGGCTAATGGCTTTATTTTCCAGGTAGGGAGCTGTATGCTGGCAGGAGGGAGGGGTTCTGGCTCTTGGGTGGCAAAGGCCTATTTAGACCCCCTCTGCTCTTAAATGCCCTGTCTGCTGTGGTTTATGAAGCTGGGAATCTGAGGGGGAAGGAGTGAGCATTGAGTTGGGGAGCGGACTTTGAGTCTGGGGAATGTGATTGGCTGAATGGTCTCTGAGTAAAGGCAGGGTAGCTCCCTGATAGGGAGAGAGATAGGCATGATATACTAGTCTTCAGCATTCTGAAGACTAACCCACCCTTACCCACTTTCCAGGATTCAAGTGCCGATTGTCAGAGATCTGTGTGTCCATAGGATCACCCTGATAGTGCCCATGCTATTCTAGGGTAGCTCGTGAATGCTGGAATGAGAGACAGCTAGAGCTGGGAGCAATTCTTCTACTAGAGAGAGCAGAAAGATGTGTAGGACACATTAAAATTTCTGTGCCCCATTTAAGCCTGCTTTAGTTCACTCCAGGGGAGCAGAAACCAGAAGTACTGCCAGGCCTGTCAGATAATGACATTGAGTTCTCACACTCAAAACTGGCTACTTTGTTCTCCAACTTAGCATGTAAATGCACATGCTCTGTGTGCTCCAGTTGCTGTTGCAGGTGACACCCTCTGTAGTACAGGGAAGGACACTATTTTTGTGTGGGGGTGAGGAATAAAAGTATTTTCTTAGGAGAGATGTTTGGGTTGTTTTTAAAGGAATGTCTAAAACAGTGGATCTCAAACTTTTTGGTCCATGGCCCACCCTGCTCAACGCAAACCTTTCCACGGACCACCAGCCCACCACCCATGATGACAAAATGGGTGCAGGTGCAGTCTGGGGGTGGAGAGTCTGTCCAGGTTGTTGGGAGCAGGAGAATGCTAAGCGTGCAGGAGAGGGGTCTGGGTAGGAGATAGGGTACATGATTGGGCTGAAGGTGGGGGTTCTAGGTGGGAAGGTACAGGAGTGGGGTGGTGGTGGTAGGAGGTCTGGGAGGAAGGGAAGGTACAAGAGCAGTGTGGGTAAACAGTCTTAGCAGGAGCGATGTGTGAGGGAGATTGTGGGGAGTGCAAATCTGGCTCCATGCCTCCTGCCGCTCCCAGAAAAGCCTCCAGGTGACCAGTTTCCTGAACTGGTTCGCACAGCCTGGGGGAGGGGAGGGGAGGGGGTGGCAGCGTGCAGAGCTGCTTCCTTCCCCCGCAAGCCAGATCCAGCCCATGAGGCTCAACTCTCCGCCCCTGTAGCGGAAAGCTGGTGCTCCAACCTTGTGGGCAGGGGCAGAGTTGGTGGGGCTGGAACGCCAGTGCAGGTTCCCTGCTACAGGGGGAGGGTGAGCCCTGAGCCCATGGTCCTGCTGCTAGACAGTCTTCTGCAGACCACATTTTGGAACTGCTGATCTAGCAGAGAGAAGGAATAGGCCAGATCATGCATTCTGTGCCTGGCTCTGACAATGAGTCACTACAACCCTGCTTGCCCACTTGTAAAACTGACTGTCCTTAGAAGCTGGCTACTCTTATCCATGGTGCCATATAAATACAGACTTTATTGGTGGAGTTTGTACCCAGGTACACCTCACATGTCCATCTATACCACTCTATACTGGCCTCATTCTTCACTTATGTGTATGTATATTTCCCTTCCCTGTTTCCATATGGCTACTCCTTAGGAATATAAGAACAAACAAAATATATCAGATGAGTGAATCCCTCTAGCTTAGCATCCTGTCATTAATAGTGATTAGTAGCAAAGGAAAGGTCAAGAAATCCTGCAGTGATGGTATAAGCTGTCCTCCAGAGCCATTCTCTCTTGACCTCAAGAATTAGTGTTTGATATATGCCCTGATGCAGGATGGTTCGGATCCTTTTTGGAATTCTAGGGAGATACATGGCTAAAGGGAATCTTCTGTCCAGACCTTTATGAATGCTACTAAGTTCTTGGCCTTGATGGTGTCTTGTGACATTGGGAGTCGGAATGGCCATTGGCTGGACTGTATCACTGCACTTGCTCACAGAGGCCAGTGGAGAGCCTAGTCAGTTGGATAGCCTAGCCAGCTGCTGCAGGCTTGGAGCTTGGTCTGTAAATGTGAGGTGTTCCTATGGTGTGCTGTGAAAAATAGGCAGTTAAGAGCTACCACAGGTTTTTTTGGCAGTGGAGGGAAGACTGAGCTCCTACAGCTTTCCCTGCACTGTGGGAAGTAGAAGTGGTATCTGCCCAACTAATGCCATATGAGAGGGAACCGGGATGCCTCTGACATAACACTGCAGCCTGTTCTTGTGCAGCCAAGGTCCCATCTGCTCATTTAGCCTGTGGGAATCTTCTCCAGCCAAATCAGCTGTGGATGCTTCACTGGGGCAAGGTAGCATGGCCTTGTGGCTACAGTATTGGACTGGGACTTGGGATACCTGGTTCTAGCCCCAGTTCAATTGCTGGCCTGCTGGGTGACCACTTCCTCTCTCTGCCTGTTTTTTTTCCTCTGTAAAATGGTGATAATTATACTGCTCTTCTTTGCAAAGTGCTCTGAGGTCTACTGATAAATAGCATTGTATAAGAGCTAGGGATTACTATAATTAAAAATGGTCTGTTTTAAGTTGAACAAATTAATTTCTGGGACTGTAATTTTCCAGGCTCAATCTGTCCCTGCAGGTGATTAACAGTTTACAGCAGATGTGGATATGCCATTTTCAATAGGATATGGAGGAGTTAATAGATGATAGTATTTCCCATCATAAAATACTGTTTTCTAACAAAGAGCAAGTTCACTTCACCTGACAGTGGGCAGGTGAAATCGGGTCTGGGAAAAACCCTCTCTGCAGAGCATGATCTTTTTGTGGAGGACACTGGATTGGAGAGACTTCCAAGTATACAGGCAGTCTGATTTTGGCTGTCTGTTAGAGTTGGTCTGCACTGGGATACTTTGGAAAGCTGAATTAAGTGAATAGTGAGGGGAAGGGCATTAAGCTCTGTAGAAGCTCTCATTCAGAAGTGAAGTTGCCTTGGTTTGGTGTAGCTCAATCTTCCTTCAAGGCCCTGCAATATCTGGGCTGCATACTAACTCTTTTTTTTCTCCAAGAAATTGCCAGTTCCAATTCCCCCAGCACTGAGAAGATTGTGGTAACCATTTTTGTAGCGGTGTGTTAAGTGGGCTCAGGCTCATTGGGTTAATTGAAATGAAGGCCAGAAATGCCCAGTTGGATCATCCAGTTCAACTCCTTGTATAACATAGGGTGAAGCATCCCACATAGCTCATCACTTGTACCTACCATTACACTGACCAGACTTCTGTCCACTCTGGGCCCTTCAGAGAACATCAATCCTCTAGAGCTGGAGTTTGCAAAGCATCTGATGCTGGCTTGATTCTGCTTCCATTATGGTTAGTGCTAAAATCTTCCTTTTTTTTTTTTTTTTTAAAGTCAATGGGAGCAAAGTTAGGACAAGCCTGAGTATTTGGCATCCCACCTCTACTGGGTTTGTCTCAAATGACTTTTCTCTCCCTGCATTATTCTTTCCCCACCTATAGCCTACTCCAGTGAATCTTAGCTCTTTCCCTTTCTCCCAAATCCCAGTTCCCTTTCCATGCTTCTTCACACCTTAATCCCCACCTTCCCCAATGGAGTGTTCTGTCTCCCCTTCCTTCTTCTCGCTGCTGCATTTCACCTTGGATGATCCAAACACTGGCATCTGCCTCCCTGAGCCCAACTTTGTTCCCTGGGTTTTTTATAAGGTTAGCTGATGCTGCTCTAAGTTGTGTACGCCGAGTCAAAACAGATACAGATTAAGGGAATAATTTATTGCTCTGGCTCTGTAATGTGTTATTGATCTTGTTTGGCATGTCCCTCACCCTCTTCTGATGATTTTCCATCACAGAGTGACTATATATAAAGATCCTTGCTTTGGCCTGGCAAGAACTGAGAACTGTCCCCATTGAATCATTTACCAAGCTAATTCTTTCTTTGAACATTACTGGGATGGGGGAGAAAATCCTGCACTGCTGCCTACCTGAGCCAGTGGAGGCAGCTTCCAAAACCTCGCTTCTCTCCTTGTTTCTTTTGATAGGGCACCAGCACGGCGTTTCTGCTGCAGCCAATACAGCATCTCCACTTTGTCCCACCGCATCTTCTCCAGGTACGGGCGGCCCTTAAAGGTCACAGTGTCATGGAAGCTCTCCTTGATCTGTTGCAGAATGATACAGATGTCGATGTCACACTCAGCAATCGCCGCATACAGGCGGCCTCTTGTCCTTGACTCCCATGTGCGTGTGGCAGAAGACTCAAGGCTCCTTTCAAAGAAGCGGTTTGGGTCTGAGGCAGCTTGCTCAAACTTCTCCAGCTCTACCAGCAAAAGTTCCCGTTCCTGGATAATTGTTGCTGCTTTTTCCCAGGCTTCAAGCATAGCTGAGAGCTGTGCATAATACTGGTTGGAGCTATATTTAATTGCCATATCAAGCCTCTCCCTATCAGGGAAATGAAGAACTGTCCAAAGTCTCTCCAGGCGTTTCTGCAGCAGTCTGATGTCTTCAGGCTTATGGTCCTGGTCTTCAAAAGTTCCAAGCCCACCAAGCCTGATGGTATTGGTGTTCCACATCCCAGGCATATATTTCTCTCTCTGTGAGCGGACCTCTGCCACTTTCTGTTTTGCCTCCCTTTGTGCTTCTTCCAGCAGCTTTTTTTGGGCTTCATCTATGAAAATTGGCTCCTCCCCCTCATTGTACAAATGAAAGATCACATGTAGGTAATCAGATTCCTTGGTGGAGATATACTTCAGGTAGTCATCAGCATTCAGGGCGGATTTCCACCACTGATACCAAGTGGTTTTTTGTTTATGGGCAGTCATAACGGACAAGCTTGATTGCACTGGTGTATCCACTTTCTGGGTGCTGAACAGCCCACCAGGCAACACATTATTCAATTCTTCATTGATCACCTGCTCGTTTTTCTTTCTGGTCAGTGTGGAGGAAGCCAGGCTGAAATCCACATTGAAAGCTGCAGGCTCTATGAAAGGTCCTTGGTCAAATCTGAGATGCTCTGTGGGGATGATTTTTATTAGTTCCTTGTAAATTTCCCTGATCTCTTCCCCAGCTGAAAGGTTTGCATCCAGGTAACTCACTGCAACACTATCAATCTCTCCCAAAAGATCATTATACAAGGGGCCATATCTATGAATAGCCACAGAGTCAACAAGTGTTCTGTCGGACACTTGTAGGTCGGCCGCCTTTGCTACCATGCCATGGTGTATTTGAAGGTTCACTGTGGCAGCTTGAGGGTGAGTGGGTGGTGCAAAAACTACCAACTCCCTGAGCTGCTGCTCAGCTATCTCCTCTTCTTGGAGGCATCTAAGTGTCTCCTGAAGTTGCTGCAGCTTGGTTTCATTGGCTCTGCGTCGTGTCAGTGCTCCAATGATATGAGGCAGCTCGGTGTCCTCACTCTTGTCTCTTCTACAGCTACTCAGAAGGGAACCTTGAACTAGTTTGCAGAGGTCCTTGGCTATGAGCGTGGACTCTTGGAGATTATCTGTAGCTGACTCAGGAGAGTGACTGGGCACTATTGGTGTGAGAGGGCGAGGGGGGAGATGGATCCCAAGTTCATCTGAAAGGAGTTGTCCATCTCTCATATTGGGCAATGAATGACTTTTCTTGAAAATTAAGCCAGCCTCATGTCTCATCCACTTTTTGTCTTCCTGATCTTCTGAGGCAGGGGTACAAGAATAGGTGGTTCTCACTGTTACACATGGCAAGTTACTGAAGCAGCTGTCAAAAGTCTCTACATTTGGGATCAAGTGATGGATTCTGTTTAAATCTAGTGGGGGTATGTCCTCAAGTTCTTTTATATCCTTTGTTATTTTTTGCCTGAATGTCTGGGTGTGGGGCCTGGTCAGTTTGATGAAGTGATTCATGGTGAGGCCGAGACGGCAACCAGGAGTGTTTCGTGCTGAGCCCTGGCCTTTCTGTGGTGGACATTTTCGCTCTGGCCGAGCTGGCTTGCTGTCAAGAAAAAAGTGGTTTTGTGGGGTCTTTAGTTCTGCTATGAGACGCCGCTGAACAGCAGTCATATTGAGGAGACTAGAGCAATCTAAAGAGAGCTGGGCTGCAAATCGGGTGAGGTTGGCATAGTCGGTGAAGACAGCCATGTCCCGATGTAGCTCCATCAGGCAGAGATAGTGAAAGAAGAGGTGTTCAGAGACAAGTGTGATGTATGAGACCAGGTGGTGGTATACATCCTTGTTCTGCCAGCTGCTGAGGGCGGGGTTGGACAGTGACTGACTGGCATCCTCCCAAGCAAATTTTACTTCTGCCAGGATGATCTCCTTGAAGACCTGCCCTGCCTGGCTGTTGCTGGACAACGACTTCCTGCCCTGGGCAAGCCGCCCTTCAATCTGCTGGGTCAGAGCAGCTAGGGAGATGGGGATAGAGAATGCCGAGGCTGGAGTCTTTGGGGAGCCAGATGATGGCATGTGGCTGGTCTCCAGGGTGCTGGGAGGCTCTGCAGGACTCGCCTCTGGTGTACCATGGAGCGAGAAGCTGGGTGAGGGTGGGGCTAGGGTGAGCTGTGAGGTGCCTTGGGGCTCCTTTGTGGCAGGCTGCAAGAGAGAAAGAGGGGTCAGGATGCGTTGGTAGACTTGTTGTAGCGTCTGGGTCACTCCCTCCGTCTTCTCCAAGGCACGGTGATCCCAGGTAGACACAGCGCGTGGCCCGGCACCCTTGAATCCGGACATGCCGGCCCAAAGAGGGCTCTGACCCTCAGCTTCCCAGCAGCGCCCCACCCCTGCCTCACAACAACCCCAGTTGCTGCGCCCTAGTTCCAGGGCTCAGCGTAGCCGCTGCCCGGCAAGAGCCAGGAGGGCGTCCCAGCCAGCAGTAGTCTCCATAGTAACAGCGCACCGGAAATAGCCCGTGCGTTATCTACGAGTTACTTCCGGTAGACCCCAGCGGCCCTTAGGCAGTCTCAGTGCTTCTGGCGGCCGGAAGTGAGGATGCCGCGCGTCCCCTTGAGAACGAGTCCGGGTGGACAGAGCGAGCGATGGAGGCGGCACCGGAGGCAGAAGGCGCCAGTTGCCGGGTAAGAAGGCTCCGCAGCAGGGAGGAGAGTTCTGTCCCGGCTCTCCCTGCCCCTCGTGCTGGCGGAGCCAATGGGGAACGCGGTCTCTCAAGGCGGAGAGCGCCTCTGGGCGGCGTCTCGTGTTGGGTGCTGAGCAGAGGGCTGAATAGGGCAGAACTCACATCCTGTGGGTGAAGCGATGACCATGGGCGGGGGGCAAAGTCACCTCTGTAGGAGCATGCGGGGCTCAATGCGGAGTCTCCATTGGTACGATGACCGTATTTTTTTGAACCAAAATTAGTGACACGTTAACCACGCCTCCTGACCCTGTTAGCCACGCCCTCTGCCACAAGAAATCCCACCCTTGGAGGTAGTACTCCAGGGGTCCAGGTGGACACATGACTGGAAGTAAAGGGTGTCCTCCCACTCCCTCAGTTCCTCCTACCATCCTCTACCAATAGGGAGGGGTTTGGCCTCCACGGGACACCTACCTCCCACAACTAGCCTGCAATTCCATTAACCCAACTTGCATTGCATTAACTCTGGGGGAGAGGTCGGGGGCAGTGTTCCCTGTAAGGTTTTCCACCCATGAGCAGAGTGAGTTTGTCTTGTGTACCAGTATTGAGTCCATGTGTGCTTGTTTGGATGTATGCCATCCAAGTTATTAATAAATATCTTACATAACTCTCCATTTTCTCTCTGCTGCCATGTCTCCTCCCCTCCCTGCATCTGCTCCCCTGGTGCCTGCTGCCTCCCACCCCTCACCCTTCTCTGCTTGTCCTGCCTTCTCACTCCCCTAACTTGCCACCCTTGCCTGCACCAGCCCTTCTCTTCTCCTGTGTCCACTCCTCCTCTTCTAGCCCCACTCTGATCATCTGTAGCTACCCCTCCCCATCCCCCCTCCTAACACCCGCCCTGCCTCTCTCCTCTGGTGTCTGTCTTTCTCCTTCATAGTACCCCTGGCACTTGCACCTTCCCTTAACCCTGCACCTTCCCGGTGTTTCCCCCTTTCCTCACTGCCCCTGCCCTCCTTGCCCACATTCTCCCTGGTGCCTGCCTCCTCACCACGTTCTCTACGCCAGTTCTCCTCATGATCCTCTGTGCCCTCACACATGACTAGCTCCATCCCCACCCCTCCTTTCAGCCCCTCTTTTACCAGCACCCACTCCTCCCCTCTTCCTCCCTCTTGCCCACATTGTCCCTCCCCTCTCCCAGCATCACCCTGTCCCCTCCCTTCTCCAACCCCCAGTAACATCTCCCCTTTCCCCCTCCTGCCCTTTCCCCTCATTGTCTCCTGCCCCCTTTTCATTTGTGTCTCCTCCACCTTGCCCTTTGGTGTCTTCCCCTTACTTCTCCTGCCCTGCTCTCCCCTCTTCCCTAAGCACAAGGCCTTTCCTCGCCTCACCCCCACTTTCTCCTTAGTTCTCCCCCTGCCCCTTCCCTCACCTTCTGCCTTCCATGTGGGAAGCAGTTTGCGGGGGCTGGAGCCGGGGCCCACAACAGCCCCGGGCCCAGCTGCTTCCAGGATGGGACCACATACTGGGAATGGAACCAGGGCCACTCTCAGGGACCAGGACCGCGGTATTAAAAATAGTACCACAGGCGGCCCCGGCTGCAGCTGGAGTCAAGCAGCAGCTGCATGTGGTGCACTTTTGGACCTGTCTGGTGCGCTTCCTTCCTCTCCCCGCAGCAGCTGTTGTACAAAGAGCAAAAGGCTGCATGGGGATGGAGGAGGAGACGGTGCAGCCGGATTGGGCCACGTGCTGCAGAGGTTTCCTTCGGAGTGGGCCACGTGGTGGTGGGGCAGGGGCTGGCAGGGGGTTGCCGGCTGGCGGCATGTACTGCACTGGAGCTCAGAGTATGCTCCGGGCTCCAGCTTCCAACCCAACCTGGTAACTGCATGCCATTGAAAGTGGCCCTGGCTTCCAGCTAGCAAAGCACCCAGGGAGCTGCCTACCTGCTGGGGAAGGGGGGTGTTGCTACTGCGCCACACTAGCATCTGCGAGGCTGTCCCAGTGGGGGAGGGAAATGGCGGTGCCATTTCTAGACTGATCCAACAGAGCTTTCTAGGACACTTCCCTACTTGATGGGCGACTGGGATAGAACATTTAAATTCAGAACAGTCCCGGAAAAACCAGGACATATGGTCAGTGTATCCATTGGAGGATTTGAGAGAGGGGAAGTTGCTGCAGATGGGAAAAATCCAAACTACTCAACGTAGGGAGGATTGTACAGCTATAGGTTTTGAGATGGTTGGTTTAGCCTCCTCTGTGTGGGAAGCAATTATGGAGAAGATAAAAAATTCCCCTGTTATGGAGTGAACATACTGGGTCATACAAAAGGTCCATTTAGTCCAGTATCTGCCTTCCAAGAGCGGATAATGCCAGGTCCCCCAAAGAGAATGAACGGGACAGGTAATTATCAAGTGATCCATCCCTGTTGCCTATTCCCAGTTTCTGGCGCAAACAGCCTTAGGACTCCATCCTTGCCCATTCTGACTATTAGCTATTGATGGCTAATAGCTATTCTCCATTAACTTACCCAGTTCTTTTGTGACTCCTATTCAAAAAAGGAGTTGCCGTTCTGGACCAGAGGCTGGGTAGGGTTGTTGGATGAAGCCCTCCAAGGTGGTGAGTTGGGTTGGTTCCCATGACAAACTCTGTCTCATGCTTCCTAAAATCAACCAGCTGGAGTTTGCTGTGCAGATGAATTGCCAGGAATGTGTGGATGCTGTGCAGGCTTCTCTGCAAGGAGCAACAGGTGAGATGCACTCCAGTTCTTGCATTCT
The DNA here is from genome assembly GCF_052426305.1 of Pelodiscus sinensis. Classification (NCBI taxonomy): domain Eukaryota; kingdom Metazoa; phylum Chordata; order Testudines; family Trionychidae; genus Pelodiscus; species Pelodiscus sinensis. The sequence continues at coordinate 15,984,713 of NC_143062.1, read as the reverse complement.
TTGACAGCTGTTGCAGGCTCCTACTGTTCTCACCATACCAGGGCTTTTCCTGCAGGCCTCCGGGTGCTGGACATTCAGCTGGACTCTCAGAGTGTTCTGGTGGAGACCAGCATGAGTTCTGAGAAGGTGAAAGATCTGCTGGAGAGCACAGGCCGCCGGGCTGTGCTGAAGGGCATGGGGAGCAATGCGCCACGTGAGTGTGGAGTCCCTGGGTCACAGTCTGAATGGAACAGGAGGCAGTGTGAGGTAGCAACTAGGAATCCCTGTCTTGTCTTATTCTGGCACTGGGCAAATCCTTTCCCCTCTTGACACACACAGTCTGTCTGTTTTCATTGAGCTCTTCAGAGCAGAGACTGTTTCATGCTGTATATCTCTGCTGCACCTGAAAGGGGGGAAGGGCATGTTGTACTTGACACCACAGGGGCCCCAATGTCAGATAGGTGCCTCTTGTCTTGATGCCTCTGTTATATATCTCTGTGTAAGCTACTCCTATGATCCTCATCACTGTAGTATTTTGGTGACTCTCAGTCTTTACTGCATCTATCCTCACAGCTCTCCTGGAAGGCAGGATAATTATCCCAAATGTACCAGTGGGAGACTGAAACAGAGAGGATAAGAGACTTGCCCAATGTCACACAGGGAGACTGGGACAGTGCAAGGACTTGAATCCAAGTTTACCAAAGCCTGGGCTAATGCCTTAGCCCCTACACTATATCATAATGCACAGAATGGTCCCATTCCATTGTGCTGAGTGGTTAATATCTTCCCCTTCCCTAAACAGTCTGTGTTTTGAAGCGTCTCCGCTCCTCCACAGGGAGTTTTTGGACACTGTTGCTGCTCTGCACAGCAGGGGCTCCCCTACATCTTGGCTGGGAAGGGGAATGCAGGTGTCATGATCATGAGGGTTAGCCAGCAGCCTGGGAACTAAGGGGTTAACCGTACCTAAGTCAGGTAGATTCAGCCAATAGGAATGTAGGTAGGAATTTCAAACTAGGACAAAGGGATGTTTGGTTTCTCCCTCCTTTGTACTGGGGAGTGTCTCTTCAGCTACTGAGGGAGTCAGACAGAACGTCTCCCTCCAAGAATAGACTCTTCACTCTTCTGTAAGTTGGGTAAAGTTTAGATAAATCCATTAGGTTTTATGGTTTGGGAAATGGGATCTGACAATAAAACCTAAGGGATTTATCTAAACTTTACCCAAATTACAGAAGAGTGAAGAATCTGTTCTTGGAGGGAGACGTTCTGTCTGACTCCCTCAGTAGCTGGAGAGACACTCCCCAGTACAAAGGAGGGAGAAACCAAACATCCCTTTGTCCTAGTTTGAAATTCCTACCTACATTCCTATTGGCTGAATCTACCTGACTTAGGTAAGGTTAACCCCTTAGTTCCCAGGCTGCTGGCTAACCCTCATGATCATGACAGCAGGTCTGTGTCCACCTGACTTTGCCTTCTCTTTTAGACAGCCTTGGTGCAGCTGTTGCCATGATGTCAGGCCCCAGCCTGGTCCAGGGAGTGGTGAGATTCCTGCAAGTTTCTCCAGAGAAATGTATAATTGAAGGGACCATTGATGGGCTGGAGCCAGGGTTGCACGGGCTGCATATCCATGAATTTGGGGACATCACAAACTCCTGTGACAGGTGAGAGACCTCTCTCCTGCAGGGAGGTGTTGCTCTCCCGTATATCAGGCTGGGGTTTGCAAAGGGACTTAAGGGAACTGGGTGCCTCCTAACTTAATGGTATTTGGTATCAAGCTCCCCGTTTCACATGTGGGGAAACTGAGGCATTGAGTGACAAAGGGGGTGGCCTTCCTGAGGTCAGTGGCAGAACCTGTAATAGAACCCAGGGCTCCCAGCCCAGTGCCCTCTTCATTAGATCCTCCATTTTTCAGCAACTGTGAAGAGCATATTTGACTTTAGCTCAGTCAGATTAGCTTTTTGAGGGGAACACCTGGCAGAGGCATGTAGACAGACACAGCAAGAGGACATGAACTGGGCTAAGGGCTGTTTTCCTTTTGAGCTGTTTGGCCATTGCACACTCCAGCTTTATGTTGGAATGTAGAATGGAGCAGGTAGCAGGCCAGATCTCTCTGTAGCAAGGGTGGGCAAGATGCAGCCAGCAGGCCAGATCTGTCCCATGGTCGCCTTGCCGGGACCCTTAGCACAGAACAGCAACAGCTACTGGCTGGCTGCTCTCTGCTCTGGATGCTGGGGAGGGAGGGAGGGAGGAGGCTTTGCATGCTGCCCTTGCCCCTCAGCAAAATCTCTCAGCTCCCATTGGCCAGTTTCTGACCAATAGGAGCTGAGAAATTTTGCTGGGGGCAGGCACAGCATGCAAAGTCTCCTTCTCCTCCCGCCCTAGCGAAGCCATGTGGAGCAGCCTAGAACTGCAGCAGACAGGCAGGGAACCTTTCTCAAGTTCTGCAGGACTGGTGGCTGGGAGCCTTCTAGATAAGCCTCTCCCAGCCAGAGCCTGCCTCTGGCACCCCACCCCCTTACTCCCCCCAACTACCTGCCCCAGGCCACCACCCTCTCTGTACCCCCTCTCCACCTCCTTCAGATCACAACTAACTTTCAGACCCTGCACCCCCTCCTACACCTCTCCCCCAGGTCAGAATCCTCTCCTGCACCTATAACCCCTCCTGGACCCTGCACCCCATTCCCCTTCCCCAGATCACAATCCCCTCCTTCATCCAAACTCTTTCTCAGATCCCATACCCTCTCGTGTACCCCAGTCCCTCATCCCAAGCTCCCTTCTGCACCCAACCTTTGTCCCAGACCCCGCATCCCCTCCATAGAAGTGCAGCCTTTGACCACTTACCAAAATCTTGGAGTGTCCCACCCCCTTAAAAATTGCCTACTCCTGCTCTGGAGGCTGTGGTTTGGATATGGGAGGCCTCTGTACGAAGTCATACTAACCTCATTAGTTTTCCAAACAGCTGTGGAGACCATTTCAACCCAAACAGGGAGTGTCATGGGGGCCCGCAGGATGCACACAGGGTGAGTTCTGATCATGTTCATGCATTGTGCCCTCAGTCAGTGCTGGCCCCAGTGCCTTTGGGTGGCAGTAGTGTGTGCAGTGCTTCAAAGAGAGGAGGGAGTGACTTATGAGGGGGCATTCTCCAATATTCTCTGCAATTTTTTTCCCATCTGTGTGTGGAATAATTTTTATGTGCACCAAAGCATGAGCAGATGTGCACCACCAATATAAACACATGATGCTGTGACTGTTCTGCTAATCAATTGGGCAGCACTGGAATCTCTCCAGGGTGGTTGCCCAAGCACACAACTTGCAGGGAACACTAGTATTCTCTCAGTCTGTGTCCATCTTGGAAAGGCTGCTGTGCTGCATTGAGCTGGGAGGCAGCTCAGTATAGCACTCTCCCCTGAGTCAGTTCTGGGGGTGACCAGGCGAGAGAGTGTGACTTGATAGGGTGTTCTTTGGCTGACCTTAGCGTGATACTGGGAGAGTATGCGGGTGACTCAAAAGAGAGCATGCCAGAGTGAAACTAAGTCAGTCACCTCTGTCCAGAGACAGCAAAGACTTCAAACATTGTAATTCCCTGCAAAAAAGCACCTTTCACAGTCTTCAGGTTGCCACATCTTTTCTGTTGCTCTTTAAAGTCACTGCTCAGGGATCTCCATTTGCATACCCATGCTAGTGTGCTGGCTCTTGCTTTGCCACATAGGGCTGGCTTTGAAACAAACTAAATCTGAAATACTTGCGACCCCTTACAGCCTGATCACAGCCCACACAGTTGCTTATCCAGCTGCTTGGAAAGTGCCAATTACTGTTTTGTGTGAAGTTTTGAAAAACAAACATTTTCCTCAAAAGTCTTTCCAGTAAAATGTAAAAAATTACGGCGTTCAAAAACTCTTTTTGGTTACACCTTAGATTTTGGGGCAATTTCTTTTTCGCCATTCCAGCAAATTTCAATCCAAATCATGATTTTTAGGTTGAAAAGCTAGCTTTTATTCCTCAGATAGAATAGAGTTTTGAGAGAAGAAACTTCATTTTGCTTTTGCTGTGTTTGTAGTTAGCTCACCCTGGGAACTTTGACAATTTGGCTGCTCTATTCCAGCATCTTGGAGACCTTGGCAACGTGCTGGCTGGCAATAATGGAAGAGCAGCCTTCCAGATGGAGGACACCCAGCTAAAGGTGAGGTCCCCTGAGCCACATAAGGAATTGTTGAGATCTGTCAGATCAGGGCACATGAAGGGATCCAATTCTTTGTTTCAGAAAGGCATCACTAGAGAGGTTCATTGTTCTGAACCAATCTAGTTGTCTGGGCCCCCACACGGGGGATGGGAGGAGAAGGGGAGGAAAGGTACATTTTACTGGAGCCTGGGGGGGCCCAGGCCCAGGCTGCAAATTGTGGTATCTGTTAGGGATGTAATACTGTAAATGGCTAATGGATGAGCCTACACTCATTGGTTAACCTTCAAGTTTACACACAAGCCCCCTCCACCCAGCGCTGCTGCCTCTGAATCAGAGGCAACAGCATGGGTAGGGGGGGGCAGGCAGCTTCTTGAGAGCACTGGCTCCCAGGAAGCCGTCTGTTCCGCTGCACGGCATGCTGTTGCCTTTGTGTATATATGCTTTTTAACATCGCTAGTACTTGTGTGGGAGGGAACTTGAATAATAAGTTTGTACTGTTCCTGAAAAAAAATTGTGGTTACAACTATCCCCCAGCTGCTTCAGAGGGCGAGACACTCAGCCTTGCATTAGACACTGATGGGATAACCTCACCCTATGGAACATTTCCCTGATCCCATTTGTGAGATGTCAACTCCTACTGTGAAATAGGAGGGAAAACTTACTTCCTCAGCTCCAGGTTCTCTAATATTACAGCTGCAGACATTGGCTATAGATGAGAATTCTGATCCTTTTCTGAATCTTATTAAGCACTTTTGGCCTTTGGGATCTCATAGGAAGAGAGGCACTGCTTAAGTAGCTCAAACCTCTGGCCATGTCGCTACAGGGTCTCTTCTAGCATGGGGCCCAGCACCAGGTGCTTCACATGAAGATTTGCCTAAAATAGCAGATGTGGGAAATTCTGGCCCCAAGCATTAGGCATCATCCTTGTCTCTAATAGTTAAACTGTCTGAACCCTGAAGCAATAGGTGTACTAAGAGCATGTAGCAACTTGGGGCTGCCTCTGCTTCTCACTCCCCTAGCCAAAGCTTCTGTAAGGTGCTGTCCTGAGAGCTTCAGGAGGAGAGTTCCATCTTCCCTCCAAACTCATGCCCTGTGGCAGATGAGCCACCCACTTTGTGCAATGGGACAAGGAGCTGAGCTCTGGGGAGGGGGCAGAAGTGGAGCTAGCAACAGATGATGGGAAGCTAAGCAATGGGGGTGGGGCATTGTCTCCTGAGAGCTTCTTTAGAGCTGATTGTACTCGCCCTGGGTCCAGGGCACAAACCCTTGTCCAAATTGTGCCTGGCTGCACTGGTTCACATCATGCAGAAGTCCCTTCCCAGGACAATACTGGCCTCTGCCTGGGGGGCTGGGGATCCATACATGCAACACAACTGACCAAAGGCTGTGATTCTTCCTAGGTCTGGGACATCATCGGCCGCTCTCTGGTGGTGGATTCTGGTGAGGATGACCTTGGTCAAGGGGGCCACCCGCTCTCTAAAGTCTGTGGAAACTCGGGAGAGAGGTGAGAAGCCAGGGGAGGAAGCAGGGGCCAGGGAAGTAGTTCAAGGCATCTTGCTGGCACAAATACTTAGTCAAGTTGATTGTCAGACCAGGCAACAGCATGGAGTAGTAGGATCAACTGTAAAGATGGATGGCTTGGCCCAAGGGATCCACAGGAGGTAGAAGGAGTCAGTCTGCCCCTGGCAAAGGAACATGAAGCAAGAGTGGAGTCAGCAGAGGAGGGGTTAACACCTCTTTATTGTCTTGGTACAGCTCACTTCTTGCATTATAAGAATTGAGAGATCTGGCCTTGTCTGACCTGTGATTGGGCAAATGGCCAGGCTGTGGGGCTGCCCATTCAGTTTGCAATGGCTGCTGCCCCCTGGAAATCACCCTGCTAATCCTTCTTCCTCCTCTTCTTTCTAGGCTGGCCTGTGGGATTATTGCCCGCTCTGCTGGGTTGTTCGAGAACCCCAAGCAAATCTGTACCTGTGATGGTGTGACGCTGTGGGAGGAGCGGGAGAAGCCAGTGGCAGGACCAGGCAGGAGAGTGCAAGGCCAGCCTGCCTCTCACTTGTAGAATTATGGCCTTCCCTTCACATTATGCCAGCTGGTGGTGGTTTTATGCCAGGGCTCAGGGTAATTTAGCTTTGAAGTGGTGACACTTTTGGGCCTGATGTATGGGAGAGTTTTAGGTGTGCACTATACTTCTTCACAGCATCTCCCTCTAATACCACAGTCTCATTTTTTTTTCTATTGCCAAGCTCTGAATAGCTTTCTATCCTGACCCTTCCCTGGGTGGGTGCTGCTAAACTTACTGCAAATGATGTCTCATTTTATAGGGGAGCTGTAAATAGGCTCTGAAGTTTTTTGCTGCTTTGGGATTTGAAAGGGCAGTGAAAAAACATCTTAATTTTTTTTCCTTTCTTTTCAAACAGCAGGGATGTCAAGGGTGGTTTTGATGGGAAACTGGGAAGGGGGAAGCAAGAATGGGTGTGATCTTGTGATCACTTTTGCACTAAGTAGATGGGTTGGGGTTGAATCATTAATAAAATATTAATAATCACTAGTTCATATCTAGCACTTGATCCAGCATCTCACTAAGTACTTGACAAAGGAGTTTAGTATCCTCTGCATTTTACATGAGGGAACTGAGGCAGGGGGGTGAAAGTGACTTGTCCAAAATCATCTAGCAGGCTAGTGCCAGAGGTGGGTTTAGAACCCCCATTTCCCAATCTAGTGCTCTTTCCATTAAGTCACATGAACAGATATAATATTGCCTATAAGGAGCTTTAGACACTGGAGTTAAGTATCTACAGGAAACCTACACAGGTTTCTTTGAGCTCAGCATCAAAATCTCTTGCTGTTCTTCTTGCCCCAGACTGTTTTGAGAAATTTGGCAGTAGCTAAGGCCTGCCTCTTCCTCACAAGTACTATTGATTACTTACAGAAGAGAAGGTGCTGAGCTGCTTATTATTTATGCCTAATGTTTCTAGAGGACTCCAGCCTGAACATAAGCAGCCAGAGAGGAAGACGGGTTAGGCAGAAGCCTGCTTTCCATTTATATTAACTGGGAAGCTGGGACCACTTCATTTTTCAGTGCATGGAATCTGCCCTGACACATTATTTTCCTACTTTCACCCTGCTGTCTTGGTGCTCGACTGTCCTTGTGGTGATGCCCACTCCACTGCCAGGCACCTACTTTACAAGATGCCCTAAACACACAGTTCTGTCTGCCTGGGATTCTGGGTGAGGGCACTCGGGGTGGGGGATGCGGGGGCAAGCCGACAAGCTGGTTCCCCTCCCAGACAAACACTACGAGGCGGGTACATGGTGTGGGCGGGGCCTTTCGTAGGGCCGTGGCTCCCGCGAACGCTGCACATGGCTGACGGGCGCACCATTTTGTTTACGCGGGAGTTAAAATGTAAGGTCGGGCTTAGCGCATGCGCCCGGATAGGCGTACGCGTCACACTTTACAGGCATGGGGACACTCTGGAAGGGAGCAAGCGCGAAAGGGCCGGTATTTTGTGGATTGTAATGGCTGCATAATGCTTATGGGCGATTGGGCCCGCAAGGGCGCAGGCGCACCGACGTTGCTAGGAGACGACCAGAGGCGTGAACGAAAAGACAGGAGTGCGCAAGGACGTAGGCGTGGCAGTAACTGAGCGTCTCACTGCGCCGGCGCAGTTGTTCGTAGGTGGTGGCAGGCAGCGCACTGCGCAGGCGCGTTGACAATCGGGTGGTTCCTTCCTCCTTCCCGCTGAGCGTTCGGCGTTTCGGAGGTGCTGCCGCCATTTTGTCAGGCGTCCCGGTGCCCGCGCGGCCGCAGTCATGCGTCCTGGCGTGAAGCTGTTTGTGGGGAATGTGCCCGAGGAGGCCACGGCCGAGGAGCTGGGCGAGCTGTTCACGGGCGTGGCGGGCCCGGTGCTCGGCGTGGCTCTCATGAAGCAGTTCGCCTTCGTGCACCTGCGGGATGAAGCGGCCGCTGCCCGCGCCATCGCCCAGCTCAACGGGCACCAACTGCATGGCCGCCGCATCGTGGTGGAGCCGTCCCGCCCGCGGCCCACCAATACCTGCAAGATCTTCGTGGGGAACGTGTCGGCGGCCTGCACTAGCGGAGAGCTGCGGGCCCTCTTCCAGCAGTACGGGCCCGTGGTGGAGTGCGACGTGGTGAAAGGTACCGACCCCCGGGATCTCCACCACCCCCTACCCGGTACCGGCCCACGGTGGAGTGCGGCGTGGGGAAAGTACCGACCCCCGGGATCCCCACCACCTCCCTGCCCGGTACCGGCCCGCGGTGGAGTGCGGCGTGGGATCCCTCTTCCCCCAGCTCCCCAGTACCAGCCCGTGGTGGAGTACGATGTGTTGAAAGGCACTGACCCCCAACTCCCCTGGGACAGGGACTTCCCGCTCCTGATGGAGTGTAACGTGGTCACACGGACCGATTCCTAGGTTCCCCGCCCATGGTGAAGTACGACATGGTCAAAGGGGCCAACCCTCCCCCTGGACAGAGACCCCCTCCCACCTTTGGTACTGGCCTGTAGTGGAGTGCAACGTGGCAAAGGTACCGACCCCCTCCGTATCTTCCGTGGGGCTGGGACTTTTCACCCCCACTTACCAGCCAATGGTGGAGTGCAATGTGGTGAAAAGTACTGATCTCTGGGTGCTTTGATCTACACGTGGTACTGGCCTGTGGTAGAGTGTAACTTAGTCAAAGGTAGTGACCCCTCTGATTCTCCACCCAACGTGGTCAAAGTTATCAGCCTCTTGGGGATGAAAGATACCGACCTCCAGCTTTCACAACCACTTGGTACCAGCCTGGTAGCATGCAATGTGGTGAAAGGTACCCTTCTCTGGGTTCCCTCGCCTCCCCAATCTGTAGTACCAGCCTGTGGTGGAGTGCAACATGGTGAAAGGTACCAACCCCTCAAGTGATCTTTTTTTTCCCTTCACAGGCCCATGGTGGAGTGCCATGTGGTCACAGCATTATTCTCTGTACAGGCCTGAGATGGAGTATGATGTGGGCAGATGCCAACTCTCCCTTCCATGGGGCTGGAATCCCTTTCCAGGAATTCCTCCCCCAGTAGTATGGGCCCATGAGCTATGATAGTGTAATACAGTTGAAGATACTAATCCTCTCACTGGAGCAGCGCCCACACCCTAATACTCAGTCCAATATCTTCCTTTATCCTACCAATTCAAACTTGTGGTGGAATGCCACATGGTTAAAGATAATGACCACCTGATTTATAGGCAAACACCCTCTCCATCTTCCCAGCAGCATGGGCCTGTAGTGTAATGTCATGTAGTCCAAGATACCAAAATCCTCATGAGATGGAGACTCCATCATCAATCCAGCACTATGTATTTGATGAAATGAGATGTTACCATATTACCAATTTTTTCACACTTTTCTTGAGACCAGTACTACCACATCTCTTCCCTGCATTAGTGGGATGGAGAGCTATGGGGCCTCTTTAGCAAAGCAAGGCATCAGTAGAACATGTAATGTCAAAAGTAGCAGTCTTCCCATGGACCAGGTATTGCCATCATCTCTCTGCCCTGAACCAGTGGGAAGTGATAGAGATTTTTTTCAGGAACACGGGCTTGAAGTACAGTGTGAAAATGCTAAAAATATCAATCCTATCAGAAGGGGTCTCTGCCCCAAGCCCCTCATGGAGCAAATACCCCCAAAATTCCCTCTCCTTACTCCAGCAGGATGTTAATGGAGATTTTCTGGCAATATAAGGCCATAATGGAGCATGACCTAAAAGGTGCTGTTGCATCAATCCTCACTTCCTGGGGGCAGATACTCTCCATAACACCTCTCCCACATACCAGGGGAGAGATGAAGGGCCTGCTATAGTTACTGAGCACAATATCAGCAATGGTACTGACTGCTCTCAACTCCCCCTTTTAAGAGAGCATTTACTTTTGTCCACCAGCAGGTGGGTAGACAACCACTCTAAACTTTCCTGGGGCAGATACTGCCTTAATCCATGCTTTTCTGACACAGCAAGGGACTATTTGAGGCCTCTGCTAACAGTATGGATGCTTGGAAGAGTACACTGACAAAGGTACCCACGACCCATCCCACCTCACTTTGAGAGCATGCCCCCCTCCTTTCCAATTCAGCCCCTACACTTGCTGGAGTTGAGAGCTCTTCAGTTGGCACAGGCTTGTGATAAAGGTGCCAACAACTTCTAACACCCTTCCCCTGCATCCTTCAGGGTGACAGTTTGGTCTTTGCTGGTGTGTGAGGGTGTTCTTCCAAGGGGAGGAGAATGCAAAAATAGGTTGAGAGTAAAGTAACACAGTCTTCACCAAGCCTGGATGGGTTTATTTTTTTCACTGGGTATTTTCTGGTGACTAGTGGAATTCCCTTCCTTTTATATCAGTCTGACTGATATTTCCTCTGCTTTTGGGAACTGAACATTTTCAAATGAACATGAGTGGATGGGCAGGAGAAATTAATGGGGTATATTGGATAAGACAAATAGGCTGTGAGGATTTAGGTCAGAGGTCTAATAAAGCAGGAGAGATGGGTGTGAATAGTATTAACAATTATTGCTCTAGCTTCACTAGCATTTGGCAGACTTCATAAGAGTTTTAGTCAAACTGCTGATGAGTTCTATCTGAATGCGGCTAAAATTTATTGAACGATATATTAGAGATGTTAGTTGTGGACTATACAATAAGCATAAGCTTATCAGGTAGTTGAGTGGAGTATCAATTACTCATCTCCCCCACCCCCTGCATCTGTATGAGAGGCAGTGGGGTGGAGAAACTGGTGCTGGGGGGAGCCATCTTAAAAGCCAGTTCTCCCCAGCACTGTCTGTGTGGTGCTGTCTGCCTCCCTACCTCTGCCTCTCTCTCAGAGGAAGCTGGGAGGGAATAAGGGAGGCTGCTCAGACAGCAGCACCTGTCCGTGGGAGTCCTAGGGAGAGCTGGGCCCCTGCAGACAGGGGCCGTGGCTATCAAACAGCCCCTCTTCACAGCAGCCCAGGTTGGCCGAGGACAGGAGCTGCTCCGGCAGCAACCCCTATCCATGGCCAGGGCTGACCGCGACCAGGGGTTCTGTTCATGGTGGCCAGAGGCTTCTGCCGGAGCAGCTTCTGGTCACAGCCAGCTCTGGCTGCTATGAGCAGGGGCTGTTGGACTTGGTACGACCCAGGACCAAGCAGTCCTGGCTCTCAGTGGTCTGGGACACTGCACTTCTATATTTTGAATGTAGTAAGAGTCCAGTGGCTCTTACTACATTTGAAATGCAGAGCTGTAGTGCAGCCAGCTCCAGGAGCTACCCCTGCTGTGGCTCTGCAGAGCAGCCCTTATCGACTAACTGTGTCGTTGGTACAGATTTTGTTGATACACAATTAGCCAGATAACCGCAATTTAACATCCTTACAATATATCTGAAATTATTTGCTACTCCATTAGACCCAGTAATACAATTGCTACATAAAATGATTTTAAGTGCTAGAGCTAATAGTAACAGTTAATATTTCAAAATAAAGCAACAATGTGGTAGCACAGGTATTTCTCATTAGCTGATAGGCTTGGATCTAGGGTTAATACTTGTAGGTTATTTCTCTAAGCCTTAGATAATCAGTGTCCTCAGAAGTGGATATATCCTCAGAAGTGTATCCTGGACCATCAGGCAGTTCCTGAGCCTATTGTCAAATACATCATTCGAAGTTTACAACACCTTTCTATTTGTCCTGCAATACCAGGGATGTGGGACCATAATTAAGGCACTGTTGAAGCCAATCACCGTTCTTTGCCCCTGCATAAAAATTCCCTTTATAACCTGCGCCATTTTCTAATGTCCTGGACCCGTCGTCATGTATGACATTTATATGGGACCACTGAATGGACAAACCATCCCACCACCCTTTTCCCTTATGAAAGAGCTGTATATAGAGTGCCATGGTACTCCCATCAACTATGGCATCACATGGCCAGTAATCAATACTGAACTCTTTAGCTTTATGCCACCTTTTGAATGTCTCATCCTCTAACTACTTATAATATAATGAAAGGTAATTACTCTGCTCTTGGGACATAATCATGGGGTGGGGAGCGTACTACTTTCCCTGGGATCTGCAGAACTGTTTAAAGTAATATGGATCTGCCACCAGATGCAACATAGGTAACCATCTCTGCTTCACCAGTGTAACTACCTCTTTCCAGGCCCAGCCTCTGTGCCCATAAGCTATGATTCCATGAACCTGTTCTTTAAAACAATACCATAACAGTCAATCAACTAAATTTATTTTGGGGCCCATATACACCTGTATTATCCCAGCACTTCTAGGATAATGCACCTTTGAAGGTCTGGCCAGAGCCCATAATCCAGTGTAATGAAAGGTAGGGATGTGAACAGGTACTGTTTTACGCGATTAACTGAGCCCAGGTTCACTCAATACCCATCTACTTTCCCCCACACCCCTACCGTTGATACAGAGATGGGGGGGGGGGGGAGGTGGAAGCCAGCTTTTAAGCCTGCACCTTGTGCATATCAGCTGCATCTGAGCACTCTCCCCCTCCTTGCTACCTGATACAGAGGCAGCAGAGGGAGGGGACAGGTATGCCTAGGGAGCTGGCATGGAGCTGCCTCCCTCCCCCCTGCCTGCTGCCTCCCACAGAGGCAGCAGCGTGGTGGTGGTGGGGGGGTGCGCCAGGTCACGCATCTTCCCCTGCCCTGTGTAAATGTGTAACTGCTGTAAATTTCAGTGGTTACACATTTACAAAAATAAAATGCATTTTAACATTCCCAATGAAAGGTAACATACTTCCTTGCCTCATGATCTTGGGAGCAACTCCATCGCCAGAGCCTAGCAAGGGGTAACGAGCTTTCTGTGTCTGCTGTCTTTATCCTTTTTTTAACTTCCTTTTAACTATCCTTTTGGTGTTTTTCCTTTATCACTCTTGCTGCTTTTTTTGTTAAAGTCTATTTGCAAAGAGCTCCATACAGCCTCTTTTCCTCCAGATGTACACTCCATGGCAGAGTCAAATATCCCTTAAACTAAATAGACACTCTACTCTTTCTCAGAGGGGTTTAACTTCTCATTTCTAGGGATGTTAAATGTCAATCAGCTAATGGAGTAGTTGATGGAATTTCCATAAGCAGGAGTGGGGAGGGCACTCTGCTGTGTGTCTGCTTTTGAAATGTACAAGAGCTGCCGTGGTTCTTGGTACATATAAAGGGAGAGGCGCAGCAGCGGGGACCTTGCGCCAACAGGGACTGCTTTGGTCCCCGTTCCTTCAGGTTCCCAGCTGTGCCTCCTCTTTAAAATGTATGTGTCATGGGTGGCTCTTGTACATTTCAAAGGGAGAGGCACACCAGCAGGGACAGCTTTGGGCCTGGCTAGCATGGGTTCCCCATGCCTCTGTGTCTCCTCCACTCTTGCTGCCTCTCTTATAGAGGCAGCAGGGACGTGGGGGAAGCAACTAGTCGCTTACATCCCTATTCGTTTCCAACATGTCGTTGGAGAAAATCTCTATATATAACATCATTTGCGTCCTCATGCCGCCATCTGCCTCTGTCCTTAGCCGCTTGCTGTGGCCAGTCTTTGTGCCGTCCCCTCTGGGCATGGGCTGCTCCAGCTCCTGCTTCATGTCCTGGGGGGGCTGTGCCACCGAGGAGAAGCTGTAGGGGCTGTGTCCCCTCTGCCATCTGAGCCTGGGCCACACAGTGTCCCCTCTGTCATCCAAGTCCAACTCCCTGCAGCTCCTCATCCCTTCCACCGAGATCCTACACCCCCAGCCCGCACCTCCCTGGTCTACCTCCAGCCTGCTCCCTCTTCTGCACCTCTCCCTCCCCCTCTCCCCCGGGGCCAGACACCTATCCCTGCGGGGGGGGGGGGAGGTTGGTGAGCAGAGGGTGCAGCCCACTAGTTTTCATAATTAAAATTATTGTGACTCAAAAGGGCCCCCTCACGCAGAGCAGATATCCCTAGCTTCTCATCTACTCTATTCAAATGTTCCCTGGCAGACTCCCCAGCTTCCTGACTCAACCAGATGAGCCTAATGCAGAACTCGTGTGCTCATAGGGTTGTGTATTTCTTCTGGAAGTGATGAAAGGCAGCATCATTTCCTGGATCTAATATTAAATACAACATGCTCTCCCTTATTAAGTGCTGCCTGTTGCTGCAGTTGGGCTACGCTTCTCTCCCTGGGGCCCAGCTCAGCTTTGTAGTACCTGTGTGCCTGGGATTCATTTCAGAGAGTGGTGTTCTGGAACAACAGCAGCTCAAATTGCATGATTATTTTCCTCTTCTAAATGAGGTAAATAAGGCCTCTTCTTCCCAGAAAAGTGTCACCTCCTTGTATGGGGTAAATTTGAGTGATTTGGACTCGCCATTGATTATGATAAATTGCAACTGACAGAATTTGTGTGCTAGCTGCCACTGGAGGCATGGCCTGTTAGGTAACTTTCTTCACTGTAAATAACAATCCCTTGCCCTGTACCATTTCTTGCACTGCCTTTGTTGATTTGAGGAAGGAGCGGGATCTTAATTTTGGTGTTGCTAGCTGTGATTTTACCCTTCAGTGGATCTTGCCAGTCCTTCTGCTCAAAGTTTGGGCGTGGGGTTTGAGATGTTTTGGGCTCAAGTCTGAGCCCAAGTCCCCCATTTAGCATGATAATTCTTCACTGTGGCTCTCTGCATTTTCATACTTGTCTACTAATACTATTGCTGAGTGTCTTACCCTCAAATGTTGCATAGAAATTTCACTTTTTTCCTCTACTAATCATTACTTGCCACTTCAAGAGTATTCAGCTCACCTTCTGGCATGCAGTCTAGGTCATTTATGCCACATACCAAATGTTCACTATATAGGAACTGACCAGCACAGAGGTGTCCATATGCTTTGTTCATGGGGCAATAGGGAGCCCTTTTGCCAAGGTTCTAAAGTGCTGAGCTTTGGTTTCTCTTAATTCAGGAAGAGAATTCAAGAACCAAACCATAAATAGTGGTGATGACTCTTCTGTAATTACTTGAGTCCTGAGTGTTTCACCTCACATCCTTTAATGCCCTTATCTTCACTTGCAGGTGGTTAACAGACCACTATTATATAATCTGCACTGCTAATTCAAGTATGTTGAGATGCTTGCTGAGTCCTTGAGAGACTTTGAGAGAGTTTTCAATTTTTTTTAGCTGCCTACATCTGAGCAAGTCATGGTGATGCTTATAGCACTGCTCTATTTGGACTAATTACCAAGGGATGTGGGAAATTCTCCATTAGTTGCAATCTCTATTGAAATTGTGTGTGCCACCTTTCAGATATGTTCTAGTTCTACCTAAAACAGGTTGAATGCAGCAATCACTGGTTAGGATTATCTTGCTCATGTTATGTAGGAGGTCAGAGTAAATGATTGTAATGGTCCTTTCTGGCCTTAAAATTTACAAGTTTAATCTATTCTATTTTCATAGACCTGACCATCACACACGAACAACAGATTGCCATGCCCACTTACTGAAAGTGATTGAACCATAATATTATTGCTGAAAACTATTCCTTGCTTCTCTAGGCTGAAATCAGCTGCTACCATCATTACTTGTGTCAAAAAAATACCACTCTTCTTTTGACCCTGCTGGAAATAGTAGAAGGATGGTTGGAGGCACTTTGAGAGAGTCTGTGAGGCATTGGTGCATCTGATGTGTTTGTAACATGGGCACACCGTGTTTGTACGGTTGGATGTTTTTGTAGCACGACTACTGGAATCCGGCATTATTGGTATGGCCCTATCGGGCCAAATGAGCCCTTGGGAAGATGTATGGGGTTGTGAGTACAGCCTGGCTCCAGCTCCTTCATTTCCAGATTAAATTCAGTATGTTTGCGTTCTGGTTTGTTGGTTGAAAAAGATGGCTTACTTGTGAAGCAGGCCAGTAGAAGCCATGTTTGAACACCATGGCACTTTAGAATTCCTAAGCCTACATAAACCCTTGGGAAGGTACCCTGCAGGGACAGTACAGCTTCCCATGTTGCCAGTCCCAACTCAGCTGAGCATTCTCAGCTGTAGTACACTGGAAAGGGCTCATGTTGCTTCAGGGACCCAGAAAAATGTGTTGTATAAGGAGTGTCGGGAACAATGACCTTGTTAGCTGTGTTAGTATCCAGTCCATGAATAGCCAATTCCTTTCTTCTTCTTGTTCATTATAAAAGAGCTGGATTATCTCCAGAAGCAAATAAATTGAAATGACTTGCCAGGGTCCTCAGTATAGAAGTAAAGAAATACCAGGGCCTGGATTCTGCTTTTGTAACAGGGAGGTTGAGTAATTGGTTTTATGCGGGCCGTTTTTTGTCCCTTGAGCCATTAGTTTCCATCATGTCCTGTGTGTGTAGGGGTTGTCCTGTGTGTGTAGGGTCTCTGCCACCCAGAGTATGGGGATCTACATTATGCAGTGTTGGGTTAGGCACGAGCTTTGTGTTCAGTAAAATTATAGTTTCTCGTGTCTTTTCTAAATTGCTATAGAATTGCTGCTGAATATCTCTTAGCTCCTGTTTTAAATGTAGTAGTTACTTCAAGTTTTTGTTGGTATACACTGGAATTATACCTATAAGAAAATTACACACACACACACCTCTAGAATGATACCTGGGCTGCTGTAGCTTTGAATTTGCTGTAATTATTAGGGATGTAAAAAGGTAACTGTGTAACTGCTAAATATCCTAGTGGTTATACATGCTGCGGGCTCTGCCATAAAAAGCTTTATACAGGCAGTCCCCGGGTTACGTACAAGATAGGGACTGTAGGTTTGTTCTTAAGTTGAATTTGTATGTAAGTCGGAACTGGTACATATTGTAGGGGAAACTCTAGCCAAACATTTCTCCAGAGCTCAGTTTTATTCTCCCACACCTCACTTCCCTCAGTCCTTTATTCTCAAGCTGAGGTGTCTGCTGAGAAAAGCCGCTCTGCGTCTTGCTGGTCTGCTGGGGGGAAGCAGCTAGTGCGGGGTTGCCTCACCCCGTTTGTAAGTAAGGAACCGATGTAAGTCGGATCCATGTAACCCGGGGACTGCCTGTATGTTAAAATTCATTTTTTTGTGTGTAAACATGTAAGCACTAAAAAAAATGCAGTGATTACACATTTACACATGGGGGGGAAGCTGGCTCCCCATGATAGAGGCAGCAGCACAGGGGAGGAGGACAGCTGGCTCGGTGGGAGTTGGCTTGGAAGCCAGTTTCTGCCTGCCTGCCTCCCTCCCTCCCTTCCCTCTTTGCTGCTGCCACTGTGGGAGGCAGTGGGGAGGGGACAGACAGCTCCCGCCTCCCCTCCCCTCCCCCCCTTCCCCACACATGGCAGTGTGGTGGGGAGGTGCGCGTGTAACCATGTACTTAGATACACATTCACATCCATACTTTATACCAGTGGTCTCCAAACTTTTTAAGCATGAGATCACTTTTTGAAATTAAATGCTGTCCACCATCTACCTCAAACCCAAACACCTTTGCACCGCCTCCTTTCCACCCCTTCGCCGAGGTTCTGCCCCTGCTCACTCCATCCTCCCTCCCCATCCTCACTCACTTTAATCAGGCTGGGAGCAGGGGTTTGGGGTTCAGGACTGGGGCCGGGGTTTGGAGTGCAGGCTCCAGTTGGGCACGACTTACCACAGGTGACTTGCATGGTGGTGCAGTGGGGCTAAGGCAGGCTCACTCCTACCCTGTCCCTGCACCACTCCCAAAAGCAGCCAGCCAGTGATGGAGAGTAGCAAGGGCTACTAGCCCCGCTCCCCAGGAAGGCTTTGCTGCAGGCTCTGTAGGTAGCTCCCCAGGAGTGGGGCCAGCCAGGGAGCCAGTGTGTAATTGACTGGGGCCAGGCACACTAAGGACAGGGGCTGCTCTGGCTAGGTGGCCAGAGTAGCCCCTGCCTGTAGTTGGCCCTAGGGGCTAGGGATGTTAAGTAGTGTGTAATTAGGTAATGATTAATCAATAAGGTGGGATGTTTGCTACCCCCACTGCAGCTCTGCAGTTTAAATATAGTAGGAGCTGGGTGTGTAGGCAGCCCGGTTCCTACTCCATTTAAACTGCAGAGTCACAGAGGGTTTAGCTCTCTTGGCAGTGCAAGCCAGGACTGAGCTGTCCTGGCTTGCGCCTGGTCCTCAACCACTGCACCTCTTCCTTTTAAATGTAGTAAGAGCCACCTGACAGTCCTTGAAGTGGATTTGGCTCATGCCAGGTCACCTGCTGTGCCTCTGTCTCCCCTGTGCCACCTGCCACCCTGTGGAGATGGTGCTGGGGGAACTAAAGCTGGCTCCCCCCAGCATTGGCTCCTGTTCCTCCCCCCCCCTCCCTTGCTGCCTCTGATACAGAGGCAGCATGGAGGGGAGAGAGGAGAAGCGAGTAGTCAAGTAGTGACTCAACTACCCGATAAGCCTGGGCTTATCATGTAGTCGACTACTCAACTAATCACTTACAGCCCTACTGGGGTGAGTAGAAAAATGTGCCAGCTCCTACCAGGTAACTGGAACCAGTAAGCCTCACCTATTAAGGGTGAGGCTAACCGGTTAACTATTTACATCCTTAGTAGCTATTATGTTCATCCTGGCGTCCTGTCACAAGCACACACTTGATTTTTTTTTTAAATAGGGGAACTGTACAGTTTCTGTAAAGGAGAGGTGAATATACCAAATTATTAATATATGTAGACTTTCAAATAAATACACTTTCAGTGCAGGAAGGAAATGGCAGTGGATTTGGTTGTCTAGTATGATACATCACAGAAAATGTGCCTTTTTGAATTAAAAATTTTAAGTTCAGAAACTAAAGAATAAATCCTTCTGAAATACTGACTTTTTCAATGTAACTGTAAAACTTGCACATTATAGCTAGAATTTCCAGAGGCTACTATGGAGATTAAAATGCTCATCCCCCACTGAATTTCAGGAGTATTAAAGTCAGAATAATCAAAGTACTGCTATTTTTCCTAATTATTTGGCTTTTTAACATCTAAAAGGCACAGAGTCTCCATTCTAGCTGATCAGATATATTTGATTTTCATAAATATTTAAACTGATTGCTCACTCCACTGACTAAATGTACTTTAATAAAGTATGCACCTTTTTGTAATATCTTTGACAAATTAGATGGTTCCAAAAGCAAATTAGTTTGGATGTTTTTGCAAGATTAGCATGACCTGCTGGGAGAAATGCTATATGGCTAGTAGTAGTTTCCTGAAATTTCAATAAAATTGTGTTGGTTACACACTTTTTAATGTCACAGAATGGACCAAATTCAACTCTGGTGTGACTCCATGAACTTCAGTTTGGCTCAGTATGTTCAGGACTGTGAATGAGACAGTATTGCACAACTTAAAATTTTTTTGAGGGACTTGTTTGAGGATTTAATATTTGTAGGCAAACCTACTGAGCCTATGGATTTCTTTCTGTGCCGTGTTTAGATACAAACGGGTTTTCTCGTCACATCTTTGTTAGAATAGCTATCAGTTTTCATAATGTGGCAGCTATGGTAAATTGAGATAACTTAGTTGCAAGCCTGCTGTGTATTAGGAATGCTACAATACAGACAATGTTTATAACCAAACTGCTTTTAAATAATAGCAGAGAGATGCGTGCATCTGTTAAGTGTTCGATCCTGTAATAAAATGTCTTCTTCACTGATAACCCTCTGTCTGCTTTATCAGACTATGCATTTGTTCACATGGAGAAAGAAGCAGATGCAAAAGTTGCCATCGAAAATCTTAACGGAAAGGAAGTGAAAGGAAGAAGAGTCAATGTGGAACTCTCTACTAATGTTCAGAAAAAGGGAGCAGGACAAAATGCCCAGGCAGGCACCAATGCTGACAAGAGCAAGAGAGCAAGTGTGGACTATAGAGAGAGAAATCAACCCAAGATAGATGGTTATGAGCAGTTTAGGCCTACAGACTCTACTTACCAGTCAGTCTCTGCAGGATACACTGCATCCTCAGTCTACGAGTACCAGCAGCGTTTCGGTGGCGCCAACACTTCAAGCAAATACAACTCCTTTGATACTCAGATAAGGCAAGCATCTCCCTCATATTTTGGAAGGGACAGAAGCCCAATTCGACGATCACCATCAAGAACCAGCTTTGTCACTGTGTCGCTACCCATGACAGCACAGCCAGCATCCTACAGAGCTCAGCCATCAACCTCACTGGGTGCAGCCTACAGAGCCCAGCCCTCTGTATCACTCGGAATGTCTTACAGACCCCAGCCAACAACAGGACAGGCAGCCTCTTACAGAGCCCAGCCCTCCGCCTCACTTGGAAATACTTACAGAACCCAGTCCTCTGTCTCACTAGGAGCTTCTAATTCCCAGCCTGCAGCCTCATCACTAAATTCCTACAGTGCTCAGGCTGCTGCTTCTTACAACACCCAGGCTGTAGCTTCTCAGTTAGCCTCTTATGGGGTTCAGTCCACAGCAACACTAGCATCATCCTATGGAGCTCAATCTTCAGCCACGCATGCAGCTTCTTATGGTACTCAGCCTATGGCCGGTTACTCATCCTATGGAGCTCAGCCGACAGCCACGCATGCAGCTGCTGCCTATGCAGCTCAGCCTGCAGCTGGGCATACAAACACCTATGGAGCCCAGCCTGTGGCCACACATGCAGCTGCTTATGGAGCCCAGCCTGCAGCAGGTCACTTGGCTTCTTATGGAGCCCAGCCTGTGGACAGCCACTCAGCCTCTTATGGAACCCAGCCTGCAGCTAACCTCTCAGCCTCATATGGTGCTCAGCCTGTGGCCAGCCATTCAGCCTTGTATGGCACTCAGCCTGCAGCTGCTCTCTCAGCTTCATATGGTGCTCAGCCTGTTGCCGGTCATTCAGCTTCATATGGCACCCAACCTATGGCCAGTCATTCAGCCTCGTATGGTGCCCAGCCTGCAGCTATGCTTTCAGCAACCTATGGCACCCAGCCTGCATCCACTCTGGCTGCATCTTACAGCAATCAGTCTGCAGCAGCTTCCTACAAATCACAGGTTTCTGCTCCACTGACGACACCCTATAGAACACAGTCTTCAAACTCAATGTCAGCTTCATATACAGCACAGCAACCCTCTTCTGTTCCCTTGGCAGCCGCTTACAGAGCTCAGCCTGTGACTGCATATGATGGGCCAACCCAGCTTGGACAACAAGCAAACCCGTATTTGGGACTGTCTCAGTCTTCTGCTGCCATCGCACCACCATACGAACGCACCCGCCTCTCTCCTCCACGGAGTGCTGGGTATGATGATCCTTTCAAAAAATCATCTGCTTTGGCTAAAAGGTATGCGGCTAAGCCAGTGATAATACTTTGCACATAAATAGCGCCTCTCATTCAAGGATCTCGATGTGCTGTCCAAGGGACTAGAGGCAGTCAGACTCAATACAAGTCTATTGGTCTTCGCCTTTATAAACTTGGTTCTGCTTCAGCAAAAGGTGGAAATTCCCCTGCTAATACATTAAACTTACTTACAGTTCTGGAAGCATTGACAGGGTGGGAGGTGTTACTCGCTGCATTATTAAAATGACAAAATGGCTTCCCACTGCCGCAGTAATACAGGTCCTTATGTAGTCTCCCCCTCATTCCCATTTCTTTGCTTCTGGTGCGTCTAGGGTGAAGGGTGGGATAATAGGCTGGTGCACCCCTCTTTCTGGACTGCAGATTCTACTGGATATTTATTTACAGTGTTTTCTTATAGTTTTGTGTGAAAACTGCAAGATTGGCAGCCCTGGGGCCTGGAAACTTTTTCTATTTAGGGCGTGTATACCCCAGACAATGGGATTGCAGATTTCTTGCACTCTACACAGTGTGCCTTATTTTTCACTTGGAACTACAACCCTTAGGGCTAAGTTGGGGAGTTTCTCTCACAGGTTGGCACCTCTGCTTAGACTGCGAACGACTCAACTACCGCCAGTTATGGCGCGCAGTATTGTAGGGGCCTGCTCTCTAGGAACTGGACTGAGAACTGACCTGGATTGGATTTTAACCAGTGTCCTGAACTCCATAAGTCATCAGACCAGTCCTCCCTATTTTCAGTATTTGATAAGGGGCATTGCTTAAGAGAAATGGCAAGTGCATCCAGCTCTTGTTTTCCCAAGTGCTATTTACTTGGCGAAGAGTTGGGGGAAATGTAATGTGTCTTCTTGAGTTATACATGAAGGAGGTAAAAGATAGCTAAGGAACTGTTCTGAAAAGAACTAATTAACCCACAAGTTCCTCTAGTGTGCTTTAGGGAGACGTGTTGCTCTGCAGGTATTGTCTTTACTGTGGAGATTCTGATCTATCATGAGGGTCTCGCCAATATACATTGCTTAACCAGGGCACAGTTAGGGCATTATTATAGAACCTTTTGTTTTATTCATTAAATGTCTCTTTTTTCGACCAGGTACAGTTCCGACCGCCGTTTATCTGACCTCTCAGATTACCGTCGTTTAGCAGACTCGCCACTTGTGTTCCGTCATTCGCCGACAAAGTCCCCGCTGGATTATCGCCGTCTTCCAGAAGTGCATTCCGATTATGCCCGCTATTCGGGTGCCTATGGCGATTATATGCATACTGCTCGACTACATTCAAATTTTCAGCGCCGCCTGTAGGTGGGGGTGGGGTCCCTGTGCCAGATGGGGGCTGTGTCATTGCTTACATGTTCCCCATTGGGACGTGTTCTTAGCATAAAGCCAATCTGCGTCTTTACTAGGCTGGCTTCCTCATTCAGTTCTTTGCAGATTCTGAGTTACTAAATTTCCTTCCCTTCCATGCTCGCAGGCGTCGTCATAGCCGCCTGTTTTGGTTCTGTACTTTCACGTCACTTGATTAAAGAATGGTGGTGATAGTATGAGGCGTCTCTGAGACATGCTACTACATCCAACACAAATAGCATTCTCCTGGTCTTTACTTTTGAGGATTTTATTTTCAGCTGCCTTTTTTGTTGCATTTTTAGAATGATCTGAATTTATGATCTCAAGAAGAACCCGTGTTGCGATCCCAGGAACGATGTAGATGGCTGCTGCACATTGTCTTTGAAAGTTGAAGACTCGAGTTCCTTCGTGCTCCAGTAGGGCTAAGAATGCCATAGCATACCTGGAATCGTTTTTTGCTTGCGACTTCTGATGCTTCATGTCTCCATTAGTAAGACATAAGTTGCAGATGCAGGATTTCTAATAAATGCAATTTACAATGACTGTTGCTCAGTATTGTTTTTATAACCCGAGCAATTGCTGTGTCTGAACGGAAGAGCAAATGCTGTTTTATGTAACATGAAATTTTTTTTCCATTTACACCCGTGTTAAGTTTGCAGTAGATGTGATGTTTGAATCTATACATTTGAAATGAGTTAGTTTTTGTATTCACTGTAAATAAAATGCGGGGCTATTTACAGTTTAGAAAGTTGTTTGGTGTATTTTTTCCCCCAGTTTATTTTGTTTCAGCAGTCATGTCCCATGTTTTTTACTCTTGTTTTCATCCTAAAAGTAAATCAGATTACTGCAAGGCAGCCAGCTCTAGGGAAGAAATGTGGTAGTTAGCTGCTGAACAACAGTAAAGAAAGTTGGAGGTTAGGTTAAGAGCAGGCCAGATGTCAGCTGTTAAGATGTGCTGTGAGATTTGTTGTTGCATTGTAGTTGTGCCCTGCTCCCCCTTAACAGGCATGTCAGAGGTCCTTGAGAACTTAAAACAGAAAATATGCATGGGGGGAGAGCAGTGGGTGACTTATTTCCTAAAGTGGGTTAACACCTCTTAAGTCCTATTACAAAGTACCTCTTCACACAACACTGCCTGGTAGTGGATTCATTTACAGCACAGATCGCTCCCATCAACTCTTCCAGCATTTAAGCCTGGGGTTTGAAGGTGTTAAAGATTCGCCATCTACATGATGCAAGAACTGAGCTTCCAGTCCCTGTCCTGAATTTGTTACAGCATATATTAGATTAACGTGGAGCCTGAAACTGCTAAAGGACAGGTGTAGGGAAGGGAAGGACAAGGGCTATGGAAATAACTTGCCTTGAGAGAATGTTCTGAATTTTCAAAGTAGAGCAGAGTAGCTAGGAAGAAGCAAGTGGCCTAGGTGTATAAGGGCAAATTAAGGAATGATATCTGAGGGACTGAAAGCAGCGGGGATAGGGAAAGGATGTGTGTCTGCCTGAAGACACTGATAAAGAGGCAGTAACACAGAAGGTTGAGAGGGGCAGGCAAGCAATCTTCTCATGAATACCAGCTCCACGGGCCATGGCCCCCCCCCCCCACTGCCTCCTATAGAGGAGGAGAAGAGAAGGTACTTCAAAGTGGCAGCGCTGCTTGAAGCCTGGGCCCAGACACCAGCTAGGGTGTGCCCAGGCTGCATGTAGCGTTTCAAAGTGGCAGCACCACGTGGAGCCTTGGATCAGCTGGGGACTGACCCTGGGCTCAGTGCGGCGCTGCCACTCTGAAACACCACCACAGTGTTTCAAAGCGGCAGCCCTGCACCTCGGGCTCCACACGGTGCTTAGGGCTGTTGCGGCACTTCAAAGGCAGAGGCACCTTATCAACTACTCAAATAGTCGATGCAAACTGTATTGATTATTTGATTATTCAGTTACCCGGATACTTGACATCCTTAGAGTGCACTGGCTGCTGGCCCTGCTGCCGGGGACTGTAGAATAATCGTGTAACCACTAAGATTTCATGCGGTTACACATCTTTAATTACAAGATATTTAGCATCCCTAGTGCAAGGATCAAAGAGATCCACTGTGGAGTCTGATGCTTGAACAGACGATGTTGAGAATGGTTGTGGATTGCTGGATAAAAGGGGATGTTACAGCTGCAAGGATTAAAATCCCAATTTGCTTTTTCCTCTGGCTGTTAGAATGTACTTGCTTCCTGTTGATGCCAAAAGCAGTTGGCTTTTTTTATTGCTAGTAATAATTTTGCTGCTCTTTCTAAAATCTCTTTGAGGCGGTGTGATTTCATCATAGGCCAGCCAAAAATGACAACTCATCAATTTCCTTTTTTTGTGTGTTCTAGTGATGAGGGCTTCTTTCCCCACTGTAGGTCTCCTAGGTGGTAGTGGATGCTTTACCTTAGTATTTACCTCAGTCCCCAACCCTAAACCAAGAGGACTGATAATGACTCATCAAACTTCCTTTGTATAATCCATGACCTGTAACGACCGCATCAGAATATTCTCTTTCCAAATTGATAAATGCAGGAGCTACCTCAACTTTTTTTCCCAGAAGATATCTATTTTTGTATGTTTCAGTCACTTATACGTGACTTTGATTTGATGTGGTATGCAGTTGCCTTGTCTATAGGGTTGTTCAAATTTTGCTTTACTAACTATCCACATAAATCTTACCCTTCCAGTATGTTGAGTGTAAATGTTTATTAGATTTGCCACTGAACCTGTTTAACTTCTTAAAATGCTCTTAAAAATTAAATGCAGACATGTAAATAATTAAACTTGAGTAGGAAAACAGTTTCAGTTGGAAAACTTATATTATGGTTAAATGATTTGTATCCAGAAAATTTTGTGAAATTCTGTAGCTATTGGAATTGGTGACAAAATAACTGTGGGGTATGAACTTTTTGCAATTTTTACTTCAAAAGTTACTTTAAACATTCTCTGCTAAATGTTCCATGTCAAATATCTATCTGGTCCCTAGTACACTTGCTGTCCTGTAGGTGTTTGTTGAAAATCTGGGCTGGATATGGAAATTTAAATACGTTATAGATTAGAAATATTTTTTTAACTTCAGATGATTTAACTTTGTCATTCATGCATGTAGAAAATGGTATCTGTCCTTTGGGCAGAATTTATAATTAGTTTATACCTGTGTTCTGAATCCTGTAGAATTTAGCTCAACTTATGTTTAAATGCTTTTTTATAATCAAGCCAAAAATCTTTATCTCAACAGTTTAAAAACATTTACTACATGACAGTAGTTTTGTACTGATTGTAACTGATTTTGTATGTTTTTATGTAAGTAGTAACATGGTTGACTTTTGATTTCTTATATCAATGTGAGGTTTTTTCATTGCTGGTATGTTTTTATTAAAATATCTAGAATATTTTCTTTGAATTGTGAAATTCAGTGGAAGCTCACTTATTAAAGAATTAGCCTGTTCTAATCCTATTTGGGAAACTGGGGGAGGATTTAAAAGTTTTGATTCTGTTAAATGTTGTTTGAAGGGAAAAATCTGGAAAGAGGCTGGATGTGTAAATAAGGGGACACATTCAAAACTACAGTATGTGGAAGAAATATTGTCTTACTAGTTTGTGGAACTCAGGCTATGTCTACTCTTACAGTGGCAAGACTGTAGCATCATTTTATCACCCCACTTAGAACAGCCAGAGGTATTCTCCTAGTAGAGATGTAAAATCCTGTTTAACTTGTTAAACATTAAGTTTAATTGGTTAACTCATTAAATGGGGTTGGGCTGGAATGGGCCACATGCCATGGGCAGAAGCTGCTCCAGCCTGTGTGCTTTCAATCCTGTGCTGGGATTCCGGCTCTCATTTGCTGGGAGTGAACAGTCTTGCAAGGGGCTGGATGTGGCAGCCTCCCTCTGCCACCTCTGACCCTGTTTGAGGCTGAGGGCTGCTCCTGGGTAATGGTTAACCATTACCTGGTTAAGCATCAAGGGTAGTGCTTACTTGGGTAACCAGTTGACATCCCTATCTTCTGTTGCTATAGTTATTCCACCTCCCTGAGAGGTGTTAGCTAAATCAACAGAAGAATTCTTCCTTTGACCTAGTCCTGTCTAAACTGAATGTTAGGGTGGAATAGTCATATTGCTAAGAGAGCATGAATTTTTTTCACACCTGACATGCAGCTATGCCAGTGTGAGTTTTCAACATAGATCAGCCCTAATTTTACCAAATCAGCATTAAGAGCAAGTTGGAGCTTTAAAAGGGGCTTTGACACTTAAGGCAAAAATATCCATTTAAGAAATGTAACTAAAAATATTTGAGAGCTGTAAACTAACCTGCTTCAACTGCGACACAAACCAGTCTTTAAATTGGGAGAACTTTCCTCCAGTGGAAGATGCTTCTTATTGCTATGGGCTTGCCTACTCTTAAAATGTTGCATCTGTGCTTCTATAGCAATGTGGAATTAATGGGATAATGCCAGTGGGAGAGCTCCCATCAGTATATTTGTTTTGACAGGAGAAGCCCTCCTATTGATAGTGTTATCTGCATTGGGAATTAGGTCTGTGTGGATTTTTCCATGTCCCTGAGCAATGTATTTATTTCAGCATAGCTTGTGTAAATGAATCCTGGATTACAAGGCAGTTTGTTGACCTAACTATATAAGTATCTACACTTAAATTTCTTTCCACTGACATAATGAACCCCCAATGCCAGCTCCACAAGAGGCGTAGAGTCAAGGTCAATGTAGTTAAGTCGGTGCTGTCAATGTAGATACTGCATTGCTTCGGCACCTGTCACTGACTTTCAGGAGCTGTCCCACAATACCCCACTCTTGACAGTACAGTTAATATGGGCACTTCTGGTGAGGAAGCATGCCACCCATACAGGGAGCAAAGTGTAGAAATGCACAAGTGATAATTACCGTGGTGGCAGTATGCTGACATAAGAATTTGGTTAGTGGTCAAGGGTTGTGCTCTTTAATAGAGATGGGGTAGTGTCTGGGATGGAGGTTGGGTGCAAAAGGGAGCATGAGGTAGGTGGGTGATTGGGGTGCAGGAGGGCCTGTGGGAGCTGGGAGGGAATTTGAGTGAAGGAGGGGGTTGTGAGCTGGGGCAGAGAGTTGGGAAAAGGAGAGGCTGGGGCCAGGAGGTGCTTACCTAGGTAACCTCCCAGCCAGCAGCACTTTGATGTGCTGCGGGGGCCAAGTGCATCTCTGAGTGCAACGAGACCTTGGGGAGGAGGGTAGCGAAGGCTTTGCATGCTGCCTGTGTTGCAAACAGCCCAGGGAATGGCCAGTGGGAGCTGCAAGATTGTTCTGGGGGCAGGTCCAGTGTGCAAAGCCGCCTCTCCACGGTGCTCAGACATGCACATGGGCCCCGCAGCCAGCTGCTTTGAGCGGTGTATGGTAGTGGGCAGGCAGGGAGCCTGCCCGAGGCACCTGTTGGGCTGTGGGCCAGATTTAGCCCATGGGCTGTATTTTACCTGCTGTGACAAAGTGGGGATTGTATTCACTCTGCTTTATGTTGGGTATGATTTCTATTGTCCAGTAGTAACCCCGTGTGCGTGCCTTAGTTTCCCTAGACACAGCTCTACGATCTAGATGGGGATAGGGATTTTGGGTGTGAGACTCAGAGTATGCAGCCCATCACATAGTCAACTGTTGCTGTAACCTGAGATGGGAGGGAGGTGCGACCAGGTGACGTGACACCTTTTGCCTGGGAAGCTAGACAGGTGGGGCTGCCTGGAGGCTGGGACTGGTTGCTGAGTGTGTGGGCTTGGAACAGTACGGGGGACCAGGACCAGGGCCCTTCTCCCCAGAATGAATTGTACTGACTGCTCCTGGTTCTTGTGCTAACAACTATTCTGTGTTGCGCTGTATCCTCGTGAACCAATAAACCTTCTGTTCTACCTGCTGGCTGAGGATGGGGGTGCAGGGCCCAGAGGCTCCCCATGCCTCAGTGACTGGGATGCAGTAGGAAGAAGAGAGACTTGCAAGAGCCAGGCATGCTGAAGCCTAGTAAGCAGTGGTTCCAAGAAGCGGAGGGGCCCACGGTCTAACCTGAGTGTGATACTTTAGAAGGGGTGACACCCCAAGGAGGGGTTCCTTCTGCAGACTGTGGGAAGTGGTCTAATCCCAGGGAGTTGTGACCCTCAAGATTGCCTATAAACTATAACTATCTCCTTAAGGGTGTTTTTGAGTTGTGAAAGGAGAGAGCGTGGCCCATTGGGAAGTTACCAAAGCCCAGCTGGAGGAGAATGATCACATCGGGGATCTGGATGCTGTCCCAGCCTGGAGCAGCCAGGCAGCATCTGGGAGCGTTTCATAGTTTGAGGAAGGAGAGGGGGCTGGAGGCCACCAGACAAACATGGTGCCCACTAGGATGCACTTGGCCAGTAGTAGTTCATCACAGCTGGGATCCCCTTTGGTGAATTTGTGATGGTTGGAATTCAAACTGCAGCTAAAGGAATTGGAGGACTGTGAAAGGGAGCAGCAGGAACAGGACAGAGAATGGCAGCAAGAGCAGGCCATGGCGGAGCTGAGGAGGTGATAAACTGAGGCTGCAGTGAGTGGGGAGGGGCCCAGGACTGAATGGAACTTTGATATGTACATGCTGTCCCAGTATAAGGAAGTGAGGGATGTAGATGCCTTCTTTAATGCCTTTGAGTGAGCCTGCAATCTGCACCAGTTTCCCTCAGTAGACTAGCTCTGGCATCTCACCCCCTTACTGGACCCCAAAGCCATAGGGTTGCTCAGCAAAATGGAGGGGCTTCAGGAGGGGGGACTATGAACGGTTTAAACAAGCCCTGCTGCACAAGTTTGGGCTGACCCCTGCAGTATAGTCTCCCAGATGGTGCAGTATGTCTGCAAATGGGTGGTCGGGGCTAGGACCCAGGTTGCAGAAGAGCTGATTTAACTGGTCCTGGAGCAGCTATATGAACTCTGTACCTTGACCTAAGACTGTGGCTGATGGACGAGAAGCCGGAGGACCTGCACAGCGCAGGGCGGCTGGCTGACAAATTTACAGACAGCTGGTCTGGGTGTGAAGGGGAATCCTGGAGAGACCAGCTTACAGATGTGCAGCAGGGGAGAAGTGTCCACTAGGGGCCCCCAGAAGGAAGGATCTGGCAACCTCCTCTTTAGAGGGACAGTCAATTCCTGGGCAGACCAGCTGGCCCAAGGGAACCAGGGGGACCTGACCTGCCATCATTGTGGGCTAAGTGCCTCAAACTCCAGGACAGGCTGAGCAAACCAAGACTTCCCAGAGTCAACTGGGTAGAGCTAGAGGAGGGGGCTAGTTGCCCAGGTGGGAGGTCCCTCAGGCCAGCTTGTCTGGGGGGGGACGGGGGGCCTGATGCTCCGGAGGCAAGTTTCTCAGTTTACAGGGCAGGGGCAGGGCTGCCCCTGTGGAGCGAGTGCCTTGTTCTGTTGGAGGTGGATGGGAGGAAGGCCATGAGGTACTGGAACACAGGCACGGAGGTGACACTGGCTGTGCTGGAGCTGGTGGCACCAGGCAGTATGGTCCTGACGGGCATATACAGGACCCCATTCAAGGTACCTATGGCTGGAGTGCATCTGAAATGGGGGGCTAAGGAGGAGGACTCTAAGAAGGTGGGGGTGCACCAGCACTTGCCTGCTGGGGTGCTGATGGGGGGCAACCTAGAGGATTGGCTGGCAGGACCCCCTAATGATCTGGTCATTACCTGTAGCCAGAGACAGCATGGGGGCACTCGGCCCTGGGGAGGGCACCCTACTGAGGGCACAGGACTCTACCCTAACAGACAGGAATTTCCAGAGGATTGGGCTCAGTAGGGCTGGGACTCCAGACCCAGGTAATGAGAGGGAACATCCCTTCCCTGACTGCTGAATTCAAGGCCGAGTTGCAAGTGATTCCTCCTCGCGGAAGCTGAGCGACCGGGCTGGCCTCAGTGCAGCTCAACCCCTGGCGGAGGGCTGCCAGGAGAGGTTCCTATGAAAGAAGGGATTCCTGTACTGGGAATTGGCCCTTCTAGGGGAAGTACGGTTGTGGAGGATGCTCCACCAAAAGTACCACCACAGGCTGCTGTACCTGGCCAATGACATTCTTGGGATACTAGGGAATCCAGCGCACCAGACAGAGGCTGCTACAAACCTTTTACTGGCCTGGGGTCTTTGCTGCTGTCGTCCAACAGTACTGCCGGTCCTGCGACTGCTGCCAGAGGGTGGTGAAAGCCCAGGAACAAGGCCTTGAGGCCTCTGCCCATCATAGAGGAACCTTTCCAGAAGGTGGTGATGGATACAGTGGGACCTTCAGCAAGGTGACAGTTGGGGAAGAAATACTTCTGGTGGTGGTAGATTATGCTACTTGCCTACCCTAAAGCAGTGGCTTTGTCCTCTATTGAGGCAGACACTGTGGCCATTTTCAGCAGCGTGGGGTTTTCCAAGGAGGTCCTTACAGACTGGGGTCCAACTTCATGTTGCCCTGCTCCAGTGTTTGTGGGGAAAAGTGTGGGGTTCAGTACACCTGGGCTTTAGCATATCACCCATAGTCCAATGGGCTGGTGGAGAGATTCAATGGGACACTAAAACAGATCCTAAAGCCCTTTTTGCTCCAGCACCCGCAGAACTGGGACAAGTACTTACCTCACCTGCTGTTTGCATACAGAGCGGTAACCTAGGAGTCCATAGGGTTCTCCCCATTTGAACTACTGTACGGGAGAAGAGTGAGGGGGGCCTGGACTTATTGAGAGATGAGTGGGAGTGGAAGAGAGGTTAAAACGACTGGGACTTTTCAGTTTAGAAAAGAGGGGACTGAGTGGGGATATGATAGAGGTATATAAAATCATGAGTGGTGTGGAGAGGGTGAATAAAGAAAAGTTATTTATTAGTTCCCATAATAGAAGAACTAGAGGACACCAAATGATGTTAATGGGTAGCAGGTTTAAAACTAATAAAAGAAAGTTCTTCTTCACACAGCGTGTAATCAACCTGTGGAACTCCTTGCCAGAGGAGGTTGTAAAGGCTAGGGCTATAACAGAGTTTAAAGAGAAGCTAGATAATTTAATGGAGGTTAGGTCCATAAAAGGCCAGGGGATAGAAATGGTGTCCCTGCCCTCTGTTTGTCAGAGGCTGGAGAGGGATGGCAGGAGACAAATCGCTTGATCATTGTCTTCGGTCCACTCTCTCTGGGACACCTGGTGATGGCCACTGTAGGCAGACAGGCTACTGGGCTAGATGGACTTTTGGTCTGACCCAGTAGGGCCGTTCTAATGAAGGCCTCCCCTGATGGAGAATCTGAGGTGAAGTATGTACTGGCTTTCCCAGTAAAGCTCACTGAGCTTATGGATCTGGTCAGAGAAACCAAGGCCGGGCCCAAAGAAGCACAAGGTCTGTTATGATCGCAACGCACAGTCATGTGCCTATGCCACTGGAGACCAAGTAATGGTTCTCATTCCCGTGCAGAGGAACAAGCTGTAAGCATCCTGGGATGGCTCCTTTTAAGGTCATTAAATAGCGGAATGAGGTGAACTATATAGTGGAACTGTCCAACCAAGCTCTCAGCCAGCGGGTATACCATATCAATTTGGTGAAACTATATTGAGCCAGGGAGAATTTGGTGCTGGCTGTGTGTAGGCACTGGGAGGGGCAGGGATATGATCCCTTGGTTGATCTGTTCCCCTCTCTGGCCAGTTTTCATCTGCCCCCCCAGAAAGAGATCAGAGAAGTGTTGTGTTCTCCAGCAAGCCTGATCTTGCTAACCTGGCTGTCCACTGGATAGACATAGGCAATCACCCGCCATATGTGGCTCCCTATTCAGGGTCATAGGGAAGACAGCCCAAGACCTAGAAAGGGAGGTTCAAGACATGTTGGCTGTAGGGGCGATCCAGCCCCTGGGCCCCTCCTGTGGTGCTGGTCCCCAAGAAGGATCGATCAGATTCTGCGTGGACTATTGGAGGCTTAGTGCTATCACCATGTCCGATGCCCACCTCATGCCTGGGCCTGACGAGCTCCTAGGCAAACAGACGATCTCACTACCATGGACATCACCAGAGGCTATTGGCAGGTGCCATGGGACCCAGATGTCATGCTGAAATCCGCTTTTATTACTCCATCGGTGCTCTGAGAATTCCTGTTCCTGCCTTTTGGCCTCAAGGGGGCACCTTCCAGCACCTGGTGGACCAGCTGCTGAGGGGGATGGAGATTTTTTTCCCTGGCTTACATTGATGATATTTGTGTCTTTAGCCAGATTTGGGAGGACCATGTATCCCAGGTCAGCCAAGTGCTAGACTGGCTGTAGGGGGTTGAGCTGACTATAGAGATTGGGAACTGCAAGGTGGAGCGCAGCTACTTAATGGTAGAGCCTGCCAAAGTGGAGGCCATCAGAGACTGGCCAGTCCCCCAGACTAAGAAGCAGGTGCAGGCCTTCATTGGGATGGTGGATTACTACCGAAGGTTTTTGCCCCACTTTAGCTCCATTGTCACCCCTATTACTAAGCTATGTAAGAAGGGAAAGCCAGACAAGGTGATCTGTATCAAGCAATGCCAGAGGGCTCTCTGTGTGCTAAAGGAGGCACTGGTCAGAGGCCCAGTGCTGGTAAACCCAGGCTTTGACAAGCTGTTCATGGTGTTCACTGACACCTAGACACCAGGCTGCGTGTGGTGCTAATGCAGGTGGATGAAGAGAGGGAATGACACCCCCATTGTGTATCTGAGCAAAAAGCTGCTTCCCTGAGAACAGAACTACACAGCCATAGAGAAGGAATACCTGGCTATGATGTGGACCCTTAAAAGGTTGCAGCCATATCTATTTAGATGGCATATCATAGAATCACAGAATACTAGGACTGGAAGGGATCTCTAGAGGTCATCGAGTCCAGTCCCCTGCCCTCATGGCAGGACCAAATACTGTCTAGACCATCCCTGATAAGACATTTATCTAACCTGCTCTTAAATATCTCCACAGAGGGGGATTCCACAACCTCCCTGGGCAATTTATTCCAGTGTTTGACTACCCTGAGAGTTAGGAACTTTTTCCTAATGTCCAGCCTAAACCTCCCTTGCTGCAGTTTAAGCCCATTGCTTCTTGTTCTATCCTCAGAGGCCAAGATGAACAAGTTTTCTCCCTCCTCATGATACCCTTTTAGATACCTGAAAACTGCTATCATGCCTCAGTCTTCTCTTTTCCAAACTAAACAAACCCAATTCTTTCAGCCTTCCTTCATAGGTCACATTCTCTAGATCTTTAATCATTCTTGTTGCTCTTCTCTGTACCCTCTCCAATTTCTCCACATCCTTCTTGAAATGAGGTGCCCAGAACTGGACACAATACTCCAACTGAGGCCTAACCAGCGCGGAGTTGAATGGAAGAATGACTTCTTGTGTCTTGCTGACAACACACCTGTTAATGCATCCCAGAATCATGTTTGCTTTTTTTGCAACAGCATCACACTGCTGACTCATATTCAGCTTGTGGTCCACTATAACCCCTAGATCCCTTTCTGCCATACTCCTTCCTAGACTAGACAGTCGCTTCCCATTCTGTATGTGTGAAACTGATTGTTCCTTCGTAAGTGGAGCACTTTGCATTTGTCTTTATTAAACTTCATCCTGTTTACCTTAGACCATTTCTTCAATTTGTCCAGATCATTTTGAATTATGACCCTATCCTCTGGAGCAGTTGCAATCCCTCCCAGTTTGGTATCATCTGCAAACTTAATAAGCGTACTTGCTATGCCAAT
This sequence comes from Pelodiscus sinensis, assembly GCF_052426305.1. Classification (NCBI taxonomy): domain Eukaryota; kingdom Metazoa; phylum Chordata; order Testudines; family Trionychidae; genus Pelodiscus; species Pelodiscus sinensis. Next base: position 15,950,267 of record NC_143062.1, on the reverse strand, counting down.
ATCTAAATCGTCAATGAAGATATTGAACAGAGCTGGTCCCAAAACAGACTCCTGTGGAACCCCACTTCTTATACCTTTCTAGCAGGATTGTGAACCATTAATAACTACTCTGAGTACGGTTATCCAGCCAGTTATGCACCCACCTTATAGTATCCCCTCTAAGTTGTATTTGCCTAGTTTATTGATAAGAATATCATGCAAGACCCTATCAAATGCGTTACTAAAGTCTAGGTATACCACATCCACATCTTCTCCCTTATCCACAAGACTCGTCGTCCTATCAAAGAAAGCTATCAGATTGGCTTGACATGATTTGTTCTTTACAAATCCATGCTGGCTGTTCCCTATCACCTTGCCACCTTCCAAGTGTTTACAGATGATTTCCTTAATTACTTCCTCCATTATCTTCCCTGACACAGAAGTTAAACTGACTGGTCTATAGTTTCCTGGGTTGTTCTTATTTCCCTTTTTATAAATGGAATCTCTCCTGTCTCCCATGATTTTCCAAAGATGATAGCTAGAGGCTCAGATACCTCCTCTGTCAGCTCCTCGAGTATTCTAGGATGCATTTCATCAGGCCCTGGTGACTTGCAGGCATCTAACTTTTCTAGGTGATTTTTAACTTGTTCTTTTTTTTTATTTTATTTTCTAAACCTACCCCCTTCCCACTAGCATCATATATACAGTAGCCCAATGTCTGAGAGTCTGTAATACTGAAATGCTGGCTGTTCTCTCTGGGTGGCGCTGTTGCTGAAATACTGGCTGTTCCCACAAGGCAGCCCGTGCTGCATGGGGAGCGCCGGGCCCAAACAGCCGCTTGCTCCCCCACAGTGGCCCGGCTGAGCGGCGCAGAAGTCAGCCGAGCACCGCGGCGGGAGGGGAAGGGGGGCAGGGCGGTGACATACATGGCCAGAAAGTGGGGCCTGGCCATGTACGTCACCACCCCACCCCCCTTCGCCTCCCGCCGTGGTGCTCTGCTGACTTCTGCGCCGCTCAGCCAGGCTGCCGTGTGGGAGCAAGTGGCACAAGTGACTGTTTGGGCTCTGCACTCCCCATGCAGCACAGGGAGTGCGGAGCCCAAATGGCTGTGTGGGCTCCATAGTCCCCCCAGTGAGAGGCAGGAGGGGAAGGAGAGCTGGGGGGGGGGAGGCAGTAGGAGGAGAAGAGAGAGAGATGGAGTGAGAGACTGGCAGCTCAGGAGAGAAGACCGATGTGGAGGAGACCTGAAAATCCCATCTTATGATGGGCTAGTTCACTATGTTAGGCATTCCTTCAGACTTCTTGGTGAAGACCAAAACAAAGAAGTCATTAAGCATCTCTGCCATTTCCAACTTTCCTGTTACTGTTTCTCCCTCCTCACTGACCAGTGGGCCTACCCTGTCCTTGGTCTTCCTCTTGCGTCTAATGTATTTATAAAAAATCTGCTTGTTTCCCTTTATTCCCGTAGCTAGTTTGAGCTCATTTTGTGCCTTTGCCTTTCTAATCTTGCCCCTCATTCCTGTTTTTTTTGCCTATATTCATCCTTTGTAATTTGTCCTACTTTCCATTTTTTTATATGACTCCTTTTTTATTTTTAGATCATGCAAGCTCTCATGGTTAAGCCAAGGCGGTCTTTTGCCATATTTTCTATCTTTCCAACGCAGCAGAATAGCTTGTTTTTGGGCCCTTAATAATGTCCCTTTGAAAAACTGCCAACTCTCGTCAGTTGTTTTTCCCCTCAGTCTCGATTCCCAGGGGACCTTACCTTTCAGCTCTCTGAGCTTACCAAAATCTGCCTTCCTAAAATCCATTGTCTCTATTTTGCTGTTCTCCCTTCTACCCTTCCTTAGTATTGTGAACTCTATGATTTCATGATCACTTTCACCCAAGCTGCCTTCCACTTGCAAATTCTCAACCTGTTCCTCCCTGTTTGTTAGGATCAAATCTAGAACAGTTTCCCCCCGGTAGCTTTTTCAACCTTCTGAAATAAAAAGTTGTCTCCAATGCAGTCCAAGATGTACACAGACCACTCTTCCTTGACCTGGCTGCATCAGATGAAGGGGGCCACTGCCAAGCTACTAAGATGGATCCTGCTCCTACAGGATTATGACATGGCGGTGGTCCATACAAGGGGAGTGTTAATGTCATAGCCAATGCTTTATGCCAGAGCAGGGGCGCTTAACTTCTCCAGGCCACTGGCTACGGGGCCCTGCTCAATCTGGTCTCAAAGAGGGGAGAGATGTGACGAAGTCGGGATTGTATTCATCAGTTTGCTTTATGTTGCATGTGATTTCTGCTGTCCTGTAGTAACCCTGGGTGTGCCTCAGTTTCCCTGGACACTGCTCTATCATCTAGATGGGGATAAGGATTTTGGGTGTGACTCACAGAGAGCATGGCTGGTTGGTGAAGGCAGGGCTGGGGGAGCCCTGCTCCTCTAGCCCTGCCCCTTCCCCACTCACATATGCTTCCCCCCTTCCAACCACCAGTAGGGGAGTGGAGTGGGTGCATGCTTACTGCAGCCTCCCCAGCCCCGGAGGAAAAGCGCACCGCACTGCATGGCAGAGCCCAGTCCAGCCTCTGGGGAGGGAGGAGGCAGGGTGTGCTGCATCACACAGTGTGGCCCCAGCCTCCCCAGCCCCAGAGCACCAGGGGAGGGAGGAGAGCACGGGAGAGTGGGCACTGGGGGCAGCAACATTCTGCCCCCAGAATGCTTACAGCAGGCATTTGGGGGAGGGGGGGAAGGAGAGGAGGCTATGCCTGGAGGTTTGGAAAGGCAAAGCCTTCCCCTGCTTTACATACCCAACACCCATGGGGCTACGTCCACACTGGCATGATTTTCCAGAAATGCTTAAAACGAAACAGTTTTCCATTATAAGTATTTCCGGAAAAAGCACGTCTACATTGGCAGGATGCTTTTCTGGAAAAGCGTCCGTGCCAATGTAGATGCGCTTTTCCGCAAAAAAGCCCCCATCGTCATTTTCGCAATTGGGGCTTTTTTGCGGAAAAGAAATCTGTGCTGTCTACATTGGCCCTTTTCCAGAACAGTTTTCTGGAAAAGGACTTTTGCCTGAACGGGAGCAGCATAGTTTTTCCAGAAAAGCACTGGTGATTTTACAGTAGATCATCAGTGCTTTTCCGGAAATTCAAGGGGCCAGTGTAGACAGCTGGCAAGCTATTCTGGAAAAGCGGCTGATTTTCCGGAATAAGTGGCCAGTGTAGACACAGCCATGGGAGAGTATATAGCCCATCAGTAGGCAATGGTCACTGTAACCTGAGCCTGGGAGGGGGTGTGTGACCAGGTGACATGTTGTGACACCTTTTGCCTGGGAAGCTAGACAAAGGGGGAGCTGCGGCTGCCTGGAGGCTGGGACTGGTTGCTGAGTGTGTGGTTTTCTAAGGGGGCTTGGAGCAATATGGGGGGCAGGGCCCTTCTCCCCAAGATGGATTGTGCTGACTGCTCCTGGTTCCTGTGCTATGCTGTATCCCTGTGAACCAGTATACCTTCTGCTCTACTTGTTAGCTGCAAGTCACATCTGGCTGCAGATGAGGGTGCAGGGACTGGTAGCTCCCCCAGCTTGGTGATACCCACCCCTGCCATAGGGGCAATGTGGAATGAAGTTGCTTAGACTCTGACTTTTGCCTCAGGTGGTGTGGCTCTAGCCTGGGATGCACTCCCGTGTGGCGAGACTTTGGCTTTCTGTGTGGAGCCCCCAGCAAGTCTAATGCCACCCAGGATGGTTGGTAGACCTCCTGAAACCTGCTTGTGGCCCTCAAGGGCCCCTGGATTCCAGTGTGAATTGCTGTCTTACTAACTCCTCTCCTCCAGAGCTAGACTCATCATAACCGGCATAGACAAGAAACTGCTCCTACAGCAATGTGAACTCTGCCTGACATGACTCTGTGAAGAACCAAGCTGAGCTGAAAAAGTGTATTTGAGTCCATGGTTTCAGAAAGCCTTGTGCATTACACATCTTTTAATAAGAGACCAAATATTTGCCATTAAAATGAAGCTAAGAATGTGCATGAGACATATATCAAGAACATGCAAAAGTAACTTAAGTCCTAGCTTTGACAATACCGAAGTTTGTTACTGTCTCTCCTGGCCTTAGGACTTCACCAATATAGCCTGCTACAGTAAAACTCCGATGGTCCAGCATCTGATGGTCCGGCACTCCTGATGGTCCGGCACCATCAGGAACCCGGAAGTGCTCCAAGCAGCCAGACTATTGGAGCTGCTCTGCCCCCAACTTCCCCGATTCAGCCGCTGCTTAAACTGACCAGCGGCTGAATCGGGGAAGCCGGGGGCAGAGCAGCTGGAGTGCCGCCAGGTAGGTCCAGTAGCGCTGCCCCTCGGGGCTGCGGGACCAACCCGGCAGCACCCCAGCTGCTCTGCCCCAGGCGTCCAGATTCAGCTGGTGTTGAAACTGACCAGCGGCTGACTCCAGGAAGCCCGGGGCAGAGCAGCTCTGCCTCTGGCTTCCTGGAGTCAGCTGCTGATCAGTATCAGCAGCGGCTGACTTGGGGACACTTGTGGCAGAGCAGCTGGGGTGCTGCCGGGTTGGTCCAGTAGCGCCAAGGAGCAGCACACTCTAGCTGCTCTGCTGCAGGCGTCCCCGATTCAGCCGCTGCTGAAACTGACCAGCAGCGGCTGAATCAGGGACGCCTGGGGCAGAGCCAGACTATCGGGGGGGGGGGGGGGATGAGGGAGGGGAGGGGAGGCTATGAAGGGTCTGGGGTGGCATCCCCCCCACCCCACCCCAGACCCCTCATAGCCACCCCCTTCTGATAATCCGGAATATCTGATAATCTGGCACCCCCTGGGTCCTAAAGGTGCTGGATTATCGGAAGATTACTGTATTACATTTTCATAGTTCCAGCCCATAGCTCAACAGAAACTAGGTTATAAAAATGCTATTGTCTCTGCAGCCTATGTATGAATTTTAATTCAGTTAGCATCCTTTTAGATGGTCTTCAAAGGGAAATAATGTACTTCTGAACAGAAACTTACTAGTGGAATACTTTACAAACTGTCTTTTGGCAATTACTAGGAAAGCACTAGGGTAGGGTATTCATTACTTGTTGAAATGTAGCCCTTTTGTGTAGAAATGTCACTTGTACTTTGTATACCTTATCCTATTTGAATCCAAGATGTGAATGGGTAACTGGTTACCCACGAGTAGCCCACAGCCCATCACAGGTGGAGGGGTGCTCCAGTCCCATGGGAATCAGGAGCTACTTCCTCCCCTAGCTCACACAAGGGCTGGGAGTTATCCCCCACAGAGGGTCTAAGAGCAGGAGCCCGCCTCTCTGCTTAGGGCTGCTGGCTCTTTGCTGCTGTTTCCCCCTCTCCCTCCACTCCCATTGACTGATTAAACAGGATTTTACATCCCTAGTTTGAATATAGAATGCATTTTCTGTAAGAGATTAAATTATTTAAGTGAGATTTGTGGAGAGAACGTAGATGTATGTAACCAATTTGAAAGTTATCAATACTTGATTAGGCATTTATAAAAGCTGATGCACCTGATAACCTATGTGCTTCCAGGTGCCAGGTTGTTGTGTATTTATAGTAGATGCAGGTGCTGTCACTGAAAGAAATGATGCTGCACTGTCATTTTAAACCACTACGATGCTGGTGCTTTTTTTCATTATTCCACAATGCTACACATAGTGGCTACGTCTAGACTGGCATGATTTTCCGCAAATGCTTTTAACGGAAAAGGTTTCCGTTAAAAGCATTTGTGGAAAAGAGCGTCTAGATTGGCACGGACGCTTTTCCGCAAAAGCACTTTTTGCGGAAAAGCGTCTGTGCCAATCTAGACGCGCTTTTGCGCAAAAAAGCCCCGATCGCCATTTTCGCCATCGGGGCTTTTTTGCGCAAAACAAATCTGAGCTGTCTACACTGGTCCTTTTGCCCGAAACGGAGCAGCATAGCATTTCCACAAGAAGCACTGATTTCTTACATGAGATCGTCAGTGTTCTTGCAGAAATTCAAGCGGCCAGTGTAGACAGCTGGCTTTTGCGGAAAAACTTGCCAGTCTAGACACAGCCAGTTAGTTTCTTGTATGCAAGGAGAAGACAGATGGAAAACTGACAGGCTTCCATAGTCTCACAAATAGAAAATGGAAGTACCATGCTGCTGTATGTCATGGAATATGCCAGGCAACATTCTCTTCCAGGATTCAACACTGTCCCCCATTCCCTCACACGAGCAGCTGGCTATAACTGAACCTAAACAATAAGAGCTAGGACCACCAAATTTGGTATGCAGCTCTCTCACATCCTAACTTAAAGCAATGTAAAGATTTGGGCTACGTCTACACTCGTGGCTTCTTGTGCAAGTAATATGCAAATGAGGCTAAGCGTGGAATATCGCCAAGCCTCATCTGCATACCTAATAAGCCACCCTTTTTTTCAGAAGAGGCTCTTGCGCAAGAAGGAGCGTCTACACTGCCCCTTCTTGTGCAAGAAAAACCCTCTTGCGCAACGCCATTACACCTATTACTTTTCAGGAAGAACGGTATTGCGCAAGAGGGTTTTTCTTGTACAAGAAGAGGCAGTGTAGACACTCCTTCTTGCACAAGAGCCTCTTCTAAAAAAAAAGGTGGCAATATTCCACGCTTAGCCTCATTTGTATATTACTTGCGCAAGAAGCTGCGAGTGTAGACATAGCCTTGGTTGTGCCAGTGAATGGAATTGTTTTCTATAACACGGATGGGAGTGGGGGGGGGGGGCTGATAGGAGGGACAGTTATACTTAAGAGTGACAACAGGGGGATGGCTGCACCAGTAAGTGTTGCTGGCCATCTGCTTGGAGATGTTACCACCCCTTGCCCAAAACTGCAGGCCAAACCCCTCTCCAGCCCCCCGGGAACAGCTGCTGGCCAGCGTAGTTCCCCTTGGCCTCACTGGGAAGCACCACAGGCCAAGCAGCGCAGCTTCATCCCTCCTGCCATAGGTGGCCCTGGTGAACCTCCCCTTGCCTGAACCCCTATATATCACCCTGCCCTCATTCCAGCCCCCCCCACTAATTTTCTGCTCTGAGCCCCTACTCACTCCCAAACCCTCATTCCTTCACCATCCACTCCTAGCCCCCTACTGAACTCCGCCTCAACTCCTGAACTCATACACAGCTGCCCTCAGCCCTTCCCCAAGCCCCCCATTTCCCAATCTTTTGCCCTGACCCCTGCACCCCTATGCCATACCTTGACTGTGGCATCCCCTCCCCAAAAGAGTTAATGATGTGAGCAGTGCATCAAAATATGCTAGTTATTAAAAACTATTTTCCCACTACAATTACCCTGTCTGCAGACAGTGCAAAGTGTAGGATTCAGTTCAATATTCATGGAAATTCAGTTAGGATGAAGGTAAGAAAAATAGTTTTAAGAATACCCTATGCACTAAGTGCATGTAACAACATAACGGCCACACTGGGTCAGTCCGTAGGTCCATCTAGCCTAGTACCCAGTTGGCCGACTGGCCAATGCCAGGTGCTTCAGAAGGAATGAACAGAGCAGTTAGTCATCAAAGGATAAGCCTATCACCCATTCCTACCTGCTAGCAAACAGAGGCTACAGCCACCATCCCCATTTCCTTATTTATTTTCTCCACACCGGTCATTATTTTATAGATCTCCCTCATAATGCCCCTTAGTGGTCTCTTTTCCAAGCTGAAAAATCCCAGTTGTTCCCTGCTCTCAAACAGAAGCTGTTGCATACCCCAGTCATTTTTGTTGCCCTTTTCTGTACTTTCAGTTCTGATTTTTTTTTTTTTGAGATGTGACAATTGGATCTGCATGCAATATTCAAGATGTGGATATACCACAGAATTTTATAGTTATATTGTCTTATCTATTCCTTTCATGATTCCCAACATTCTTATGAGCTTTTTCTACTGCCTTTGTAGATAAAGTGGATGTTTTCGGAAAACTATTCACAATGATATCTTTCTTCAGTGGTAACAGCTAATTCAGACTAGGGATGTTAAAAAGCAGGTAATGGGTAACCGTGTAACCCTGAAAATCTCTGCAGTTACATGCACCCACAGTGCAGGGTGCGCACCTGCCACCCCCGTCTCAAAAGCCAGCTGCCAGTCTGTACTGTTGTTTCTGGTATACTATCCTTTAGGAAAAAGGAAGGCATCCAGCTATTAGCTGCTGTCACGACAGGCTCTAATACAAAGCCACCAGCACAGGGTGGTAATCAGCTTCCAAGAGTGGAGCAGGAGCATGCGTGTAACCATGAATGGTAACCAATAAACCTGGGCTTATCGGTTAACTGTTAAATGGTTATACTTTTACATCCCTAATTTACACTGCATCATTTTATACTGTAAGTAGTAGTATAGGTACCTAGCATTCCTTTCTCTCTAAGCATGAATCCGAACTTGCCTTATCGTCAGCTGAACAGTCAGATTTCCCACAAACTATAAAAGACTGGAAGATTGGAGGGTATTGCATGAATGGAACTATGTATGCATGATGAGAATCATCACCAGTCTTCATCATAGCCCAACTATAGTACTTAACTGTATGAGGTTCCTAGGGCACATGGCCTCTTGCAGCCATGTTCTACATCATGCCCGGCTACGCCTCCATTCGTTACAAGCATGGCTGGTGTCAGTCTTCAAGCCCTCCCAGGATTCTCTGGATTGGATAGGCACCTTGCTGCCTGGGACCCTAGAATCCTTCACCTGGTGACTCCAGCCTCAAGTTGTGTGTGCAGTGGTCCCCTTTACCAAGCCCCAACCTGTCATTACTCTGGTCACAGATGCATCAGACATGAATTGGGGAGCGCACCTGCATAATCTTCAAATCCAGGGACTATGATCCCAGATAGAACTGTAGATGCACATGAATTTCAGGGAGCTCAGGGCACTTGCCTTGCCATGGTGTTCCCACCCCATCTTCGTGAGAGACAACATTACAGCTGTATTCTATATCAGTAGACTGGGTAGTGCTCCCTCCTCTTCCCTATGCCAAAAAGTTCTCAGCTTATGGGACTTCTGCATTCATAACGTAGCAGCTGCAGGCCTTGTATCTCCCCAGCGCACAGAACAGCCTCACAGATCACTTCAGCCATTTGTTCAGTTCCCACGAGTGGTCCTTCAGGGCAGATATGGCCTTGCCATTTTCCAGAGAGAGAGGGTTATCCCACGGTATATCTGTTTGCAACCCGCCACAACAGAAAGTGCAGTTGTTTCTGATCATTCCAGAGCCACAGCTGTGACCCCACAGTGGACACCTCCCATCTCTAGTGGATGAACCAGCTCCTATATTTTCCCCCATTCTCACTAATTCACAGGGACCTGCTCAAGATTCACCAGGACAAGGTGGCAGTCATATTCATAGTGCTGGTATGGCCCAGGCAATGTTTACCACATTGCTGTCCTTATCTGTAGACAGGAGATGACACTTCCTCTACTTCTGGACCTCTTAATGCAGGACCACAGCTAGTCACAGCAGCCAAGCCTGGAGTTGCTCCACTTCACAGTATGGAAACTCTGTGGCTCAAAGGCCATGAGATGCAGTGTTTTAACTCAGACGGGGGTGTTAAAAGGAAGCCATAAGTCTTTACTCAAGCTACCTACTTTTGAAATGGAAAAGGTTCTCTCTTTGGTCTCTCCACAAAGGCATTCCCCCACAGCCAACTACCATTCCCTTGCTCCTGGACTACCTCCTATATTGTGAAACACCAGGGCCTGACTATCTTCAATTAAGATCCACTTGGCAGCAATTTCAGTGTTACACCTATGCTGGGGAGGTGTTCCCTCCTTAGATGATCCTATATTGGGTTGCTTCCTTAGTGGTTTGGATAGACTCTTACCAGCAGGTGCAGCACCTGTTACCACAAAAAACCTTAATCTAGTCCTTTCCTGGCTCATGACACCTCCATTTGAGCCTTTGGTTACCTGCTATCTCTCTCATATAAAATGGTCTTTCTGGTGGCTATTGTCTTCACCAAATGGGTGTTGGAATTGAGGGCACTTACTTCTGAGACCTCATACACAAGTGCAGCTGCTCACATGCTGTGCGTTCCTACCGAAGGTTATGTTATTCTTTCATATAAATCAGGACATTTTTCTCCCTGTTTTCTTCCCAAAGCCCCATGCTGCTGACAGGGAGAAGGTGCTAAACTCTTTGGATGTAAAATATCTTGGCCTTTTGAGTGTACCAAGCCATTCTGCAAATCTCTGCAGCTTTGTGTCACTATAGCTAAGCGAATGAGAGGACTCCCAGTTACATCCCACATCTCTTGCCCTGAATTACATGGTGTATTCAACTTTGCTATGCCCTAGCCAAATTGCTAGCTCACCTTTGCCAGCGCACTCAACCAGGTATCTTTGGCAGCATTCCTGGTACAGGTGCTTATTCAGGACATCTGCAGGGCGGCAACGTGGTCCTCTGTGCACCCCTTTACAGCGCATTATGCCATTACCAAGCAGGCATGTGACAATGCTGCATTCAGGAGGGCAATCATGCAATCAACATCTTATTGATGTCCGACCCCATCTCCACTCAAACAGCTAAGTCACATATTGGAATGCACATAAGCAATTACTGGAAGAAGAAAAAATGGTTACTTACCTTTCATAACTATTGTTCTTCGAGATGTGTTGCACATGTCCATTACAGACACTCTTGCCTCTGTCAGACTGTTCTGGCAAGACAGAACTGAGTGGGTATGGGGTTGGCAAGGGTTTATAAATGCCACCAAAGAGGTGCCACTCTAGGGGGCTCCACAGCTAACCCAATGGGTACATAAGAACAGCTATACTGGGTCAGATCAAAAGTCCATCAAGCCCAGTATCCTGTCCTCTAACAGTGGCCAATGCCAGGTCTCCCTAATGTAATCAACAGATCAGGTAATCATTAAGTGATCCCTCCGCTGTCATCCATTCCCATCTTCTGACAAACAGAGGCTAAGGACACCATTCATACCCATTCTGGTTAGTAGCCATTGATGATCCCATCTTCCGTAAATTTATCTAGTTTTTTTTTTTTTAAAACCCTGTTACAGTCCTGGTTTTCACAACATCCTTTGGCAAGGAGTTCCACAGGTTGACTATACATTGTGTGAAGAAGTACTTTGTTTTAAACCTACCACTGATTTCATTTGGTGACCCCCTAATTCTTGTGTTATAGGAACAAGTAAACAACTTTTTCTTATTCACCTTTTCCACAGCAGTCATGATTTTATAGACCTCTATCATATCCCTCAATCTCCTGTTTTCTAAAATGAAAAGCCCTAGTCTTTTTAATCTCTCCTCATATGGTGCCATTAGCTCCTAGTCCCCCTTACAACAGAGAATTTTCCTCTCCTCAGTGAACCCCTATAGCCCATTTAACATAACGAGCTCTCCATAAACAGATGAAATTGAAACTTCGCAGTATACTTTAGTTTCCCATACCAATAACAAGAGCATTAGGATTATAATCCCCTTCCCAGGAAAGGAAATCTGAGTGCTTCTTAAAAGGGAGATGCTGTTGGGAAATGGTGGTTTCCTGAGAGAGAACTGTTCACCTTTCAAACCTCCAGTGGGAAGATGAGAGATCAACAGTCTCTCTGCTACCAAGGGCCAAAAGACCAGTGGAGACGATGAATACCTAGTTTAATTCTAATGCTCCTCAGGACTGCATTTCCCTCTACCACACACAAGTCTACCCAGTAGCCCCTCCACATTTTCTAAGCCCCTTGCCTCACCTCCCACTGTGGTTTAACCCAAGGAAAAGTTAATTACAAGCCCTACCAGCTGCACTGGGAGCAATGATACCCATAACAGTTCTGGTCTGATGGGATGCTTAGAATGTTGGTATGATTCTGTTAAAGCCCAACCCTTTGCAGGAAAGGAAAGCATGTAGACATGGAATCCCGTACTTCAATCATTTACACTAGTGCAAAATCACAACGCAACAGCTTTCTGCACCCCGCTGATACTGGTGTCAGAGACCACATATACCTCCTCTTTCTCCAAACAGCAAATGATAGGAATCAGGCTGCCCTTATGTTTATTTAGTTGAGAAAGGGGGATTTTCCCACTAACTCTGGCCACTTACTTTGTGTGTCTAAATCAAATATTAGTGCTTCAGAAAAAAAAACCCTGCCTGCCAGTCACTAGCAAAGACCTGAAAATCTGCCTCCCAGCATTTAAACATTAACAAGAGATCCAAGCAAGGAGAAATATGGTGCATTTTGTCAAGACATCCCTGGGGGGAATGAAGTCATTTTCAGACCTGAAAGAAGCCTGCTTTGGATTTTAAAAGTTTGTTCTACAGAAGTAGAACTGTGTATTTGCAAGAAATTTTAAAGTAATCATGTTTAGCATTGCACATGTCTAAGAAACTGCAAAATCATCGTGTTTTTAGTTACTTTATCTTTTCTTGTTCTTACAAAGCCAGAAATATTGGTCTGAACTAACCCTATAGTGACAGGGAGGAGAGTTAACATTGAAATGAGAGACTAACAGATGTGTAAGAACAAAATTAACAAAACCTTGTAATTTTGTGAAACAGAGGGAAGTTGAAATTCTCTTGTCCACTGCTTGAAGGTGACTAAGATGAAATGGACCCGGTAAGCTTCCTACTTGTAAATGATCACTACTTGCTGTTTTGCCTTAATAAAGATTGGTTAGCTCCATTTGCTGAGTAAGTGAATCTTAATCCAACAATACCCAGCCTAGCATCAGGAGGGCAACAACATTTCAGGAATAGCAGAGCTAAAGCAGACCTCTCTTGACTCAAAACAACCAGACTATGCACAAGAAACCACAAACTGCCCTCTCTTGTCTACAAAGGGTTATCAATGAGCTTGCATCAAGTTTGCTCTTTTGTCAGCCATGCAAATTTTCAATGGGCATATCTACTTTGGGTGCAAGCTTCTGGCAAAACAGGACCAGGCTGAATGATCACACATGGGGTTCATCTAGTCCAGCATCTTCTATCAAAGAACAGTTCACATAGATCAGAGAAATGAAATTCTGCAGTGGGCAATGATGGGATAACCTACCTCTCCTTGTACTTAGAAGTTGGCTTGTGCCCTCATTATTTATAAAACCTGTGAATTCTTAATGTCTTTACAATGTGTCTCATATTCCTGAATCCAGCAGTTTATGGCCTCAATGTCATGTGGCAAGGAGTTAATAGGCTAGTTCTAGATCATGTGGTGGCTTGCAAGAAGTGAGTTGTGGTGGCATTTGCTCCCCCCTCACCCCCTAGTGGACTTCCCATCACTTATGTCCAATTTCTATTTGCAGATTTATCTTGTTAAAGCTATTCTTTAGCTCAGTCCCAAGCAACACGCCTTGATATAGAACTCACTGGATGGGGTTCTCTGGATTGTGAAATACAGGTCAAACTAGATGATCTAGTACCCCTCTAGTCAGAACATTCATACTGAGCATGAGCAAAACCACCACAATTGTCAAACACTCATCAGTCTCTTAGTGGAAAGGCTAACTAGTATTTTAGGGTACTCTAAAGACAGTGACCCATATCTAGCTCGTTGGCAGTGACCCATATCTGTAACTCATGTTGCTGCTGCTTACAGTGAATTTGTAGGGATACCAGGAAGACTTTAATCTCAAGGGGCCCATGTGGCTACCACAAATTCATTTGGAAAAAGTGTTTTATAGAGAGATGGGTTGTTGTTTACTGGGCACCCTTGAATCTCCAGGTGTGTGTTTTCTGCAAGTCTTTCTGCTTTCTGAAAAAGCAAGAAACATGATTAATAAACACATTGCAAAAGCAGCTGGAGGCTAACCAGCTCAATCACACCAAGCTAGGCATTGTACAAAAAATTGTGTATGATAGCAACAGCTAGTCATCCCAGCATATTAAGCATTGAATAAACATACAACATAAAGAGATTCAGAGGGTAGCCGAGTTGGTCTGTAACAGGAAAAATTTTAAAAACAACAAATAGTCTAATAGCACCTTAACGACTAACAAAACATGAAGATGATAATATCATGAGTTTTTGCGGGCACAACCCACTGTGCCTGCGAAAGCTCATGATACCATCTACGTGTTTTGTTAGTCTTTAAGGTGCTACTAGAGTATTTGTTTTTTAACATAAGGAGAGACTGCCACCAAGGTGCTACAAAGAGAAAATGGATGATCTAAGGAGACAAAGCAAACAGAAGGTAGCATGATAAGCAGCTGTCACAGCCAGTTTTCCCTCTAAGCTGCATGGCAGCACAGTTTCAGAGGCAATTAATTAGCCCGGCCCAGTCAGTAAGCTCCCTGCTCAGGAGCCACTGACTGGTCAGGGCTGATTAATCATCTGTGACGCTTAGAGGGAACACTGGTCACAGCACCATATCTGCCCAAACTTGAGCTTTTTAAAAAATAACATGGTGGAGGAGAATTTTAAGAAGTGCAGCGAAAGATGACAAGGGTGGTGGATGTTTACAGAAATGCTCAAAAAACTTAGGTTGATATCCTCTACAGTATTTGAGGATCCATGCCTTATTTTAGTTGTCCTAAGGTAGCCAGTCAGGCAGGGAGCACCACCTGCGTAAGGCAGCAATTTTCTTTGGAGCATAGGGTGATGATAGGTTGACATATCTGGATAGGAAGCTTTTCTCCATAGGAAAAGGGCAGCATAGGACAATGCACAAAGATGGAGGTGGGGGAGAGGCTACTTAAAATCGTAATATAGTGGAAGAGTGTAGAAAATGGGATTCAGCTGGTCAACAATTCCTATTTCAGCTTTCCTGCTCATATTTGAAGACATTAAAGATCCTGAGATGAAGCAGCAAGGAACTCCACCCCTCCAAAGAGATTCAGCTACAATGGCCGACTCAGCAGGTCACAAGAAAGCAAGATTTAATAGCAGGATGGCGATGAGGCAGCTTTGGAGAAGTTTAAAAAAAGCTAACAGTGCAAGAGGAGCAGTGTTTGGGAATCACAATGTTATGGAAAGCACTGCCTTGTTCTAAGCCTGCACCAGCTCAGCTGCTGTTTCTTCATTGAGCAGATAAGGCCCTTAGTTGCTATGTCACCTTCAAACTGCTGACATTAACAAGCAAGGTACCTGACTGAACCTCTGTGAGTGTACTTCCATGTAGTCATCTGGAAATGTATATCACACAGCTCAGGAGCTCTTCCTCTTTTGCAGCTAGATCATAAGCTGTCATTAGCCACCTCCTCACCCTGCTCAAATGATGGTAGTGTTATATTTAGACATCTAGATGGAAGTTCAGGCATCTCAGACTCTGAACTTAGCTCATCCCCTTAAAGTTTATCAAGAGACATACAGCAGCTTTTGGTTTGATGCTGAAGAGATTTACTTATCTCCTTTTGCAAGCTGTAACTTCTTTGCAAGAGGAAACTGTTGAGAAGCAGTGAGATCAACTTGTGGCTCTTTCCCCATGCAGCATGGATCCTACACAACCCTGAAGAGGGTGTTTCACATCAAAGCAACATGAATAAGGTTGTAAGTTACTGAAACAGCTGACTGCTGAGAAATTCCTGCCTACTGTTGCCTTTCAAAGAGTATAGCTTAAACCAGGGGATTTCATACTTTGGGTCACAACTTGTAAGGGTAAGCCACTAGCTGGCTCCGAGACACTTTGTTTACCTGTAGTCATGGCCACTCATAGCTCCCAATGACTGTGGTTCACCATTCCTGGCCAGTGGCAACTGCAAGAAGTGGTGACTCAGTCCACACTACTTCCTGGAGCTCCCATTGACCAGGAATGTGAGCTGCCATACCTGAAGATGCTCAGATAAAATGTTTTGCGACCAGCTAGTGGCTTGCCCTTACAAGCCATGACCCAAAGTCTGAAAACCCCTGGCTTAGACAGTACTCAGACGTGAACTGGAAAGGACTAGTGCATAATTCAGTGGCTGAGGACTCTAGCAACCCTGGTTTTACTTGGCAACTCAGCTACAGATCTTTCATCTAATGGTTACTGAGTCCCTGCTCCTGCCCCTGGCCTTGTATATTTAGATTGTAAGCTCTGTGATAGCACTGTGTATTTACAGTGCACAATTGGACCCCACTCTCCTTTGAAGTTCCAGGCACTACTATAAGAGTAGCTTCGGTACTCTATCTTGAACTATTTTGTTCCATAAAAATCACTCCCACAAGCTTAGACCAGTGCATCATGCATGTATCTGGTTTACACAAGACAAATATACTCTCATCTGTTACAAGTGTTTATTTTGCTGGAAAAAGAGAGGTGGTCAAACGATGCTAAACTTCAGAGAGGAGAAGAGTTACAGGTTATATTCCAAAAATAATGTTGGTGCAGAAGAGACGACTCCAGCGCACAGGCTACAACTAAGGGGAGCAGGCTTTGCAAATCTATGTTAAGATATAGTATTTCATACTTAAAACTAAGACTGGTTATTCACCTTTAAAAACAAACACTATTAAATAGACAAGCTACAAACTGAACTGCAAGAGGAAGACAATTATCCCAAGCACATCTCCAAAAAGAGTAAACTGACACTTGAGTTAAAGTAGGGTGAAGGGTACTAAAGGCCCAAAGAGCAGCAGAGAATAATGGTTCTAGGGTTATAAGAAATAAAAAGGTAAAAAATTATTCAAAGCAATTTCTGAAAAATAAAAAAAAGAAAAGAAATTATTTTCACTATACTTTGAAGAGACACAAATGTCCATTAAGAGGAAATGCATTAGCCGTGATCAGTATGAAGCCCAGCACAGTTTGACACGTACGATATAGATTTCACGTGCAACAGGAACCCGACGTCCAGCCGCACATATCCTACCTGAAAAATAAAAAGCACAATTCATTCAAAGGCCTGAAGACAAATTTCTGCCCTGAAATACACTCAGGCCACCTGGAAACTGCTGTACAAAGAAAAGGCGCATTTCGTAGAGAAGTAGTCAACCAGTGTTCCTGAAAGCCACAAAAAATCAACATGAGAACTTCTTAATGGCTGTGGCATTAATGAAGCTCCCTTTTCCAAGCTGTGTTAATTGGATCCAAAACCAAAGTCACAAAATTGAGCATCATGTTTACTCCTTAGTCCTTTGGCTGTGGTTTGGCCAAACAAGTCCAGGCTTACCACAAAGAGCTCTTGTTTACAGAATTCATTGTGTTTATAGAAAAAAAAACCCGTGTAATGATTATACTGCATTTATTTCCTGTTAAGACAACTATATGAAAACTGAACTCTAAACGGTAAAAAAACAGATTATACTTATATGGAAATAGGTCCTTTAAGGACCAATGATGAGTTTTGAAAGAAGTTGCTCCAGAGCATGTACAGGCAGCCCTCTCTCACTGGAGTCTTTCAAGGTCTTTCAGTTAAAAGATTAAATTTCTAGTCTTTAGACAGCCTTCCTAATCTGACCAGTATATCATATCTCCAAGTCCATAGGCAGATCCAATACTTCTGCTGATGCTCATCATATTGTCAAGCAGCAAAATAAAATAACTAAACTGATTCTATTCACTACTGCTGTTTAGAATTCCATAGGTAGAATCAGGAAGTCAACCACCAAGGTCAAGTATACAATGGCACTTTACAGCACTGTAATTTTCTGGCTCAGGGGTGTGAAAAAACACCTGTTTCTCAAGTGCAGCAAGTTACAGTACTGTAAAGTACCAGTGTGAACCAGTCTACAGCATTGGAAGCCATGCTCCCAACACTGTTTGCTTCTCCCCTCGCAGAAGTGATTTACATAAAGTGTTGGGACAGCTCTCATGCCATGGCCACACTTTCAGTTTAAAGCACTGTTATTGCTGCACCTTAAATGGTTAAGTGTAGATGAAGTCCAAGACAGTTTCACTTTATAGCTGCCTGACAAAGCAAAGACCATGAGAAGGAGCTGAAGCAGCAGAATCCTCATTCTGCCCCTTCCCTACCAACAGCCAGAAGGCTCTAGTGTGGGGAGAATAGAAAGCTCTTTTTTCCAGTAGTCAGAGGGCAATGGAGTGCCAAAGCTACTGGATCTCTAATACAGCATGCTACTGAAGACCAAATGTTTACATGGGGCCCAGGATGGACATCCTGTCTGAAATCCTTGTGCCCGCCCTGCTCCTGGGATGATAAGAGGAACACAGAGGGCTTCCATCAGTGGATTGACCTGGTCCTTTACGAGAAGCCTGCTTCACCAGAACTACTACTGGGTTGCAGGAAAGAGTTTTCCAAGGACAAAGTGTAGTTCTCTTAGAACGTACCTAAACAAAAAGTTTTAGAGGAAGCATCTGCTGTACTGTAGCTATTAGTGTGACTGGGCCAATTAAACAATCACTGAATCTTAATATGGTAAGTGTACCATTAAAGATATAGTATTAGAAAAAAACTGTTCAGTATCTTCTCTGAAACGCAGTAGTGTCAAGATCTCCAGTCCTTTTTAGAAGCTCATCTTCTTTCCACAGATTTAAGTTTCCAGAACATGGGCTAAAAATAGTTCCACAAGTTGAGATCATTTTTGTTAGCAAGTCAAAGACAGCCTGAACTAAACAAGGAGAGAGAGAGAATTAAGAAATCAGCACAGTCACAGAAGATTTTGGGAGAATTCTTCAAAAGCACCAAAATAACAGGCACAAAAGTCAACAGGAGTTAGGCACTCTTGAAAATTTTACCTTTTGGCATTTAAACAATGGCCAAGAAATTTAGGTTTTAAAACTTCATATACTTTACACAAGGTTTCTTTTAATAAGTTTAAAGTGTCCAAGGACCCTACTTACTTGCATAAACTGCTCTCCAAACACATCAGACTCACAGCAGCTGACTTAAGGAATTAAGGGTAAAATGTTTTAAAGTGCCTAAGTGATTTAGGAGACAAAGTCTCAACAGACATGGTAAAAGTCTCAGTGGAGTAGCTGTGTTACTCTGTAAATTAAGAGAGACACATGGTATCTTCTTGGACTGAAATTGAAGCCTATTAGAAGATTTATTGGAAACCCTAGATGAACCTGACAGCTAATTCATTTTGAGAGAGGATGCAGAATGAGCCTAACCAGTGGAGGAAATCATTAGATAAACTCTCCAATATGCTGCCACAAAAGCAATGCCTTGAAATGCACTTCCCTGGCCTCTTCTGCCCTATTCAGACAAGTCACTGAAAAACAATGTTAACTACCAAAGTAGGGTATATATCACTATTTTGGCTAATCTCAGTTCAGAGTACAATGCTGTTATCAGAAGCTTCTGGCTCACATAGTTCTCATTACTATTACATTTGAATGTAGCTATATGTAAGAGGGGAGCCCTGGTAGATTCCTAGGTACTTTCTGCTACAAACAGTGCAATGATAGGATGAGAACCGTTATTCAATATGAGCTCAGTGAAGAATCCTACCGTTTAAACTGCAGACCCTCCCACTACAACAGATTGGCAAGAGAACTGGGCACACCACCTACACCAGGGGTGTATAAAAGGGCTCAGATAGAAGCTAAGAATTCTAGTAGGAGGCCAGAGGATTTTATTAGATTACCTAGAATCACTGGGCACCATGTCAAGCTTCCAGCTGTTTAAAATGAGGCAAGTTAAAGAAGTTGCGGTGAATGAGCCTGTTCCTTGGGAGTAGGCATTATGGGGAGGATGCTCGTTGGCAGGAATGAAGAAGACAGTGACAGTTTTCCTACATGTAAAACAGTCTCCTCCTGACTCTCACGTGAGTTGCAAATTCCAAATATTTTGTGAACAGTATTTGTGGTACTTCAGACTAGTAAGATAGTGCTTCTGCCTTGAAGGCTTTAACTCCCTGACTCATGTCTACTCCTGAAGTCCAAAAATCAGTAGACAAGTGCCAGAAACTTTTCATCTTTGATTAGTCCAGCACATATGACCTTCCCCCTTCTTACATTAGACTATTACAGCTTCCTCTCCATGGAGGCTTCCACGACTTTCTGAAAGCATCTAGTGAGAAGAAATTGCTTAGAGGAAACTATACCCATGCTCCACACAATAGCTGAAAGTCATTTCTAGGCCAAACTCGTGCTCATCGCAATTTACAATGCTCTAGATAGTCTGGGTCCCAAATAGCTTCCCACATCCTATTGCAATGCATGAGTTTGAAGGAACATCACTGCCAAGGGGGGCAGGGCTCTCAGCAACCCTCTCCTCATAAGTCTGGGCTTGACTATTCTTAGAGTATAGTGATACTGCACTCATGCTACGGCCTTTAACTGCAGGAATTTGAATCCCCTTGACAATTAATCTCCTGGCTAAATCCCCATAATTCAATTTCTGGTCTTATTAGTATAGCTGTACTGCAGTAGCATAGGTGATAAAAACACGCTCTACTTGTGGGAAGTATTCCAAGTCTACATGTGTGCCTATTTCAGTTATATTCACAATGCAGAAGATACTCTGGTGACCTCAGAAACACATGCAGTATTTCTGGACTTGACTCAGTTTACATTTCATTTTTGCATCCTTGCTTTAGCAAGTGTCTACTTACAGATAAAAGGCCTGATGTACTATTGATTTAAAGGATCAGAGCTGGCCCAAATGCCTGACAAATGAAATTCAGAGTTTAATATGTGTAAGACACTTTTTGCTAGCATCCAGTGATACAAGACCAAACAGGCCCCCAGAACACTGTATTAGATACTTAAAACTAGGAAGAGGATACCCGTGTCCTCAAAGTATCAGAACAAAAACCTATGAACTAGACCGGAAAGTGCTCTCACCTCCAACTCAAAACGCAGAATACCGCGCCCTGTCCACATACGACTCCCGCCCGAACCGCTGAACATCGTAGAGGGAGGCCCGAGCGACCGACGAGACTGGAGACAGCTGACAACGTTCGTAACCGTACGCCTCTCCGACGGTGGTGGCCGCGGTTGCCGTGCGACGCAGGGGGCTTCTATCCCGGGTGTAATAGGTGGAGGATGCAGCTGCTGCGGCGGCAGTTGCAGCTGCAGCTACTGCCGCTGCTGCTGCTCCTGGGGTTGGCAGCAGTGCTCTATCATAGGGGTCTAGGGTAGTAGTGAGGCGATTGGCCATGGCTGTGGTGGCGGCCATGGCTGTGGTGGCGGCCATGGCTGTGGTTTGTACTTGAGAGTATTGCGCATACTGAGAATACTGGGCCATTGTTTGCTCTGCATAGGCGTCGTATGCAGATGCCGTAGCATAGGGCCTCACGCGATATCTTTTGTAGTAGTCGACCATTGCTCCATACCCATCATCGTAATACATGGTTTCCCCATAGCCCGCGGGGTAGGGAGTGCGCACCGCTCCATACTGCTCATTATAGGTTTCGGTAAAGTCAGGCACTTGCCCCGTGCGATCTACCGGACACTCTTTAGACCAGTGCCCTTCTTTCCCGCACCGATAGCAGCCGCTCTTGTCTCCCATCCCGGGCGCGGTCCTGAGCCGACTGGTGGACAACTGCACGTGCATCCGCTTGCCTTTAAGAAACAGACGCAAGAATGGTTGCTATAATAAACTGACGCCACATGGGAAACCACAAGATTTGTAACAAAAACAACGCATATTAAATATTTGATTTAAAATGATCAAGACAAGCTGATTGATTCACCCCCAGTATATCTAACCTGATTCTACAACCATTAAGCATTCTGTCCATGAGTCAAAACAACTTTTCCTGTCAGCTTTTATGCTTTTGGCTCCTGGCTGTCTAATATTTACTCACATGAAGTGGTGCAGAGACCCAAGAGCAGACAGAGTTCCCAAGATCTGCCAATAATTGTATCTGGCTTGGAATGGTTACAGATGGAACTCTGGGAGGAAACACATCCTGACAAATTCCAAGATGACTTTTCAGAAGGTATCCATATTATCAACAGAGCAGATCCAAGAACACCATAATATGAACTACCACACTCAGCAAGAGGGTTCAAGTTCAAGAAAGATGCATACATTTTCAGCCCAAGTACAATTCAAAATAGTCTGGACCAGATGGGATCGACTGGTAGATCTTGGAGCCTCTGACAGGTGATCCTGACTGGTTTGGCCAAGAGGCTATTATCAAATGCCAACACTTCAGCTGCCCCCTCCCCCTACTGCTGCGCATCTCCTGCCCTTTGCCTTGGAGCTGCCCGTCCCTCTGGGGAGCCTCCTGCTTTCTGTGTAGGGCAGGAGAGGAAGTGGAGGGGTGCTGTCATCAAGGTGCCCCCTCCCACTCTGTATCCTTTCTCCACAGAGCAGAGAGGGGGCACAACAGGGCTTGGGAGGGAGTTTGCTGTCTGCTTTAGAGAATGGTACAGGGCCAGGGCAGGGTTAAGTCTGCCTTAGCCCCACTGCACTACCATCCAGGAGCCACCTGAGGTAAGCAGGGTAAAGCTGGAGCCCACATCTTGAAACCCTACCCCAGTCATGAACTTCCAACCCCTGCCCTAGCCCCGAGCACTCCAGATCCCTTAATCCAAGACCAGAGCCTGCAGCCCAACCCTCTGCCACAGCCTGATGAAAGTGAGTGAGGATGGGCAAGAGAGGGAGGATGGAATGAGCAGGGGGACAGGGCCTTGGAGAAGAGGCAGGAAGGAGGCAGGGACAGGGCATTTATATTTGAAGTAGATCTTGGATTGCACTTTAAATTCAGAAAGTGATCTTATGCTTAAAAAGGTTGGAGACCCCTGGTCTAGACTCTCTGGCTTCTACTTCCAGGCCTGGTGAAGGCTGTGCATTACCAGAAGGGTAGAAAAACTCACACCACAGCAATCTTATGGCAGGTGATTTGCAGAGCAGCTAAACCCACCAAGCAGGCCACAAGGGAAAATAGATGTTAGTTGGCAGAAAGGGCACTATATACATTGGGATGGCTCCTAGCAATGTCCAAAGAGATCTTTAGTCCCTTTTTTAAAAACACAAAGCCTGCAGCACCTGATGGGAAGTAGCAGGTTGGATATAGAAGTTATGGGCTCTGTGGACAAAGCATTGTGGAATTATTGTGCTTGTGGCTTTCCATTGCTTATAGTCAGGTTTATGGAAAAACAGTGAAGTCACTGGAAGCTGCTCTAAAATATCAAGCCACTTAGACGCCTTTATAGCATTCTTGATATAGTGTAAGTTTAAAGTGCCAAGTTTGAAAGCACTAACAAAACTGTGCAAATGCACGTTAGCTATAAGCCTATGGATCATTAGCAGTTTTGTTAAGAGCAATTTGCTCTTCTATATGAAAAGGCTACACACAAAATTTCTCACACTGCAATCACTTTTGCTACCTGTTTTCAATATCAGCAAGTCCTACAAAACTCGTGTTAGATTTTTCTCTGGCAGTTTTCTTTACCTAGATGTCTTAGCTGATTGAATACAGCAAGTGAGTTTCTCCTTTCTGAAGAGGTAATCTATTCTATTTAGATTCTTATACCATGCACCTAAGAACAGCAAGAATGCTGTAGTTCCATGCTAAATATAGATGATGTAGTATAAAGAAAGAAGATTTGCCAGTTAGCCCAAAGCAAAGGAGCATTTCAGATCAGAAACTGTCTGTTTGTCACTTATAGTCTGACTACAAGACAAGAGTCTGAATAGAGACACTACAAAGGAATTCTTGGTATGAAACAACCAGAACTTCAAGGAACATAATGTAGGGACCCTTCTGGTTGATAAATAAGTTCAGATTTAAGTATAGCACTTTTGCTGCTAACCTAAAAAATATTTGTTTGAATTACTGTGCTTTCAGTGCATTACAGCTAGTTTTTTTTTTTAAATCACCATTCTTGCACTTTGCAATCTACAAAAGTAGAGGTGAGGTGGTCCCTCCAACTGGATGACACTGAATGAGCTTCTGCACATGAAGCTGGAAGAGAAGAGAGTATTGTAACCTTAACATACTATTCTGTCTCCGACACAGCATCCAGTCTCTCAGCATTCAGAAAGCCAGAGCTCAGATTATATCCTACATCAAGAGACACCATTTCAGTGAGATGTTGCAGAACATAAATCACAACAAAATCCAGTAATCATTTAGCCAGAAAGTCCATAAACAGTCCCAGTATAAATGCACAAGCTGATGGGTGATCTCTTGCCAACTTGACTTACCTTAAGTTACAGAGTTATATAGCCAGTGTTGTAGGGTAGCAAAGCAACTTACCACAATGGCACTCACCAGACATAGAAGGAAACCATGGCATTCGCTGTCCTACTGTGCTTCACATGAAGTGTCTGAGACTGATACTATACAGGTAAGAAAAGTGCTATAGGTTCTGGGCTGGAAAATTCTTTACACAATACTTGACTGTAGCAAGCTAGGGATGTTACACAGCGTGTAATTGAAAAGTCGTGTAACTGCATACAATTTTAGCAGTTTCTGGAGGCAAGGCTGGAAGCCAGTGTGCTCTCGGCCCCACTCCTGGGGAGTCCCCTGCCACCCCATGCTGCTACTTCTCTATCAGAGGAAGCAGCATGGTGTGACAGCAGCACCTGTCCATGGGGGTTCAAGCTCCCCGTGGACAGAGGCTCTGTAGCAGCAGCAGCCCCTGTCCATGTAGAGCCCGCGTACGCTGCAGACAGAGGCTGCTTTGAGAGGCAGCCTCCCTGTCCATATCCCTAGCTGCTGTCTCTGTAGGGGGCAGCATGGGTGGGGGCAGGCAAGTCCATAAAGCCAGCTACCTGCACGTATTGTCTCCAATCTGCCCCCACCCTCAGCACTGCTGCTTCTCTATTAGAGGCAACATCGTGGGCGGGGGCGGGGGGGAGGGGAGAAGAGACCCACAAGGATCCAGTGCTCCCCTACTTACTGCCTCTGATATAGAGAATGGGGAGGGAGGGGGGAGGAGAGAAACACATGCACTCAACAGGATTAACTGAAAAGCCCAGGCTTTTCAGTTAATCATGTAATTGTCTACACACTGACATCCCTAATTTAGAGCCAGCCCTTGAGCAGCCCTTTTTATATTCCATTTTATCATGAGGGATGGGCTAGATTCAACCAACAGTACTTTCCATGCCACTCTGATGCATATGTGATTAAAAACCCTATCACACTGAATACTTAAAAAGAGGGTATATTCTGCACAGAACTCTGCCAAGATATCACATGGTCAGAAATACCTCCACATAGACCCAGTTAAAAATATCTACTCTTAGACAGCTGTCAGGAGCTTAACACCAAAGTTTGGGTGTACATTTAACTGAAATAAGCATGCCCTCTTGTTCCCAAGCATTTCTTTGAACAAGTCCCACCTGGGCCTTCTTCCTCAAACATCACTTCTACAAAAGGGACGTAGGCTGCCAGGATACATTTCTGTGAAGATGTTCTGGGTGCAATATGGCCACCTTCCCCATGTTATAGATCAAGTGCACTATTTTCAAAAGTTCTCATGTCATTTTAGAAAATAGGTTTTAACCTTCTGTGTGTCGTGCCAACACAATGTGACAGCACACATACCTAGCCAACATGTCTCAAATCCTGAGCTGGAGGGCTACTTTGAAGAGAGGCAAGATTCACTCTTCAAAGCTAGCTCAATCTTTTGACTTTCCAAAAAAGCTGCCAATTGCAGTGTTTATGAAAGTTGTATACTTGCTCAAAAGGAACTGGGCTGAGACCCCCTTCCCCCCCAGCTTATTCCATGGGGATTGTGGAAATACTGAAGCAAAATGCAGGACAATGTAGCACTTTAAAGACTAACAAGATGGTTTATTAGATGATGAGCTTTCGTGGGCCAGACCCACTTCTATGAGTGGTCTTGGAACATGTTCAGATGAAAATGAAATCGTATTTCACCGAACACACAAACTAATGAAAATATTTCTGTCAATTAGACAACATAAGAAAAATGTTGCCTGAGAAACTTTTGAGAGTTTGATTGATTGAAGGATATTTACTTTGTATATTTTAGTATGTAATGTGGACAATTTGTGTTTTAACTCTTATATAAATATTTCGTCTTTTTGAATCTCAATGTCTGTTATTAAATAATTATTGTCCAACCCTGTCTCCCCTAATTTTACACAACTGTGAACATTTAAATCAATAAAAGTCTAAAAAATAATCACTATCCAACAGAGTTTCATAAAAATAAAAATCAAATTCTGCCAACCTCAGCTTTAGCGTGTTAATGGCTTTTGGTCACTGAGACTGGGAAAGGATTGGTGGCAAGGTGCAAAATATCTGAATATCAATCTGCCTCTGTTAATCTCCACATCCTCTGTTACATAATCTGAATAATATCACTGAGAAAACTATTTTTGCCCATCACTAGAAAAAGAACACAAAATGTCTTAGACTAGATACAGAGTAGAAAAATTTGTCTGTTAGTAGAAACATGAAACAAGTGCTCATGCATTAATAGCAGCAATGCCACAAGCTTCAAATGGCTAATCCAGACCTCCTTAAGATCCCCATTATTTCTACATAGGCCAGATGGTGTATCCAATGCAGCATTTTGGACCCAAGACAATCAGGCCTCCAGCCATATACCATTTCTTTTACAGAGATGCCTTAAGATAACCTGACAGCAGCTGCAAAGAGATGACAAGTACTTTGTTCTAAACAGAAGAGCAGCTGTGTCTTTAATACAGATTATTTCTACAAACCACTAATCGGTTAACTTTTGGTATGAGGTGCTGAGAGATCCAGAATCACTTTCAATGGCTGTAACCAGAAAAGCCCCCTAACCACACTCACAGATAGATTCTCAGCCTAGCTTCCAAGACTAGCTATAACTTACCCATTGTAGGACCCAAAGGTTTGTGCACAGGTGTAACACTACAGTCTACAAGTCCATTTCCTTTCCACATTGCAATAAAAGATGGCTTTTGTACTGCCAGAACAGAGAGAGCTCATACAACCAAACATTATAAACAACAAAAATAGCACATCTACTTTGTTGCCACTGTTCAGTGTCGATAAATGGAAAGTATTCCCTGCAATGGGCATTACTCTGAATGCATATGAAGTTCCTATATTAGCTAGACCAACTCTGCAAGAGGTCCGGCACCACTCAGGACAGGTGAAGGGAAACTCTGCTCAGTGTATAGGAAAGCGCTAAGGTACATAAGAAATTGAATGGAGAATCCTGAATACCACCATCCTATAAATCGTGAGGACACCTCCTCCTAGAGTACTATACTCTATTTTGGTTACCCCCTAACTCCATAAAGTAGAGTTCAAGAACAGATGCAGCAAAACAGCTGAAGAAATGTATGAGACTGGAAAAACTCTCATATGAAGAAACTAGAAGATTTACCTGGCATTGCTAGGGTCCTAAATGCAAACAATTTTTGTTTTTCTTAATTTAAATCATTGCTCTGGGATGGGGGAGGGGCCAGTATGTAGGCTGTCTTGCAGCAGCTTGAGGTCTATGACCACTGCAGCAGGCACAGTATGTCCCTCAGCTGGGGGGGACAAACAAAACCAGACAAACGCTCTGAAATATATAGCAGAAAGTGGTCCCTTTCTCCATCTCTGCCAGTACAACTGGGGTATAGCTGTTCTGGGCCCCATCTGGTCCCTAGCTGTGCCCCGTGGTCATTCTACAGTATAACTGTGCCTCCTGCCAGACCCCTCTCGATACGCAAATGACTAGTTGAGTAGTCAACTATCTGATAAGCAAATGCTTATCAACACAGTAGTCGACTAGTCATTTCCATTCCCCTTACTCTATCAGAAAGAGGCAGCAAGGGGCGGAGAAAAGAGAGGGTGCTTCAAAGCGGCAGCACCATGTGGAGCCCAGGTCCAAGCCCCCCCCCCCCCCCATCACTGGCTCCACATAGCGCTGCCACTTTGAAACACCGCGTGCAGCCCAGGACCAACTGGGGAGTCTCCAGGCTGTACCCAGCGTTTCAAAGCATCAGCACCATGTGAAGCCCAGGATCAGCTGGGGACTCCCCTGCTGACTCCGGGCTCTGTGAGGCACTGCCACTTTGAAACGCCGCATGGAGCCAAACCCTGGGCTTCCCGTGACATTTCAAAGTGGCAGCGCTGCATGGAGCCCGAGGTAAGTGGGGGAATCCCCAGCTAATCCCAGGCTTCACAGGACGTTGCAGTTTTGAAATGCCAAGGAGCCTGGGGTCAGCAGGGGAGCCCTCAGCTGACCCCGGGTGCCATTCAGCGCTGCCGTTTTGAAATGCTGCAGGGAGCACAGGGCCAGTGGCACCATGCTCCCCGCAGCGATTTCACCTTTGAAGTGTAGCAACAGTACTGGAGCTGTTTCTACATTTTAAAGGCAGAGGCGCCCTTATTGACTAATCCACTAGTCAATGCAAATTGCATCAACTATTCAATTAATCAAAATTTAACATCCCTAGACCCCCTCCCTTTCCATTTTATGAGAACCAATTAAATTCCAGGCACATCCCATTGTCCTGGCACAAGCAAATCCTTATATTGCTTTAAGTTATGATATGAGGAAGCTGCATGCCAAATTTGGTGATCCTAGCTCTTACAATTTAGGAGGAGTTCTTGAACAAAGGGACTCACAGATGAACAGACAGACAGATGCACATTTCTAAAAGTAAGAAGATGAAATGAATGGAACTGTTTTCCTTAGAGACAAATGAGAAAATATGACAGGAATGCACAAAACAATGAATGGAATAGAGGCAGTAGATCGAGCGCTTCTATTTATCCTCAGACAAAAATGGGGATATTTTACAGCATTGATGGGAGTAACTGGTAAAAGGGAACACTTCCACACTGGGCACAATTCATTTGTGGAACTCACTGCCTCAAAGTATCACGAAATAAAAAACTAAGGAAGATTTAATGAGTATTGACATGGACAAGGACAGCCAAAACAAAAACAGTAAGTGATATAAACAGTTGTAAGTTTTGGAAGCGTTTTCAGGGTGAGAGCTAACCTCTGCTAGGATATAATTATCCTATTCAGGGTCCCCTGAACATTCCACTGAAGCAGTTGGTGTTGGCTGCCGTCAGAGACAGAATATCAAACTAAAAGGACCACTGTCTGATCCACTCTGGCAATTTCCATGCTTCACAGCTCAGAGTCCCAACAGAACAAGTCATTATCAATTTGTGCCCATCTTGAATTCTCATTAAGTCAATTTAGCTTAGATTAAGTTGTAGGTGGATTCCTTAAGATACTAGGCAAATTACATTTTAAAAGTTTAGCTGGTTCTCCTTCAGCTTCTTTACAGTGCTTAAAGCAGCCTGGGAGTTTTTAACTAGACTTGGCAAATCAGTCAACTGACTGGGACAAATGTCAACTGATCCCCTATTTAGTCAAACACCATCAAATATTCCAGCAGGAATATTTTTTTAAGACTTTCAGTTCACTTGACAGGTTTCAGAGGTAGCTGTGTTAGTCTATTTCAGCAGAAGCAAGGAGTCCAGTGGCACATTAGAAACTAACAATTTTTTTATGACATAAGCTTTCATGAGTTGCAACTCATGTCATCAGATACATGAGGTGAAAGGAAAAGATAGTAGGGATACAAGATTGGAGTGTGATAGAGTTAAATCACAATGGATAGAGAAAAAGTGAGAATACTTAAAGTGGAAAATTACTTTTTGTAATGAGATCCATTCCTAGTTCCTATTCAAACCTAATGAAGTCAATTGCAATTCATGAAAGCTTACATCATAATAAACTTGTTAGTTTCTAAGACGCCACTGGACTCCTTGTTGTTTTCATTTCACATCTTCTGAGTTAAATTATTTTTTTTTGTAATCTCAGAGGCATAGCCGTGTTAGTCTATAACTTTTAAAATGAATAGTCCTGCAAATTTCTAGTCGAAAAATAACAAGCAGAGCTTTAATTTAAAAAGCCTGTTGAGACCAACTTTATAGATATAAAAAGCAGATAAACACATGGTCACCACCACTCCCCCCATGCAAGTCACTTTTACTGTCTCCTGGAAGGAGAGGCCTCTTGTTTAACATCTTTTAAAAATTGCACAAAGCTTTAAATAATCCTAAACATACGTGGTCTCGTGCAAGCTTCTTCCATGTTTCCACCAGGTCCCACAATTTCAACCCTGCTATTCAAGTCCTGGGCTCCCACAAATACACTGTTCTGCCCATGAAACTCCACCATGACCCACAGTGCCCCCTACTATTTCAGTCCTGATCTCCCCACAGCTGTGTCAATACTTATCAAATCTCCTGTAACACCCTAATGCCTCACCTGAATAGAAGCTTTCAGCCACAGTTACAGGACTATTAAATATACAACAGTTCTCCAGAGGTGCAGCACTGAATTAACTAGTTCAGGGCTTCTCATATTTCATTGTACTGAGACTCTCTCTTCAGACAAAAAAAGTTACAGCAGGACCTCAAAACCCAAGGGCTTCAGTCTTAGGCAGGGGGGCCTGTAACCTGAGCCCTGCTGCCAGGGCTGAAGCACTCAGGCTATGGCTCAGATCTCAAGTCTAATGTCCGCTCTAGCAACCTCATTAAAATTGTCTCACAAACAACTTTGGAGTCCTGAGCCAGAATTTGACAAATCCTGACCTAGTTCATTAACCAGACATGTACATCACTTAAAGTATTTTTCAAATCCAGTGAAAGCACTTTCCTGACTTGGATAAACCATGTTTTTTGTTCAATTCCTATACACTTCTATGAGAACTCTGCGCTCCTACTGTTAAGCATCTAAACTGAATAACATGGTCAATTTGAATGTTACTCCACTATTCATTCAGCACAATTAGGACCCCATGATCAATAGACTGCCACCTAACCTGCTCTTCTGGACAGAACCTGCCGCTACCTAGTGCTAGGGAAGGCTGTACTTTCCCTAGTTCATATTTCACCTTGGAACTCTGTGTTGTCTAGGCCCCTGATGGCCTCCACCGCATCCTCAGCCCGCTCCATGTGCACAAAGGCATAATCCTTCACTATGTCACACTCGATCACTGGGCCATACTCTTCAAACTTGGCCCGCAGCTCCAGGTTAGTGCAGGTGGTACTGATGTTGCCCACATGCAGTTTGGTGGAGGCTTTGCTCTTGTTTTTGCTGGCTTCCACGTTTATGCAGACACCATGCAGCTTGTGGTGATGCAGGTTACGGATGGCATCTTCGGCTGCGGTCTTGTCTTCGATATGCACAAAGCCATAGTTTTTGATGATATCACATTCCAGCACCTTCCCATACTGCTCAAAGAGCGACCGGATCTCTTGTTCCGTTGCCTCTCGGGGCAGATTCCCGATGAAGAGTTTCACCATCTTAGAGTCTGGGGGAACAGGAAAGTGGTTTAAAAGAAGCACTCATTCCAAGTGTAATGCTCTTTTATATTTCTTATATGCCCCCCCTCACCACAATATATCACCCATTTTATAAATGCAAAAGCTGAGTCACAGGACTGATGTGGTAATTGAACCCAGGGATCAATGCAGTACAGGCAGTCCCCGGGTTACATGGATCCGACTTACATCGGATCCCTACTTACAAACGGGGTGAGGCAACCCCGCACTAGCTGCTTCCCCCCAGCAGACCAGGGAGATGCGAAGCTAGCACCCCCCCAGCAGACCAGGGAGACGTGGAGCAGCTTTTCTCAGCAGACACCTCATCTTGAGAATAAAGGACTGAGGGAAGTGAGGTGTGGGAGAATAAAACTGAGCTCTGGAGAAATGTTTGGCTAGAGTTTCTCCTACAATATTTACCAGTTCCGACTTACATACAAATTCAATTTAAGAACAAACCTACAGTCCCTATCTTGTACGTAACCCGGGGACTGCCTGTATTCCATCCACTAAAGCAGCATTTCTCAAATGCCACCAGTGTCTTTTCTTGCAGCCACAGCCTCCTGGGCAGAGGGGTGGGGTGGGGTGAAGGAGAGCAGCCTGTCCCCATGGCTGTCAGCAGGGGTTAATCCATGTCCCCTTCAGGAGACACAAACATTTTAGGAGCAGACAGGCAGCAAGAGTTCCCCACCTTTCTGGGAGCAGTGGGTGACAGAATCTGGCCATGTGGTAGCAGGCTCCATCCCATAGCCACAGGGCTTCAGGCTCCTACTCTGGGCTTGCTTAGCCACCTGATTGCACCTGACCTACACAGCCTCTCATGTACCTCCCTCCAATCACCTCTCAGCCTCCTACCCATCCAGGCTACGTCTACACTGGCCCCTTTTCCGGAAGGGGCATGTAAATTTCAGCAGTCGTCGTAGGGAAATCCGCGGGGGATTTAAATATCCCCCGCGGCATTTAAATAAAAATGTCCGCCGCTTTTTTCCGGCTTTTAAAAAAGCCGGAAAAGAGCGTCTAGACTGGCCCCGATCCTCCGGAAAAAGTGCCCTTTTCCGGAGGCTCTTATTCTTACTTTGAAGTAGGAATAAGAGCCTCCGGAAAAGGGCACTTTTTCCGGAGGATCGGGGCCAGTCTAGACGCTCTTTTCCTGCTTTTTTAAAAGCCGGAAAAAAGCGGCGGACATTTTTATTTAAATGCCGCGGGGGATATTTAAATCCCCCGCGGATTTCCCTACGACGACTGCTGAAATTTACATGCCCCTTCCGGAAAAGGGGCCAGTGTAGACGTAGCCCCAGGGTTTAACTTGTTCCCCAGCTCAGGAAATCTGCTGTGAAAAGTGATATTAACAAATATACAAACAACAAGTAAGCCTGTGGCATCTTAGAAACTATCAAAAATATATATAGTATCATGAGCTTCCATGGGCAAACCCCACTACTTCAGATAGAATCAAATACTAGAACTGGAAGAGAGCTTGAGAGGTCATCAAGTCCAGTTCCTTGCCCTCTTGGCAGAACCAAGCACCATCTAGATCAGGGGTCGGCAACCTTTCTGAAGTGACGTGCCAAGATTTTACCCTCCTGCTCTGGGCCATGCCGCTCTCCCAGGATGGTGAAGAAGGGCTCTCTCCACAGACCACCTGGCTCAGTGCAAACTTTCCATGAACTACCAGTTGCTAATGGAAACTCACTGTTAATTACACTCAAGCAGTTTTGCTAGTGCTGCAGCTATGGAGAATCTGTTTAATTTAAATTAAACCTTTGTTTTAACTTTCACATGTTAGCTTGTCAAATTTCATTTCACTAAAGTAAAATATTAATTTACGTCCAACACAAAAGTTTCAGCGTTTTCTTTATTTATGGCAGGGAGAGGGAACTTTTTTTGGGTTGGAGGCCACTGACTCAGAAAAATCAGTTGGGGGACCATACAAGTGAGAAGGAAAAAAAATAAAAAAAAACTCCTTCAAAAACCTCCCAACTGCGGACCCCAACTGAGACACCTCACTCCTCTGGTGCTCCAGTCCCACAGAGCCAGAGGAAGGGACAGGGAGGACTGAGGTTTGGGGCTTCCCACAGGCTAGATTTACTTTTATGGGATTCCAGAGTTAGTGGATTTTATGCACCTTCTTAGTCTCTGGGGTAGGGACAAAAATGAGGAGTTCAGTATGCCGGGCAGGGCTGCCAGTGAGTGGGATAAGGATGGGGTGCAAGGTCTGGGCAGGAGGTGAGGTGAAGGAGGGGGAGAGGTTGTAAGGTCTGGGTGGAAGGTAGGGTGCAGAAGCAGGCTGGGAGTAGGGTGTCCGGTCATGAGGAGGGAGCAGGAGCAAGGAAGGGTACAGGAACGGGGGGAGGAGGGGAGAGAGGGTGTCTGGCTAGTAGGAAGAGTGCAGAAGGGGGTTTGGTACAGGGTGTCTGGCCAGGATGGAGGGTGCAGGAGCAACAGAGGATGTTGGAGCAAGCTGGGGGTGTGGGAATCATAGAATCATAGAGCTGGAAGAGACCTCAGGAGGTCAAGTCCAGCCCCCTGCCCAAGGCAGGACCAATCCCAGTTAAATCAACCCAGCCAGGGCTTTGTCACGCTGAGACTTAACCTCTAGGGAGGGAGATTCCACCACCTCCTAGGGAACCTATTCTAGTGCTTCACCACCCTCCTAGTGAAATAGTTTTTCCTAATATCCAATGTAGATCTCCCCCACTGTAACTTGAGACCATTGCTCCTTGTTCTCCCATCTCTCACTACTGGGAACAGCCTTTTCTCCATCCTCTTCGGAACCTCCCTTCAGGAAGTTGAAGGCTGCTATCAAATCCCCCCTTACTTTTCTCTTCTGCAGACTAAATAGACCCAACTTCCTCAGTCTCTCCTCATAGGTCATGTGCTTCAGCCCCCTAATGATTTTGGTCGCCCTCCACTGGACCCTCTCCAATGTGTCCACATCCTTTCTATAGTGGGGGGCCCAGAACTAGACACAATATTCCAGATGTGGCCTCACCAGAGCCGAATAAAAGGGAATAATCACGTCTCTGGATCTGCTGGCAATGCTCCTCCTAATTCACCCTAATATGCCATTAGCCTTCTTGGCTACAAGGGCACACTGTTGACTTATATCCAGCGTCTCATCCACTGTAATCCCCAGGTCCTTTTCTGCTGAACTGCTACTTAGCCATTCAGTCCCCAGCCTGTAACAATGCTTGGGATTCTTCCATCCCAAGTGCAGGACTCTGCACTTCTCCTTGTTGAACCTCATCAGATTTCCTTTGGCCCAATCCTCTAATCTGTCCAGGTCACTCTGGACCCTATCCTTGCCCTCCAGTGAATCTACCTTGCCCCCTAGCTTAGTGTCATCTGCAAACTTGCTGAGGATGCAATCTATCCCCTCATCCAGGTCATTAATAAAGGTGTTGAACAAAACTGGTCCAAGAACAGATCTTTGGGACACTCCACTAGAAACCGACCGCCAACCTGACTTTGAGCCATTGATCACTACCCGTTGGGCCTGACAGTCTAGCCAGCTTTCTATCCATCTTACAGTCCATTTATCCAATCCATACTCTCTTAACTTGCTGGCAAGAATATTGTGGGAGACTGTATCAAAAGCTTTGCTAAAGTCAAGGTATATCACATCCACTGACTTTCCCACATCCACAGAGCCAGTTACCTCATCATAGAAGCTAATCAGATTGGTCAGGCACGACTTGCCCTTCATGAATCCATGCTGACTATTCCTGATCACTTTCCCCTCTTCCAAGTGCTTCAAAATGGATTCCTTGAGGATCCCCTCCATGATCTTGGTGTGGGGAGGGGAGGGGAGTGATTGATGGGGTGTAGGTGTCCGGGCATGGGGGGGGGAGACACTTACTTGTCTTTGCACCCCCCTCACAGCAAGGAAAGCCTCCTGACAGCATGCTGCCGCTCCCCCAGCAAGGTGGGAAGGGGGAGGGTACTCAGCCCCCCTCCTCCATGCTATGGGGATCCCAACGCAGCAGGGGGAGGGGCCCCTGACCTTCCATGCAGACCCGACTTACTGCCACTCCCCTAGACAGGGCGAGCTATCAGATTGATTTGACATGATGTGTTCTTTACAAATTCATGCTGGCTGTTACCTATCACCTTATTATCTTCCAGATGTTTGCAGATGAATTCCATAATTATTTGCTCCATTATCTTTCCTGGCACAGAAGTTAAGCTGACTTGTCTGTAGTTTCCTGGGTTGTTCTTATTTCCCTCTTTTTTTTAGTGGGGAATTATAATTGCCCTTTTCTAGTCTTCTGGAATCTCACCCAACTACCATGACTTTTCAGGTACTACAGGACTACTCATTTTTAAAGTTACAGACTAAAACATGGCTACTCCCTGACACTCTTTAAATATACAAATGTCACTTTTCACAGCAGAGCTATCTAGCAAGTCTAAAAAACCCAGCAAAACCCCTTCCCCCACTGGAGTTTCTATTCTGTCTAGATCCAGTAAAGAATATATACAACTGTACATTATTAATATATACATATATGACAATGATTTGGACATGTTTATGTGCATAATTATTTGCTTCTTAACGTTAAGTATTATAATTATAGTTGTTGGTTACTCTCTGAGGCCATCCAAAAATTTGCTGAGAGAACTCCTGCATTAGACAATCCTTATATAAATACTCTTCAGTTATAATACTGATACTCTTCCAATCCAAATAATATATTTGCATGAATGCTAAGTACAATCAGGAGATATAAACCATATCCCATTAAACTTGTTCTGGTCAATTAAGTAGGGGATTTGGTATGAGTGACTCTGAATGGGATTCCAGGTGCTTTGCTGTTGGAGATTAGGGATATCAAGGGTTAACTGATAAGCATTAGCCTTACTGGCATGCTTACCCAGTAACCGGTTAACCAGCAGCTCCCCACCTGCCATACAGAGGGCCCTGCCCTGCTCAAATGGAGCAACCCCTTGGCTGCAGTGTGGTATGATGGGCCTGGCCTAAGCAGCCTCTCCGCCCATGGCATGACACTAGGGATGTAAAATCCCCTTTAATCAGTTAAATGTTACATTTAACCAGTTAAATGATTAAGCAGGATCCCATAGGCTAGAACAGCTCCCATCCATGTAGGGCTTCAGGTTAACCAGTTACCCATTCACATCCTTATGTGCAGAGCTCGCCAAACCATGTTTCTGTGACACCGTGGACCCGGCTGAGGTGGAGCAGCCACCACCACAGAATTCAAGCCCTTCAGAGTTAACAAGTTAAACCTATCATTTAACTGGTTAACTTTTTAAACAGGAATTTACATCCCTACTGGAGATGCATCTTTTGTACACAAGACAGAACTAAGCCTTTGACCAGCATAACTAAGTTCCTAGGGCACATTTTGTATAAAGATGGTAACTGCAGTCTCCTGGTCAACTAATAACTCAGGTAGTTGTCCTCTGGTTCCTAAATCCTCTCCTTGCACAGTCCCAATTTTTTTATATGTTCAAGGGCTAAGCGTAATTTGAACAAAATACTTCATTTTATCTATACTGGACAGGAGTGAGTATGGGATGGGCTTCCTGTTCTGCTAATTTGGCTGCTGTCAAAAAGGTGCATATTATTGATTTTGGAGGTGCTCAAAGGGAATGGGGAATCAGAAGGACACAGACACACCCGTATATAAGGGCTGCAGCATCTTATACGCATTTCCAAAGACAACACCTGCTCTGGCATCAAAACCCAGGTTCATCCCTTCTTTCCCCATCCCCAGAGCTACCTAACCATCTGCAGCCATCCCATAACCCTTCTTGCCCTGTACCCCCTTTACGTTAAGCCAGGGGCCTCTCTGGCACAAACCCCAAGTACAGCACAGTCCAAAGCTTTCACCGGTGCCCATATATTGCTGTTTCCCATGCACCTCCCATATACACACAATGACCCTCGTTTTCCTCCTCCTACCTCTGTCACCCGCCCTGCAAAGGCAGCTCAAAGGCCTCCCGGCATCCATTCCCCACCCCCAGTTCCCCCCGTGCACACCCAGAGCCCCACTGGGCCCTCTCCCGCCCCGTATCCCCTCCCCCCGCGACACAGTCTCTCACGGTCACATCACAGCCCGCCTCGGTACCCCACCCCCCAGAGCCTCATGCTGACCCCTGCGCTCGAATCCACTCGCCCGCATGATGCCCCCACCTCCGCCTCCCATGGGGCCTGCCCCTTGTTCGATAACCCCCCAGTGCGGGCCTCCATCTCCCCACGCACACTCAGCAGGGACTAAGCCCCCCACCATCCACAGCCGCATCCCGCCCCTCAGCCCCACAGACCCAGGCTGGACCCCCGCCGTGCACCACGCCGACCCGCAACCAGACCAACCTCGCCGGAGACCGCGCCTCCCCTCACAGTGAACCACACAAAATGTCGGCTACACCAGCAAGGCCTAGTCCCACCCACTGGTCCACCCCGCTGTTCCCTCATTGGCCAGCTTGCCGAGTGGCCCGCGAGGCTATTCGGCAGCGCTACGTGTCAAACAAGGGGCGAGCCAAACAGAGCCCGAGGATCTAGAGTGGGGCTCCCGGGTGGGCGGGAGACTCACCAATCGCAACCGAGCTTTCCAAGGGCGACCCCTTCCCTCCACTTCGTCTCAGCCAATCATACTGCTGGAGATGTGGATGGCACCATTATTATCTTACGGAAGGGGGACAAGTGATACCATTGTTCTCGTATGCGTCTACACATGCAAGGGGCGGAACGTGACGCTCTTCTGCGTGAAGGGATGGGAACTGTGTGTCCTATTGTGGCTCAGCATGGTGGGCAGCGGTAATAATGAATGGTCCATTGCGGGTCTCCATGGGGAGGAGAAAAAGGGGGAGCAGTGACAGTGGACTGGTCGTTCCCTTATACCTCTCCACGAGGGAGCAGTGCGAGTGGATTGCTTCTTTGTGCCTGTCCAAGGCGGAGGGTGGATTATTCCAATGCAGCTTTTTATAGAGGGAGCACAAATAATGGATCGTTCCTTTGTGCCTCTCCATGCGGGAAGCAATGAATAGAAGATTGTTCCATTTTGGGTCTGGATGGAGGGGTGCAGAAGTGCATTGAGCTGGACCTTAGAGAGATTCGTACCTGCTGCTTCCTCTCCCTTCCCCTGATCCACAGCTCCGGGGTTGGGGGGGGGGGGCACACACCTCACCCCACCTCCCTCCCTTCCCATGGGATGCCCCCAGCCAGCCACAGAGCAGTCTGGAGGGATCAGTTTTATTGGCAGAGGTGCCTTTGGTGTGTCCCCCCCAAGCTGCCGTCAAATTTTCCATCCTAATACCCCTGGCACAGTCAGAAAGGTGCCATGGGAGCAGGTGGAAGAATAAGTACTGGTGCCCTTCCACATGCCACGCCAACAAGATGTGTGAAGGGTTATAAAGCATTCTGCATCTCCTTTGTTGCCATTAAATAATTGACCAACTTCCATGTCTGACCCTCAATCATCTCCCACAACTGCGAATATTTAAACTGATAAAATCAGAAAAAAAACGTTTAAAATAAACATTGATATTATCTCCAAAAATATTTTTAAAAAACAAACAACACCCACCTGCCAAGCCTACTTGTGAATGGCCAGTGGTGGCCATATATGACTCAGTGGTTGGAAGCTAGGCACACTCCAGATGGCAAAAGACTCCTCTGTTATTATTGTCATCAGTTACTTGTGTTGCAACAGTCCTGGGAGCCAGTTGCACTGGCACTGTCCTGACACCATGTGGCTGCATGTGTGATACTCCTGGCATTAACTGCACCTGCCATGCCCAGCAACCCCCCAAAAAGTTACAGGAGTAGACATGCTCTAGTCCCCATTCCTGCTGGGAAACAAAGTCTTGGTCTCTACATAGACTCTTTATTTCAGAGTTTCTGTCAAAAATTTGAACAGGTGCCACTGCAAACACATGAATTATGTTTCCCACAAGCACAGAAAGATCACCAGGACGCGCTCAAGGGATGTCCCAGCCAGGGGGTGCAAAGAGCGAAGTGGCAGGAAATCACAGTTCCAAATGCAGCAGCAACTTCTTGTTTCCAGGCCTCCCGCTAAAGGAAGCAGGCCTGCCATCATCCAGTTCTGCAATCCTGCCCACCCCTCGAGCTCCAAACTGCCTGTCCCCTAGGTCCCCAGAAGAGGGAGGAGACTTGGCTCATTTCACAGTCATAGGGGTGAAGGAGCCACGGCGCCCTACCCTAGCAGAGGGAGGGTTTCTCCTTAGATAGGGAAGACCAGGGGAGGCAGAGAGCAATCACTCCTAGCAGGAAGGCACAAATCATTTCCAGGCCAGACTGGGAGATAAAGGCAAAGGAAACCAGCCAGGGCTTAGGAGAGGTGGGTGGAAAAAGAGACCAGATTGGGTACTGGTGGGAAGGAGGGACTCATTCTCTCCAGTTCCCCCCCCCCCCAAGAATGCCTATGGATAGCTGGAGACCCAGTGGGGTCATGACAGTTGAAGAGGCACTCGCTGATCAGAGGGTGGATTTTTAGCCCAACTGTTTAACAGGCCAGAAGAAACAATTCTAAGCATCCAGCTTGGGCTCTCCCTTGTCCATGTGTACCCCTGGCTGGAAGATCTCACCTAGTTTTTCTGCTAGTCGAGTGGGAGCATTGCTTGGAGAGACAAGCCTTGTCTGAATTCAAAGGCCTCAGATAGCAGGGAGATTTCCAGACACACCAGGAACCCAGCCTTCTAGACTTTCCATAAGGATCAGGGCCCATGCTTCCTAATTTATCCAGTGCTTAGGTCTGGATTGCCAGAAGCACTGAGTCCCCCCACTCTGACGTCCATTGTCTAGGGGAGCTCAGAGATTCTGGGAATCCCGTGCCTACCTTGCGCAACAAAGCCCTCAGTGTGAGAAGGGCAGTGAGAGAACTGCCTGCCTCAGGCAGGAAATTCTTAATGCAAGCAAAATATTCCCATGCCTTGGGAACCTGAGCCTATCCCCATCCTGTCCAGCTAAGTTGCAGCTTCCCTGTGGGGGTGGAACTATCTGCAAAGCAGGAGGCAGAGAGATGGGGTCATCACTGGGGTATGGATGCACCAGGAACCCAGCCACAGGGTCTGCTAACAGTGCAGCTGTAGGAAAGGGGTAAGGAATATACCACCCCACACGAGGGCAGCTCCAGGAAATGAGGGGCAGCAAAGAGAGAAGGTTGATGAATCAGAGGCAAGAGGGAGAAAAGCAAGTCAAACATGCCCCCACTTGTGCATCAGCCCAAATGCTCCTCCCTCATGATGCCTATGTCCTGGTAACCTAAATACCCTTCCCCCAATACCCAGCATCCACAGTGCTGCTCCTCCCCTGCACAGGTGCAGGTCATAGGCCAGTTTTCCCAGCCTGGCTTCATGGCTGATGCACTCCAGCAGCTCCAGCATCCCCCAGTGGTTGGAGGAGTCAGCAGGGATTGCCCCAGAGACTTGGGTGGGGGCTGGTCAAACTGTCACATTAGTACAACAACATTAGTACTGATCTAGACTGCAGCATCCCCACCCAAGACCCAGAGTCCCAATCCCTGCCCCATCCATCAGGAGCCCAGAGTCTGCCCTGTCCCACCCCCACCCCTGCCCTGTGCAGAGCCCCTTGTCCAGTCCCATCCCATGTCCTTCCATCGGTCCCATGGATTAAATAGGTGGGCAGTGCTCCTCCGGCAGCCCCTCCAGGAGCGAGCCCCCAGGCCTCTATTGCTTCTTCTTGAAGAAGCTGAATCTCTTTTCTCGGTCCTTCTCCTTGCCGTCCTTGCTGCGCAGGGCCACGGGACCCTCGAGGCCGCTGTTGGGGGACACAGGTGGCATGCTCATGGCCCGCGTCATGCCCTTGCCGGTGAGAGAGGGTGGGTCCTCCATGTCCTGCTGGGGTGTTGGGGCACAGGCCACTGAGGCATTGATTATCCGCATCCAGGTGCTCATCTCAGCCTGGGGGAAAGAGAAGAAACTGTTGGTCATGGGTTGGCACAGGGAACTGGAGCACAGAGAGGGCAGGGCACTGGCTCTGGAAGGAGGCAGGGCACCATGAGGGCAAGGCAGAGGTGTGGGACTTTGAGGCACA
Organism: Pelodiscus sinensis; assembly: GCF_052426305.1. Classification (NCBI taxonomy): domain Eukaryota; kingdom Metazoa; phylum Chordata; order Testudines; family Trionychidae; genus Pelodiscus; species Pelodiscus sinensis. Next base: position 15,909,213 of record NC_143062.1, on the reverse strand, counting down.
GACAAAGTGTATCGGGGAGGGAATAGCTGGGCAGAGCTCTGGGGTGGGGCCCAGGATTCAGGGCTGACGAGGCAAAGGGACTGGGAGATGGTGGAGCACAGGAAGTGTAGGACTCGGAATGGGAAAGGCCGGGGATATGTGGGGAAGCTCTAAGGCTGGAATAGGGCAAGGCAGACCGATTGTGAGCATGGCAGAAAGGCTTCCCATAACTCAGGTATTTGGCTACTGGCTCCAAGTACATGGAGGAGAGGCTAGCCCTCTCTGCTCCCTCCAGGTGTCCCCCACATTACAGCATGGCAGACTTGGATCCCGCAGTGGGCGGTGACAGGCAAGCAAACACACATAAACTTAGGACCGCTAGGAGGGGCCACAAGGAGCTGAGAGGCTGTTGTGCAGGGGTGCCCTCCTGTGGACAGGGCATGCAGCGCCCTGGTGCATAAGGGACTCACCTCGTCCTTGGCCTGGAATAAATACTCTTTGCCATCGCTCAGCCTGCAGGGAGAAAAATAACACGTTATGTCACCTCCCCATATAGCTGAGCCAAACCCTACCTTGTGCCCTGTTCCCTCCAGCCTTTCCCCTCCACCAGGTCCCCTCCTGCTCACACGGACACCAACCGCACCACTGCGTTCCCTTCTCCCCTGCACCCGTGGGCTGCAGACCCTCCCTCTCCCCTCACCCCCGTGTGCCTGCCACAGAGGCTGCTCCTACCCCAGCTTGAAGACATGCTTGCGTTTCTTATAGTCCAGTGCCACGTTGCACTGCGCCCCCTGCAGGCTGACGGGCACCTCGCCATGGTAGGGGAATCCATGGCTGGCATTCTTAGCGTCTTTGTAGAAGCCCAGGCTGCCTTTGCGCAGGACACAGTAAACGTTCTGCCAGGACCTTGGGAGGAAGCAGAGTTGTCACAACAACCAGGGGGAAATGGCAGAGCACAGAGCCGTCACCACAAGGGAGCCAGGGGTAGGACAGAACGCCAGTGCAGGCAGGAGGGCTGGAGTACGTAGCCATCAGTGACACCATCCAGGGCCCTGAACAACATGATACAGCCTCAGAGCTCAACTTCCAAGGCCCTGACCACCACAGTGGCAGGTTGTCTTCAGACTTCCCCAGTGCAGGCAGGGGCAGGGCTTCTCTCACCTGTTGGCTGCTTTCTTGCCCTGTGCCTCCATCTCCTGCTTGCGATACAGTGCCCCCTCCATTTGCTCCTGGGCAGTGGGGTCTGGTGACCGAAGTGGCAGCGTGGCTGAGTGGGCAGGCTCAGGGGTGAGTGCTGGCAACTTGGTGCGGGCCTTGGGCGAGCGGGCCGGGCTGTGCTCCTGCTTGGCCAGCATATCCGGCTGGGTTCCACTTGTCACCTCCGCCACCTCAGACATCTGGAGGGACAGAATCGGTCTGTGACAGGGAGCACAATTCCTGGCTGCCTCTCCAGGCTCTGCTCCACCACCCCAGCTAAACCACTCTCCTCTCACAGCTGAACCCAGGAGTCCAGGCTGTAACATGGAATGGATGGCGCTGGAGGTAGCAGGTATTTCCCTCCACACACTTGCTGTTCCAGAATGGGGCACCCTGGCCCAGCTACGCTCTGTGAGCCCTGCTAGCCTCTAGCCCCAAGACAGCCCTGGCTGGGACACTGTATCTGAAGGAGCTGCATTACCTGGGGGGACTCAGAGTCAGGGTAGATCCCATTCACAGCAGGCAGCTCTGGGGGATGGCTCTGCAGAGTGGAAGTCCTGTGGGGGGCACAAGGGAAAGCATTAGGGGCTAGGGATACCGACATGTAGATGACTACACAATTAACGGATAAGCCTGGAATTATTGGTTAATCTTGTTGACTACACGCATTCCCCCACCCTTGCTGCCTCTGTATCAGAGGCAGCAAGGTAGGAGGAGTGGGAGTGGGTCCCCGTGAGGAGGGGGCTTAAAAACCAGTTTTCAACGAGCATCGGCTACACCTTCCCCACCCCCGGCGCTGCTGCCTCTGATAGAACATAAGAATGGCCATACTGGCTTAGATCAAAGGTCCATCTACCCCAGTATCCTGTCTGCCAACAGTGGCCTATATCATATTCCACAGAGGGAGGGATCATAACAGGTAATCCTCACGTGATCTCTCTCCTGTCACCCCACCTCCAGAGAAACAGAGGCTAGGGACACCATTCCTACCCATCCTGGCTAATAGCCATTGATGGACCTAATCTCCATGAATCTATCTAGCTCTTTTTTGAACTCTGTTAAAGTTCTAGCCTTCACTGCATCATCTGGCAAGGAGTTCCACAGGTTGACTGTGCGCTGAGTAAAGAAAAACTTCCTTTTGTTTGTTTTAAACCTGCTGCCTATTCATTTCATTTGGTGATCCTTAGTTCTTTTAGGGTATGTCTACACTAGCTTGTTAGTTCAAGCTAGGTAGGCAAATGAGGGCAACTGGAGTTGCAAATGAAGCCCGGGATTTAAATATCGCGGGCTTCATTTGCATGTTCCCGGGCTCCGCCATTTTTAAATCCCCCTTAGTCTGAACTCCGTGCCCGCGGCTACACGCGACATGGAGTAGGTAGTTCGAATTAGAGATCCTAATTCAAACTACCGTTACTCCTCATGGAATGAGGAGTAACAGTAATTCGAATTAGGATCTCTAATCCGAACTACCTACTGCGTGCCGCGTGTAGCCGCGGGCACGGAGTTCGGACTAAGGGGGATTTAAAAATGGCGGCGCCCGGGAACATGCAAATGAAGCCCAGGATATTTAAATCCCGGGCTTCATTTGCAACTCCAGTTGCCTTCATTTGCCTACCTAGTTCAAACTAACGAGCTAGTGTAGACATACCCTTTTTGTGGGATAAAATTACTTTTCCTTATTCACTTTTTCCATACCAGTCATGATTTTATAGATCTCTATCCTATCCCCACTTAGTCTCCTCTTTTATAAGCTGAAAAGTCCAAGTCTTTTTAATCTCTCTTCAGAGGCAGCAACTTTCAAGCAACCTTCCTGCATATGCCATTTCCATGGAGGCGCCTGCTCCCCGCTTGCTGCTTCCTACAGAAGCAGCAGGGCGGGAGGGGAAGGGCACAGACAGGAGCCAGTGCTGGGGGGAGCTGGCTCTAGCAGAGGAAGCAGCACAAGTTTGCATAGGAAAACAGTTTTTAAACTGGCTCTCCTCACAGACCATCTCCCGCCTACCACCCTGCACTGCTGCCTCTGGTAGAGAGGCAGCAGCATGAGGTGGCAGGGGGCTCCCAGAGAGTGGGGCATGGAGCGCACTTGTTGCCAGCCCTGCTCCCCTTGGGGACTATCGAATAGTCGTGTAACCACTAAGATTTCATGCAGTTACATGACTCTTCACTTACACGCTAACATCCCTGTTAGGGGCTGGTGGAGAGCCATGAGAAGGGCCCCACGAGCCTTGCTTCCAGGCGATACCCCCCACTACTGGGACTTCCCCCACCACCACCAGCCTGTGCTCCCTCTGCCACCCTCCTCCCCAATGCCAAGCCCCCTCTCCATTCTCCGCCATGCAGCACTCCCCATGTTGTCCACCTCTCCACGCCCGCCCCCTACATAGCTCTCACCCATCAGCGCTGCTCAGTCCTAGCCTCTGCTGGCTGTCAGGGAGCAGCACTGGCTGCACCATAACCTCAGGCTCTGGTTCGGGTGGTGTCGGGGGCCGCCTCTTTCTCCTCTCCTCTTCACGTCGCAGCTGCTCCTTTTCCTCCAGCTGCGGGGAGATGGGCACACAGAAGTGGAAAAGCCCAGCCTCTCCTGACAAGCTCCCACCTAGGCACTCAGGCCTGGGGCATGCCTCCATGTGGCACAGTGCAGGGCTCGGGGGTGGGGAGCAGCAGCTCCATAGGACACCAACCCAAAGCGGCCAGGCCAGGGATCTGGTTCTGATCCATATCAAGGTGGGTGCCCAGGGGCAGTGGTGGGAACCTGCTGAGGCACTCCAACCTGGTATTCCAGATCTGGCCCACTCAGCAAGTGACAGGCCACAGTGGCAGAGTTGCTCACAACACAAGAGGGTCCTGGGCTTCCAGTTCTGAGCCATATGAGCTGGGATCAACATCTAGCTGCTCCAGAATTGAGACTGCAGCTTTCATTAGTCTGGTAGACAGACCCAAGGGGCAGCACTCAGATCAGACCTGCTCCAGGGCAGGAGGCTCCCTTCAGCACGCTGAATGGGTGTCAGGCCTTAGTTCCAGTTGGTGGCCTCTGTGGCAAACCCAGCACTGGCCCATGGAGACATCCCCACCCCAGGCCAGGGCTAGGGCAGAGCCCAGGAGCTGTGTGGGCTGGCAGTGTCCCACCAAGACACAGCCAAGAGCCTCAGTCTGCCCTTGGGGGCCCTGAAAAGATGTGTGAGTGGGCACACCAGCCTCCCCAGCCACCACCCTCAGGCACAGAAGGAGGGGGCCATGTGTGGGGGGCAGGCTGGGCTCTCACCGTGGTGAGCTTTTCCAGTGCCAGGAACCGCTCCTCCCAGGCAGCAGCTAACTTCTGGAAGCCTTCATGCCTCTTGATGAGATTCTCCACTTCGTCCACATTACTGCCCAGCTCGGCTGAGCGCACAATGGGCTCCTGGCTGGACAGCCAGGCCTCAGCCATGCTGGCATCACGCCCGAACATCAGCACCTCCATAACTGCAGGGGGACAGTCCAGATGGATGGGGCAGTGCTGGAGTGTTCCCAGCCCCCAACAACCCACTAAACCCATCCCCTCATGGTGCTGGGGACAGAACCCAAGAGTCCTGACTTCCCCTCTGCACCCTACCACATCTTCAGCCACATAACTGTGCTGCTGCCTCTTTCCCTCCTCATACACAGAATGTCCTCCCTTCCCTGCCTCTTCTCCTCACTAACCAATCTGCAGCCAGTCCATCTTCTCCTGCCACCGCGCTCCAATCTCCTTGCGTCGCTCCTGCAGCTGGGTCAGCTTCTCTGAAATCTGAGCAGAGGGACTGGCTCAGGAAATAGGAAGGCCTTGAGCATCCCCACCCCACTTCTCCGCAGAGGAACCCCCAAACTTGTGAGAGTCACATGGTCCCACTACTAGGAGCTAGGGCCCAGTCACATGATGGGGAAAGGACTGGAGTATGATAGGGAATGTAAATCCCATGCAGGAGAGGGGTGTTTTGGGGGGTCACTTGGGAACAGATTGGAGGGGATCCCTATCTGGGTCCCAGCATAGTGGTATCGGTATGAACTAGAAGAGACCCACGACATCTAGTGCACACAACACCTGGGGACCGTGCCAAGGGGGAGAGCAGGGGTGGCAGAGGTACTGGGAGGTGGTGCCTGGGAGGTCTCACCTTGTCAGAGGCATAGTGGCCCTTGTCCAGCAGAGCGGTGCCCATGGCTATGCAGGCATTGAAGCTGTCCGTCCGGGCCTCCACCTCAGCCTTGATCCCCTGGTGGTTCTTGATGACCAGGTCGGCCGAGGACACGTCCCTGAGGCAGGAAGAGAAGGAGGGACCCTGCAGTGGGGCTGAGGGGGCAAACAGCTCCTCACTCCCTCGAGCCCCCAGACCTGTGTGCACTGGTCCATGCTGTTCTCTCCCAGCCGTGCCATGTTGGCTGGAGTAGAGGCCTGGCTAAGTCTGGGCTGGGCCATGTCAGTCTGGACTGAGCTAGACTGGTCCCTGCTGGGCCACACCAGTCTCTGAGGCTGGGCTGCGCTATATTGACTTTGGGCCACACCAGGCTGGGCTATCCTAGTCCATGGCCCGGGGCTGCCCCACTCACCTGGGCTTCTCCTGGGCATCGATCTGCAGGTGCACCCCGTCCATCCACAGCATCAGGTCTCGTACCATCTTGAAGAAGCGGAATTTGTCCACAGTATCAAGCAGCAGCTGCCGGCGGCCTTGGCTGCTGTTCAGCAGCTCGGTCCAGGCTTCACTCACAGCCTGCTCATGCCGCCGGATGTCGTCGGCCTTCTCACCCGCGTAGGCCTTCTGCAGTCGCGTTGCGTCCTCCTGCACCTGTTTCACCTGTGGGGGCCAGGGGAGGGGGGTCAGAAGGGCATCCCACCCCCACTCCCATGTGCAGAGCAGGGAATCCCTGACACGGCACCACACTCCACCCTGCTCTGCCCCCTTTTCTGTACCCCATGCCGTCCCCTCCCCTGCATCCTGCCCCATAAGGTATGTCTACACTAGCCCGCTAGTTCGAACTAGGAGGGTAATGTAGGCATACCACACTTGCAAATGAAGCCCGGGATTTGAATTTCCCGGGCTTCATTTGCATAAGCGGGGAGCCGCCATTTTTAAAACCCCGCTGGTTCGAACCCCGTGCAGCGCGGCTACACGGGGCTCGAACTAGGTAGTTCGGACTAGGCTTCCTATTCCGAACTACCGGTACACCTCGTGGAACCTACCTAGTTCGAGCCCCGTGTAGCCGCGCTGCACGGGGTTCGAACCAGCGGGGTTTTAAAAATGGCGGCTCCCCGCTTATGCAAATGAAGCCCGGGAAATTCAAATCCCGGGCTTCATTTGCAAGTGTGGTATGCCTACATTACCCCGCTAGTTCGAACTAGCGGGGTAGTGTAGACATACCCATACCTTGTCCCTCCAGCCTACCCTGCCCCCCTCCACCTGCCCCAGAACCTGCAGATCCTATTCCCATCCTATCCTGCTCCCCTCCCCGCTACCCCAGATCCTACCCCACAACCCCTTCCCATCACACACTGCTCTCTTCCCCTCCCCCACACCTGGTACTCTCATCGCACTTTGCTTCCCTCTGCCTGTCCCAGACCCCCAGATCCTCCTTCCATTCTTCCCTGCTCCCCTTCCCCACACTAGATCCTACCCCATACCCTCCCCCCATTCCATCCTGTTCCGCTCCCCCTATTCCAGACAATGACCCCACTCTTCTCCCGCTGCCGCAGACCCTGCCCTCTTTCCGCATCCCCCAAGCCTGTCCAATCCCAGCCTGCCGTTGGCAGTACCTGGGCACTGAGCGCCTGGATGTCATGCTCGTAGGCTGTGTGCATGCGCTGCATGGCCTCCGCTGTGTTCAGGTCACGCCCCACCTCGTCGGGCAGTTGCTTCTGTTTGTGCTGCACCTGGGCCAGCGTTTCGCGGGCATCATGATAGAAGCGGTGCAGCTCGTAGGAAGCCGCCAGCATCTGGCTGCGGGTGTCGATGAGCTCCAGCAGGTCGGCCCAGGCATCGTTGAGTCCGTCCTTCCACTCGGCAATGGTGGCGTTCTCCGAGTGCCCTGACGAGATCAGCTCATCTGCTAGCAGGTTCACAGCATCCACACGCTCCTGCCCGATGTTACTGGTATCACGGGAGAACTCCCGGAACTTGTCTCGCAGCATCTGGGGAGAGAGAAGGGTCAGGGAGGGCCACAGGCAGTGATGGGACCCAGGTCTGGGGAGACTGGGAGAGGGGCCTGGAAGGGACAGGCAGGAGAAGGAATGGGCTTGAGGGATGGGAGGGGCCTCAGGCACATGGGCTTCATGTAGGATTTCCGCGGCTAGTGCTGCCCGAGAGACATGGTCACAGCCCCACATCGCACAGAGACTACTCCACCATGGGTAGCCAGCAGGGCGCTGACACCAGCCGAGAGTGGGTTGGCTCAGGACGAACCAGTCTGAATCCAGACTGACCAGGATCAACCAGTACAGACCAGGATAGCTCAGCGTGGACCAGTCTATCCCAGTTCAGACTGACATGGCCCAGCTCCCCCTGCTGGGCACTGGACACTCACAGTGACATGCTCGTAGTCCTGCCCCAGCTCGTGGGAGGCAGCCACCACCTCGCGCTCCGAGATCCACTGCTCCAGGTCATCCACATCACGCTTGAGCTGGCAGAGGCGCTGGTGCTCCTGCAGCTTGCCCCGCCGCTCCTCCGCCAGGTCCTTTAGGCTGGCGTACAGCTTGTCTACCTGGCCCTGGCGTAGGGTGAGCCGCTCACTGTGGGGGGAAGAGCCACTTGAGCCACAGGGAGGGCCAGTCCCTTGCTCACTGGAAGTGGCAGCAGGGGCCCAGGAACTGGGAAAGCCCTGGGGCTAATGCACTGCCCAAGAGGTCCCATGATGTGGGGGCCATGCTGGGGTGGGCCACGCCACACTCGATGGGGCTGTGCCAGACTTGAGGCGGGCCACATCAAATGAGGAAGGGGTATGTGGCTACGGGAGTCTCCACCTCTATCCCAAGCCAGAGGGACTGAAGGTTCCTGGTCTGATCTTCCCTGGGCCCCTCTGTCCATGCACCAGAGCGTCAGGCCGTCGGCTGTGATGCAGGTAAAAGCAGCATCCAGCCAGACTCAGACTAAGCAGGGGGGAGGGATGGGATCCTAGCAACCCATAGGAGGCTGTGCACTCGCTGCCCCCCAACAGGACAGGACCATGGGACCTGGGCTCTGTACCCCCTGGAACGAGGGGGAGTGAGGTTGGCTCACCTCTCTGGGTGCTCGCTGGCCACCATGTCGCGGCTCTGGTTGGAGAGCTGGTGGATGGTCTGGGCATAGTCGTCCAGCGCCTGCTCCAACACCAGGTGCTTCTTCACCATGGCCTGGGCAATCAGCTCATCCTGTGGGTGCCGGACACCAGGCATCAGAGAGGGATGAAAGATGCAGATATTGTGACGCAGGCACACAGGGGCAAGGGTGCAGGTGCCATGAAGCAGGGCAAAGGGGGGAGACGCTGCAAAGGGAGTGGGTGGGGCAGGGCTGCCCACCGCCCCTGGTCTGGTGGGCAGGCTGAGGGCCACTCAGCTCTCATAGGCCCACAGCTCTCACAAGCTGGGAGGGTCAGAGTGGGTGCAAGTCATCCAAGCGTGAGATGGGCTTTGATCCATGACCCCAGACACCTCAGCCTTCTCTAAGACGGGGGGACCCCAGTTGTGTGCAGCCCTCAACAAATTTTTCTGTGGGTCAGTGGTTCCCAACCCAAAAATGGTTCCCCACCCCTGGCCTAAGACACCATGAGCAGCTCCTGTGGTTGGAAGTTGCACCCAACGAGTAGGAGGGGCCTGGCTCCCATGGAGACTGAGGTGTAAGGGGGCTTCCAGAGGCAGAGGAGGTGGGGTAGGTTGGGCTCTCTGCCCCGCCCCCATCTCTGCCTGCTTGTGGGACATTGTGCACAGCACTTCTGGAGCAGGAGCACCCAGAGGGTGGAGGTACACCTGGTTCCCATGGTTGGGGCGCTCCACTCCCTTTCTCCCAGACCTTGGCCTTCTCTTGGGACATCATGTGCAGCTCCTGCTCGCCCATCCAGGCCTCCGCTTCGGCCACATCAAAGTAGAACTGCTGGGCAGCATGTGCCCGCTCCAGGCGCTGGTGCCGCAGCTCCGCCTGGTGCCCCAGCTCCCGCCAGGCTTCCCGCAGCTCTTCCACCCGCTCCACAGGCCCACAGTGCGCTAGCCCTGCCCTCCGCTCCAGCAGCTCCTCCACGCGTGGCTCATGGCCCTGGATCTCCTTCTGCAGGGTCTGGGGCAGGAGCATGGGCAAGTGGGGTCAGCATGTGGTTATCACCCTCACCCCTATCCCTAACCTGAATCCCGCTCCGGGGCTTCCCCACCCCCAGGCCCTCTGCTCCAACCTCTGCCACTGGGAAGCTCCTTCAGTAGAATCTGGGAGCAGAGAGGAAGGGGGAGGTTATGGTACAGCCACCCCCAGGGCTCCCCACTTCTCTGCCCCTCCCCTAATTCACCTCCCTCATCCCTATCTTCCACCAACCCTTTCCCCACCTGCTCCTCTTTTCAGATTCCCCCTGCTCCCACCCTCTACCCTGTCTTTTATGCCCCACATGAGGTAGGAAGCCTCTCTGCACTAAGTTGGGTGAGCAGACTTCACCCCCCACCCCCAGCACCACACCTGGTTCTTCTTTATCAGCAGTTGGACGGTAGGCAGGTCCTTGCCATGATCAGTCGAGACAGCCATGGGCATCCGCTCCCTCACCCACAGCTGAAAGCACAGTGAAGAGCAGGGTCAGGGGCACATGAGGGACACAATGGGCAACTGCATGGGGGGGTTGCACAGCAGGGCACACAATGGGGATGCAGGGAGAGCTGCAGAGTGTGGGAGATGCATGAGGGGCTGCACAGGGGGTACTGTGTGGGATGCACAGGGTGGGGGTGCATGGAGGCTGCACAGGGAATGCAGAGGGTGAGGGATGCATAGGGAGGCTGCACAGGGTGGGGTACGCATGGAGGTTGCAGAGGGGGGGAATGAGGTATGGGACAGGGGCTTCCTGGGGGTCTCTGCACAAGCAGACTCAATCCTGGCAGCCCCTAATAAATATAATATATGGAGATATACCATCTCGTGGAGCTGGAAGGGACCTTGAGAAGTCATTGAGTCCAGTCCCCACCCTCATGGCAGGACAAAGTACCATTGCTGACAGATTTGCCCCAGATCCCTAAATGGCCCCCTCAAGGACTAAGCTCACAATGCCGGGTTTAGCAGGCCAATGCTCAAACCACTCAGTTATCCCTTTCCTGCAACACTACTGTCTGAATATCAGGATGGCGGGTTAATGGAATTTCCCAGTTCTAAAAAAAAAAAAAAAAAAATCCACTCCCATGCAAAATTCCACCCCGCAAACCCAGCCTGACCTCCCGCCCCCCCCATCCACTTGTCACGAGTCTGGGTGAGACCCCAAAACATGCTGCACAGAGCCTCACTGCTGAAGCTAAAGGGAGTCACCAGCAGGGGTCAGGGATGTTAAATATCGGTTAACTGAATAGTCAATTAACTTCATGAATTCGTATTGGTTACTCGACTATTGTATAGTCCCCGGGGTGGGGCTGGCAGCCATGGTGCTCTGGCCCTACTCCCAAGGAGCCCCCTGCCACTTGCTGCTGCCTCTGTATCAGGCGGGAGATGGTCCACTAGGGAAGCCAAATTAAAAACCATCTCCCCTCATGGACCAGCTGCCTGTTGCCCTGCACTGCTGCCTCTGTCCAGAGTGGGGGTTAGGGGGATTGAGCTCTGGGACCCGGCACAAGCCAGAACTAAGCCAGACTGCCTGCCCACCTGGATCCTAATACACTTTAAATGCAGAGTCACAGTAGGAGTAGGTCCTGGACCCAGGGCGAGCCAGGCTACAGGCCAGTCTGCTAAAAAATGTACTGGTGGGGGAGGGAAATGCGAGTAGTCTATAGCATTAACCTAGAAGCTTTTGCTTATTGGTTAATCGACTACACTATTACATCCCTAGTAGGGGTAGCAGGCTGTTAGGTCTAGGGGACTGGTCCCTGGATGGGGTGGAGACTCCCACTTAGCCAGTGTTCAACAGCACTGGGAGTCAAGATTCCTGAGTTCTCCTTCAGCTCTGGGAGAGGTGCAAGGCCTAATGGGTGCGAGTCAGGACTCCTGGGTTCCCTGCAGCTCTGGGGGTGTGGGCTGTAGTGGATTGAACCAGAGGGGCTGGGAGTCACAACTTCTGTGTTTCCCCTAGCCTGGGGTGAAGGGAGGAAGTGGCGGTTTTACAGGATCTCGTGGGCTGGAATAGGAGGCTGGTCTATGTCTCCGGGTCTGGAGGGGAGTGCGGAGCAGTGCAGCACAGCAAGCCCAAAGATCTATCACGTTTACTTGGAGAGGCAGTGTGGCTCCATAACTGAGATTTAGATCTGCCCCATTAGAGACTCATGGCTCAGTGCTAGCCCCTGCTAGGGACTCGTCATTCAGCCCCAATACTGACTGTCCAGGGGACATTGTGGCCTGTAGGAGAAACCCATCCTAGATGCCCCCTACCTGGCATGGGGGAGTGCTGGGGGCAGCAGTGGGGCTCTGCACTCCTGTCATTCTATGTAGAGGCCCATGGCGTAAGAGACAGTTGTCTGAGGAGCCGGATCTCATTCCCATCTCCCCTCTCGGGAATCCATTTCCCATCCTCTCCCCCCATGGCAGCGAAGCCCCAAACCAATGTTCCCTCCAGTCTTTGCCATCCATGTACAGAATACCTTTCATGCCCCGAGGCAGGTGTGAATATGCACCCCCCAGCAGAAACAAAACCCAGCTGTGGGTGCTCTTCCAATCAGCTGGGTGGCATTGGAATCTCTCCTGAGCAGCCGCCCAAGCACACAGCTTACAGGGAACACTGCCCCCACCCTTGCACTGCCTGGGACTCACAATCTCGTCCTCCAGGTCGCGGTTGAACTGGTGCTCCTCCTTGGAGGCCAGCAGCTTGTAGCAGCGCTCTTTCAGGGGGCCCCGCAGGTCCAGGAACTTCTCCTCCACCGCCCGGAACTTGCCTTCTACCTCAGCCGTGTTGGTGTCCTCTTGGCTCAGGGCCAGAGCCTGTGACTGGATGGCCTCCACCTCCTTCTCCCGCACATCCATCTGGTTCTCCAGCATCTGAGGAGCAGGGAGCAGTGTTACAGCCTTGAGGACCCCAGCAGAGAGCTCCCAACGGGAGCAGGGAGTCTGACCCTTCCCCCCATTGATACAATGCAGCCACAGGCCCCCCTCTCCTTGGGGATCCTGCAGGCAATCTGTCCCATTTCTGAGCAAAGAGAAGGATCCATGGTGCATGGGGTGGGTTAGGGATGAGACCAATCTAGGGTTCTCCAATGTTTTGGCCCTTGAAAACAGGAGAACAGGCTCTGGGATTGAGAGGGTTAGAGGGCCAGGATCTGCCCATATCTCATGGTCCTCTGGGACCTTGAAGTTCAGGTCATCTTGGCACCCAATCATCCCTCACCCCAAGAACCTGCCCTCTGGCCCAGGCCTCCCCTCTACCGCACCCTCTAGCCCAGACCTGTTGCTTTTTCAGCAGAATGTTGACGCTGGTCAGGTCCTTGCCATAATCGTCAGACTGAAGCTGGGCCTGCAGTCCGGCCAGCCAGACGTCCAGGGCGGAGCAGCTCTGGGTGAAGAGCTCAGCCCGGTTGGCATCGAAGAGGCACTGGGCCTTCGTTTTGGTGGTGGACTCCAGCTCGTCCCATAGCCGGTGGAGGCTGCCCAGCTTCTCCTTCACCACTGGTTCCAGCTCCGGCTTCTCCACCATTAGCTGCTGCCCCTCCTGTCAGGGACCCAGAGCACTGGTTAGGAGAACAAGGCCCTGCATGTGCTGCAGGGTCTTTGGGCCCCAGAAGGCCTGGCCTGGCCAGGCTCAGAGGAAGGCCAAATTGCGAAAAGTCCTGTGCCCTGCCTCCTGGAGTCATGATCACGGTCACACCCGAGTCTGCAGGATCCTGAGACAACGGCTCTGAGAGGCAGGACCTGCCCCATTCATCTCACTGCTGCAGGGGCCAGGTCAGCCCTATCCCAGCAGGGGGCTTAGCATGAAGTCAGTGGCCCAGCTCCCCCACTCACAGGCCCAGCCTTTGGGCAAGGCAAGCGAGGTGGTCACCTTGGGACCCGCGCATTCAGGGCCCTGCAGCTCTGTGCATTCAGGGCCCCAAGCTGCCCACCCAGCCAGGAGCCACATGGCTCAGCATGCTGCCTTGGGCCCCGCACACTCTTTGGCTGGGCCTGCCCATTCAGTCATGCACAGACAACCCAACTGGTAGGACAAGTGCTGGGGGCCCTGCTGACAACCCAGCGACTCTGGGAACATAAGGGGGAGGTGCGCGGGGTTCCTTGGGAGAGAGGGTCCATAGCAAAGTGTGAGACTGTGGGGGCAGGGTCACGGTCTTAGGGCCAGGTTATGGTGACAAGTCCATGGAGGGGGGCAGGACCATAGTGTTTGTGTGCAGCCATGGAAGAGGTCCTAGAAAGCCTGGGCGAGGTCGCCAGTTTGCTATACTTCCCCCCACCTTCTCAATCTTGTCCAGCCAGTCCTTGTTGGAAGCCAGCTCGGCTGTGAAGGCCTGGTGCTTCTGCCACTTGGTGTGCAGGTTGCGGGCCTCGTCATACGACATGTCTTGGGCTGTCAACATCTTCTCATTGATCCACAGGGTGAGCTTATGGGGAGGCAGAGAAGAGTGAGGATCCCTTGACCCCTGGTCCCCTTGTCCCGCAGCCCCCCTCCCCCACATTCTCTCCCCACTCACCTCCTGGCAATCCTGCAGAAAGTGCTGCAACTCCCGGTTATCCCGCAGCCGCCTCAGCAGCTCATTGGCTGCATCCCGATTCCGCTTGTGCCTGGGAAGGGAAAGCAGAGGCTCATGGAACATGTCTTCATTTTCTTCTTCAGTGACATAGAGAGCACACTTGTAAAGTTTGTGGATAGCACCAAGCTGGGAAGGATTACAAGTGCTTTGGAGGATAGGACGGAAATTCAAAATGATCTGGACAAACTGGAGAAAGAGTCTGAGGTAAATAAGATGAAATTCAACAAGTACAAATGCAAAATACTCCACCTAGGCACCACATTTCAGGAAAGATGTGGACAAATTGGAGAAGGTCCAGAGAAGAGCAACAAAAATGATTAAAGATCTAGAAAACATGACCTATGAAGTAAGACTAAAAGAACTGGAATTGTTTAGTCTGGAAAAGAGAAGACTGAGAGGGGACATGATAACTGCTTCCAAGTATCTAAAAGGAGGAGAGAGAAAAATCATTCTCATTAACCTCTGATGATAGAACAAGAAGCAATGGGCTTAAATTGCAGTGAGGGAGGTTTAGGCTGGACATTAGGAAAAATTTCCTATCGGGGGTATGTCTACACTAGCCCCTTAGTTCGAACTAGGGAGGCTACTGTAGGCATTCGAAATTGCAAATCAAGCCCGGGATTTAAATATCCCGCACTTGATTTGCATCTTCCCGGCCGGTTGCCATTTTTTGAAATGTACAAGTCTGGACTAACTGCCCATGTCTACATGCAGCAGGGACCCGGTATTTTGAAATAAAGCCCTAAATCGAACTACATGTTATTCCTCCTGGAATGAGGGTTAACAGGTACTTCGATTTAGGGCTTTAATTCGAAATACCGAGTCCCTGTCGCGTGTAGACGTGGGCAGTTAGTCCGGACTTGTAAATTTCAAAAAATGGCGACCAGCCGGGAAGAAGCAAATCAAGTGCGGGATATTTAAATCCCGTGCTTGATTTGCAACTTCGAATGCCTACATTAGCCTCCCTAGTTTGAACTAGGGGACTAGTGTAGACATACCCAGGGAGGCTAAGCACTGGAATAAATTACCTAGGGAGATTGTGGAATCTCCATCATTGAAGATACTTAAGAGCAGGTTAGACAAACACCTGTCAGGGATAGTCTAGATGGTGCTTGGTCCTGCCATGAATGCAGGGGACTGGACTTGATGACCTCTCGAGATTCCTTCTAGTTCTATGATTCTGTGGGGCCTGCCCTCTCTATGTAGCATCACTGCCTTGGTTTGTGAGGTCTCCTGACTACCTTAGGCTCTAGTAACTTGTGCTCTCTGAGCAGGATGACCTGAGGTCTATCCCAAAGACTGCTCTGCCCTGTTGGGAGCTCTGGCTAAGATAGGAGCTGCAGCTTATCACAATCATTAATCTCAGTATCATTCTTCCTGTTTAACTCCAGTGGGAAGGGACTTGTCCTCAATCACATAGCCAGGTATTATCAGAACCAGGGATAGAATCCAAGAGTCCCTTTCCAGAGCTGGAGACTGAATGCAGGAGTCCTGACTCCCAGGCCTCCCTACTCTAACCCACTACATCCCACTCCCTTCCTAGATCAAGGATAGAACCCAGACAATGATGACACAACATGATTCCCAGAAGCCTTTGGGGGCTGGGCTCTCACCTGCCATCGATGGAGTCAACCTTCTCCTGGATTTTGTCTGCATGGACGCTGTCCCCGACAATTAGCTTCCGCCCAGCATCCATCAGCCCCTTGATCTTCTCCCCATTGGTCTCCATGGTGGTCATGAAATCTTCATGTTTCTTAATGGAGGCCTCTGCCCCTTGCAGGGTGCTGGGCATCTCAGTGTGGGACAGCGCATACTCCTGCAGGGGCGAGCCACACACAGGCATAGCACTTGGCATGGATCATGTCATAAACCCTGCCCTGAGTGAGAAAGAGAGCCCGAAGGAGGAAACTAGGGGCCAGTGGAATGGAGAGGTACCAAGACTGATGGGGTGAGTGGGGTTGGGCGAATGGAGATCTGGGGGACTGATACAGCGATGGGAATTTGGAGAGGGAGTTTGGGGCAACTGGAAACGTGGAGGATACCAAGCTGGATGGATGCTGGAAGCTGATTAAGTGTGTAGGAAGGAATACTGGACTGGATGGGACCATTAGTCTGATCTGGGCCAGGGAATGGGGTGCCATAATGGACTGTATGGGTCTCAGAAACTTGCCTCCCTCCAGGCATACTAGCTGCCCCAGCCTTACCTGGTTGCTGAGCACACCCTCCACCTGCTTGGTGTCCCGCAGGAAGAGCTGGAAGCCATAGGCCTGGGACAGCAGATGGTGCCTGTTTTCCCACATCTGGCCCAGTTCCTTCCAGCCAGTGTCCAGGGCCTGCAGGCGCTGCTGCAGAAACATGTACTGGGCATCGGTCTGGCCCTGTGTCACCTCCTGGCCCATGGCTCGCATGCTCTGATAGTCCTCTTTGTAGTGCTCAATCTCATTACGGATACTTTCATGCTGGTTCAGCAGCTGCTCAGCCTCGGCCAGGGTGGCTGGCACGTCCTCAGAAGCCACGGCTGTCTGTGTCCGTGACAGCCAAGCTTGGAAGTCGTCCAAATCACGCAGGAAGCCTTGCAGCTTGCTGGCCTCACCCAGGGACTCCTCGCGCCGCCGCATAGTCTCACGCAGCTCGGCCCACACAGCCTTGATGTCTGCAAGCTGGTCTAAGATGGGCACCTCCTGGTCTGGATGCTCGGCCGCTAGCGTGGCCGCCTCCCCCTGCAAATCCAACACCTTGCCCTGGATGGCCTCCAAATCTCGTTCCATGCCCGTCAGCTTCCTCTGCAGTGCCATGACACCCGCCAGGTCATTGCCCAGCTCCTGTGTTGACTCGATCACCTTGGTCTTCTCCCTCATCCAGGACTTAGTCTCATTGCACTCCAGGTAGTAGTTCTGAATGTTCAGAGCTGAGGTCAGTGCAGCCTTCTTCTGGTCAGCCAGGGCGCGGAACCGCTCCCATCTGGGGAAGGGGATGGAGAGGTAGGTGTGGGGCCTGTGCCACTGACCACCCTGGAGCTGCCAAGCCCATGGCACTGCTGAAGGCAGCCCTCCCCAGAACCCCAGTTCCTGCTGTTGGATGCAGAGCCCCACAGATTCCTCCTCATCCTCATGGGTCACTCAGCACCTCACACAACCCCTCCAATGCAAAGCTGCTTGCCCCACCCACAGCATCAAGCAGCCTGCTCTCCCAACCCCCAACCCTCCTCTCCAACACTAAGCAACCTGCCTTCCCTGTTCCCCTGGTGCCAAGCCCCCTTCCCTCCCCATTCTCCCCCAAGTGCTAAGCCACTTGCCATTCCTGACCCCCCCTTTCCCCAGCACCAAAACCCCTGCTCTCCTCGTTCCCCTGGTGGTGAGTCGTGTGCCCTCCCACTGAGACCTGGTGTTGAGCTGCTCCTGTGTGGCTTGGATGCTCTCCTTGTTGCGGTGGTCAGTGCTCAGCAGCTGCCCAGCAATCTGATTGATGGCCGTGATGCGCAAAACCAGGTTATTCATCTCAGGCTCCAATGTCTCAAATCTGCAGGCCCAGAGGTACAGGCTCAGCTAACGATGCGCTCAATCCCTCCGTCCCTGCGTGGCCTGGACAGCCAACACCTTGTGCTCCCCTCAGCACAGCACCAGCGGCCACTAACCATGCTTCTATTCACTGCATGCTGGGAAAATCCAGGCTGCTCTCCCATAGGGCCTCAGCATGGACACAGCAGCCAGAGAATAATGGAGGAGCAATGTATTCTAGGGTTTCCCACCACATGTCCAAGGGGCAGGAAGGGGGATCAGCTATGGTCTAGGGGCTCTGGCCATTAGGAGCTCTGTTCCCACCTACACCCTGGTTTCAGTGAGAGGCTGCCAGGCAGGGCATGCCGGTTTAAAGGGTGTCATGGCTACAGCCACAAGGGCTGCCTGAGCATATGTGCCCCAGTGCATGTTGGGAAAAGCCAGGCTGCTCTCCCATGGTGCCTAAGTGAGGACAAACAGAGCAGCACAAAGGGGGGAATCAATGTATTCTGGGATGTCCCACCACATAGAGAGTTGGGAGAGACTAGCACTGTGGTTACTCGCTGACTAGCACCGTGGTTACTTGCTGGCTGCTAGGGGCAGCTGGGTATGGGCCTGATGAGACTGGGCCGGGTGGTGCAGGTGGGCCTGGTCAGCCCCCACTCACCTCTGCTGTACAACTTCTAGGTCCTCCAGCTTCTCAGGGATCTCCATGGCATGCAGCCACTGTTCCTTCTCGCCAATCCACAGGCCGCAGGCATCAGCCTCGCTGAACATCTTGTAGAGATTGAGGGCATCCTGCAGATCCTGCTTGCGGTGCTCGGCCAGGGTGGCCAACTCCTGGTAGCGCTGTTCCACAGCAGGCAAGCGCCCTGCCACCTCAGGTGCATGGGCAAAGGCAGGTGGCAGGCCCTGGGCCTGCTCATGCAGCGCAGTGATGACAGGGCGGTGGTTCTGGATTTCCTCTTCCACGTCTTTGTGCTTCTTGACCAAGCTCTGAGTAGAGTACTCGTCATGGCCCACCTCCGGGCTGGACACTAGCCGCAGGGCATCCATGAGCCAGGCCTCCATATCGTCTGCATCAGCCTGGAACTGATAGAGACTGGAGGCCTCGTGCAGGCGCCGCTCCCGCTCACCTGCCAGTGCCTCGAGGTGTTGCCACTGCTCCTCAATCTCCCGGATGCGCTCAGCCACTTCGCGGGCCCCAAAGTGCCCCTCACGCACCAGGCTGTGGCCCTGGGCTGTGGTGTGCTGGAGGGGCCCATAGCGGCCGCTCATCTCATCGCGGAAGGCATTGTGCTTACTGATGAGGCGCAGCACGCTGGTCAGGTCCTTGCCGAAATCATCCGATGACAGGATCTGCTCCTGCTCCCGGATCCAGGCCTCCTCCTCGCCCATGTCCCAGAAGAATTTCCACAGGCGCCGGGACTCCTCCAGCTTGGCCCGGCGCTTGCCCGCCAGCTCTACCAGCTCCTGGTAGCCCAGCTCTAGCATGTTCACCCTCTCCTGCACCAGCTGGGGGTCGCACGGCTTGTAACCTGTGAAGGGACGTGGACATTGTAGCCCATAGGTCGGTTTCAAGGTAAAGGATAAGAACAGCAATGCAGAAACACAAGAGACTTCTCGGCACAAACCTATCAGAATAGCTTAAGGTAGTTGTACAGCCACAAGGCCTAAAAGCCTGCATAGGAGTAGCTGCTATTAGGTTAGCATTAAAAAGTAAATCAACAGGGCCTAAAGTCACAAGATGGCATAAGATTTTGTTTTACTAATTTGGTAATAGGCTGACTGGTAACTGACAGAAGGTAGTTTGCACCACTTTAGGGTATTTCTGGAGGGAAATATCAATAAATACCTAACTACCGGCAACTATTAGGGATGTTAAAATGTGCTTAATTAAGTAAACGTGTAACCACTGAAAATTTCAGTGGTTATAGGGTTACACATAGGGGGTGGGAGGTGGCTCCGTCACATACTGGCTCTCGCCTGCCCTCCCACACTACTGCCTCTGGGTATGTCTACACTACCCCGCTAGTTCGAACTAGCGGGGTAATGTATGCATACCGAACGTGCAAATGAAGCCCGGCATTTGAATTTCCCAGGCTTCATTTGCATAAGCCGGCCGGCGCCATTTTTAAATGCCGGCTTGTTCGAACCCCGTGCCGCGCGGCTACACGCAGCACGGGCTAGATAGTTCGAACTAGCAAGCCATTCCGAACTATCTGTACGCCTCGTTCCACGTACAGATAGTTCGGAATGGCTTGCTAGTTCGAACTATCTAGCCCGTGCTGCGTGTAGCCGCGCGGCACGGGGTTCGAACAAGCCGGCATTTAAAAATGGCGTCGGCCGGCTTATGCAAATGAAGCCCGGGAAATTCAAATGCCGGGCTTCATTTGCACGTTCGGTATGCATACATTACCCCGCTAGTTCGAACTAGCGGGGTAGTGTAGACATACCCTCTGATACAGAGTGGGGTCGGGTAGGGCAGGGACAGGCAGCTGCCAGGGAGCCAATGCATGGAGGGAACCAGCTTTGAAGCCGACTCCCTGCACATACCAGGAGCCTGCATGTAATCATGAAGGTTAACCAATGAGCCCAGGCTCATGGATTAACTGTGGACACGGCTACACTTTCACATCCCTAGTAACTATCATAATTGAACTTACTTGTATGCTAATAAGTTTGAACTAATTAGTATAGTAACCCATGGGAAAAGGACACTTCAACATTCCGAGGGTGAGGAGTCAAGATAGTGAAAGAGGGTGGAGCTATTCATACATAAGCATATAAAACACCTGGTTTCTGCATTGGCACTTAGTCACACTAGGATCTGACTCAACTTTCCGAGCTCTCCCCCAGGATGGAGTGAGCAATTATACATGTGTGCTGGGCTGAGTCATACTTACAGCATTGTCTTATCTAACTTTACTTGTTTGGATAGTTATATTTACTGGACTGATCACTGCAGTAATAAGACTCCTACAATTACCAATTACCAAAAATGATCCCTGAGTACAAGTGCAGCTACTGCCATGCCCCTAATTCTGGAGATAGCGGGCCTGATTTTGGGACAAGAACCTACCAAATTGCAGAGTGCTGACTGGGGGAAATGAAATCAGCCACATAATCGATAGATCAGGCAACAATGTGGGATCCCTGCTTACAGCCTCCTTCCTCTGCCCTCTGCCCCACAGGGAGAGCCATGAGGCCCCTGATCCTTGGGTCCTGGAGGCAAGAGGGGGCTGGGGTCACCGCACTGGTGTCCATGAGGGTGGGGAGACAAACAGGGCCCACAGGGAATGATGGGGGAAGGAAAGCCCAAGCTAGTTAGAGCTAGGCACAGAGCAGGATTTACACCCAGGCAGGGAACCTCCCCAGAGAAGAAGAGGGGTGAGGAGTTGGCAGGGTAGCTTCCGATATGGCACATTCCCTGCAGCTGTGGACCCCCTCCCAACACCTTTGACACCTCACTGGTCTCCGAGCTGCTCTCTTGAGGGCTGGATCTGGGGGCAGGGCGTGGAGAGCATGGGACATGGAGGAGCTATGTGGTCCAGGCTGGGACATGGCAGGGTGCGAATGGAGGGGGGGAGGATGGCTCAGGTACCTTCCCCAGGGGCGGCAAACTTCTGTGCAGCGCTGCCAACAGCCTTGATGCGCTCAGCCTGCACAGTGATGTCGGCCTCCACGAGCGCGTGGATCTGCAGTAGGTCATCCACACCATGCAGGTGCTTACCGAAGTCCTGGGACTGCAGGCGACCCTGCGGAAGGACGGGTGGCTGCTGACTGCAAGGGGAGCCCCATGCCCTCTTGGCCCTGCCAGAGAAGGGCCAACCCAACACATGGAGCCAGGCATCCCCCACACTCTGCAACAGCCCAGGCGACAGACCTAGCAGCAGACTGCACTGGGGCAGTGGGCACAGGACCCAGCACTAGGGCATCGATCTCCCCTCTGCTCCATGGCACCCACATGCCCTACTCCCTCTCTTCCATAGCCCCTCTGGGGTGCTTGAGCTGATAGTGTCCCCAGCTTTGACTCCACCCCTTACCCTTTCCAGGAGGAAGGCCAGCCTGCTACTCTGCCACCCTCTGCTACAGCTCCTGGGAAGGGGGCTGGCAGACAGCACCACCTGAGGCACCTACCCAGACAGCTGGGCCCCCTGGTGGTAGCAGATGGTAGCGGCCCAGGCTGGGGCAAGCTGTTCCCAGCCAGACCGCCCCTCCACCCCAGTACCTTCATCTCCTCCATCCAGTCCATGAGGTAGGCCAGGTCCTGGAACATCTTCTGCAGGTCCAGGTTGAGGAGCAGGCGCTCACGGCGTGAGGCCACCAGCTCCCGCAGGTAGTCCCACAACCGCACCACGTTGTTCTTGCGGGCCAGCACGCGCTTGATGTCATGGTAGCGCTCTGCCTCCAGCTCACTGGCCACAGCGTTCACGGCCTGCACGCGCTCACTATAGGCCACAATGTCTGTCTCAATGGCCTCGTGCTTCCTCACTGCCGCCTCCACCGCCGAGATGTCCAGGCCAAAGTTATCCTGGGGACAGGGTAGGCATCATGCTGGGGTAGGGCTGGCTGAGGGGTCAGTGCACAGCCCCTCCCACTCACAGACCATGAAGCCAGCCTGCAGCTGGCGATACCCTGTGGTCCATCAAAGAGAGCACTGGACTGGGAGCCAGGACTCCTGATTCTGTCCCTAGCTCTGGAGGGACATGGCGTGTAGTGTGCAGGGGGAGGGCTTAGAGTCAGGATTCTGGACTCTATTCACATGGCTCAGGGGTTTGGGACTCACCTGGGACACCAGGCGCTGGTTCTCACTCAGCCACGTCTCCCGCATGGCTGCCTTGCGGTCAAATCGCGCTGCCAACTGCTCCAGCTTTTCCTGCCGGATCAGCTCATTGCGCAGTGCCAGCTCCCGCTCGTGTTCCGCCTTCTCCAGCCGCTCCCAGGCCTGCAGCAGGAGGGGGCGTTAATTACAGTAGGGGGGTCAACATCTAACACGGGCCAATGATTAATGACAATACCAGTGGCCATCTCCCAGCAATCCCTCACCCAGCACTGAGAAACACCTGCCTTCAGGGTAGGGGGTGGGGACTGTTTCTATAGGGATCCCCCCACCTGGCCCTTAAATGCAGCAACCTCTGTGGTGGAATGTGGGGATCCCTTGCCTGGCTGTGAGACATTTTCTGTCACATCCAAAAGATGACCATCTCTAGCAGCAGAGCCCCCTAGCACTGCTTTGGGGCAGGGGAGTCAGCACTGGCTGCAAGGAGAAAGCACCCTGGCCCTGCCCCCTGATGCCTCACCTTGTTGATGTCAGAGATAAGCTTGCCCTCGCGTGGCATATACACTTTCTGGTTGTTGGCACGCATCTTGCTCTGTATGGTGAAGAGAAGCACCTCCAGGTTCCCTTTCTCTGTGAATCTGAAGGGTGGGGGTAGGGTAAAGGGTCAGATAAAGCACTGGGGGGAAATAGGGTGAACACAGAGAATGAGAGCTGGGCCAGGCAGACTGGTCACAGAACCTGGGGCAGGAGAGGAGAGGCAGGGGGCTGAGGCTGGAGCAGGAGCAGCAGGACCTGAACCCAGAACACACATCAACTTCCCTTCCCTACCCTCCCTGTAGTTCTCTTCAAGTTGCCACCAGGGGGTGCTTATGTCATGCCAGAAGCTCCCCAGTCAGGAGATAGATTCAGAAGTGTAGGACAGGAAGTAATCTCAATAGCTCATCTACTTTGGTCCCCTGCACTCCAGGCAGAATTAAGACCGGGTCTATACTAGACCTGGAAGGTCGGCTTAAGGTACACAACGCCAGCTAAGTTAAGTTGCTGGAGTCAACATACCATAAGCCTTCTTCACAGGGGGGTGGTTGATGGAGTAGCAACAGCAAGGGGTGCCCTCAGCGTTTGATTTAGCAGGTCTTTATCAGACTCGCTAAATCGAACGCAAGAAGATCCATCTCCGGCAAGCAGAGATGTGACCTTAGTAGTAAGCAGACCATACCCAACAGATGTGTGTCTAGTGTGCTCTTAAAAGCTTCCAGTGGTGGAGATTCCTTAGCCTCCCGGGTCCCATTCCCTGCCCCTGTGGGCCAAGGCACTGGAGCATGCCAAGACTGGGAAGAGATAAGCTCATTCAAGGTCCCTCCCCACAGGCTAGAATGAGATAGCCTCCCTGGTCACACACAGCATAGCTGGCACCCACGAAGCAGTGCCACTTGTGGGAGTAGCTGCACCTGATGAGAGCACTCTTCCCATGCTGGGTAAATTTGTGCTGAGTAACCAACGTAGCCAGTCTATCTGTAGCAAGGCATCCCAGAGTGCGCTGCACCAGGGGCAAAACACCCACAATCCTCTGCTCATGCTATGGCTGGGGTAGGTTAGCAGAGTAGCCCAGACCTCTGTGGCTATGTCTACACTATAGCCTTCTTCCGGAAAAGCTTATGCAAGTGAAGTGCAGAGTGGAATATCGCCGTGCTTAATTTGCATATTTAATTAGCAGCTGTTTTTCCTCAATAGGCTTTTGCGCAAAGAAGAGCTGTGTAGACAGCTTCTTTTTGCGCAAAACTCCCCTATTGCACAAGAGCCGTTCTTCCTGAAAAAATGAGGAAGAACGGCTCTTGCGCAAGAGGGGGTTTCTGCGCAAAAAGGAGCTGTCTACACAGCTCCTCTTTGCGCAAAAGCCTCTTGTGCAAAAATGGCTCCTAATTAATTATGCAAATTAAGCACGGCGATATTCCACTCTGCTCTTCACTTGCATAAGCTTTTCCGGAAGAAGGCTACAGTGTAGACGTAGGCTCAGAGTGCACCAGGCCAGGTGCTGAATGCAATCCCAGGATTCCCTGCTCCACAGTGGCCTAGGGCCAACTCAGAGGCGGGTAAGGAACTCACTTGGGGGGCTTCTCCACAGTGCGGTAGGTGTTGAAGGCCTGCAGCTGGTTCTGCACCCCACTCAGGGAGTTGGCCAGCTTTCGGTCGTTGAGCGTCAGGATGGTCTGCTCGATCCACTGCAGGAGGGCAGAAGCCAGTGTCTCGTACTTCTCAATCAGCTTGTCAGCCTCAATGGCATAGTCCAGCACCTGGTGGGGAGGAGAGGAGAGGAGTCAATCACCACCAGGCTGGGAGGTTGTTATGTAGGGCCTGGGGGCCGCACCTGGTCCTGGCTGGGGCACTGCGGGACCAGGGTTTGCACTGGGATGCAGCCGGCCTGGGCTTTAAGCTGGGTCCTTTCAGGCCGGGTCAGTTGCTTTGCACCCTGCCCGGCTCTGCCTGCAGGGACCCGGGCGCTGCACCTCAGAGCACAGGGCAGTGGCATAGCCCAGGTCACGCTGCCGCGCTGGGAAAGCAAGCCAGGCATGGGGCAGGTATTGGGACCAGGCTGGGGCCGATGCACCGGGTCTGCACAGCCCAGCTGCAGCAGCAGGTGAGCAGCCCGGGGGCCAGGGCTCTGCAGGGCACTGGGTCTCCCCGCACACAGGGGCTAAGCCACAGCTCTGCCCCGCTGCAGCCTGATACCGTGTGACACCAGCCGGAGCCTCCTACATAAGGCGTCAGCACCTGGAAATAGCTCAATTGGCACCTCCCCTAGCGTGGTGCCCTGGGGCAACTGCCTGCCCCTGCCCCGCCTCGCTACACCACTTCCAGGATCCAAAAGACCTCAGCAGAACCATCCATGGGCTCCATAAGAGCCAATTCTTTCCAAGAGCTCAGAATTTAACATCCAGCTATTTAATCCTTTCTCCAACTCCACCCACCCGCCCAGCCTGCGCACCCTTCCTCCTGCTTCACCCAGCCATTTATTCAATTAGCTCATGCTCCCAGTCCATTCATCTAAGCCGTCCAATCCAATCCATCCACCCACCTAGTGCACCATGCAATGACAGCACCTCACACACTGTTTCTGGCCTTGGTACCTTGCCAATGCGCTTTCCTTCCACAGCTAGTGCTTTCATTTTGGAGAAGTAGTGGTAATAAGTGGCCACATATGTGATGATGGACTTCTCATCTGGCTGGTCCACATTGACATCTGTGGGGCAAGAGCACGTGTGTCAGTAAGGCTGTGTCTAGACTACACCTCTGTCGACAGAGAGATGTAGATTAGGCACATCAAAATTGCTAATGAAGCAGGGATTTAAATAGCCCACGCTTCATTAACATAAACACGGCTGCTGCTTTTTTTCTAAACGGAGCTTTTTTGAAAAAAAACCCCAGCAGTCTAGAGGCGGATTTGTCAAAAATAAACCCTTTTTCGACAGATCCTGTATTCCTCAAAAAATTAGGTTTATAGGATCTGTCGAAAAAGGGTTTATTTTTGACAGATCCACGTCTAGACTGCCATTTTTTTTTCGAAAAAGCTCTGTTTCGAAAAAGAGTGGCGGCCATATTTATGCTAATGAAGCACGGGATATTTAAATCCCTGCTTCATCAGCAATTTTGACGTGCCTAATCTACAGCTCTATGTTGACAGAGAGGTTTAGTCTAGTCGTAGCCTAAGAGTGCCTGTCTCTATTGCCTCCCCACTGGGATGGAGGGCACATCAGCACCAGGCACTTCTCGGCTACTAATACCCAGATGCCCGGGTGTGAGGGTAAATGGGAAGTGTGAGTAATTTCTGTTCAGTGGTGTCATGGAGCCCCAGCCCCAGCCACGAACCTCCCCACTTGTGTATATGAGCACAGGATAGGAAGTCTGGATTTTCCCCAAATGCACTGTTCCACGGAAATAGCCCCCCCTGCTTTCCATAGCACCAGGGCAGGATGGGAGAGGAGGCTGGATTTTCTAAGCAATGGGTGACTGCCAGGCCTGCCTTTCCTCCTGGAAACAGTGGGGTTCAGGCGCCAAACCCCAGCCTCCAGCCTGGCTGAATGCAGATGAGAAGGGAATTTTCCCCCATCCCAGGAATGAATCAATGGAACTGAGACCCCAACTCCCCCCAGACCTCCCTCTCCTAGGCCCATGCAGCTTGGCACCCACCTTCAGGGTCCAAAAGCTTGGTCAGCCCCAGCTCCTTCTCCGCTATGTTAAAGGCGTTCTGCAGGTTGTAGTGGGCATTGCATTTCTTCAGCGTGTCGATATCTATGAGGTCCGGCCTGCAGGGGATGCCAAAGGGCATACTGTGAGAGCCTGCCTGGGGGCTTCATCCCCACATATCTCACTGACCCCCATCAACCCATCCTAATGCCCCACCCCAGGCCACTGCTAAAGGACAGTGTCAGCACACCATGGGTCCCTGAGATCCTGGCGTCCCCTTTTCCCCCCAGATGTGGCCCCTGCTGACCTGTGCTTGTGGACGATCGCATTGAAAGCCAGGCCATCCCTCCAGCTGGTGGTGAAGTTGTGAACATTGACATTCTGGTACCTGTAACATACAGACACGGAAGTGAGTGGGGTGGAGCAGGAGCCTCCTACAGGGGAAAGACCCTCATGTTCCATTCTTCACCCCCCAAGCCAGCCACTCCCTCCACCCTGAGGCTGCATCTGAACCAGTACCCCAAGAGAGGAAAGACCTGATACTCTGTCCCATTAGCTGCTCTTTTCACCTTACCCTGCTGTCTTCATCTGGCACCAGAGCAGCAGAGCATCCTTGGCTGATTTCTTCTCCTTGTTATCCTCAGTCTCCACACTGATATCCTGGATCTGGGGGGCAGATACAGAGACAGCTCCAGGCTAGTCCCATCAGCACCAGTCTCCTGGGCCATGAAGAGAGGGCCCCATGCTCCCTGGCTCTTCTTTCTAACATCACATAGTGGGGGAAGCTCTTTCCCCTGGGGAATCTGAACCAGGGATCCAAGTGCCCACCAAGCAGCCACTTAAGCACTGGCGTAAGGGCGGCCCTATTAACACAGGCAACCATGGGGCAGTGTCCTGCAGCCATTAGGAGTATGACTGCTCCACCACACCAGCAGGGACAATTGTGCTGTTGTCACCAATTCTCACCAGGGTTAGGGAGGGTCTGAGATCGTGGAGAGATAGAGGGATTCAGGTTTAGGGTGGAGACAGAGAGGTGCCCGCCTTGGTGGAGACGGGGCTGCTCCAGGTACCTGGAAACGGAGGATGATAGTCCAGATGAGGCCCAGCGTAAGGCGGTGGTTGCCATCAACGATGTCATGGGAGCCCATGTTCTCCAGATGGACCTTCTGCTCCTTGAGGAATTGCAGGGCCTTGTCTACGTTCTCCAGGCAGTGGATCCGCATTCGCCCTTTGGTGGGCTTGGGCTGGAAGAAAGAGCATCAGTGAAGGGGATTCTCATGCTGCCCACCTCCCCTGCTGTCAGCACCCCTCCTCAGGATCCCCCAGACTGTGCTCCCCATACCGTCCTTCACCACAGTTGTAATCACTCTCCAACCACTCACATGCCACCTGCACTCCCCATGCCTCCTGCTTCCCCTGCTCCCAGGCTCCCTCCTCCATCCCCTGCAGGCCTGCTCTTCCCACACTGCCTGACTCCCCTCTGCCAGGACCCCTTTCCCTGACCGGCACTCCTCACTGTTGGTACAGCAGGCAACGATCCAGGTGTTTAGCCGGATGCACTAGCTAGCTCTGGTTGGGAAGCCGGTTTAATGGGCCATCCACACAGGCCAGAGCACGCTGAAGCCTTGGTCCAAGACCCTTACGGCTCTGAGACCAACAAGACAGCTCACCCCAGCCCTGGGAACACTCTGCTCTTGGTCCCCGACACAGGGAGAAGCCAAAGTTGCCACAAGAGTCAATGCAGGACCCTGCCACCATAGAGAGCAGGGATAATTGAGTACAACATGGGGCACTGACCACCACTCCACACACTGCACCGGGAGTCAGGATGCTTGGGTTCAATTCCCCACTCTTCCTCTGATGCTGGGAAAGTCCATTGCCCTCTTGGTGCCTCTATCTCTCCTCCCTCCTCTATTCAGACAGTTTTTCAGGGCAAAGACCACAAACTGTGCATCTAGGCAGTGCCTAGCACAATGGGGTGAGGATCTCGGACGGAGTGACGTTGCCTTTCCCAGAGCCAGGAACAGATGCTGGGGATCCTGGCTCCCAGCCCATTGTTCTAACCACTCCCCTCCCCTCCCGGAACTGTAAAAAAAATATCAGGCGTCCTTACTTCCAGCTCTGTGCCTTGCACCCTGGGCCATACTGGAGTCCACCCTACAGCATGGGATTTCCATGCCTGCCCTTCCCATGATTCTGTCTGCTCTCACCCTCCCCTAGGGCTGGGGGCTGGGTTCTGGGTGCTGGGGTGCAGACTCCCTGGGGCCAGGAAGCCAGGGCTCCAGAGAAGAGTGGACCTGGAATGTGGCACCGGTGCAGTGAGAACAGAGCTGGAGAGAGTGATGGGGCCCCTGAAGACAGGGTGGCAGGCCAGGGGCAGCTCAGACAAGACACAGACAGGTGGCTCCAGCTCCTGACCTGCCCGAGAACCAGAAAAACCACCTGAGCAGGGCTGGGCATGCAGCCAGCCTGCCCCCACCCAGCTCAGCACCAGGTGTGTAGGCAAGGAGTTGCACTGCATGCTGGGAGCAGGAGCTGAGCTCAGAGGGCAGCCAGGGCATGAGTCACACCACCAGAAGAAGCCCAGTCTGACAGAGGGAGGCAGCATGGGCCAATGAGATAAGCATAGGGAGCTGCTGGTGCTATTGGGATCAAGTCTGCACGCAGATGGGGACAACCAGAGAGGGAGCAGGGCTTAGTGGTTACAGAAGAGGCGGGGTGAGAGTCAAAACTCCTGAGGTCTATCCCAGCTCCAGAGAAGTGGGTCCAGTGGGCTAGAGTGGGCATGGAGGAGGCTGGGAGCCAGGACTCCTGGCTTCAAAACTGTAAGTGGCAGGTGGGTTGATCCAAGCTTGGGGAGCGCCTCTCTCCCCAGTGACATGCTGGTTGGAGTAGGACTGGGGGTAGGCACTATGGCTACCTGTTTCTGAGGTGAGGTCCAGTCCTTCCTCTGGAAGGGGCGGGGGGAGGGGGACCGAGATTCTCCAGATTCTCCCTGGGGTAATTAAGATCCGAATCCGGCTCTAACCCCACTGGTATAAGAAGCCTCAAGCAGAGATGAAGAAACCTATTTAGCCCATGGCTCTGTCCCCAGGGTGCCCTGTCCCCCAGCCTCACACTCACCAGCTGCTCACCCGACAGCACCTCCAGCAGGCGGATAAGCATGCGCCCATCGCGCAGGTCATTGTACAGGTCTGCGATGCGGCAGGTCACACGTGCCAGGTGAGAGTTCACCCATTTGGTGAAGGTTTTCTTCTGCACAGCCTCGCGCTCATCTGCAAGAGAAGCAGCCACCAGAGAGCACTTCAGACACAAACGCCGTGGCATCTATCCCCAGTTCTGTGCTCCGAGCGGTGTCGGGGGGAGACTCTTCTAATCAGGATCAACCTCACTGATGCCTACAATTCTGGATCCAATCCCAGCCCAACTCCTAATATTCTGCTCCCCCAGCTCAGTGCTGCATCGCCAGTCGCACTGCCTTCTCCACCAGCTCACACGAGACAGCTCTACCCTATAGTAATAAAACAGCACCTGCAATCCTGTGTTCCTGGGAGACCCTAGGGATGTAAGCAACTAGTTGACTATCTGATAAACATAAGCTTCTTGAATAGTCAACTAGTCCCTCAACTAGTCACTTCCCCTCCCCTTGCTGCCTTTATCAGAGGCAGCAAGGGTGCGGGGAGCAGTAGCTGGTGCTGGGGGGAGTCAACTCAAAAGCCGGTTCCCCCCAGCACCATCTCCATGAGGGGCAAGGGAGGCAGGAGAGTAGCGGAGACCAGGCACAAGCCGGGAATTAGCTGATTCCCTGTTTGCACCCAGTCTCAAGATGCTGCGCCTCTGCTTTTTAAATGTATTAAGAGCCTGTCTGTCCCCCTCCCCCCGCTAATCAACTAATCAACTAGTCGATTAGTTATTAAACTAAATTTAACATCCCTAGGAGACCCTACAATAACAATCCAGTCTACTCAGCTCCAGCACCTCAAGAGATCCTACAATAACAAGCCAACCTGAACAGCCTCATTTCTCTAGAGACCCTACAATAACAGACTAGTCTACCCAGCAATAGAATTCGCAACAGACCCTACAATAACAAACTGGCCTGCCCAGCCCCTGTGTCACAAAGAGAACCTAGAATAAAAAAACGTCCTTTTGAAGTCCCAGGCCCAGTACCATCAAGAGCCCCCACAATAACAAACAGGTCTGTACAGTCTCTGCTTTCCAAGGAGACATTACAATAACAAACAAGGTGGTCCAGCAGCAATGCTCACAGGAGACCCTACAATAACAAACAAGAACACAACACATGCCATCTGCTTCCATGATAACAGCATTGAAGCTGGGAGGGGAAGGATACTACCAGCCGGGGAGGAGCAGGTCTGATTCTAAGGGGCAGGTGACAGAGGGGCATAGAGCCAGCACTGTCTGCAAGGGGGGTGCCCACTGCTGTGCTCCAGCCTCCTTCCTACACCACATTGCAGAGTGCAGCTGACAGCCTCCCAGGCCCCGGTGACATGAGAGGGAACAGCACCCTGAGCTGACAGGTCCGGAGGGTTTCCCCGCCCTGTGAGTAAGTCAGTTCCCTTGCATGCATATTCCCAGGGCTCTTGTTTATTCCCAGCCCCGGCTGGGTGGGGTCATCCTGGCAGAAGCCCAGGGATGGCAAAATACTGTCTGTTCCTCCAGCCCTGACATAAGCCAGGAAGATGGCGAGGGAGCTGGGCTGAGCCAGAGCTACCTGCAGGCATCCCACACCGAGCACAACTGGATTTACTATCACCTTGAATCAGCTGAGAGATGGAACAGGGCAACTTTCCCCTCTAAGGGGCACCAGCTACCACACAATCCCAAGGACCCCTCTTGGTGCCTCTGATAGAGTTTCCCTCCTGCCCTTTGGTTATTAGACTGTGAGCAATTTGGGGCATGGACTGTGTCTTGGCAGCACCCAGCCAAAGGGGCCCTGACTGCTCTTGGAGGCGGGATCTGGGCAGCATCTGGAACCCCAGTCTTGGCTGAGTCTTGTCATAGGGTATGTCTACACTACCCCGCTAGTTCGAACTAGCGGGGTAATGTATGCATACCGCACTTGCTAATGAAGCCTGGGATTTGAATTTCCCGGGCTTCATTAGCATAAGCGGGGAGCCGCCATTTTTAAATCCCCGCTGCTTCGAACCCCGTGCAGCGCGGCTACACGGGGCTCGAACTAGGTAGTTCGGACTAGGTGCCTAGTCCGAACTACCGTTACTCCTCGTGAAACGAGGTGTACCGGTAGTTCGGACTAGGCACCCTAGTCCGAACTACCTAGTTCGAGCCCCGTGTAGCCGCGCTGCACGGGGTTCGAAGCAGCGGGGATTTAAAAATGGCGGCTCCCCGCTTATGCTAATGAAGCCCGGGAAATTCAAATCCCGGGCTTCATTTGCAAGTGCGGTATGCATACATTACCCTCCTAGTTCGAACTAGGAGGGTAGTGTAGACATACTCATACACATTACCCCAACAGGAAATGCAGGTACCATGAGGCTGGATCCTTTCCTGCTTATACCTCCAGAGATTTGGGAAGGGGCCAGGGTACTGTTTGTATGGGACATGTGGTCCAAGCCAGGGAAGACTGCAGCGCAGGAAATCTGTGAGGAGCTGCCCTAGCTGGGAGTACAGGCAGCGTGAGGACAGGACGATCTCAGGACTCCCAACCTCAGCTGGTCTCCACAGTGACTGTGCAGTTCAGGGAGATGCCAGGCCACACTATGTGTGGATGTGGGCAGCCTGGCTCAGTAGACAGCGAGTGTCAATGCCTGCAGCAATGTTCAGTGACGGATGGCAGGGGAGGGGAGAGGGGAATGGAGCCTAGGAGCCTCCAGCCCCACAGAGCACCCAGACACCAGGACAAGGAGGGACTTGTCTGCTCCAGAAGGGGCTTCCCTGCAACAGGCCTGTTCTCTTCCGACTGCCTAGCGAATGGCCATCATTAGGATCATTGCCAAATGCGGACTGAGCTATTCACCACCAAGGCAAGAGAGCAGCATAGTCAGACGCAGACAAGGAAACTGAGGTACTGAGCGGGGCAGGTCAAACAGCGTCTGTGACTGAGCTGGGTTTAGAACATGGGAATCTTGACTCCCAGCCCCCTTACTCGAACCACAGGACACCACTCTCCTGCCAGAGCCAGCAGGCAGCCTTGTTTGACTCCGGCTGTATTTACCCAGAGGTTTGGTACATTCCCAGTCTCTCTGATGGTGTGTGTCTCTCCGTCTGTCCCTGAACTGCACATTTCTCCCCACCCCCACCGTTTGGTCTGATGACTCCTTGTCAGGGTTGCTGCTCTGAGCAAACAGCCAGCCTTGGGCAGCCCAGCCAAGCCCAGCTCCTTCCTGTACCAGCCACAGGGGAGTTTGTGTGTGGGGGGGGTGGGGATTGTCCTTTGCTGGGGTGAGAGGAGAGTGTGTTTGTGCAAGGGCGAGAGGCAGGCCCTGGAAGGTCCTGTCTGGAGATGAAGAGGAGTACGTGCTCATGCGCACCCTAGTGCATTGCTGCCCTGATCTGAGCAACCCTCACACCCCCTGCAGGCGTCTGCTCTGTCTGCTTCCTTTGGATGTAAGTTCCAGCCCTGACTTGTCAGCAGCTGCTCTTGTCAGGGCCCTTGTACAACAGACCAGACCTACTGTCAGTCCTCACCCCTGGTCTCCTGCCTCCCCGACCCCTACCAGTTCCTGCTCCTCTCTCCTCCCTATGTCCTCACTCACAACCCACAGCCTCCAGCTCAATCCCAATATATAGAACCCAGCTCTGCTGATGCCCCTCATTCCGCAGCCTTACTCCTGGCTGCACAAGCCTGTCTCTCTCTGTTGCCTCTAAGAGTCCCCTTAGTGGTTAATCCAGTGCCATTTGCTCGGCACCATGAGCAGAGCCTGCCTGTGGGATGCCAGTTTATCACCCAATGGGTCTGCCATTTCCTCCCCTTTGAAGTGCATGTTCAAAACCAAGAGCTGAGCACTCCCATTCCCAGCACAGCAATGACCGCTGGTAGCCTGCACAGATGTTCCGCAATCCACCTAGAGGGAGGTATCTCTGCTTTCCTCTGGACTTGGCCTAGCGCAGAGTACAGCATAGGGAATCCACTGGGAACTCCCTCCTAGTGACATAGTCACAGAGATTTTTGCATTTCATTTTCAGTATTTTCCCAGTGAAAAACTCCAGAAAGGGGAAAATGGGAATGGGAGGGGATCTGGAGAGGCGTGTGAGGGACCTTATCCTAGGGCAAGCCCAGCACAGGGGAAGCATCAGCTGCCTTCTGTCATCCTTTCACCCTACAAGCATGAGATCATTACACCTGGAACTGCATGGGGCCCAAGGAGGCATTCCCACCGACACTTGGGATGAGTGGTCTAAGCCCAGGAGGCAGCACCCCCTCCTAGCCCCAGTTCTGTTCATTGCTTGGATCATTGCCATATTAAAGGGCTCATTCTCAGGGATGGCACCTCACTGAGGTCCGGCCCCATGTGGATGTATTTGTGGGGGGCAGTTCTGGGGGTTGACTGGAGCTTGGGGGTGAAAATTAAGGGTGCGTGGGAGAGGCTGGCTGCAGGGAATACCACTGCATTGTTGAGGAGGATCTTCTCAGTTCTGTCTTTGGCTCTGGCAGGGAGTGGGGTCTAGTAGTTAGACCAGGGAAGAAGCTGGGAACAGTGGTGCTAGAACAATTTCCAGGATAGGGGTGCTGACTTATGCCCCCTGCCTATTTATCCCTGTCTGTGCCCCTCACCACCCCAGGCTAGGGCCACAGCTTCAGAGTCCCTGGGTATGGCAGACAGAACACTGTGGCAGGCAGCAGACCCCTCAGGTGTGTGGCCAGCAGCCAGGACCCCAGGCAGTAAAAGAGGGGCCAGCAGCCAGGTCTCTGGGGCTGGGACCTCAGGTAAGGGACCAGTGGCCATGAACTTGGGGGTAAGGGACTCATGGCTAGGACCCTGGGGTCAATAGCAGAGCCTCAGGTTCAGAGCCAGCAGCTAGGACCCCAGGCAGCAGCAGAGGAGCCAGTAGGTAGGACTGGCTGGTAGCCAGGATCTTGGGTATGGCGCTGGTGGCCAGGATCCTGGGGCCAACAGCGGAGCCCACAGGTGTGGGGCTGGCACTCAGGATCCCAGGTAGCAGCAGGACCCCCAGGTGCAGGCTGACAGCCAAGACCCCAGTGCAGGGCCATGCTGAGCCAAAGCTTGGGGGTGCTGCAGGACCCACTGCACCCCTACTTCCCACACGTATGGCTGGAAGCCAGGACTCCTGGGTTCTATCCCCTGCTCTGAAAGAGTAGTGGGGTTCAGTGGTTACATCATGCAGGGAAGGTGACTGGACTCCTGGGTTCTATTCCTGGTGCTGCTGAAGGGGCTCAGGGGATTCCCTTTTCCACCTCTGTGCGATTTGACAGCAAAGTGCTGTGAACTCCCACTCTGGGCTGTGCCCTACTCTACCCTGACGGCTTCTGGCTGAAGGCTAGAGCTGGACTATCTTGGGGGCTGGGTCCAGGCAACGGGGAAACCTCTATCCTACAAACAGCTTCTTGTGCGAGTGGAGTCTGGTGTGAAGAGGAGTGGGGGTCCCATCTGACTGCACAGCCTTGTGAAGAATCAGGGCTGACTGTGAGATAATTTGGGGTGGGAGAAGGGCAGAGTCAGTGACTGGAGGAGGGGGTGGTTCCTGGATGGCCTAAAGGGTGAGGAATGGATGTATTTTCCCTTCAGGACAGTCTGAGACCAGATCTCAAGGCTATAGCAATGACTTCAGTACAAAGGGGAAACCAAGCTATGGAT
This sequence comes from Pelodiscus sinensis, assembly GCF_052426305.1. Lineage (NCBI taxonomy): Eukaryota > Metazoa > Chordata > Testudines > Trionychidae > Pelodiscus > Pelodiscus sinensis. The sequence continues at coordinate 15,873,957 of NC_143062.1, read as the reverse complement.
CAAGGGAGGGATTCACCCCATAGCACTCAGATGCATCAGGGCAGAGCCAACAATAGAACCCAGGAGTCCTGACTAACCTCCCCCCCCCAATCACCACTAGATCCATCTCCTCTCCCTGAGTCAGCAATGCACTCCAAGATTTGTGGCTCCCGACCCCCACTATAACCATGAGCCCCCTTCCCCTCCCAGAGCAGGAAAGAGAGTCCCCCCCACACAGATGCCAATCACATCACTCTGCCTATTTGCATGTGCAATCTGGGCTGTACCTACCCAAACAACAGGTGTCTCAGTCTGGAGGCCAGGGGAGGGAGGCTCTGAAAAGCACTCTGGGGGAGAGCACCAGATGGAGTCACCCCACCCACAGCCAGGCTGGGAGGGGAGCATCTAAAACTGGGTAGAGGAGGGGGACTGGGTTTTAGGACTCCTGGGTTCTAGTCTCAGCTCTGCCCCTGAACCCAGTCCCTTTCCTCTGCTCCAAAACCTGAACCTCGACACTGCTGCCTACAGTTCCAGCTTGTGAGATTTCTCAGCTGCAGGCAGGGCCATGTGCAGAAATGACCTGCAGAAGAGGTTCACCTGCTCCCAGGAGACCCCTGCAACGTACCGTCCCTAGCTGTTTGTCTGGGCTGGCATGACCCTGAGGAGAGGGATGGGGGTGGTTAAAGTGTGGCTAGGACTCGAATCCCAATGAGGAGGATGTAAGGCCACAAGGATTACAGGTCCCATGGCCTCTTGCCCTCCTGCATCCCTCCTAGCTCTGTCTCATTCTGCTCATAATGGTCCCCATCTGATCTTGCTTGACTGTTCCCCTGACAGTACCACCCAGGCATCTCCACCCACAGATGTTACATCTGCCTCCCCCATTCAGACATCTCCAGCCATCCCATGAAGCTCACCCAGCCCCCCCCACCAAACCCCAAGACATCTCCACCCTCTCTCCAGCTGCTGTCCCTTCTTGTGAAGAACAGTCTCTGAATCCCATGTGCTGTGGGCTTTACTACAAAAACAGCTGTTGCTGTCCCTAGTATGGAGACAAATGGGGGCAAGGTGACCCACATGGCACTAGACTAGGGGATGGCTAGGGCAGGAAGCCCAAAGCTTTTTTTCTATTGCTCCTTGCCCTATGCCTACACATCCCCTTTGCTCTACCAGTGCTACCCCAACATGGAATCACCACCACAACCTGTCATTACTCCCTGGACACAGGGTTCATGACCCACACAGCAGACCTTGATGCCCAGGGCCCGCATAAAGCAACCAGCAGACACTATTAACAGAAAGGGAAACTGAGGCACCAGGGAGGGGAACTGAAGCACCAGAATTATACAGTAGAATAGTAGCAGAGCCAGTCAGGTATCTAGCTCTGGCTCCCATCCCTGTTCTAACCCACTCAACCTACACCCCTCTTGCTCCACCAGGCTGGAATAGAATCCAGGAGTCCTGGCTCCTGGTCTGCAGCATACCCTGAAGCCCAATATAACACAAGACCCCTTGATTAAATCATATGCTAGGTCCAGATTGCAGCTACACATCCCAAGCCCTGCAACATCCCCCTGAATAACTTCCCAAACCCAGACACTGGCAACTGGCCCCTTGGGCAAAGCAATGAGTATTTCCCGAGCCCCCGCCCCCTTCACACACAGTTCCCCTGGATTTCTCCCTTGCCTGTGTCCAGAGGAAAGAGACACCCCCCCAGCATATGATACCCACAGAGAGCTGGAGCAGGAGGCTCAAGGCAGATGGAATTTAGGGGGAAGGACTGGGGGGATCAGCTGAAGTATGAGGCCCCAGTTTTGGATAGGGAGAAAGGAAATTGAGTGGAAAGGCTGGTGAAGTCGTTATATTAGGGGGTGAGATTTTGAGGTATTTTCAGTTTGGGGTGATGCTTTCAGGGGACTGGGTGTAGTTTGGGTGGAAGCTTCTGAAGTGATAGATAAGGGGACAGAGTTTGGGGTAAATGTGAAGACAGTGGAGTTTTGAGGTGAGGACAAAGATGGATGGAGTTTTGGGGTGATAGTTGTATGTCATTTGGACTTGGGGTGAAGTTGGCTGCATATCTGGGGGGTTGAGAATCTTGGGGTGACAGTTTGAGAGGAGGTGCTGAGTTTAGGAGTGACAAGGAAAGAAGTGCTGGAATTCAGTGTCAGATCTCGGGGGGCAGTGCCACATCCCCCAATCCCCAGTGTGTGGCCCTCACTGTCTGCCAGCATGCTTCTATCCAGATCTAAAGAGGAAAAACAGGAGCAGAGGGTGCAGCTCAGAATTCCCAAGAGCGAGGGGGCTTTGGAAACTCCGATAGGGGGCAAGGGGCTATCACTGCAGAGAATGGGGCAGGCGCTAAAGAATCTCAAACATGCAGCTGCTTTCCCCCCTGCAAATCCCTGCCGAGCGAGCGGGAAGCTAATTCCCAGCAGCACCTTGGAGATTAGGGCTCAGGGCCCTTGATGTGACTGCTCGAGCAAAATAAAATAGGGAGACTTCAGGGCACCTGACCCCCCTCAGATTCGACCTATTCCAGTCCCCACCCCCAGTCAGTCCTGCCCCAGGAGAGCTGGCAGCCCCTTAACCCCAGATTGAAGGAGTCGCCGCCCCTCACGATCTTACCTTGCAGCTGCTTGAACCTGCCCTCCAGTACGTTGGAGTACTGCGCAGCATTGATGAAGGCAGCAGGGGAGAGCACTGGGGATGGAGGGGTACAGGGCACCTCCATCTGCCCCGGCTCATGCTGGAACATCCTGAAGAGGAGTGGGGGGAAGGCACCGCTCTCTCCCTAGGGGAGTGGAGACCGGTGGGCACAGCTGGGCCCAGGTGCTGTAGGGGAATCAGCTCAGCGCTGAGTGTGCAGAGGCTCTGCCCTCCTCCCAGCCAGGATGGGAGGGCGGCCTTGGGCAATTTACATAAAAACAGGTTGGGCCGCTCTCTATTGTGAAAGGTGTGTGTGAGTGTGCAGGCAGCCTGCCCAGGGGAGCAATGGCTCCAGCGTTAGAAGCCTGAGCGGACAAATCCCAGAGCTGGGATCAGGCCAAGGCGATGCAGAGTGGAAAGGTGGCAGTGATTCAGTACATAGGGCATTTCACTGGAGCCAGGACGCCTGGGTTCTACTCAGGGAATGGGGCCCGGTGGGTTGGGGGTGGGAGCCAGGACTGTTTATCAGAGCAGAGCCTGACACAATGGAACTCTGATCTCAGTGCAGGTATCTAGGGGAGGGTACAATACAAACAACAACAAAGGGTTCCCCTCCCCTATCAAGCAGGACTCTGATTCCTGGTTCTGCTGTGCTGACCCCTGGGGGATGCATTTGCACTTGTGCTGCGTCTCCACTGGGCTGCAGGGGCTGTTTCTTGGGAGGGCAGGAGGGAGGATGCACAGCCCAGGCCAGAAGAAGATATTTGTGCTGGTGATGGAAGGCAGGCTCTGAGCTGGGTCCCCTGCAGCTGAGCTCCCATTAGAGCCACAGCCACAGATAAAGCCCATTAGCTCATGCAACACATTGCCCTGACAACACAGGATTTACACCCCATTGTACAGAGCCCTGGGCTTTGTTCTGCCTGATTCAGGCAGGCCCAGCTCTGGAGCTTCCACCCCTCCCTAGTGGGTGGAACCAGGGCCATTGGGGTGATCTCCATTTGCTTCGCCCGCCTGTATCTCCTCCACTGTTGGGGGGATGGGTGTCTGGATTGCTGTGCCCCACTGCAAGCCCCCATCTTGCAAACCGTCTCCCTGCCAGGGCTTAGATGTGAAACCTCCATGCTGGTATCATGTCATTTACACATTGTTAGCTGTCTCTCTCTCACTGGCCTCCCTGCCCAGCACAGAAACCCCTCTCTGCCGGCAGAGGCCATTGCTCACTCCAGAGCTCTGCCAAGCCAAATTTCTACCACAGGCAGGATTTCACAAGTGAGCAGATATTGCACAGCACTGCCATGGGCCTGCCATGCACAGCCATTAAGCTCCTGCTTGGGAGACCTGGTGGTCAATTCCTAGCCCTGCCACAAAGTCTCTGGGCTTCAGTTTCCTCCCCTGGGTAGAATGGGTTTAGCCGGTGAGCTCCTTGGGGCAGGTACTGTGGCTATGGGGAGTCCAGCATGATGGGGACCTCAGCCAGGGTCTGCGCACCATGCTGGGAGCCCAGATCTCAGTTAGGGTCTCTATCAAGCTGCAGGACACACACCACACACAGCCCTACAGCTCCTGGTTCAGGAGCAGAGCATGGGCTGCTGCCATTTCCCTCATATTTCAGCAGACTGTGCCTCCTGCTGGGAAAGAATCAGGTTCTAGGGTCAGGGCACAGTCTGGGATGGAGCCAGAATGGGCAGGTGTGGTGATAGCAGGTGAGATAGTAATTCCAGGAGACCCCAGCTGAGACTGACTCAACGGCTCTGGGCACTGCACAGACTCACGCGGAGAGACAGGCCCTGTACCAGAGCTCACACTCTCAACAGACAAAGGAGGGGAGGGGAAACAAAGGTACCAAGAAGGCAAGGGACTTGCCAAGATCAGTGCCAGAACAGGGCGTAGAACCCAGGATTCCTGGCTCCCAGCCCCTACTCCCCTCTGAGAGCTGAGATAGATCTCTTGAGTCCAGACTCTAAGCCTAGGGCTTTACCCACAGAGCTCCACTGTGTCTCTCAGCTCTGCAGCCTGATTTTCATCCACTCCTGATTTTCATCCACTCTCTTCTGCCCCACCCCCCAGTAGCTCTCTGTCACGGTCCTGGCTCCCAGCCCCCTGGGATCATCCTCTCCACACAACTCGCCTGTGCTTTAGCTGTATTATCTCCCCTGACTTCTGGCCAACTGGACTTTGTCCATCCATGAGCTGTCCAGGCCTTGCTGTCCCTGCTCCCTGTTCCCTGCTCCCTGTTTACTCCTAAAGCATTGATCTGTTTGGCCTGTGAAGGATGTGTGGGGAGGTGTTTACTGTCTTGTCTTGGGTACCCCTCAAGATCAGTCCCAGCCACTGTTGCCCCCTACCCTGTAGAGGAGCCAATGTGACTAAGATCCAGTTGGGCAGAGGCAGGGCTGGCACCCCTCAATCCCAGAAAGCCCTAGAGCAGAGAGGGAAGGGATCCATGCCTTGGGGGTAGGATGGAGTATGGAAGGGTTTATTAGCCCCAGTATTCTTGCTGATTGCCCCTGTATCCTAATGGCAGGTCTAGATGGGCTGGGGCTATGGAGGGGAGGGAAGGGGAAGAACAGGAGGACTGCACTGCACTGAGGAGGTGGGAGCCCCAGGACAGGGAGGGACAGTGGGGCTGGGTTGTGCTTGGGAGAGACGATCCCTTTGATGGGGAAGGACAGTGGGGCTGGGCTGAGGAGGGAGGATCTCTGTGATGGGAGGGACTGGGCTAGGGAGGGATGCTCCCCCAGATGGGGAAAGACACTGGGGCTGTGCTGAGGAGGGAGAGGAAGGACAACAGAGCCGGATTGTGCTGAAGAGGGAGGATCCCCGGGATGGGGAGGGACAGTAGGGCTGGGCTGAGGAGAGAGGATCCGGGTGAGGAGAGGGACTGCAGGGCTGGGCTGCACTGGAAAGGGAGGATCCCTGGGATGTGGAGAGGAGGGGAGTCTAGTCCAGCCCCTCCCTGGTGTTAGGTGGCTGCCACGCTAGTGTTGCTATGGGAACTATCAGTCTGGAACGTGGTTAGACAGGTTTGTTTGTGCTGCTGGGGGGGCAGGCAGAGCAGAGGGGTGTGTATGGGAATGGATGGACACACAGAGGCTTTGGAGCTCTGGAGTTCAGAGTCTCAGGTGGATCAGTCTGCCCCCCTGCAATGCCCCTGACCCGTGCTGCCCCCAATTCCCCCCTGGATTTCCCCCTGCCACAACAAGGCTCCTGAGCACAGGAGGCTGGGCTGGGCAGGGTGCCTGCTTGCTTCACAGGCCTGTGCTGCTCTCTAGTGGCCAATTGCAGGGTCACGCCGCAAGCCCCTGTGTGTAACTTGGATCTTGGAGGAGGTGGATTCCACAGGAGCATCGGGGACCAGCTGAATGGGAGAGGGGGAATAGAGGGGATGTCTGAGAACCCTACTGCTTGCTCCCAGCAGGGTCACCCCAAAGCAATCCAAGTGGGGGCTGGCCCTGCCTTTGGTGTGGAGGGAGGATGTGGACACAAAGGGCAGCTGGCATCTCCTATACCTCCACAGGGAGTGTCTCATGCCAGGGACAGGAGCTGCCTTCTGGACACCTGGTTTGTACCTCCCCCAAAGATGCCCAGAGTCCCTCCAGGGCATGAGAGAGCCCATTTTGGACCCAATTCGCTGGATCCATAGGAATTCAGATCATTCACCCATCTCAGGGACCCCGCACTCCAAATTTGCACGCCTGGCACCCCATATTCCCAACCACCACTGCCTCACAAATCACACCTTTCCTTCCAGCAACAGTGCAGTCCCAAACTCAGGGGCATGCACCCACACGACTCTACGCAAAGGCCCGTACCTGCCAGCGCCTTGATGCGAGAGCGCTCAAAGAGGCGGGCTGAGCTGTTCTCATTGTCCCAGTCCTCATCAGACAGCTCCCATCGGTTGTTGATGTCATTGTACTGCTGCTGGATCTCCAGGCTGTCATAGTCTGTGGGGGATAGGGTGCTGCTCATGGCGTCTACCACAGGGTCTCTGCATCCACCTGAGGGGGGCCAAGAGAGCCATGAGCATCCTGTGACCTCTCTCCAACCAATTTTCCACCCCTAGTCAACAAGTCCTGCTGCCCTGGGTCTGGATTGGAGCCAGCACCTCCTAGAATGGCCCTGCATCCCAGTCCCCACCTCAAAGGGGCTATGTACTCACCTGTGAGGCCAGGGCTTAGTGTGCCAACTCCTCTGCTAGACTACAGCATGGCCCAGGCTCCCCCTGAGAATCTGAAAGCAAAGAGGCAGTGATGTGAGCCTCCCAGGAGTGACCCCACTGCCAGCAGCTCCCCAGGGGACAGTCAACATCTGGCATCAACCCCCCAGGGCCACGTGCTGGCAGTTAGTGCCTCCCGCTCCCTCCAGCGGTGTGACCTGATGCTCCCAGTGCAATCCAGCCCTGGAACCCAGGGCAGCTCAGTCCTCAATGGGTCTTTCCCTGTCCGCTCCCCATTTGGCTTGAGCTATCAGTGCTCCTAGGCATGGGGATTGCAGCCATGTCCCTTACCCAGGGCCAGAACCCCTCCCTCATGGCCACCGTGGGACCCACCAAAGGCAAACAGTCTCTCCTTGGTCACACTTCTCCTGGATTGAGGCAGCCAAGTGTGTAGGGGTGCTCTTGCTGCCCCTCCCCTCCTCCCATGGAAAGAAGTACGGAGGCCAAATTTGAATGAGTGGCTCAGCGATCCCACATGCCAGGTCACAATACCCAAAGCCCAGCCATGCAGGACAGGAGCTGCTGCTGTGGGGTAAGTGTAGAGAAGGGGCTCATGCTCCAGTCCCCATCCTTAGCCCCGTCCCAGCCCCTCCCCTCCTCGCCAGCCACTATTAGGATTGCCATGCAGGGCGAAGGGTGTTGCTGTGGATGGCTGGTGCCCCTATTGGCCTTTTAGTATAGTGCACCTACTGACTCAGGCCACGTCTGTCCTTGGGCCATAGCAGCAGATAGTCCTGCCCCAGGACTCTGGGTGCCCTGGCCACGCCCACAGAGCCAATCCCTCCCTAGGCTCACTGTGCATCCGTTGGCTGCTCTGTGCTCTCAGCTGAAAGGGAGGTCCAGTACCCATTGGGCTGTGATGGCCTGGGCTCTTCCATTCACTCAGCGCCTTCTCAGTTCCAGGGTTTGCCCATCTCCTGCACTGCATTCTCCTGACCCACTCACCACCCCCAGCAGCCAGGGCAAGAGGGTTTTAGCACTGGACTGAGCCTGGTAGACAGGAGTGAGAAAGATGGAGCCAAAGAGCATCCAAACTCTCAAGCTGCCAATTCTGAGATGAGCAGTGCGTATGATGGACTGGAACTCCAAACCCATAAAGGAGCTGTTCTCTAGCTGCTTTAGAGACCAGACCCAGGGACAGAACCCAGGAGTCTTGCTCCCAGCGTCCCCCTCCTCCCAAATCACAAGATCCAACTTCCCTCTCAGGGCTGGGGATAGAAGCCAGGAGTCTTAGCCCCCACACTCCTATTCTAACCAAGAGACACAACTTCCCTCCTACATCCAGTAATAAAGCTCAGGAGATTTGGCTCCCAGCCAAACCTGGATCAGAAACCAAGGCCTTGTCATACCAGGTACTGCACAGATACAGTCCCTGCCCAAGAGCTCATAAAGTCCTGGTCTACACTAAGGAGTTACTTTGAAATAACCCCCCTTATTTCAAAATAGCAAGTGAAGAGCCCACACTACCAAGCCCGTTGTTTCGAAATAACGGGCTGGCTACTTCAAAATCTGTACTCCTGCTTTCCTTGGGGAATAAGCTTATTTCAAAGTAGTTATTTTGGGAGTTATTTCAAATTTAGTTATTTTGAAATAATTTCCTAGTGTACACATGCCAAAACTAAAGGGTATGTCTAGACTACATGCCTCTGCCGACAGAGGCATGTAAACTAGGCTACCCGACATAGTCAAAGAAGCCGAGATTTAAATATCCCTGGGTTCATTAAAATAAACACGGCCGCCGCGCTGTGCCGGCTCAGTTGATCGTCGGCACAGCATGGGAGTCAAGACGCAGATTGGTCGACAGGGGACGCCTTTGTCGACTGCTCCTGTAAACCTCGTTTCATGAGGCATAAGGGAGTAGTTGACAAAGGCTTTCCCTGTCGACCGATTCACGTCTTGACTCGCGCGCTGTGCTGACGATCAGCTGAGCTGGCACTGTGCGGCAGCCATGTTTATTTTAATTAAGCTGGGGATATTTAAATCCCGGCTTCTTTGACTATGTCAGGTAGCCAAGTTTACATGCCTCTGTTGACAGAGGCATGTAGTCAGACATACCCAAATAGACAGGAAACAGAGATACCAAGAGGGGAAGGGGCTTGTCCAAAAATCACATAGCAGGTCAATAATAGAGGCAGGAAGAGAACCCAGGTGACATTGGTCCCCATGCAGTGTCTTACCCATGGGCATCTGGTGGCCTACGCGGGGGTAGCTTTGCCTTTTCAAACCACCAGGCATGGCCTCGCCCACACTCCAACCCCAGAACGTCTGCTATAGGTGTTGTAGGGGTGGAGTGTTGCTGCCCCTAGTGCCTGCCCTCACTGTGCTCCAGGGTGGGGAAGCTGGAACTGTGCATCCTCCTCTCTCCCCGGTGCTCCAGGGACCGGGGAGGTTTGGGCTGCATGCCCTCCTCCCTCCCAGGTGCTCTGAGGGCCAGGAAGGCTGGAGCCGCACGGCCTCTTCCCTCCCTGGTGCTTGGGGCCGGAGAGGCCAGAGCACACACACTCGCCTCCTTGCCTCTATTCCCCTCCCTATGGTGGGGGGGCAGAGCCTTTGCAGAGGGGGTGGGGCTGGAGGTGGGGCTGGAGGCTGCACAGACCATCCATGGTCTTACCCACTGCACCATGCTGCCTCTTGGCTAGCTCACCCACTGGCCACAGTCCTTCAGGAAAAGCAGGATGAGCACAACTTGGATTTCTGGGAAGTGACACAAAGCATCCAGGCTCCATGACTGCAGTATTGTGAAGTCAATTACAGGCCCTATATCTCCCCAGTTATTCAACACACTCCCCAGTCCTCCAGACTTGCAGCAGGGCCCCAGAGACAGACTGGGATCACAGCCTGCCTGCATCTCTATGGCAGTGGCTGTAATTGCATTAGAAAAATGCAGGCTAGGTAGCGCGCAGCAGTCCATGTCACGCCTGGCTGGGGCTATTAGCACTCACTGGCATTAGGGAGGGAGACCCATTGTGCTGGGCTCATTGCTATTAGAAGCTGGCATCTGGCAACAAGCAGCCTCCTCTACCCCAACAATGACCTTTGGGGCTATGGGGATTGCCTGCCCAAAGCTTAAATCCCAAAAACCCACTGATCTGCCTAGTGGTGCAGAAACTAGGGCTGCTGGGAGAGTTGTCACTCCCCTGGCCTGAAGCAGTAATAATAAACACCAAGTACATGGTTGTCATGGTATCCATCATCAGCACCCCAACTATAAACATTGTTCTAGATCCCCATTGCTACTCCTGCCTCAGAGACACAGTCCTATTCCTCTGCTAGAGTGGGAGGGGATTGAGGGGTTAAAGCAGGGGGCTGGGACTCAGAACTCCTAGGTCCTGTCACAATTCTGGGAGGTGAGTGGGGTCTAGTGGTTTAAAACAAGAGTGCTTAGGGCTAGGACATGTGAATTCTGTCCCTGACTGTGGTATTGTGGGCTAGTGGTGACAACCCAGCCACAGGAGATTTGCCTGTGCCTCACTGTATTTTCTTTGACTCACTGTGCATTTCAGTGTTCACTATCTTTCTATGAGGATTCTAATAACTTCCCCAACCACAGGGCTGTCATTAATGAGCAGATACCCTCAAAGAGCTCTAAGAGGTCCTGTGGCACTGAGGAGAGCCCTTGGGGGTGAGGGGCTGCTCTGAGTCATCCAAGCCTGGGGCTGGATTCTCTCTCTCCCCAGCTTCCACCAGTCCCTGCCCTGTTCTGTGTCTAACCTGCCCTGCCTGAGGCCTGCTGACAGGGCCCATTGATCATTCCCCTTCCCCAGGATGCTTGGCGCCCTTTGTTTACACCGTTGCCGAGTTGCCAGAGGGTGGGGGCACCAGCGCCATCTTGGTTCCAGTCCTGCTCTTGCTCAGAGTGATTGAAAGCTGGGCCCATGTCTGTATCAACACAGCAAGGCCTGGAATTAAGCACATAGTCTGCTAGGCCTCCTGATAGAACCAGCCCCTGCATCCACCTGCTTGTGCCCTGCACGTCTCTCTCAGCCCCAAGGATTGACACAGCTAAAAGCACAGAATGGTTGAGGAGATCCTTCCCTGAGTCCCAGGGATGTCCTGTAACAGAACTGGGGAAAGCAAAGCTCCACTCGATCTCCCCATGCCACTTGCACCCCATATGCAGCTCTGGAACCCAGGAACTGAGGGGAATTCAGAGAGAGATGGATCCCAGTGGGGCTTCCAGGGAAAGCTCCTGGTATGTCTTTGTCCACTCAGGTCCTTAGGTATGGCCCATCACCATGGATTCAGATGCCCTGCATAGACTTTAACTAGGTCCAGCCCTAGGGCAAGGCAACCAAGGCAAATGCCTTGGGCCCCCACTTTCGGGCCCCCGTGCTGCTGAGTATTTACTATCCACTGGCCAGGCCCGAGGCCCCACTCCCAGCGTCCTGCCTTGGGCCCCGCAAATCCTTTGTCCGGGCCTGACTTTAACCAAGATCAGGGCCCCATCAGGCCAGGCACTGCAGACTGAGGTCAGGACCCTGTCATACCAAGTGCAATACACACCCTGACCAAAATCAGGAGCTCATTGTGCCAGAGGCTGCATAGATATGTAGAGAGACCCTGCCCCAAAGAGCTTAAAATCTAAAGAGGCAAAGAGTGGAAGGAGAAAGAAATGGGGAGAGATTAGCTCAAGGTCAAGAGAGGAGCCAGGAACAGAATCCAGGAGTTCTGACTCTTAGCCTCCCTTCTCTCTAGCCCACCAGATGCAGCTCCCAGCAGTTCTCACTCCCAGCCCCACTCCCTGGCAGTTCTAACTGCCAGACAACTATTTCCCCTCCCACAACTGGGAATACAAGCCAGGAGTTCTGACTCCCAGCCCAGTATTCTAGCCAGATCCTATGAGTACCTGCCCTTGCAGAGTTGGGTGACTTGCCACAGTGCCACGTAGTCAGGATTGCTTGTCTCCGTGATCTCTGCTCCTATTGCTGGATTCCCTCCATGGGAGTCCCTCTGTCCTAAGACCAACAGGAGAGTCAGGAAAATGCTCACACAGAATCCCTGTCCAGCCCACATATCTCCGGGGGGAAATGCCCGGCAATTCATGCCCTAGGTACCCTGGGAGTTCAGTGTAAACTGTGGGTTAGATGCACAGCTGGCAGCACTACTCAGTGGTTTTCAAATGGGAATATGCGAGCTCTCAGAAGGAGGCATGCAAGCAAAATCCTGTAATGGCATTTTATTTAGTACAACTTGGCAATTTAATCAATGTTTAATCTCCATTCAAATCAAATGGCAGCTGCATCGGTGTATATTTCCTTTCTGCTGTGCAACTCAGAATCAAAGGCTTTTAACCTGGGTGACCCACAAAGGTGAGCTGATGTGGAGGTAGCAGTCCCTCTCTAAGCGCCCCCATGCTGGCCTGACCCACCCAGTGTCACACTTGCCTCCCCAAATGTTCATGGGGGGCACCCCACAGTTGGAAAATCTCTAAAAGCTGTTGCTAAATGAAAGGCAGAAATATGGTAGAAGCATGTGACCCATCTGCCACCCTGTCACATGTCACCTCTGCCTATCTGAGATGGGACTGCATGGCCAACTACTTTATTCAGAATAGGGATGTGAAAGTTACACACCGTAACTGTGTACACAGTTACCCAATGAGCCTAGGCTTATTGGTTAATGAGCATGGTTATATGCAGCCCTCCTCCCTGCTGCCTCTGTATCAGAGGCAGCAATGCAGGGGGCAGGTGGGAGCTGGCCTCCTGTGTATACTGGCTCCCACGAAGCCACCTGCCTCCCCTGCCCCTAGAACTGCTGTCTCTGTATCAGAGGCAGCAGTGCGGAGGGCAAGGCAAGTGGGAGCCGGTATGGGCTGAGTTTCACTGGCTCCTCCCCCCATGCTGCTGTCTCTGTATCAGAGACACCAGTGTGGTGGGGGAACAGGTGGGATCCAGTGCTCGTGGGGAGCCAGCTTAAAAATGGGGTCCCCATGCACATCAACTCCTGGGGAGCCACTCCCGGGGATTGCAGGAAGAGGAAGGATGGTCTGCCATGGTTAAGGCAACTGAATGTTTTCTATAGAACTGGACTCTGTCACAAAGTTTCTGTGTGATGCTGGGCAAATCATTGATATCAGATTTTTCACAGGTGGGCACTAATTTGTGGGTCTAATTTTCTGAGAGCTTCATTTGAGATATTGGGTTCTGAGCTGCAGAAGTGCTAAATTCTCACAACCACAACTGAGGTCAAGGGGAGCTGTGCCCTGTATAAAAGAAGTGCTATATAATGCTAAATTGTCTGAAACAGAAAGCCCAATGCATCTCATACTGGGCACCCAAAATTAGCTGACCCTTCTGATACTTTCGGCTTTAATCTCTTTTAATCTCTTTTACCCATCTGTAAAATGTAGATAAACCATCCAGTCTTGCAGGCTCGTGGATGAGGGGTGGGGGATGACAAGGAGGCAATTGCCTTGGGACCCAGGGATTCAAAAGAGTCTGAGGCTCCTGACCACAGCTGTTGCTACTGTGACGGTGGCCAGAGACCTGTACCCTTTAAATTGCCTCCAGATCTTCCCAGAGAGTAGTTATTAACGGTTCATAATCCTGCTGGAAAGGTATAACAAGTGGGGTTCCACAGGGACCGGCTCTGTTCAATATCCTCATCAACGATGTAGATAGCAGCATAGAGAGTACACTTATTAAGTGTACAGATGATATCAAGCTGGGAGGAGTTGCAACTGCTTTGGAGGATAGGGTCATCATTCAAAATGATCTGGACAAACTAGAGAAATGGTCTGAGGTAAACAGAATGAAGTTTAATAAGGACAAATGCAAAGTGCTCCGCTTAGGAAGGAACAAACAGTTTCACACATACAGAATGGGAAGCAACTGTCTAGGAAGGAGTATGGCAGAAAGGGATCTAGGGGTTATAATGGATAGCGTTGCCAGATGGTCTCCCAAAAAATACCAAACACGTGGGCTAAAAATTTGTTGAGGAAAAAAAAAAAAACACTCCGCCCACACCGAACACACATCCTGTGTGGCTACTACCAAGAGCCTCCAAGCTGCTTGCTACCCAAAGCAGAGAGAGGCAGACTCTGGGGCAACATAATGGCAGGGCGAGGGGAGGGCGCGACCATGGGTAGGAAGATGACTCCCCCATATCCAGGTCTTTGGGTGTCCCAGAAGAAGCAGAAATTCCACCCGAGTCAGTTTTGGCTGAGAGCCCATGGAAAGCGCCTAAACGGGCTTCTCTTCTGGACTATGGCGCCACAACGCACTTGAACAGCTCTCAGGAGCAGGGGAGGAGGAGAAGCCCTGTCCCAAGGTATCACTCCTCCTCAGACTCAATCAGCTGAGAGCTCCCAGCACCGATTGTGCTCCGCCTCCCAGCAACTCTCTCCGCAGCCACAAGCTCCCAGCACCGATCGTGGCCCCGCCTCCCAGCCATCCCCCCTTTCACCCCTACCAGGCTTCTGTCCGGCGCCCAGCCGGAAAAACAGAAAATACCGGACATTACACATGTCTGGTATTTTCTGAATTTTTTTACCGGACAGAGGGCACAAAAACCGGACTGTCCGGTAGAATACCAGACACCTGGCAACCCTAATAGTGGACCACAAGCTAAATATAAGTCAACAGTGTGATGCTTTTGCAAAAAAAAGCAAACATGATTCTGGGATGCATTAACAGGTGTGTTGTGAGCAAGACACGAGAAGTCATTCTTCCGCTCTACTCTGCGCTGATTAGGCCTCAGCTGGAGTATTATGTCCAGTTTTGGGCACCACATTTCAAGAAGGATGTGGAGAAATTGGAGAAGGTCCAGAGAAGAGCAACAAGAATGATTAAAGGTCTAGAGAACATGACCTATGAAGGAATACTGAAAGATTTGGGCTTGTTTCGTTTGGAAAAGAGAAGATTGAGAGGGGACATGGTAGCGGTTTTCAGATATCTAAAAGGGTGTCACAAGGAGGAGGGAGAAAACTTCTTCTTCCTGGCCTCTGAGGATAGAACAAGAAGCAATGAGCTTAAACTGCAGCAAAGGATGTTTAGGTTGGACATTAGGAAAAAGTTCCTAACTGTCAGGGTAGTTAAACACTGGAATAAGTTGCCTAGGAAGCAGGGCTGGCTCTAGGCACCAGCAAATCAAGCATGTGCTTGGGGCGGCACATTTCCAGAGGTGGCATTTCCAGGTAAACAGCCACCCCTCGCAATGCCCAGTACCACACCACCGATTTTAAAGGGCCACGGGAGCTCGGCTCTGGCTGCGTGTCCCCGGGAGCTGGCTGCGGAATGCAGCGTGGCCAGGCTCTGCCCTGCCCCGCCGACTCCAGTCCTGCCATGGCCCCAGCCCCCTTCGCTGGAGAGAGACTGCTTACTGCCGACCGCCCGGCTTGGTGTACCCGCCCCGCCCCGCGCTCCTCTGGCTCCGCGCCGCCCGTTCCCCATACCACCCCTGTGCCCCACACCCTGACCCCGAGTCACCCTGCTCTCCCTGTTCCCTGTGACTCTCTTGCTCTGTGCCGCTCTTGTGCCCTACACCCTGCCGATCCCTGCACCCCTCTGGCTCTGCACCTCCCTTTCCCCACGGTGAACCCTGCTCCCCCTATTCCCCTCTGGGTCTCTGCCCCCCATTCCCTGCACTGAGCCTGTTCCTCGATCCCTCTGCCCCTCCAGTTCCCCGCGTCCCATTCCCCGTGCCTCCCCTGCACCCTGCACTCTGATCCCCCCAATCCCTGCGTCTCTCTGGCTCTGCACCTCCCGTTCCCCGCACCACCCCTGTACCCCCCCCCACTGTTCCCCACACCTCTCTGGCTCTGTGCACCCCAGCACCCCAGTCTCCCTGCTTCCCCCGATCCTTGCACCCCTCTGGCTCTGCACCTCCCATTCCCCATGGTGAACCCTGCTCCCCCTGTTCCCCATGCCCATCTGGCTCTGCGCTGTCCCTGCACCCTGCTCCCCCTGTGGGTCAAGAGTGAGGGGTGCTTGTACATAGGGAGGGGCTGGACAGGGCAGGGAAAAGGCTGTTGTGATCCAGCAGCGAGTGAAAGAGGAGGGGGAGTTTATTTGAAGCACCTTTGCCTTTATGGAAAAAAAATAATTAAAATTATATTTGCTATTTATAGGGCTAAAATGCCAGGACAAAAACGAAAATGAAAACAACAACAACAAAAAAACATTGCAAAGTGCAAACATGTGTAAAAGCCAACAAAAAAAGGGGGGGGGAGGCAAAAAACCTAGAGCCGGCCCTGCTAGAGAGGTTGTGAAATCTCCATCTCTGGAGATATTTAAGAGTAAGTTAGATAAATGTCTATCAGGGATGGTCTAGACAGTACTGGGTCCTGCCATGGCCTCTTGAGCTCCCTTCCAGTCCTAGTATTCTATGATTCTATGAATCTATGCAACATGCGCCAGATGGCTCTGAGGACTGGCAGGGGGAGGGAGTGGACGGCACGACATAGTCCAAGTGCTGCTGAGAGCTGGTTGCCTCCAGCCTCACACCTTTCATCCAAGGCCCCACACCTTCCACTCCCTCTGTCCCTAGGGTTGCCCGGTGTCCAGTTTTGAACCGGAGCATCCAGTATTTGAGCTTTCTGTTCAGGAAACAAATTAAGAAAATATAAATGTCCAGTATTTTTTAAATAAGATGTAATGTAGATTGTGATGTAACATCAAGTGTGTCCGGTATTTTTGTTGAAACCATCTGGCAACCCTCTCTGTCCCCCACATTGCCCAGGGTCCCGGCAAGTCTGTCAGTTCCCTTGCAGACTTCTTACAAAGATAAATTCATTCACATCTGTAAATCACTAGCGTAGAACAGTGTTTCTCAACCAGTGGTACGAGAACCTTTAGGGGTACTCAAGAGAAGTCTGGGGGTATGTCAACACAACTGAAATTTGGAGAAAACTGAATTTTTGTTTTAAGTTTTACAGCGCTTTATTATTTTTGTACTTTTTACACTCAAAAATTTCATCACCCGCCTGGCTATGATTAAGTTGTTTAAACAAATGTGTTGCATTGGTAGAAAAAATGTTGTGTGACCGAAGTAGGTACTAGGGGTATTATAATTTTTTTTTAAAAAAGGGGTACTTTATAAAAAAGAGGTTGAGAAACACTGGCATAGTACAATGAGAGCAACACGGAAAAGCCTGGGGGAAATGACTAATTCTGTGTTAAGTGCAGGGTTTGAATAGTGTGCAGTAAATAATGCATAGCACGACCCCTAGCTTATGTTACTGTCCATCCTGTGCATTGAATGAGGCAGGGGTTTCCTTGGAAATAACAACATGTAATAATGTAATTAAAGACTGTACGATATAAGGATGTTAAATTGCGGTTATCTGGCTAATCATGTTGTCGATACAATTTGTATCGACAATACCATTAGTCGATAAGGGCAGCTCTGCAGAGTCACGGTGGAGGTAGCTCTAGGAGCTGGCTCAAGCTGGGACCAAGCAGTCCTGACTCATGCTGGTTGCAGGAGCCACCCGTGCTGTGGCTGTGCATTTTAAATGTAGTAAGAGCTGCCGGGCTCTTACTACATTTAAAATGAAGAGGTGTAGCATCCTGGACCAGAGAGAGCCGGGACTACTAGGTCCAGGCTTGCACTGAGTCCAGAAGCCCCTGTTCATGGCAGCCAGCCCTGTCTGTCACAAACAGAGGCTGCTCTGGCACCAACCCCTATTTGCAGCGGCTAGGGCTGGCTGCAGCCAGAGGCTGCTGCAGAAGCAGCCACTGCACATGGCCAGCCTGGGCCACCGTAAACAGGGGCTTCTTGATGGCAGTAGCCTATGTCTGCAGGGGGCCCAGCTTCCTGCTGGGACCCCTACAGACTAGGGATGTAATAGTGTAGTCAATTAACCGATTATCAGATAAGCAAAAGCTTATAGGTTAATGCTATAGACTACACGCATTTCCTTCCCTACTCACCACCAGTAAATTTTTTAGCAGGCTGGCCAGCAGCCCCGCTCAGTCCTGCCTTGTGACAGATCTGGGACCTGCCCTTGCTGCAGCTCTGCATTTAAAATGTATTAGGAGCCAGGCAGGCAGTCAGCATGGCTCAGTTCCAGCTTTCTCCAGGTCCGGGAGCTCAGACCCACCCCCAGACAGGGGCTGGTGCCACCTCGTGATGCTACCTCTTTATCAGAGGCAGCAGCGCGGGGCAACAGGCAGCTAGTCTGTGAGGGAAGCTGGTTTTTAAACTGGCTCCCCTTGCAGACCAGCTCCTATGGAGTGGCAGGGGCTCCTAGGTAGTGAGGCCAGAGCACACTGGCTGCCAGCCCAGCCACTGGGAACTATAGAAGTTGACTAACTGATAAGAATTCATGAGATTACTTGACTATTCAATTAACCAATATTTAACATCCCTACTGCAGACAGGGGCTGCTACTGGAGCAGCCTCTGCCCGCGGTGAGCCTCGGCCCGCTGCTGGCAGAGGTTGCTTCACAGCAGCCTCCCCTATCCCCCCCTGTTGCCTCTGATAGAGGCAGCTGGGGCGGGGGGAAGGAGGGAGGCAAGCGGCACCATGGAGATGGTGCTGGAGGGAACCGTCTTTTAAGTTGACTCCCCCCAGCACCGGCTCCCATTCCCCCCCCCCCCGCTGCCTCTCTTAGGGTATGTCTACACTACCACCCTAGTTCAAACTAGGGTGGTAATGTAGGCAACCGGAGTTGCAAATGAAGCCTGGGATTTGAATTTCCCGGGCTTCATTTGCATAAAGCCGGGCGCCGCCATTTTTAAATGTCCGCTAGTGCGGACTCCGTGCCATGCGGCTACACGCGGCACGAACTAGGTAGTTCGAACTAGGCTTCCTAGTCCGAACTACCGTTACTCCTCGGGAAACTAGTCCGAACTACCTAGTCCGTGCCGCGTGTAGCCACTCGGCACGGAGTCCGCACCAGTGGACATTTAAAAATGGCGGTGCCCAGCTTTATGCAAATGAAGCCCGGGAAATTCAAATCCCGGGTTTCATTTGCAACTCTGGTTGCCTACATTAACCACCCTAGTTCGAACTAGGGTGGTAGTGTAGACATACCCATAGAGGCAGTAAGGGTGGGGAGGAACGAGTAGTTGATACTCTACTTGACTACTGAATAAGCTTATGCTTATCGGGTAGTTGACTAGTCAACTACTCGTTAACATCCCTAATACCATAACTCGTACATTCAAGGAGGTGCATATTCAGGTTGCACAGGAAACTTTATTTCTGGTACATCCTAATTCTTGAGGACTGTATTTTAAAAACTAAATATAGTTCTTTTAATTCAGTGTTTTGGGGTATAATATTGCTTCATTGAGGCCTCACTGGGATTGGTGATGTACAAACATATGGTAAATAACAATGCTCCGCTACAAAGAGCTTATGCTCTCCCTGTCACCATAGTATCCAAGTGCCTCACAATCAATGGATCTTAGCTTTATAAGGCAAGGAAGCATCAGTCCTATTTCACAACTGATATGACTCACCAAAGGAATCAGTAGCAGACCTAGGAATAGAAGCCAGGTATCCTGCATCCTACACTATCCTTCCCCACTACATGTATATTTCTTGATGCCTAATCACACTGCATATGCATAGCCATGCTGTGAAATGTCTTAAACATGCATCTACCACCACCTACACAAGTGTAGCTCCCATCGCATTATACTGTAGTGTCAGTTAACAAGCATGTCCTAACAGAAAGGGAGTGGTATCTAGTGCTTATAGCAGAGTGGGGCCCAGAGTAGAATGCTGGATTCTCTTCCTGTCTCTTGATGGAAAGTGGGATCCAGTGAGTTATCCCAGGGAGGGCTAAGAGCCAGGACTCCTTGAGTGGCTCTGAGAGGGGAGTGGGTCTGGAGATAGCAAAGATGGGCCAAGAGTCAGGACTCCTGAGTTCTAGTCTCAGCTATTTTACTCACTCACTCTGTGCCTCAATTTCCCCCTAATTTCCACAACAGAACTGGGAGGGCACAGAGGGCTAGTGTTCGTAAAGTGCTGAACAGGGGCACAGGAATACATGGTACAAAGCCCAGAGGACCCCTTGTACCAAGTGGCAGAGGTAGGGGAGGGTTATCCAATGCAGTGGGTGGCATTAATCCAGCTCTGCAATGTGCTAATATGGCCATCCAGCATCCCCTGGGTGAGAATGGAGTCACAGGGCTGCTGTCAGGATTCAGTTGATTCTCTGGATGCAGAAGGACACCAACAATATGGTGCCAAATTCATGTCAAATGGCCAGTCCAGTTAACATGGCAGAAGCCATGGGGACACTGGCAGAAAGGCACTGGAGCCGTGGCCATCCCAACCCAACTCCAGTCCAACACCAACAGCTGTGCTCACAGAGACAGCACCTTCTAAAGGCGCATACGAGCTCCAGGCAAGTGACAGCCATGCAGAAGAGCCAGGGGATGACAGCAGGTGACTGAGTATTGCCTCTTTACTGCCCAGCTATGGGGACGCAACTGCAAGGACAGGTTTGTACAATCACATGCAAGATCACTCCAACATGACAGCTGGATTAGTGCAACCACACACACGAATTCCACAAACTAGGGCTGGTTAGTGCCATTGTGTATGCAGAGATTCCCATTGGCACAAGGATTGGATTAGTACAGTCCAAAAGAAGGCTGAGGGGGGACATGATTGCACTCTTTAAATATATTAGAGGGATAAATACCAGGGAGGGAGAGGAATTATTTAAGCTTAATACCAATGTGGACACAAGAACAAATGGATATAAGCTGGCTTGTAGGAAGTCTAGACTTGAGATTAGACGAAGGTTTCTAACCATTAGAGGAGTGAAGTTCTGGAACGGCCTTCCAAGGGAAGTAGTGGGGGCAAAAGATCTATCTGGTTTCAAGATTAAATTAGATGGGTTTATGAAGGGGATGGTTTGATGAGATAACATGATCTTGGTAACTAATTGACCATTCATTATCAGTGGGAAATAGGTCAATGGAGGGATGATAGGAGTTACTATAGAGAACTTTCTGGGTGTCTGGCTGGTGAGTCTTGCCCACATGCTCAGGGTTTAGCTGATCGCCATATTTGGGGTCGGGAAGGAATTTTCCTCCAGGGTAGATTGGCAGAGACTCTGGAGGTTTTTCACCTTCCTCTGTAGCATGGGGTACAGATCACAGCTGGAGGATTTTCTGCATCTTGTGGTCTTCAAAGTATTTGAAGGCTTCAATATCTGAGATATAGGTGAGTGGATTATTCTAGGAGGGGTGGGTGAGATTCTGTGGCCTGTACTGTGCAGGGGGTCAGACTAGATGATCATAATGGTCCCTTCTGACCTTAAAGTCTATGAGTCTATGAGTCACACATCAGGGTGAGTTAGTGCAATCACAAAAACATTCCCTTTGCTATGAGTGCTTGCATAGGGATTGGCTAGGGTGACCACCAACATACAAGTTACCTCCAGCATGAGGGCTGCGCATGCACAGATTTACCTCAAGATCAGATGACAGCGAGAGCACAGATTCACTCTGGCAATTGTTGTAGGAAAAACAGATTGTGAGATTGAGGTTACTGGGAATTGAGTGCTGACTTGGAGTGATGGAGGATTTGGAGCAACTGGAGTAACAGGGGTTTTGGGAGGTCAAATGATAGGGGGAAGAGAGCAGTGTGTATTTGGAGGTTTGGAACAATTAATATTTGGGGTGAAGGATGAAGGGGGTTTGGGCCCAGTGGATCTGAGGGAAGTTTGAATTGGGAGTGATGTAGATGTGGGCGATTCAGAATAGGATAGGTAGATTTTAGGGGTTGGAGTAAATGATCTTGGGGTAATTAGGGACAAGGCCAAATTAGGATGGAACAAAGGGGATTTTGAGGACTGGGATGATGATTTGGGATAGGCAGTAATGGGTAATTGGGGCAATTGGGTTCAGGGGTGATGTAGATTTTGGGATGATCCAGAATTAGGGACAATGGGGATTTCAGGGCACAAGCAACTGATAAGGAAGCCTGGCCTGGCTGGCAGGGTGACCCCCAATGCCAAAAACCTCTGAGGAGAGGGAAACCTGGGCAATGAGGAGCAGGATAGACGTGTATGAGGCACAGAGGAGGGACATGAGGCAGAGTGGCAGGACCCTGAGAATGAGTGTGGCTCAGTGCTGCTTCCTTTCTCCATGAGCTGACAGCACTGGACTCTGAGCTACCATGAGGCAGGTAGGGGGAAACCAGGGACAGGGCCTAAGATAAAACCCAGCTACCTCCTGTGCCCAGCTTCCCCTGTGGGCCCTGACCTAGCAAGTTTCTGAGGGAAACCCCCAGAACTCTCCAGCTGGTGCAGCAAGTCCCGGCCTAGTTTATTCTTGAAGGGAACCACTGGTGTTATCCGGCTGTGCCCTGCCTGCCCCGCGGGCCCCAGCCTAGTGAGTGTCTGAGGGAAACCCCCGGTACTGCCAACCTGCCTTGGTCCAGCTTCCCTCACAGGCCCTGGCCTAGTGAGTGTTTCAGAGGAGCACCCAGTGCCATCCAGCTGGCCCAGCCTCCTGCACAGGCTCCGGCCTAACAAGCCTCTGAAGGGAGCCCTGGCCTCCCCCATAGGGCTGGTTAACAAACAACTGGTGCTGATTATACAGAGCCCAGTACCACATTGTGGCAGCCCCACCCGCCCACACAGGGGACTCATGCCAAAGGCCGGCATCTCACAGTAGATCATCCCCAGATTATGCTGCTGATTGGGCGTCTTATTCTTAGCTGCACAGCCCCCAAGGAGGCTTATGGTCTTAAGGCTGCAGGATAAATAGCCTGACTCCCTGACAGCAGCCAGGCCACTTCCCTTGATAATGGCAACCTCCTTTCCCCCCTGCAGATGCCAATGCCAGATCAAGGTAATTATGTCAGCAAGTGTTCCTGCAAAATCCAATCAACACGCCATCATTGGCACTGGCACTCAGGGACCAGCCTTCCCAGAAGCAAATGAGGGGAGAAAGGAATTGGGCTCCTCTTTGCTGAATAAAGATACCTCAAGGCTATTTATAGGGGAGGAAGCATGGGCCAGTGAATACTGGCCTGAGAACCAGGACTTGTGGATTTCCCAGCTCTGGAAGGGAGTGCCTTAGGGTACGTCTATGTAGCAGCGTTATTTTGAAATAACTGATGTTATTCCAAAATAACAAAGAGCGCATCTACATGACAAGCCTTTATTTTGGCATAATGTGGAGCTGAAGGACTTCTTATTCTGACTCATGGTAATCCTCATTTTACCAGGAATAAGGGAAATTCCTTCGACTTCCTGCTGTGTAGACAGCACCAAAACCTGAAACAAGCTATTTCAACCACATCTACATAATTGATGTGGCTGAAGTTGCATAGCTTATTCCAGCTTTGCCCTGCTGTGTAGACACTGAGTGGTTGGGGAAAGCCAAGAATCCTGGGCTCTATTCCAGGCTCTTCTACAGCCCTGATGCTTTGTAGTAGAAATATAGCAGTGGCCCTATTATGCCAGACACCGTATACTCTGTACCTCAGTTTTCCCTCCCATACTTGGTCTATTTAGATTGTCTGATCTTAAGTGGGGGGATTTCCACTGTGTGTCTGTGCAGTGCCTGGCACAATGGGGGAGGCTTTGATCTTAGCTGGAATGCTGGGTACTACTTTAACAGTAGAGATGATCACTTCACATAGAGCTGAGATCTCTGGGGTGGTGCATTGCCTCGCCTTGCACTGAGATGCAACAGCCTCTAAAGTAGGTTCTTTAACCCTGGGTATGTCTACACTACCCCGCTAGTTCGAACGAGGCGTACAGCTAATTCAGATTAGAAGCCTAATCCGAACTAGCTCGTCCGTGCCGCGTGTAGCCGCGCGGCACGGGGTCCGAACTAGCCGGCATTTAAAAATGGCGCCGGCCGGCTTCATGCAAATGAAGCCCGGGAAATTCAAATCCCGGGCTTCATTTGCAACTGCGGATGACTACATTACCCCCGCTAGTTCGAACTAGCGGGGTAGTGTAGACATACCCCCTGAGACCAGTGCCTCTTACCAGCCATCTCCCTCCCCCATATCATACTCTCCTTGCATCACTTCCCTCCTATCTTCACCTTTAGCTACCCCTCCCGAGTAACTTTTGAATCCTCTCACCTAGCAGGCCCAGCTCACATTCTCTATGACCTCTAATCTCAAAACCCTTGAAGTCCTCTGCTCTCTCATATCCCAGACAGAGGGCAGGAGGGGAGGGAATGCAAGTAAAGAGGAGATGGGTCTAGTTAGACAGCTACTCCCACCCTCCTGCAGTAGCCCCAAGCATTACCCCACCCCATCATAGGCCCCCTACTGCTGTGCTGGGAAACTGGTGTCAGTACTAACAAAAAAGTGCCACTGAGATCTTACACCACAACTCAACACCCCACCACCACCAGGCATTGGAACGAGAAATTATTCTAATGGGGGAGGACCCCATACCGAGCCCCCATCCTGTCCACTACAGCACAGTACCCCCTAATGCTGAACTGGAGCACTGGTGTCAGCATTGACTGTGAAAGATGTTCCCTTACTGAATGCCCACTCTGCTCCCTGCAAACCACTCCCCCAGTACTGTTTAGTCTCTGTGACTCAAATACAATAGCTTGCATCCCTATGTTCAGGTACGGGTTTATGCCACCCAGCTCAGCATCTCTGGACTGAACTGAAAGTCTCACTATTCACCCCATGATCTGTGCTAACATACTCAGTTCTCTATGGGAAATGCAGTCACTGCATTACAATAGTGCTACCTAATGCCAGCATGAAGGCCTTGAGCCACTCAGACCTAAGTAGTCCAAATGATCTTGATTCAGAATTCAAGATACTCACCCTGACCCTTATACAGGGAGTTCTTCCAAATGTGGATTTGAACTGTGCACTCAAAAATTGTGGCTGTGGGGTTTGCACCTTCTGTATCAGGATTAGAAAGCTTTTCAGTTCAGTCAAGCTATTCTAGACTTTCCCCTTCCAGCCCCCTCTCTGCTCACAGCCCCCTCTCCACTCCCTGCACTCAGGACTAACCAGATTATTCTGCACCTTTTGCACCAGTTCTTTCTGCATAAAACTCAGATCCCATTATTGGCCCGATAGCCAGCACAACCCAGTCCCAAATACAGTGCAAGGCCCTGCTATGTGGCACTTGCTGGCAGAGCCATTTTGCGCATGCATACACACATGCACACACAACACACACAGGCCAAACATTGAAAACAGGGGCTTGCAGTTCTGCTCCACAGTGGAGATTTCAGCTCCTGAGTGAGATGGCCAGATTTCCAAAAGGGCTTGAACACAGCAGCTTCCAGTGTTGGCGATGGGCACCTAATGCTGGGGCACAGTACTGCCAAAAACCAGGCCACATGCACAGAGGCACACATCAAGCCTGAGAGACAGGGTTAGAGCCAGAGAGGGATCCATGTACACACAGACAGATACCCACACTATGAAACACCAGCGGAGCTGGACACTGCCAGATCCACATCTACATCCAAACACACAGGGCCAGATATGCATAGCATACATGCAGAGACCCATACCCTGGCAACAAATACAGAGGCAGGTACAGACATCCAGAGGTGCACACACAGAGAGCTATTGCTGAACAAAGGCACCCAGAGACACACAAAGAGCCAAGCACACACCAGAGGGGACCCCGCTCAATGAGCACCCTCCCCGCCATCTCAGCTCTGCTGCTCCCCCAGCCATTCCTCAAGGAGCACGCTGGCTGCCTCTCCCTCCCCCACAGCCCGGCCTCGGGTCTGGCGCAGAGCCCGGCTCAATTCCGGATGCTCCTCACCTTCCAGGTGCCTACATTCAACTGCCGCCACCCCTATCCAACTTGGGCATCCCCAGCCCGGCTGCCCGCCCCACCCCCAAGCGCCAGGAGCAGCTGGGAACCCCTCCCCTCCCCTCCTCCTGCTGCCAAGGATGCAGAGACAACAACAAGCCCCTCCATCCCCCCAGGCGCCCGACTCACCTCCCTCCGGGGGCACCCGGGGCTCCTTCCCCTCGCCCGCGTCCAGATCCCACAGCCCGGAAGACCCCTGGCCCCACCGGGACGCGCAAGGACGGGCGGGGAAGGTCTGCCTGGGGCTACTGGCTGCGGTGCTGTGAGCCTGTGGCTCTGCCTGTGAGCGCGCGTCACCCGCAATAGGGAGCCGGCAGGGGAAAAAACACAATAGCATCCTCTGGCGCCCACCGGGGTTCCCGCAGGACGCTGCCCGCCCGCCCCAGCCTGCCAGCTGGCCCTGCCACTGGCTGCAGTGCGGGGGAGGGGGAGGACAAAAGGAAGGGGCTTTTCCCAGCTGCACAATAGGAGGAGGGAGCGGAGAGGAAAGGCTGGACGCGGGACCTGAACCGCGATGGGTTAAAAGCCATGTGGTTCTCATCCAGCACCCGGATGCAGTCATCTGTGGGGTGGCTTGTGGGGGCTGTTTATACAAGAATCCCTTGTCTGGCATTGAGCTGCAGATGCCCCCAGGGTACGAAGGTAGGACCTATTTATAGAAGGATCCATTGCCCCAGCATTGAGAGGCAGCCGCCTCTGGAGTGGGAGCAAGCTCTGTTTATACAGGGATCCCTAGTCCCAGCACTAGATGCAGCCACTTCTAGGCTGGGAGCAGGAATCGTTTACCCCATCCCTCAGATGCAGCTGCCTCTGGGGTGGAGATGGGAGATTTTTACAGTACACAGTAGTGCAATAATGCTATACAGATGTTTAGGGCAGGAAGTGAAAGAGGAAGGTCCCAGAGGCAGTGACACCCATAGTCACTGGTATCTATGATTATCCTAAGTGGATCCTTGCTCCAGTCAACCTCCCTGACCTACACACACACACACATGATCTCCCACTGCTACCTAATGGCCACCATCACAGCCAGCTCACCCTAGCACCATAGCCAGAATATCCCCTTCTGGAGCACACTGTTCTCTGTACACCAGCACACTGTTCTCTGTACACCACTGTTCTCTGTACACCCCTTCTGGAGCACACTGTTCTCTGTACACCTCAAACTGCTAAATGGCAAAGTGGTTGCAAAGCTGTTTTAATGAGGTCTCCAGAGGGCTGGTGTTGACTTATTGGGGTCAAGATTGAAGCTCCAAGCTCCACCACCCATGGCCTAAGTTTGAGGGCTTCAACCCCGGGTGGAGGGGCTTTATTTACAGGCTTCCCATCTGGGGCTGAAGCAGTATGGCCTTAGGTTTGCCTCTCCATGCCCCCATCCTAGGGTTGCATAGTAATTTTTGTTGTCAAAGGGAGTTGCAGTGCATTGAGCATTCTCAGCTGCACATCACAAAAGGTGACTTTAGGTGGGTGCAAATGGCCCCCTAAGACTCCCACTTCCTTTAAAATGAGCATCTGGCATAAGGGCTCCAGCCCCCCATCCCAGCATAAGGATGGTGTGCAGTGCACATTGGCTAGTCTATGCATCCCCAGGACTATGAAACACAGAGGACAAATTATCCTTTGCAACTAATACACCTGCAGATGTCCAGAATGCATACCTGTGATTAATGGCATCTTGCACCATTGTCTTACATGTTAGAAAGGCTTGTCACTATAAAGCTTATTTGAAAGGCTGTGGGATTACCCAAACTAGAGGCAGCTGCATCTGAGTGCTGGGTGAGAGTTCACTGTATAAAGGGCCCAACACACCTACCCTAGGTGTCTGTATCTCTATGCTAGGCAAAATATCCCTGTATAAACAGCCCTTGCACACTACCCCAGAGGTGCCTGAATCTCTGGGTGCGTCTACACAGCAGGGCTTAACTCACAATAAGCTATGCAAATTGAGCTACATCAGTTGCATATCTTATTTCAAAATAGCTTATTTAAAAATTGGGAGTGTCTACACAGCACTTATTTCAAAATAGAGCACTCTTCCTCCGTCTTCCTTACTCCTTGTACAATGAGGATTAAGAAGTCAGAGTAAGAAGTCTTCCAGCTTGATAGTATTTTGACATTATTGTGAAATAACAGTAGTTATTTTGAAATTATGTTGCTGTGTAGATGTACCCTCAGAGATAGGTGTAGGATCTCTGCATAAACAGTTTATCTGTTCCATCCCAGAAGCAGCTGCATCTTAGTCTGGGTGAAAGATCCCTGAAAAATCCCCCGATTTTGTGAATTACACAAACCAGCTGTTTAAAAGCCATCATGTCCCCCATAAGTCTTGAACAGGGCTTGGCAACATAACTTTCTGACTCAAGCATAGACTTTAGCCACCTAAACTACAGGAGCAATTAGCCACTGGAGTAGGGCTTCACAAACACTTTGCCAATGGGTTTGACAGCTCCATTAGCATTTGTCCACACACCAGCGTTGTCTCTCTTTAACAACTCAATTTGAGTTGAGGAGGTACAACCCGTGCTAGTGTAGACATGGTTATGAAGGAATAAATATGCTTATCCTGGTATAGCTATTCCTGTACACAGTAAGGGGAATAAGCTATCTATAGCTATCTATATATGTAGATATAAAATATCTTTTTATCAGCATAGCTGTTTTCCCTAATAGGAATTGTCAATGTCCTGGCATAACATACAGGTGAAAAAAGTCCCCTCCCGAACCAAAATTGTTAGACCAGGACAAGATCCATGTGTAGAGTAGCTCTCAGATATTAGTAAGCTATTAGAACACTGTATAATAGCTCTAACTCTGGGAGAGAAGTGGGCAAAGTGTTCAGCAATTGGATTACCATGGCACCTATATTTAACACATTCATTCTAAAAGGCAGAGTGGTTCCAACATAGCTCAGGTATGGGCTTTAGTCCCAACTATGCCTGAGTTGACATTCTGCAGCCTCTCTTGTTAGATGCTTTGCAAAATGAAAGGGGGGCTAATACCTGAGTAATTTATAGTAGGATGGACTGATGTCTTGGTCAGTAGTAAAGTCTGGAAAGTGCATGGAAATATAAAAAGCAATGAGCAAAGGGTAGGTGTGAAAGCAAGAGCTCCTGCTTCCCCACTCAGTGCACATATTCTTTGGCTACAGGGCATGAAGCAGTTGTGCCATTTGCTGTCTTTCAAGCATGTTGGGAAGCCTGAGCATGGTCTGAGTAAATATTAGAGCAGATCTGAGGCTGCTCTCATTTACATCACTGGTGGAGACCTCACAAGCCCCCTTAAGCCCTTCTCCTGTATCTATGTGATGAGAGTAGGATTGAAGTGAACAACCCAATCCTGGGAAGGCCCTCCCACAAAGACCCTGAACTAAGGTCTGATCCCCCCTTTCAGAAAGAAGGTTACAATGGGTGTGGGGTCTGGAAACAGGGACTCCTGGGTTCTTTTCTGGGCCAGTATCATCACACTGTGAACCATCTGTTCAACTGATATTTCCCACAGCTGGGAATGCGCAACAGGGATGGATCATTTTCTGATTGCCTGTTCTATTAATTCCCTCTGAAGCACCTGGCATTGGCCACTGTTGGAAGACAGGACACTGGGCTAGATGGACCTTTGGTCTGGCCCAGTATGGCTGTTCTTATGTTTCACATCCATATTCCATAGTCTGCCTTTCATTTGCACCCCATAATAATCCCATATGAGTGCTCCTAGATCCTGCAGTAGGTTACCTGACCCCTCCCCCCTTGCTGGATGACACAATGTTCATTATGGGATACATCAGCATCTCCCTGCTGGTGAGCAATGGAGCAGCCTGATAGTGCAGCAAAACCCAACATCACAACCTAATATAACTGGATGGCTCTGCTTAGGAGAAGCCCAGGGCTGGTATTACAGGGACTGTGGGGGGTCAGCAGAGCTATGTGGGGGGGGGGAGCTCAGAGCTGGGATTACACCAGGGTGACTGGTTAAGAATGAGGGGCACTGGCAGAGGTGTGGGGGGAGCTCAAGGCTGGGGTAACGGGGTGAGGATTGCAGATCAGGATTGAAGGGCACTGAGTGAGCACATAGTGAGCAACTGGAGCCAACAGGATGAGCCCCCTCTTCTGCTCTACTTTTCCAGCAGAGAACTGGGGGGGGGGAGGCGCCTGGGCATAGTGATTGAGTGAAACAGGAAGCTCTGACCCTGCCAGCTGTAAGGAGACACCCTGTTCCCCATCCTTCCAGATACCTCAGGTGGTTCCACTACGTTGTCAAAGATTCCCCCCCGCCGCCTCTCTCTCACCACCTCCACGGCATCTCCTTGCTGCCTTCAGACCTAGAGATCAGCTCCCGCAGATACCGATCTGTATCCATCCATTCATCCCCCCCCTCCACACTTCCCAGACCCTCTTGGATGCAAAAACAATGCCAAGCCCCTCCATCCCCCAGGAGCACGGCTCACATACCTGGGAGGTGGCACCCAGGGCTCCTTCCTCTTCGCTATGGTCAGATCCCAGTGTGCAGGCAGCGTCTGGGTGCCTGGAAGCTGGGGGCTGCGAATGTGGGGCTCTTTGTGCGTCTTAGGGCTGATCCGATGAGGTCCGGACCACCTGTCCCATCCCCCGTCCCTTCTGTGGGTGCAAGCATCACATGTTGAGCTTAGGTGAACCCCGGCGTCCAAGGGCTCAGCCCGAACAGAGCAGTCCTGGGCGGCAGAATGGTCCGGGCCAGGAATGGCTGGGAAAACGCCCGCCTCCCAGCCACGAGGCACTGCCATTGGGCGCCTTCCCCCCATCAGTCACACACAGGGAGATGGGACTGGGAGACGATTCGGCCGGGCGTGGGGGAGTGATCAGGGGGATGGGCTGCCCCCTCTCATCTGGGGAACAGAGCATAGACTCGGGAACCTCCATTGCAAGAAATGGGCCCGATCCTGCTCTTATTAACCCTGGTGTAAATCCAGAGTGTCCCAGCCAGGTGAGGATGGGATCCTGCTCTGAAAGCGAGTCCAGAGTGAGCCCCAATGCGGTTTACACAAGCACCATGGCACAATCAGGCTCCATCAGTTCAGAGCGAGGAGTATGACCTCCCAAGGGCTGAGTCTGGGGCACCTCTCCAGGAGCAGTATTCACATCCCAGGTGTCAAGAGCAAGGTTTGGCCTGAGGCATTAGGGGTAAAATGCTTAAAGGCATGTGCAGCAGGCTGGGAGCCAGAGCTCATAGAACAGCTCCCGGCATCTGTCACTGGCCTTGGTCAAGTCTCCACTCTCTTCTCCTCTGTGTGCCTGTTTCCCCTCCTACACTTTGTCTCTTTCAACTGTGAGCTCTTTGGGCCAGGAATCTCTCTCACTGTGTGTCTGTGCAGCACCCAGCATGACAGAATCCTGACTTCAGTCAAGGTGTGTGGAGCACACCTCACAATGCAGTCTTCCATCTCAGCTGGCATCTGTGCAATGCCTGGCACCATGAGCACCCGGTCTCAGTCAAGGGCTTTATAATATT
Organism: Pelodiscus sinensis; assembly: GCF_052426305.1. Classification (NCBI taxonomy): domain Eukaryota; kingdom Metazoa; phylum Chordata; order Testudines; family Trionychidae; genus Pelodiscus; species Pelodiscus sinensis. The sequence goes on along the minus strand of NC_143062.1, from coordinate 15,842,896 downwards.
TGGCACAGCACTGGCTCTGATCTCTGTTGGAGTCCATGCAGCACCTGGCCCAGCAAGGTGCTATGGGTTACTGATATGGGGCTACCATAGTATATGAAACAATAGAATTATGTTGTCACAAGCCTCAAAACAGGGAAGCCAGAGCTCTTGGGTAGGAAGGACTTTACCGAGGCTGTGAAATGATTTTTATTTGTGTTAAAAGCCCATTTAACTAAAAAACTAACAAACACTTGGCAAAAAAGTATTCTCTGTTAATCACTTGAGCTCAGGTTTTCCAAAATGGCTCATCATTTTGGTACTTATCTTGCCATGACTTAAAGGGCCTTTTAACTTTCCCCCGAATATGAAGCCCCTTTGAGGATGCAGGTTAGCAGGTCATTGAGACAGTGTCCTTTCTGGTTGAAATGACAAGCAACTGTCCTGCATCCTACTTCAGAAGACATTCAAATCTGCACTTGAAAGGGAATCCTCTGAACTGGCATTCATGCTAAAATTCGACACTCTCCGCAGGGGACTTAACAAAGACTCCAGCTATCTTACCCATTACAAAGATAGCTTCCCCAGTTATCACCTCTAATACTATTAACTCACCGACATCTACCCTTCCCCACCTCTAATATCATTAACTCACTGGCATTCACCTTCCTTCCCCCCCCCCCCCCCGCATCCCCCTTCTGTTCTGAAATGTGATTTGTCCTTTTCATATGTGTTCATTTTTTTAAATTGTATCCTTTGGTATATATGGCTGTGACTATTTTCTTCCACTATTTGATCTGAGGAAGTGGGTCTGGCCCACGAAAGCTCATCATCTAATAAACTATCTTGTTAGTCTTTAAAGTGCTACATAGTCCTGTATTTTGTTTCAGCTACACCAGACTAACACGGCTACATTTCTATCACTATTCTACATGGCCTTTTTTGTGTGTGCCTTTTTTTCTCATTGGAATGTGTCTAGCATTTGCTTCCAGCCACTGGCTCTGGTTTTGTCTTTTTCCACAACGTTAAAAAGCCCTGTTGAACCTAACACCTTCTCTCCATGAAGACCCTCAGAGACCATTATCAAGTCATATCTCAAGCTCTCTTTTGATAAATTAAACTGATTGAGCTCCTTAAGTCTCTTTCTGTCAGGCATTTTCTCCAACCCTTGAATCATTGTTGAGGCTCTTCTCTGTACCCTCTTCAATGTTTCAACTTCCTTTTGAAAATGTAGCCCCCAGAACTGGATGCCATATTCCAGGCTCAGAATCGCCCCTGGGCAATCCCAGCCCTCTTTTAATCTGCTCCGAGCATGTCACTGTGGATGTTAGCAGAGACCCCTTCTTCTTCAGTGAACAACGTAAGAACAGCCATACTTGGTCACACTAAAGGTCCATCTAGCCCAACAGTGGCCAATACCAGGTGCCCCAGGGGGAATGAATAGAACAGGTAATCATCTAGTGATCCCTCCTGATGTCACCCATTCCCAGCTTCTTGAGTCACCATTCCTACTCATCCTGGCTAACAATCATTGATGGAAATACCCTCCATGAATTTATCTAGTTTGTTTTAACCCTGTTAGAGTCCTGTCTTCACAATATCCTCTGGCAAGGAGTTCCACAGGTTGACTATGTGTTGTATGAAGAACTACTTCTTTTTGTTTGTTTTAAACCTGCTATTAATTTCATTTGGTGGCCCCCAGTTCTTGTGTTATGGGAACAAATAAACAACTTTTCCTTATTTACTTTTTCCACACCAGTCATGATTTTATAGACCTCTATGATATTCTCCTACTCTACCCTTTCCTAAAATGAAAAATCCCGTCTAAATCTGTCCTCATATGGCAGCTCTTCCATACTTCTAAGCATTTTGGTTGCCCTTTTCTGAACTATTTCCAACGCCAAGCTATCTTTTTGAGATGAGGTGACCACACCTGCATATAACATTCAAGATGTTGGTGTACCATTGATTTATGTAGAGGCAATAGGATATTCTCGGTCTTATTTTCTATCCCTTTTTTTATTCCTAAAATTGTTTGCTTTTTTGACTGATGCTGCACATTGAGAGGATGTTTTCAGAGAAATATCCACAATGACCCCAAGATCTTTCTCTTGAGTGGTAACAGCTAATTTATTCCCCATCATTTTATATTTATAGTTGAGATTATGTTTTCCAATAGGCATTACTTTGCATTTATCCACATTAAAATTAATTTGCCATTTTGTTGCTCAGTCACCTACTTTTGTGAGATACTTTTGAAGCTCTTCACAGTCTGCTTTGGACTTCACTATTTTGAGCAGTTTCGTATCATCTGCAAATTTTGCCACTTCACTGTTTACCCCTTTCTCCAGATCATTTATGAGTATGTTGAAAAGGACTGGTCCTAGTACAGACCCCACTAGTTACCTCTCTCCATACTGAAAACATTTATTCCTACCCTTTGTTTCCTATCTTTTAATCCATTATCAATCCATGAGAGGACCTTCCTTCTTAGCCCATGACAACCTAGGGTATGTCTACACTTGCACCCTAGTTCGAACTAGGGATGCAGATGTAGGCATTCGAAATAGTCAATGAAGCAGGGATTTAAATAGCCTGTGCTTCATTAGCATGATCTCGCCGGCATGTTACTCCAATCAACAGCTGTTTCGAAAGTGAAAGTGCGCACTGGGATGCGTTAATTCGAACCAAACCCCTTGGTTCGAACTAACGTTACTCCTCATTTTTTTAGGAGTAACATTAGTTCGAACCAAGGGGTTTGGTTCCAACTAACGCATCCCGGTGTGCACTTTCACTTTCAAAATAGCTGTTGATCAGAGTAACGCGCTGGCGAGATCATGCTAATGAAGCACGGGATATTTAAATCCCTGCTTCATTGACTATTTCGAATGCCTACATCTGCATCCCTAGTTCGAACTAGGGTGCAAGTGTAGACATACCCTTACTTTACTTAAGAGCCTTTGGTGATGGACCTTTTCAAAGGCTTCTGGAAATCCAAGTACACTATATCTACTGGATCCCCCTTGTCCACATGGTTGTTGACCCCCCCCCTCAAAGAATTCTAGAAGATTAGTGAGGCATGATTTCCCTTTACAGAAACCATGTTAGCTTTTCTCCAACAAATTGTGTTCATCAGTGTGTCTAACAATTCATTTCATTATTTAGACTTACTGGTCTGTAATTGCCAGGATCACTTCTAGAACCCTTTTTAAAAATTGGTGTCATATTAGCCAGCTTCCAGTTATTTGGCTCAGGGATAGCCCAAGCCTCATTGTGGAGTCATCTCCAGTCCAGAGAGAGGGGAAATGAGGCATGACGCTGTTATTTCTAGACTAAAAACCAAGTGGAGAACACCATCCCCCTTGGTTTTGTATTTTCAAATTCACCCAGGCTGACCCTATTGACCCAGGAAGCAAACACATGGGGACAGGCATTAACTTTCTTGTTTTCTCAGGTCATTTTTACTGAGCCTCTCTGCAGAAATACAGTGTGCAGATGGGAGGGGTGGAATAGATGGCATCCTCTTTGCAGGGATGGTGGATTAAATACTAGGGGCCACAGCAGCTATTTGTACCAGTGCATAGCAGATGTGGGGTGAGACTCAAGTCACAGGATGGGACCTTATGCAGAGGCAGACATCAGGCTGCAGGAGTTTCAGATGCTCTGTGGCCAAGGCCCCTGCTGAGAAATAGAAGTTCAATGAGAAGCTGGCACAGATTCATTTGCTAGGAGCCAGGCCCACACTCTGACATCTTGGAGCAGCAGGAGAAGATATTCTCAGTGGCCAGGTTGGGATGCAGGGGAGGTATTCCACCCGGAAGCTGCAGCCAGCCAGCAGTGGTTGTTGTCATCTGGTCCCCCAAGGAGGGCGCAAGGGGTCACTGTGGTCCTGGTCCCACCTTCTAGTACTTGGTGGTGAAGTTTGGGAATTCCAGGGTGGAGATTTCCCTTTCATTGGAGAAGACAGCCCGGTCAATGCGAGACATGGGACTTCCCACACGGTGCAGCCAGTTCTTCCTGTGAAGGTGGGGGAAAGAGCATATAAAGGCATCCATAAGGAGAAATCTGGCTCCCAGCCCCCCTGCTTTCACCATGAGACCCTACTCCCTTCCCAGAGTCCCAGCCCCCCTGCTCTAATCATTAAACACCACTTCTATCTCAGAGCTGGGGACAGGAGGACAAAGGAATCCTGGCTCCCTATTTACATAGCTATCATTTACCCAGCCATGATCCCACACAGACAAGGTTGGACTGTAAATTCCATGTGGAACCTGCCTCCTCTTTTATCTCTTTCCAGGACCTGAAGCAAAGATTGGGGAGAGTGGTTGCTATGGAACCTGCCTCCCCCTCCCCCTCTCCCTCCTACATTATCTGGTTCATGAAAAGGGATGGGGGAATGAAGCAGACTGGTTGTTATAGAAGCAGCCCCAATTTGTTCAAGCCCTGAAGGTGGCAGAAATGGGGGGGGGGAGTCTGGTTCCTATGGAAACAATTCCACTTCTCTCTCTGTCTTCAAATGTTGAAGGTGATGGAAAGGGGACTTGCTGCTATGGAAACTGCCTCTGGTTGTCATCGCTCTGAAGATGACGGAGCTGGTTGCTACGAAAGCTGCCCCGCCTGCCCTTCCCGGTTGCCACAGGAGATGAGTGTCTTTATGGCCCCCAAAGAGAGGAATTAATCAGGCATGTTCTCAGGTCCCTTTTGGAGGGGATGTTAATTGGGGACAAGCCAAGGCCCAGATTTCCCAGGTGTTGATTGGCTAGGGCAGCAGCACCAGGGGAACTGCCCTAGTTAGAGGCAGAAGGGTTTCAAATGGGGAACGTTTCAGTCTATGATCCTGCTCCCTGTGCCCAGGGTTTAACCCCTTCTCTCCCAGCGGGGAGGGGGATCAGCTTTGCTCCCCTCCCAGAGTGGCTGACACCATAGGTCTGCAGATCACTGGAGAGAACATAGGTATTTGAAAATGGCTTTGTGCATTCATGAAGGGATGTTTCCCACCTTGGGGATCTCAAGAATGTCAGGGAGCTCTTGGGATTGGGAATTTTCACATGGCCCAGAGGAAGGGTTGCTGGGTCACAGGATTCCTGGGTTCTATTCCTAGTGCAGCCACTGAACATGGACAAGTCCCTTCCCCCCTCCGTGCCTGTTTCCACTGCCATGATTTGTCTGTTTGGACTGAAATGTGGAGGAGGGGGGCAGGCACTGTCTGTGCAGTCAGAGGGGTGTGCGGCACCTCATACAATGGGATTCTGATCTCAGTCTGGGGGCTTCTGTGATGCCGAGAATAATGGGGCCCTGATCTCAGGGGATCTGTGCTGCACCCAGCATTAGGGGGAGGACCCTCACTCAGGAGGGTCTCTGCAATGCTGGGCATCAGGTTGTGGGGGTATGGGCAGCACCTGGTGTCACGGAGGATGTGATCTCAGATGGATAGGGGCATGTAGCACCAACTCAATCTACAGAGAACAGCTGATTAGTAGGTGGTTGGAAAAAGCTGAGAATTCTTAGAGTGAGGCAGGTGCTCAGCTATGCTACAAATGGCCTTCTGAATATGTTCAGCTTGTGTTTGATGTACATGGGTGAAGGGAGAGCTGGGGGTATACAAGGAGGAGTCTTTTCTGTATATCTCCACATCTGGGGAGCAAGACTGGGATCCTGTCTGTTCTCCTCACCTGGAGTGATGCCAGCAACTCCCTACCCCACCACTAGAGGGAGAAAACAATCCCCCAACCCCACGCCTGCTAGCTAGTCACTTCCTCCTGCTCAGATACTCAGAAGGGTGATCTCCATCCATGTTTAATACTGTGCCAACTGGCAAGCTAGGAAGCCTGGTGGATACTCACATGATCTCAACCTTCTCTTTGGGCCCTTGAACCTGCCCAGTCACAGTCCCACGGGGGGTGTTCTTCACCCAGCCAACCACCCCCAGCTTCTTGCCCTGATCTTCTGTGTACTGGAGAGGAAGAGACTGGGTTACCAAGGCCTTGAGTGGAGCCAATGGGCATTTGCCTCAGACTCCACATACAGCCACTCCTTCCCAGTGGGCTGAATGGCACAGCCTGAGTATACACTGTCCAGCATGTTGCTTCCTGAATACCCATGTGGGAGCACAGCTCTGAGGAGAAGGATTCCATCCCATCTGCCTGGGGGAGCTTTTACTCCAGGGAAAGGGCTGGGACAAGCTTTGCCCTGCATTCTACAAGGCTCCCAGCTCTTATATGACTTTGCAAAGGGGTAGCCATATTCCTGGTTGTTGTCTCAGACTCAAGCAGATGGTCCTGCATTGGCTACACTTGGAGCATGTTTTGAACCTTGTCTTTCCAATGGAAGACTCATAAACTTGATTTTTTTTCATTAATGGCCCTGAGATTCTACTGTAATCGGATGGCTCCAGTATCTGGGGCCCAAGGCACAATTCTCTATCCACCTGTGCCTGCATCTGGCCCTGACTCTACACAGTGATCTCATACAGTGAAGTTGCAGGATCCTGTATATCAAGGCAAGAATCATGAGGGCTGGTTGTATTCATGGTTCTGATTGTTCCTGCTTCAGAAAGGAAGAGGCCCAGCATATTGTTGAAGCAAATTCTTGGGCCTACATTTGTGATGTATTTGGCTCCAATCACGTGACCCACACTTCAATTATACCCATTGGTCTTTACTCTAGTAAACGTTGGAAAGAGATTAAAAATTTGGTTTGGTGTGTGCTTAGGTTAGAATAATTCCCTTCCCTACATTTGTGCCACCACCACACACGATAAATGTTTCAAAATCCTTCCTTAACTAGCATCTCATCCAAAACACTATTTATTATCATTAATATTTTGAAAAGTAGGAGGACGGTGACGGATTAAAACAGACTCTTCACTATTTGAGGGGGCACAGCAACTGACTGCACAGGACAGAATCACAACAAGGGGCCCATGTAGCCCAGTATCCCATCTCCAGCAGCAACCCAGTCCCTGTTGCTCTGAGTAAGCTGCAAGACCCCTATTCCCTGGGGAAGTTCCTTCCTGACCTCAAGGCTGTGTCTACACTGGCTGCCTATTACGAAATAGGCATGCTAATTTAGCACTTGGGAAGAGGCAAATCCGCGGGGGATTTAAATATCTCCCGCGGCATTTGCATTTTCATGGCCGCCGCTTTTTTCCGGCTTGGAGATAAGCCGGAGAAAAGCGTCCAGACTGGCACGATCCTCCGGAATAAAGCCCTATTCCGGAGGATCTCTTATTCCTACTTGCAAGAAGGAATAAGAGATACTTAAATCCCCTGCGGATTTGCCTCTTGCAAGTAGGAATAAGAGATCCTCCGGAATAGGGCTTTATTCCGGAGGATCGTGCCAGTTTGGACGCTTTTCTCCGGCTTATCTCCAAGCCGGAAAAAAGCGGCGGCCATGAAAATGCAAATTCCGCGGGGGATATTTAAATCCCCCGTGGATTTGCCTCGTCCCAAGTGCTACATTTGCAGCCTTATTCCGTAATCGGGGCCAATGTAGACGTAGCCCAACAGTTTTATGTTGACTCATGCCCTGAAGCCAACAGTTTTAGATCCCTCTCAAACTCCATTTCTATCACTTAGTATTTACTATATTAACTCTGGACTCTCTCATTACTCACAGACATGGTCAATCCTTCTGTGAACCCTGTTTAGCTCTCAGCCTCATTAGAGTTGCAGTGAATTCCACAGTCTAACCACACACTGAGTGAAAAAACATTTCCAAGGGAGATCTGCACCAATCAACCTCAATGTCCAGAAGGCAGGGTGTCTGGGACAGGATGTTGAACACTTAAATTCACTGCATCAGACTCCTGAGAAACCACACTGGGGCCTTTCAAAAATGTTCATGGTGTGGGTTGCATGGCTATAGAGGTGTGCATGCTTCTCAACCAGGGAATTCTCCTCTTCCCGAAAAATGATGCTCTGTCACCTGAGACCTTTCTCCTCTAAACTGCCTCCTGCACTTGCAAGGCCAAGAGACCATCTGGTCCCCTTCTGCCTTAGACTATCCTCTTCAGCAAGCAGCTCCTGATGGTGGCTCCCATTTCAAATATTACTGCTGATCTGGGAGCCATGACAGCAATTTCTGTTTGGTAGCACAGACCCTAGTGCCTCCAACTTGGCTGGTTCCTCCTCCCTGCCCACAGTTGCTCACACTGGCTTTGGAAGAAACAAAATACAGGACTATGTAGCACTTTAAAGACTAACAAGATGGTTTATTAGATGATGAGCTTTCGTGGGCCAGACCCACTTCCTCAGATCAAATAATGGAAGAAAATAGTCACAACCATATATACCAAAGGATACAATTTTAAAAAAATGAACACACATGAAAAGGACAAATCACATTACAGAACAGAAGGGGGATGCAGGGGGGGGGGAAGGAAGGTGAATGCCAGTGAGTTAATGATATTAGAGGTGGGGAAGGGGAAATGTCTGTGAGTTAATAGTATTAGAGGTGATAATTGGGGAAGCTATCTTTGTAATGTGTAAGATAGCTGGGGTCTTTGTTAAGTCCCGTGCGGAGAGTGTCGAATTTTAGCATGAATGCCAGTTCAGAGGATTCCCTTTCAAGTGCAGATTTGAATGTCTTCTGAAGTAGGATGCAGGTTAGCAGGTCATTGAGACTGTGTCCTTTCTGGTTGAAATGACAAGCAACTGTTTTTTCTTTGTGATCCTGTCTAATGTCTGTTTTGTGGGCATTGATTCTTTGGCGAAGTGTCTGAGACGTTTGTCCAATGTACATAGCAGACGGACACTTTCGGCACATGATAGCATAGATTATATTTCTGGAGGCGCAGGAATATGTATTCTTGAACTTGTAACTCACTTGGTTAGGCCCAATAATGGTGTCAGCAGAGTGAATATGTGGACAAAGCTGGCAGCGGGGTTTGTTGCAAGGGCAAGTACCAGGGTTGGTATTAGTGTGGTATGTCCTGTGGTTGTTGGTAAGAATCATCTTGAGGTTAGGTGGTTGTCTATAGGAGACTATGGGTCTGTCTCCCAGAGCTTCTTGGAGTTTAGTGTCCTGTTCCAGTATAGGCTGTAATCTATTGATAAGGTGTTGGACAGGTATAAGTTGGGAGCTGTAGGTGATGACAAGTGGTGTTCTATTGTTGGTTTTCTTGGGTCTGTCTTGTAGTAGATGGTTTCTAGGTATTCATTTGGCTCTTTCAATTTGCTTTTTTATTTCTCCAGGTGGGTAGTTGAGGTTTATAAATGCTTGGTAGAGATCCTGAAGTTTCTGGTCTCTGTCTGTGGGATTAGAGCAGATGCGGTTGTATCAAAGGGCTTGGCTATAGATGATGGATCGTATGGTGTGTGCTGGATGGGAGCTGGAAGCATGCAGGTAACTGTATGAGTCAGTGGGTTTTCTGTAGAGGGTGGTGTCTAGTTTTCCATTGTTGATTTGTACTGTGGTGTCCAGGAAATGGATCTCTCGTGTGGAATGGTCCAGGCTGAGGTTAATGGTGGGGTGTAGGTTGTTGAAATCTCTGTGGAATGTCTCCAGTGTTTCTTGGCCATGCGTCCAGATCATAAAGATGTCATCGATGTAGCGTAAGTAGAGAAGGGGTAAAAGGGGACAGGAGTTGAGGAAACGTTGTTCTAGGTCAGCCATAAAGATATTAGCATACTGTGGGGCCATGCGTGTACCCATGGCTGTGCCGCTGATCTGGAGGTATAAGTTGTTCTCAAACTGGAAATAATTGTGGGTGAGAACGAAGTTACATAGGTCTGCTACCAGGTTGGCAGTGGTGTCCTCTGAGATAGTGTTTCTAATAGCTTGTAATCCGTCTTCATGTGGGATGTTGGTGTATAGTGCTTCTACATCAATGGTGGCAAGGATGGTGTTATTGGGGAGGTTATCAATGTTTTGTAGTTTCCTTAGGAAGTCAGTAGTGTCTAGGAGGTAGCTGGGGGTGTTGTTTGCGTAGGGTTTAAGGAGAGAGTCTACATAGCTGGATAGACCAGTGTGCCAATACCAGAGATGATGGGGCGTCCGGGGTGTCCAGGTTTATGGATCTTGGGAAGCAGATAGAAAAATCCTGGTCGGGGGTCAGAAGGTGTTTCTGTGTGGATTTGTTCCCGAGTAGCTGTAGGGAGGCTTTTAAGGAGACAGAGTAATTTCTTTTGGTATTCCGAGGTAGGATCAAAGGAGAGAGGTTTGTAAAATGTGGTGTTGGAGAGTTGTCTGGTTGCCTCTTGGTTATAGACGCATGGCCAAGAAACACTGGAGACATTCCACAGAGATTTCAACAACCTACACCCCACCATTAACCTCAGCCTGGACCATTCCACACGAGAGATCCATTTCCTGGACACCACAGTACAAATCAACAATGGAAAACTAGACACCACCCTCTACAGAAAACCCACTGACTCATACAGTTACCTGCATGCTTCCAGCTCCCATCCAGCACACACCATACGATCCATCATCTATAGCCAAGCCCTTCGATACAACCGCATCTGCTCTAATCCCACAGACAGAGACCAGAAACTTCAGGATCTCTACCAAGCATTTATAAACCTCAACTACCCACCTGGAGAAATAAAAAAGCAAATTGAAAGAGCCAAACGAATACCTAGAAACCATCTACTACAAGACAGACCCAAGAAAACCAACAATAGAACACCACTTGTCATCACCTACAGCTCCCAACTTATACCTGTCCAACACCTTATCAATAGATTACAGCCTATACTGGAACAGGACACTAAACTCCAAGAAGCTCTGGGAGACAGACCCATAGTCTCCTATAGACAACCACCTAACCTCAAGATGATTCTTACCAACAACCACAGGACATACCACACTAATACCAACCCTGGTACTTGCCCTTGCAACAAACCCCGCTGCCAGCTTTGTCCACATATTCACTCTGCTGACACCATTATTGGGCCTAACCAAGTGAGTTACAAGATCAAGAATACATATTCCTGCGCCTCCAGAAATATAATCTATGCTATCATGTGCCGAAAGTGTCCGTCTGCTATGTACATTGGACAAACGTCTCAGACACTTCGCCAAAGAATCAATGCCCACAAAACAGACATTAGACAGGATCACAAAGAAAAAACAGTTGCTTGTCATTTCAACCAGAAAGGACACAGTCTCAATGACCTGCTAACCTGCATCCTACTTCAGAAGACATTCAAATCTGCACTTGAAAGGGAATCCTCTGAACTGGCATTCATGCTAAAATTCGACACTCTCCGCACGGGACTTAACAAAGACTCCAGCTATCTTACACATTACAAAGATAGCTTCCCCAATTATCACCTCTAATACTATTAACTCACAGACTTTTTTCCTTCCCCACCTATAATATCATTAATTCACTGGCATTCACCTTCCTTCCCTCCCCCCTGCATCCCCCTTCTGTTCTGTAATGTGATTTGTCCTTTTCATGTGTGTTCATTTTTTTAAAATTGTATCCTTTGGTATATATGGTTGTGACTATTTTCTTCCATTATTTGATCTGAGGAAGTGGGTCTGGCCCACGAAAGCTCATAATCTAATAAACCATCTTGTTAGTCTTTAAAGTGCTACATAGTCCTGTATTTTGTTTCAGCTACACCAGACTAACACGGCTACATCTCTATCACTATTCTTCTGGCTTTGGAAGGGTATTCTGAATTAGGGGCAGTTGGAAATGAGGAGTTAAGGCCATGTGACCAAGCAATGGGCTGTGCTCTAAAAGCCCATGTGTTTCCCCCATACCCACTCACATGCCCCCTTACCTTTCTAAAGAAGACACCTGGCAAGAAGAGAGAAAAAATGAGTCAGTTGCAAATAGACAGTAAATGCTGATAATTAAATGCCAGCTTTGCTTCTTAGTCATACAGGAACCACCAACCTGGATCAGGCCAGGAGCCATCTATCCTGGGATCCTAGCACTGACCAGCACCAACTGCTCAGAAAAAAAGTGCAGAAAACCCTGCTGCACTGAAATAACCTGCACCCACCTGATCTTCCATGAGCTCATGACCTGGAGTATGATGGGGTCTGTCTTTGTCACATCTCATTTGTTTTGAGAAATGTACTGCTCTAACTCTGGATATTCCTATTATCCACGGGAACATCTAATTCTTGTTTTCCTCCTGCTCAGCATTTTAGCTATCGTGGCAATGAGTTCCAAAGGCTCCCAATGAGCCTACAACTCTAGAGCAGTGTGAAATTTACTTCACAATCTGCAGTATGAATGCAAATGAAACACCAGACCCTGTCATCATCCTGCATCAGGCTAAGACATGAATGGGTTTTCACAACATCCAATATATTAGTGAAGCTGAGTGAGTTGTCCAGGAATGCCCACCAAATCAGTGGCAGAATTAGGAAGAGAACACTAGAATATGGATGACCAGTCCAGTGATCTATTCATGACACATTGTTCCCTCCAAGATCAAAGAACAGAAACCGGAAATACTGACTCCAGCCCCCCTTCGGTTTGGTAGCACAGACCCTAGTGCCTCCAACTTGGGGGCAGTTGGAAATGAGGAGATAAGGCCATGCGACCAAGAGATCACTAGATGACAAGAGCTGGGTCTATATCCCAGAAGTCTTGACTCTCAGCCTCACTGCCCCCTGCTCCGCCCCCCTCAGCTTCTACCTCAATCCACTAGCTCCCACTCCCTCCTGCATGAAAAAACTCTACTGAGAGGTTTTACAATGTGCAATGGATGAAATCTCTGTTTTCTTCTCCTGGGGGGGGGAGGGGGGCTGCCAATCTGAGGAGAATAGCCCAGGTGGAGTCTGCCCAGATCTGGACAAAGGGAGACAGCCCATACCCCATGCTCAGAAATATGTCTGCACACACCATTCAAGATGACATTGGTGTTTCTGGAATTGCTCCCTGTCCCCTATTCCTGGGGAACTGGCTTCAATCAGTTCATTTGGGGCTCACTGAAACCCTCCCGGCCCTGCGGCATAATAGCAGCTGTCCCTGCTGTTACGGAGATTGACATGGGGCAAAGACTCTCACAAGCTATTTGCAGCATTCCCTAGCTGGAGCCAGCAGAGGAACGATCTTCTCCATTTGCAACAGAGTCAGTGCAGCGCAGGGCAATGGTGCAAAATTCAGCACACTTACCTTGCACATCCCCGTAGACCTCATAATCCAAGGTCCAGAGTCCTGAGGAAGCCATGGCACGGCATGGACAAGTGTGAAGGGCTGCAGATGGGAAGCTGGTGGGAGTGAAAGCGAGTTTGCAGCACAGCGTAGTTGTTATGTGATCTGCTGCAAGCAGCACTCTCTCTGGCCTGTTACTAAATTGAGCCCTCTTTAGACAGTGAGGAAAGAGCAGACCACACTACTCTTGCCACCCCCACCCCTGCACCCAGCCAGGGCAACTTTCTCCCGTTGCACTCACAAATACCACAGCCAACCCCTCCTCCTCCATACTCAGCACCATCTTCTTGGCTTCCCCCCTTCCAGCTCCTTTACATCCATGCTAGAACCCCCCCTGCAATGCCCACTCACCCCAGTTCTAACCTGCCTCCCACTCACCAGACCCAACACCAGTGTCGGTACCAGACACTGGCAGGAGCACTGGGTTCTCCTCCTGGGTTGGCCACTGGCTGGCTGCTTGGACAAGTCACTTCCCCTCATTGTGCCTCAATTTCCCCATCTGTAAAGTGAAGCTAATGATACTGCCCTCTTTTATAAAGCACAGTATAAGTGCCAGGTATCCCTCATATTCAGTCTAGGGGTAACCCCATCCTGCAACACTGGCATCTATCCCAGCAGCAGTGCCAGCTCCCTCCCACCTATTTCAGACCTGCCCTATGCTGCCCCTCCTGGATTTCAATTGCCCTTGGAAAGCTGGGAGGACTGGGCAATTTTGGGGGAGGGGAGGATGTGTGTGTGGTGAGTGAGAGGCGTGGGGTCTGGGGTGGAGCTGGGCATTAGGGTCTGGAGTGGAATAAATTGGAAGATTGGTCCTGGAGACTGGGAAGGCTGGGGGGCAAGGCTGGGAGTGACTGGGGTTGGGCTGAGGGCAGGGACATGGAGGTTCAGTGAAGGGATGGGACTGGATTAGGGTAGGGAGCTGGGGACTAGCTGCGGGGGCTGGGAGCTGGGGCGATTCAGCAAGGTGCGGGGTGGGATGGGGGAGCAGCCTGTGGATGTGGCTGGGGGCACAGGGCTGGATGAGAGGGACCTGGCTATGGGGTGGGACTTCGGGGCTGGCTCAGGAGGGGGGGAGGGTCAGACCTGATGGCTGGATCGGACCGGAGGGCGGTGGGGGGTGGGGTGCTGGAGACGGACGGGGTACAGAGCTGCCGTCCGGCGCGCGCTCCCGCGGGGAAGGAGAGGACGGGCGCGCGCTCCCGAGGCTCCCTTGGGCGGGAATGAGAGTTACTAGGACGAGACGGCGTAATGGCAGCAGCGGCCACGCGCACGGTGGGGAGGGGCGAAGGGTGAATGAGGAGACGGGGCTGTGGGGTCAGCTGGGGGGGTTTAACGGAAGTTGTGGGGTGGGGTCATTTGGGGCGTGGGGGCCCGTTTGGGGGCTGTGGGGCCAGGTGAGGGGAGGCACATTGGGGGCTGCGGGGGTCAGTTAGGGTGCCGGGGTCTCTGGGGGCACCAGAGGGTCAGGGATGTCATTTCGGGGAGGGGTGTGAGGAGCTGGGGATGGAGGCATTTCACCAACTGGCTTGGAGTGCATGTCACTATAGGCCTTGCCCTCCAGCCCGGCCTACGCACCCCTTGCCTCTCAGCATGTGCTTGACCGGTGGGTATCTTCTCTGGTACTAGGCTCTAGACAGGTCTTTCAGGGTCTCCCATTTCTTTCCTTCACTGGACTTCAGCCTGCACACAGCCCCCTGCAGCGCACACATCCCCATCGCCCCTGCGAGCAGTTACCCTCACACTCCCACACCCAGGACCTGGTTACCATCCTCACGGCCCTAGCCACATAAATCCACTCCTTTCGCCAATCTGTGCCATGTTTTACTGCACCATCCTCCTCTGGCTGACTGACCTATGGTGACCCTAACATAACCCACTAACCCTTCCAGTCTTCCAGACAACTTTTCGAAGTGCTTTAAAATCCATATGTTTATTTTGGATTGTCTTGAAATGTGCTGTGCCTAATGACTCGGACCCTGTCAAAATCAGTCCATAAAAAAAAAAAGCATCAAAGACTATGGTCTACCCCTGTGAAATCTGTTTTTTTTAGTGCTTTTGCCCTATACTTTCAGATTTCATGGGGGAGATCAAAGTTTCTCAAATTGGAGCTCATGATCCAAAAGGGAGTTGCAGGTGAGTCATAAGATTATTTTAGAGGTGGGTCACAGTATTGCCACCCTTACTTCTGCACTGCCTTCAGAGCTAGGTGGACAGATAGCAGCAGCTGTTAGCTGAGTCCCCAGCTCTGAAGGCAGTGTCCTGCCAGCAGCAATGCAGAAATAAGGGCAGCAGTATCATACCATAATACCCGTTCTTCTAAGCTGCTTCCTTCCTAGCTGGCTGGCCAGAGAGAAGTGGCTGCTGACTGTGGGTCCTGATCTGCAGGCATCAGTGCAGAAATAAGGGAGGCATGATATGGTATTGCCACCCTTGCTTCTTCACTTCAGTAGCTCTGCCTTCAGAGCTCGACTCTGGGCCAACTATCCAACTCTGAAGACAGCGCTGCCATCAGCAGCAGTGCAGAAGTAAGGGTAGCAGTACCGCAGCCCTACTACAATAACCTTGCAACCCCCCCCCCACACACACACACACAACTTCTTTTTGGGTCAGGATTCCTACAATTACAACGTGAAATTTCAGATTTGAATAGCTGAAATAATTAAATTGATTTTTAAAATGCCATGGCTGTGAAATTGACCAAAAGGACTGTGAATTTGGTAGAGCTCTACTCATGAGTACCTGGGATTTGGTTAGTGGTCCCATTTGGGGATCATATGAAGACTGGTTTCTGACAAAAAGACTCCCATAAAATCATGTCATATAAAAAAGTATTATAATGGTCTTTTCCACATACCTGAGGCTCAAACTATGACTCTGATCTTGCTCATTTGGCATTGATCTCAGTTAGTGTATGGTACCCGCTCCTTTCTTGGAAAACAATATTTCAGAAGTAATTTTGGGTGAAATTATGAACTCCAACATGAACTCTAGTGAGCTCTTTCCATCTAAAATCAGCAAATCCATAGTGGACTTGGTAGCTTGTTTCACAGAAGTTATCCCTAAATATATATTAACTATATAGACCAGAGTGTGACTTCAGGATCCAAGTGAGAAGAGCAGCAAGAAATAAGGAGATTTCTTGACTGCAGTACTTACAGTTTTGATCCTGTTGACAGATTCCTGTTGTGGTCTCAGAAATCACATAATTATGCGACTTTTGATGAGAAAATGTGATTTCTTCCTAGCTTCAGCCCAGTTAGGGAGAATTAGCAGTGTGTTTAAAATGAAAAAGCATGTATAGCCCTCGGAGTATTTAGTTGGGTCTGCAGGGGAAATAATAGACTGAGACCAGGGAGCTGCAAGAAGACTGTGTTAGATGAGATTTTTAACAGGGTCTAGTGATTTTTGGGTGCTCAATTCGATACAGATTACATGGGTTTTTGGAGGGCAGGTGGCCAGTGACCTTGAGGTCAGGGCGTTAGCCTGGAACTTGGGAGAAAGGGGTGCAATGGGGTGGGAGATCAAAGCTTAGTTATCTGCTTTTCTGAAGTCTGCATTCTGCTGCTCTCCTTTTGTCAGATCCTGAACTCAACTATCTCATGGTCACTTCTCCCCAGATTGCCACCCACTTTTTACCCTACCAATTCTTCCCTGTTTGTGAGCAGCAGGTCAAGAGGAGCCTGGCACCTGGTTGTTCTTCCAGCATTTGTCATCAGCTGGGAAGTTGTCATCAGCACTCTCCAAAAACTTCCTGGATTGTCTGAGCACTACTGTATTGCTCTCCAGCAGATGTCAGGGTGATTAAAATCCCCCATGAGAACCAGGGCCTGGGATTGGAAACTTCTGTTAATTGTTTGAAGAAAGCTTCATTTACCTCATCCTCTTGGTCTGGTTATCTATAGCAGATGCCTACCATGACATCACCCTAGTTGCTCTTGCCTCTAATCTTAGCGCAAATACTCTTAACAGGCTTTTGTCTAGTTTCACACTGGAGCACTGAGCAATCATACTCCCAGTGCAACTCCTCCATCTTTGGGCTGGGCTCCCCACAGATAGGGGCTTCTGCCATAGAGCAGCCTCTGTCCGTGGGGAGCTCAGGTGCTCTGTGGACAGAGGCTGCTGCCACCCCAAGCTTCTGCCTCTGTATCAGAGGCAGCAACGCAGGGTGGCAGGCAGATCCGGTCTACACAGGAAGCCGGTTTTTAAGCCAGTTTATCGGTTAATCTTGTCGACTACATGCACTCCCCAGTCCCTTGCTGCCTCTATCAGAGGTAGCAAGGGAGGGAGAGTGGGAGCCAGTGCTCATGAGGAGCTGACATAAATGCCATCTCCCCAGGAGCACCGGATCCACCCTCCGCGTGCAAGATGAGGGGAGTAGGCAGGAGCTGATGTGCATGGGGAACCGTCTGTTAAGTGGCTCTCTGCAAATGTTTGCTCCATGGACTCTCCTGCCCCCACCTGCTGCCTCCTACAGATTGAGAGGCAGCAATGCAGGTGGCAGGGAGCTCCCCGGGAGTGGGGCTGGGAGCACACTGGCTGCTTGCCCACCCCTTGGGTCTATTGAGTAGTCGTGTAACCACTACAATTTCATACAGTTACACAACTATTCAATTACACTCTAACATGTCTAGTGCTCTAGGGACTTTCTGAAAAATCAAGTGTCTTAAGCTCAGCATGTTTAAATTGAGGCACCTAAGAACATTAATAAAACAAACATTACAGAGCTTTGGACAGACCATAATGTGCATCCTGAGGCTGATGTAGAGCTAGCTACTTTCAGAATGGAGGGCTATGTTGGTGTAACAGCTCTTCAAAATAAAAAGGGACATAGAAAACTTCCCAGTTGATGGTAATGTGGCAGTAGCTGCTGCAATTCCCAGCTGAAATCAGAATGCCACTGGGCTAGACATTGGATAGCCATTTAGTGAGCAAGAAGGTCTTTACCCCGCAAAGAGTTTACAGTCTTGAAGGACAACAGATGGAAGAAGAAACAGGCACCCAGTGGGAACTTGCCCGAGGTCAGTAGCACAGCAACTGTAAACCTGGTGTCTGAAGTCCTAGGCATGTGCTTGAGGCACAGGTCCAGGCTTCTTTCCTGAGTAATTAGAGCCAATAGATTTTTCTCCCTTGTGAACATGTAAGTTATGAGCATCAGAAATGCTGAATCATGAGGTGCAAGTTTCCAGCATTAATAGTTGTGTGTACACATGTGCACTCTGCAGGTAGAGAGGCAGGAATGATACTCTTTCATGGACTTGAGCACGTAACTACAACCTAAAAAATACTACTGTGGAACCTAAAAGTGTCATATGGAGTTGGTTGCACATAACAGAGGGAGTGTCTCTGAAGCTAGGAAAAACGTTCAGTAAATAGTATCAGCGGGGTGTTTGTCTTAGTCTGTAACTTGAAAAAATGAGTAGTAGTGTAGCATCTTAGAGACTAACAAAATATATACATATATATATGGTATCATGAGCTTTTGTGGGCAAAATCCACTTCCTCACTCATCTGTGGAAGTGGGTTTTCCCATGAAAGCTCATGATACTGTATATCAGGTGTTTGCAACCTGTGGCTCTCAAGCCAAATATGGCTCAGTATG
This sequence comes from Pelodiscus sinensis, assembly GCF_052426305.1. Lineage (NCBI taxonomy): Eukaryota > Metazoa > Chordata > Testudines > Trionychidae > Pelodiscus > Pelodiscus sinensis. Next base: position 15,824,192 of record NC_143062.1, on the reverse strand, counting down.
GCTATGTCTACACTGCATAGTTATTTCAGAATAAGCTATTCTGGAATAGTTATTTCGAAATAGCTTATTTCAAAATAGTACATCCACACTGCAGGTAAGCCTCAAAATTAGTCTGAGGCAGGCTTCCCTAATGTAGACGTGCTATCTCGATTTAGAGCCCCAGGAGGAATAACTTAGAATGGCCCTGGTGAAGGGCTATTTCAAAATAACAGAAGTGGAGTGTCTATACGCACCTTATTTCAAAATAGCTCTTTTGGAATAGGTGTTGTTCTTTGTAGAATGAGGTTTACAGACATTTGAATAAGCTTTCCGTTATTTCGAAATTATTTTAAAATAATGGAATTGCTGTGTAGGCTCTCACATAGTTATTTTGGAATAATGGCCATTATTCCAAAATAACTTTGCTGTGTAGACACACTCTATGGAACCAAATATGGCTCTTTGGTCATTCCCAAAATACATGCGACTTTTTAAATTAATATGAAAAATTCAAAATTTAAAAAATGCATGATTACTCATGTAGCTTGGATGTGCGCATGAACCTGAATCTAGCCAGTTATGATGTAAATATCAAAGTAATGTGTGAGAAGATGCAGCAGCAGAAGTCCCATTAAATAAAGTCTGTGAGTATGTTTCATTTATGCTATTATTAATCATCATGTCAATTATCAATAATATTAAGTTATATATTTTCAGTCATGCAAATGGGCATTCTTATACAACTCTTTGTTGATCACTTGTTCTGAATTTTGATGTAGTTTGGTTCTTTGGTTTGAAAAGGTTGCTGACCCCTGCTATATATAGTATTTTTGTTAGTCTCTAAGGCTAGGTCTATGCTATAGCCTTTTTTCGGAAAAAGCTATGCAAATTGCGTTCTGCAATTTGCGTAGCTTTTTCCTATTGCTTTTCCAGAAGAGGCTTTTCCACCATTTGATCCTGTTTAGATGGGGCCAAATGGCGGAAAAGCCTCCTCTTTCGGAGGAGCCCTTATTCCTTGTAGAACAAGGTATAAAGGGCTCCCCAAAAGAGCGCATTTGTACTTCTGCAAAAAAATCGGAAGAGCAAATGCATTCCTTGGATGCGGCAGAGTTTTTCCAGGATGTATCCTGGAAAAACCCCACAGTCTAGATGTACCCTAAGGTGCTACAAGACTACTTGTTGTTTCAGTCATTCGTATGGTGGTTTAGGTCTGGGTTCAATTCCTGGCTTAGCTATGGATGCCATATGTAACCTTGTGCAAGACCTTTGTGTCTTACTTCTCCCTCTGTAAAATGGGAAGGATATCTTCCTGCCTCCAAAGGCTGGGGGAAGTTTAAAGCTGTTAATGGTTCAGATACTATGATGGAGGTGGGCAGTAGCAGTAGGCTGCTTGTGCTGGGCTTACCCTCTGGTCTATGGATCTGTGTGCCATCAGCCTAGAGATATGTGAGCACTGCACTGGCTCAGCATATGTGTGCACTCATGCCTCAAGCAGCAACTGGAATAGCCTGGTCAGAGCCAGCTAAGCTAGTTCCATGGAGCCTCCACTTTTTCAGCTGAACATCTGGGTCTGATCATGATGGTGTCTATATGCACGTGACCACTGTTTATTTCATGCCCATCCTGAGGGCTCTAATGAAACAGCTGCCATCTGTCTTCCTCCTTTCTGAGCAGAGCTCCCTTTCTGAATTTCCAGTCCTTTACCCTAAGTAAGGCCTAGAACAGTAGTTCTCAAACTGTGGGTCAGGTCCCCACAGTGAGCAGCCATTATACTTGTTCAGGCTTTGGGGCCAAAGCCAAGACCTACTGCCTGGGATAAAGCTAATGCCTAAGAGTTTCAGCCCTGGGTGGAGAGACTCAGGTTACAGACTCCCTGCCTGGAGCTGAATCTCTTGTGCTTCAGCTTTGCCCCCAATCCCCAGAATGGTGGGGCTTGGGTAGGCTTGGGCTTTGGCCCCCCTCTTGTGGTCATTTGCTATTTTTATTGTCAGAAGAGGGGCCCAGTGCAATGAAGCTTGAGAAACCCTGGCCTAGAAGATGTCAGCAGATAAGTGGTTGTAAAGTTGCCTTCCCACTTCTCTGCATGGATTAACACCTGCCTTCATCTCTTTCTCTGGCTCCATTGACATCAGTAGGAATATTGCGTTGAGACTAGAACTCTACAAGGTTATTGGAAGGGAAGAAGACTCAGTGAGGGTGGAGGAGGTTATAAAACTGTGGCCTCATAAAGTTAACCAACAGAGACTGAACCAAAGATAGGCAGTACCAGCTCCTCCCAATGCGGTGGGTGGACACTGAGACACCATGACCACATGAACTCTGCCATAGTATTATTCCAGCACAGTGCCTTCCTCCCAACACCTCCACAAACTCCCAGGCTAGGGGTGTGAAACCATAACACTGCATGGCAGCCCATAATTCAAATACTACATCCTTTCACGTTTAAAGGCTCATGAACTGGCCTTTTCAGGCTGATCCAGTTGCCAACAGGTTAATACAGCACATCCAGTCGAATAAAGATGGGTGTTTTGCAACCTCCTGCTGGCTTTGGCATCTTCCCAAAGAGGGAGATTGTTTGTGACACTGGCAGAGGGGGGACCTGCCACAAGAGATCTTAATCCATTTTCTATCCTCCTGCATGGGATTATGCAGCAGTAGAGTCGGGTGGGGAGCAGGGGAAGAGAGCAAGTTTTGCCTGGATTTCCCCCCTCCCCCCCCAGTGTAATTATTGTGAGACAAAGAACTTTTGTTTGTCAATAAGGCCTTTCTCTCCTTCCTAGCCCTGTGGACTGGTGTGTATCTGATTTCCCAGCCTATTTGTAGGATTATGGGCATGCAGCATTGGACTGTAGTGCCACAGGCAATGCCTGGCTCAGACTGTGACCCAAGGGGTTTACAACCTTGGATCTAGCATCAAAGTCGAGATGTGCAGTGAAGGAATACAGTGTTGAGAGTCAGTAGCAGAAAGCTGTATGGTCGTCTAGCTAGGGCATAGACAGATGGCAACTAGGACTACTGGGTTCTCTCCCAGTTATGAGAAGAGTCTAATGGTCAGAGAGGAAGACTGGGAATCAGTGTTTCTGGGTTTTGTTTCTGACTCTGGAAGGGTAAGAGGATTTAGTGCAATGATGGGCTACCCCATCAGGATAATCTGATTGTGGTTTGCAATACATTTTGCTGATGTTGTCTGGCCACAGACATTATTCTGTGTCACTGGGAGCTGTGGGAAGCAGCAGTCAGCACATCCTTGTGACCCATCTCACCTGCAAGTGCTGCCCTCACAACTCCCATTGGTTGGGAAGAGTGAACTTTGGCCACTGGGAGTTGCAGAGGTGGTGCCAGCAAATGGTCAATGTCAGCAAAATGTCTTGTGGCCGGCAATCAGATTGCCCTGATGGGCCGCATGCACCTGCAGGACCACAGATAGTTCACCACTGAGCTAGTGGGTCCCGGCAAGGGGAACTGGGAGTTAGGAGTCCTGGGTTCTTTTTCCAGCTCTGTCACTGACCTTGGGCAAGTTCCTTGCCTTCTTGGTGTCCCTGTTTCCCTTCCCATACAGTGTGCATTTAGACTGATCTCTTGGGACCTGCTCTATACATACGGTTATTGTATCAGTGTAATTATGTTGGTTAGGGATGGGATTTTTTGCCAGTATAGTCATGCTAAGACATCCTCTAGCCACTATGATGCAGTTATATTGGGATAAAGGTGCCTTATCTTGTTATAGCTTATTCCCTTTGTGAGCTATCTTTGTCTAAACACATTTATCCTTGGCTGGCTGCATCCAAAATGAGCAAGTTGTAATGCTTTAACTAGACCAAGAGAATTAAATCCGGGCAAATTTGTGTGCAGACAGAACCTTTAAACTGAAATGTGGTCACGATATGAGCACTGGGAGAGAGCTGTCCCAGCACTCTATGTAAACCACCTCTGCGGGGGAAGAGGCTAACAGTGCTGGGAAGCACAGCTCTCAGAACTGTAGCGTGGTTCATATTGGTGCTTTAGAGCACTGTAACTTGCTGCGTTTGAGGTATGTGTATGATTTTTCACTCCCCTGAGCCAGAAAGTTTACAGAGCTGCAAGGTGTTAGTGTGGACAGACTTAGTATGTGTTTGTACAGTGCCTAGCACAACTGGGCTCTGCTGTCCACTGGAGGTGCTACAGTAAGACAAATAGCAAAGATCACTCAACTCTGCATGGCTGATCAGAGGGATGAAGAACCTTGTCTTACAAGAGGAAACTTAAGAACTGATCTTGCTTAGCCTGGCAAAACAAAGTTAGGAGGGGATCTGAGCACATTGTCTCTGAATACATTGTGGGGAGGAAATCTAGGAAGGTAGAAGAGCTGCTGAAGCTCAAGGAAGGCACTGGAACAAGAACAAAATAGAGATAAACCGGGCAAGAATCAATGTGGGCTGGAAAAGAGAAGAAAGTTTCTAACCAGCAGAGGAGAATGTGGAACAGCCTTATGGGGCTTAGTTCTAACATGGAGCATGAGAAACTTATAGCTGAGATTCTGGGACAGAGTTGCCTGTGATAGCAGGGGACTGGATTCGGTGACCCAGGAGCTTTGTGATGTTATGCTCCACTCAAGGAAGTCAGTTAAACAAAACCATAAATACTCTTACTGGAAGGGCTGGAAGGTTGCATCACTCTATTCCAGTTCCTGGAGTTCAGGACAGATCACAAATGCAGGGACAGACAAAGCAGGCTGCAGCCTAATGGAGAGGCCTGACTCATCCTGTCTTGCTGCAGGCTTTGTGCAGAATGTACTCAATCTGCACTAACCAAGATCATAGGTTTCCCTACAGAGTCCCTTGTCTAGAAGCATGATCAGGAAACCTCCTAAAAGTTTAAAGTGATTGATTACAAATAACGTTAACAGTTTTCAATACCCCACATTGTGCCACCCCTGTGTCCCTATGCTCATCAGCTCTGATTGTGCACCTCGATGAGCATTTTGGGTTTTCTGCTTTTCAGAAACAAGCTGCACTTCTTGGGTCAGTTCCTATGTGTGTGCATTCCTAGGTGGAGCTGCTCACTTTCTCACTGTTCCTACCATTTCAGATTTTAGAATATCTCATCATTCGCTTTAAGAGTGAGAAAGAAAGGCAAATGAAAGGATTAGCCCTGGAAGGGATAATGCTGGTTTCCATTAATCTCAGTGATTCTACATATGGTGTAAGCCAGCTCCAGTGCATCACCACTAGTGAGTAGAGTGAAATGTAATGAGGACTCTGCTGTGTCTTGTGTTGTTCCTTTGGGTTTAACACCTGTCTTATATTTTATTCCCACAGTTGCTGCAGCAGGAAGTTTTTGCTCTAAAATCCCAAATGATCAGATCTGGAAAGGTAAAAAAACCTCCAAAACCCTAAAATCTGTTTCCATAGATCCCTGATGGATCCTGAGGAAGCTATTCAAAAGATTGAGCCTCCTCCCTGTGAGATTGAGCCTCCTTTCTATTTTGTGTTCTGCTCACTGAAACTGCCAGCCATTGGATCTTGTTTGGCTAATTCCAGAGCCTCAGTGGGAGTTAACCTCTTTCTTGCTGTAGAGGAAGAGAGTGTAGTGAATTTGGGGGCCTGGAGGTGAACTGGGGAAGCCTGTGGGTGTAGTGAGGAAGAAGTTTGTGGTTTTGGGGAGCCTAAGCATAGAATGAAGGGGTAAAAGGGTTGGGAATATAGGGGAAGAATAGGCTGGGGATACATTGAGGGAAGATCAGGGTGGCTGGGAGTTAGTGTTCTCGCTAAGATTTTCCATCCATGAGCAGAGTGAGTTTTGTCTTGTGCGCCAACAATAAGGTCATGAGACTCTCCCAGGTAGCTCCCCACCACCTCATGGGGAGAAGGTAAGACATGCCCCTCCCCCAGAGAGCGCTGCTTTCAGGACTGCCCAGACTGCTCCTCATGGGGCAGAGGGAATCTGCTGCCAGTCCCTGGGTTTGCAGGGAGTGAGGTGCTAGCGGTCAGGTAGTGATGTGGGGATGAGGGGGGACAGAGCGTTGGGGGGGAAGGGGCCTCTGAGGGGCAAAAGAGAGATGTGGGAGGGGGAAAAGAGAGATGCGGGGGCTCCAGCCCCAGGAGCAGTCACACCTCAGCCTGGCTCCAGCTTTGGGCAGCTGCTCATGTGGCCTGCCCAGGGAGCAGTCGGGAAGTCATTACAGGCCTGTATGCAGGAATTTCGGGGAGGGGGGGAAGGGGATGTGCTTTTTTATAAATGTGGGCTGCAGTTTTTTAAAATATGAAGGAGTTCAAAATAGTCATGCAATGAGCGTGCATAAGAGAGATTAATGAAAAAAATCGAGTGGGGGGGAAATCAGTGAGTGAAGGAAAACGTTCTAAATTCTTCACTCTTTCCAGAGAACAGAATTTTAACAGGAGATTGAAGATTGATTTACAAATATCTGTTCCCACCCTCCACTAAAAAGCCCTCATTAATATAGCATTAAGATGTACTATATATGGGATTTCTCTCCTTAGCACACAAATGGTAAGATCATGGCCAGAACATTACATAATGAGACTTTAGAACTGGAATGCCTCACATTTCAGAGATGTGTAAAATATCACAGCGCAATCCACTACTGTATGCACTAAAAAAACAGACTCAACTAACTAACCAAAACACCCTCTCCCACCAAATATTAGGTTATCAGAGAACGTGAAAGTTCAAATCCAGATTAAGGTTGAATGTTGCTGCTCCACTGGTATACAAAAGATTGCCAAACAACAGAAAATTCAAAGTAGAGGGATTATGGGACAGCTCTTGGAACAATGGAACAAAACCCTCTATGGGTATGTCTACACTACCCTCCTAGTTCGAACTAGGAGGGTAATGTAGGCATACCGCACTTGCAAATGAAGCCCGGGATTTGAATTTCCCGGGCTTCATTTGCATAAGCGGGGAGCCGCCATTTTTAAAACCCCGCTGGTTCGAACCCCGTGCAGCGCGGCTACACGGGGCTCGAACTAGGTAGTTCGGACTAGGCTTCCTATTCCGAACTACCGCTACATCTCGTTCCACAGTGAGCTGGGCACAGAGAGAAGGCTGCCAAGGTCCTGGCACCCCCATGAGGCCCCCTACCATGCAGCCCCAGTCAGCTCCAGTCGCCAGAGCAGCCCCTGGTGCCCTCCACCACACGGCTCTGGCCCCAGCTGGGGCTGCTGCAGCAGCTGCCACCTACCATGTGACCCATGGCTCCAGCCCTGGGGAAGGCCTGAAGCTAGGGCCAGGTCCATGTGATGGCTGTCCTACTGCTCCTGGGGCAGGGCAGCCGCCTGCCCCACAGCCTGCCCTGGAGCAACTGAGCAGCCACTGTGGAGCTCTGCTGAGGGGGTGGGCGGGCTTCAAATTCTTGGTTCATGTCCATGCAGGCACACACCTTAGAGGGGACACTTCTGGGAGCCAGAATGAGTGATAGGACACATGAAGAGTTGTCCAGCAGCATGGAAGAAGTACATTAGGGGCCTGGGCTGATGGGCAGAACAGGGAGTAAGAAAGATGAGGTATAGCCCCTACCCAGGGTGGGACTTCACAGTGGGGCTGGGACTTGCCAGAGAACAAGACATCAGTTGCTTTCTCCCAGGTTCTGACTTACGGGATTGGCTAAATTTGGCTTCCTTCTATGGGCTTTTCAACCTCCAGGGTCACAGCGCTATTCAGATTTGTCCTGGCCTCCCATCTGGCCAACCCAAATTGGTGTGAATGGCATTGCAACCTGGCATTACAGTGCCACTCACTAAAATTTGGCCCAGCCAATTTATGAAATAGCAATGGCTGGGCTGATCTGAGCAGTGCCGTAATTTTGTGCATCAAGATGCAAAGCCTAGCATGGGGAGCTAAGCCCAGCTAGCTTCATAACCAGTGCTCCCTGTAAGCTGAGCACTTAAGTGGCCACCCAGGAGAGATTCAAATGCTGTCCAGCTGATTAGCAGAGTGCCTACAGCTGGCAGCATGTATTTCTACTGGTGGTGCACATCTGCACATGCATTAGTGTTCTTATGTTTAACAAAATTCATTCTGCACGTGGAATGAAAAAATTAGATGGTGCGCTGCCCGTAACCCTTTGATATGTTCTGGTAACCCATTTTTGTGTGGTGATCTATGGGTAGAAGTTGGCTTGTGCTCTGAAGCTAAAGTGACTGTCGGTGAGATCTCAGTGTTCATAGGGCACAAGATTGGGCATCAGGAGACCTGGGTTCTGTTACCAGCTTGCAGCATGACCCTGGGCAAGTCAGTTTTCTCAATGTCTTTGTGTCCTCTTCTGCCATGTGTCAAGCTATCTTACAAGTTCTTCCAGGTAAGGACTGTCATTGTGTGTCTGTGGCACTCCCCAGTATAATGGGGTCCCATAGGCCTGGATGCTGCACAGACACCTAGTGGAAGACAGATACCCTGCCCCAAAGAGTTCATAGGCTCAGAGGACACAGAGTGTGAGAGGAAACAGAAGCACTGAGAGGGACAAGGACTTGCCCAAGATCACACAGGAACACAGTAACTACTGGGAATAGAACCCAGGAGTCCTGATTCATGTCCTATTCACTAAAGCACCACTCTGCTTCAATGGGACCCGGTGCTTTTAATTGGTTTCAGTAGCATGGAGTATCAGATTTAACTAGATCGTTCCGGCACATATGACCCAGAATCTCTGCCTTGTGCAGAAATGGACGGGATGCTGGCTGAGCTCTCTGTGCCCTGGACCAGGCCTCTGATGGAAGGTGGATGTAGCCACGAACTCCTGGATTCTGCCTCACTTCAGCTCACCTTCAAGGTTTGACTTGGTCATATTTCTCTAAGTCATTTCCAAGTATCACATGGTGCCCAACTTGGGGCTTGACATTGCCAGGACACCTCCTGGGAGACACTAAATACTCTTGGCTTTATTCTAGTAGAAGTTGGTAGCACTCCACACCCTGCAGGATTGGACCCCCAGAGATTAAAGACCAGCCAAGTATTTATATCTGCAGACCTCAACCAAGACTGAGGTCCCCATCAGGCTGGAGATCACAGACCCCAACAACAATTTCAGTTGAGGTTCTCATTAGTGCCCAGAGCAATGGGCCTCTGATCTCAGTTGGGTCCTCAAAGTGTTACCACAGGACAAATAACCACTTTCTAGAACAGATACTCTCTGGCAGATGTCTGTGTGACAGTGGAGTTAGGAAGGAAACTGAGTCCCCTACAATATACCCAACAACCAAAAGCTGCAGAGTCAGAAGGCACTGGAGCACAGCTGTTCTGGAATCTAGGCCATTTATTTAGGTCCCTAAATATAGAGTGGATTGATTTCCTGTGGCATTTGGCGTTCACAGCCTTTGCTGTCACTGGTGGGAATTGGGGGTGCATACAAATCAGGCCATGAGTGCCTGACTTCAGGCACCTGTCTGAGAACACTGACCCACATGTACATGGTTCTTTCTAGTGCAGCCTTGGCTCCCCTTGAAGACATTGAATTCAAGACTAAGGGTGAGAGTCTAGTCGCTGATCCAGTCTCTTTGTTCCATTTAAGTGGCTGGATTCTGGCTAAAACTCTGTCAGCATTAACCAAGCCAACCCTGGTATCAGGGGCAGGCCAGAGACACCATGGAGGTGATCATTTTGCTGACTGGTATATGTTAGATCTGTCTCTTAGTGGTTCTGATGCTAGGGTAAGGCTGGGTTGGCTCTGAATTAGGGAGCTGATTATGGGACTCAGTGCTGGCCTGGTCCCACAGAGGTCAGATCTGGAGAGAATTGAGCCCCGTTATTAGTTAGGAAGCTTATTGTGCTTGTCAATGATGATGTCCCTCTTATTTCTGTTGTCCTGTGAGATGCTCCCATTTCTGTCCCTAGCGGTTTTGCAGTGACTTTCCAAGCAGCAAAGTTGCAGCTGTGTTTTAAGGCATGGAAAAGCATCTTCTTTATTTTATCCTCAGCTCCATGAAAGACCTGGGGTTCTGATGATGGACTGTCTGGCAGTAAAACAGTTCATACACAAGACCAGCATGGTGCACCCAAAGGTAACGCCACCTGGTTTGCAGTGTCGCTAAGATCCCTTTGTGCTGCTGTAGGGGAAGGCCTCTCTGTGCAAAAGGCTCCCTTGCTGGCATGAGGGCTCACCCTTGGCCCATCTCCACCCCTGGATAGTGGAGATATGACTGGATCACATAATACAATGGGTATTCCAGGAAGAAGAGCAGCCCCAGGGTTACTCTAACTTCCAGGGGCTGGGCTGCACAGCCTCAGAGTACAGGGAGTACAAATGGGGTTTAAAGCTTCTTTCTCTCCACTCCTGACAATCAGGGCCTGTTTTAATTACTCCTTGCAGCATATGTGTAATCCCTGAGCCAATTTACATTCCCTGGCATAACTCCAGCAGCTCCCACACAATTATTCCCACAATGAATTTGCCCCAGTGCATAACTATTGGGCAGTGCCCCTTGGCTTTGTCATTTCAGCTAGTTTAGTTGTTCATTACTCAGTCAGGATAACTCCTCCTACAAGCTCTTGTTTTATAGTCCATCATTATCCCCATCTGTGGCCTTAACTTTTTCCAGATAACAGTACTGCAACTTATCCAGGGGCCTCTGTGCCAGATTTCTCGCTTTTGCACAGGTGTCTATGATAGTTTCTGTGACTGGCACCAACCCTGTCCTTAGTTTTCCTCTCTTGCCCTTACCCTGATGGGCTGGCAGCAGCAGGAATTGAATCCTCTGCTTTGTGATTTGCAAGCAGGAAGTGAACCATGGTTTCTTGACCTCGAAGATTCTATTCCTACTGCCAAAAGGCTGTAGCAGTCAAACTTCTCATGGGGCCTGGCTACGAGAAGACGATGGGAAATGGAGGTCATGTGATAGGCTGCTTGATCCTACTTAGAGCTGGTCAAAGACTTGCAGGGTTCCATGTGCCCACACAGAGCAGCAGAGATGCCTGAGAAATACCTTTGCTCCCCTAGGTAGGCTTATTTGTATTGCTGAAGTTCACATAGCTTGGGAGCATTCAGCCTTGCCTGTGCTTAGCATGCCAGTCAGGTGAGTGGGCAGAACAGTGAGCAGCACAACAGGGCTCTCTAATTTCAGTCGGGCTATGTCTAGACTGCAAGCCTCTTTCGAAAAAGAGCGTCTAGACTACAACCAGTACTTTCGAAAAAGCAAGCCACTTTTTCGAAAGAGAGCACCCAGGCAGTCTGGATGCTCTCTTTCGAAAAAGCACAGTTTGCATTATATAGCGCCTTTTTTCGAAAGAGCTCTTTTGAAAAAAGGCGTTATTCCTCGTGAAATGAGGAGTACCACCGTCGAAAGAAAAGCTGCGTTCTTTCGATTTAAGTAGTCTAGACGCAGGTGAAGTTTTTTCGAAAAAACCCTGCAGTCTAGACACAGCCTCAGGGTCTGTGTGGCACCCAGCACAATGGGGGCTCTGATCTCTGTTGCAGTCTGTGCAGAAGCCATCCCAGAGGGGCCCCTGTTGGCTGGGGTCTGTGCAATGCTCAGCCTTATGTGCTGAGTCTCCTGATACCTTGTTGATTTGCAGATCAGATTCCATTACTGCGTGAACATGAATGGCATTATGTCTGCAGAGACGTACTGGTGAGTAAGCAAGTGATTGGAATGCTTGTATGACAGGTGGTGGTGTTATTTACGAGATGATACTACCCAGGCTCTTCACACAGGACAGCACTCATAGGAACATAGGCATTTTCAGACAGGATCACACCTCAGGTCCATCTTGTCCAGTATCCTGGTTCTAAGTGCCCAGTGCTTCTGAGGAAGATCTATCTATATTGACTGCATGTGGGCAGGACACGCAAGTCAACATTTAGAGGAAGATGCAAGGACCCCACAGTAAGCCCATAAGGCACAATCTGCTCCCAAATAGCTGGGCTGTATCTATACTATGAGAACTATAATAGCTTAACTACCGTACCATAGTGTTTCTCAACCAGTGGTACGAGTACCCTTAAGGCAGTGGTCACCAACCAGTAGATCAGGATCAACCAGTAGATCTTAGAGCCTCTGACAGGTGATCCTGACTGGTTTGGCCAGGAAGCTATCAAGCACTGGCACACAGTTGCCTCTCCACCCACTGTCATGCTGCTCCTGCCCTCTGCCCCCCTGGGAGTCTTATGCTTCCTATGCAGGGTGTGGGAGGGAGAAGAGGGGGTGTTGATGTCAGGTTGTCCCTCCTCCCCCCACTTCTGTATCCTCTCTCCATGCAGAGAATGGAAGAGACAGAGCTTGGCAATGCAAATCTCTGTCACTCTCACACACCCTGGCTGTGTCTACACTGGGCCACTTATTCCGGAAAATCAGCTGCTTTTCCGGAATAAGCTGCGAGCTGTCTACACTGGCCCTTGAATTTCTGGAAAAGCAACGACGCTCTACTGTACAAAATCAGCCGCTATTCCGGAAAAACTATTCTGCTCCCGCTCGGGCATAAGTCCTTATTTCGGAACACTGTTCTGGAAAAGGGCAAGTGTAGACAGCCCAGTAGTCTTTTCCGGAAAAAAGCCCCGATCGCGAAAATGGCGATCGGGGCTCTTTTCCGGAAAAGCGTGTCTACATTGGCCACAGACGCTTTTCCGGAAAAAGGGCTTTTCCGGAAAAGCAGCCTGCCAACGTAGACACTCCTTTTCCGGAAAAACTGAAAACGGAATAGTATTCCGTTTTAAGCAGTTCCGGAAATTCATGCCAGTGTAGACACAGCCCGTGTGTCTCTGTTATTCTCACAAACACACACTGTCCATCACTCTCATCTCCCGACTCAACACGTACATGGGGGGTTGTTGTTACTTCTTTTACTGCTTGCAAAGTGGGTTATTTTTAGTTTTTGACTGGTCTGGCATTTCATAATTTTCATTTCTTTCTTATACTTAAATTTAATTATTTGAGTAGTGAGTTCTAAAATGCCTAACCTGTCATGGATGGAGTAAGATCCCTATACTAATTGCTGCTCCTGCAGGTGGCTGGCATGTCCCTGCAGCCCCTGAGAAAGGCAAAGCTGGGGGTCTCCACAGGCTGCCCTTGCCTGCAGACACCATTCCCTACGGCTTCCATTGATCAATAACGGGAAACTGTGGCCAGTACAAGCTGTGGGCTCGGTGCCTGTGGATGAGGGCAGCACATGGCGCCATGGAGCTACTGCTGTATGTGCCAGCTGCTTTCAGGAGTGCTGCAGGGCCAGGGCAGGATAAGCCTGCGTTAACTCCCACTGCTCCACCATCCAGAAGGCATCTCAGTTAAACAGTGTCCAGCCAGAGCCTGCTTCCTGATACTGTCCTAGCCCTGAACCTTCTCCTACACCCAATCTCCTGCCCCAGATGTGAGTCCCCCCACACTCAAACTCCATCCCAGAGCTTGCACCATGATATCCTCCTGGACCTCAATCCCCCACCCTGGGCTAAGCCCAGAGCCCCTCCCACACTCCAAACCCCTTGTCTCAAGACCACAGCCTGTACCCCAACTCCCTACCGCAGCCTGGTTAAAGTGAGTGAGGATGGGGAAGGAAGGGAGATGGAGTGAGCAGGGTGAGGCCTTGGAGAAGGGGTGGAGCAGAGGCGAGGCCTCGAAGAAGAGGCGGGAAGGAAGTGGGGCAAAAGTATCTGGGTTTGAGGTAGATCTTACATTGCACTTAAATTGAAAAAGTGATCTTGTGGTTAAAAAGGTTGGGGACCACTGCCTTCGGGGTACTTGAGAGAAGTCTGGGGGGTATGTCAACACAAGTGAAATTTGGAGAAAACTGAATTTTTGTTTTAAGTTTCATAGCGCTTTATTATTTTTGTAGTTTTTACACCCAAAAATTTCATCGCCTGCCCGGCTATGATTAAGTTGTTTAAATAAATGTGTTACAATGGTGGGGAAAAAAATTGTGTGTCTGAAAACTGCAGGTACTGGGGGTATTTATAATTTTAATTTTTTGTAAAGGGGTATTTTATATTAAAAAAAAAAAAGGTTGAGAAACACTAACCTATACCAATGGAAGGGGGTTATCAATTGCTGAAGGAACACTACCACCAGAGTAATACTAGCCAGGTCAACTGAAGCATTCTTCTATTGACTGAGTTTACATCATTTTGTCATAGCTGCATTGCTCAGGGCAATAGATATTTTTGCACCCCTGAATGATGTAGCAATGTTGACCTAAATTTTGAATATAAGCTAGGCCTAGTCTCTAGTCTGATTTCCTATAGTCAGAAATTGGCATAAGCCCTTAGGGTATGTCTACACTACAACATTAATTTGAACTAACTTAGTACGAATTAGTTAATTTGAACTAAGCTAATTCAAACTAACGGATCCAGACTAAAAAACTAGTTCGAATTAGCGTTTTGCTAATTCAAACTAGCATGTCCACATTAAGTGGACCCTGAACCGGGCTTAAGGATGGCCTGAAGCAGTGCCGGCAGGGCATCAGAGGAGGACTTAGAGCGTGGAGATGCTGTCTCAGGCTAGCCGAGAGCTGTGCTTAAAGGGTCCCGACCCCCACCCCAGACAGACAGTTCAGGGGTGCCCCGCTTGCAAAGCAGTCCTGGCTTGGATTGCCCGGACTACCCACACTGGGCACATCACACCACTCAGCCATCAGCCCGGCTGCACTTGCTGCAGGCTGCCATCTGGGGAGAGGGGGCAATTGGGGGGCTGCAGGAGAGCTTCCACCCCCAGAAGCCCGCAGAGCCAGCCCAGTCCTCCCCATCGGGGGTTCGTGCCCCATTCCTCCCTCACCTCCTTCCACTTACCCTTCCCTAGCCCCTCTTCTTGATGTACAAAATAAAGATAATGTGTCTTCCAAAATGGAATGTCTTTATTGAACAAAACTGGGGGAGACTGGGAAAAGGAGGTGGGAGAGGGGAAGAGAGAGGCTGGGAGAGGGGAGGGCAACTAAAATGATCAGGGGTTGGGAACAGGTCCCATATGAAGAGAGGCTAAAGAGACTGGGACTTTTCAGCTTAGAAAAGAGGAGACGGAGGGGGGACAGGATAGAGGTCTCTAAAAGCAGGAGTTGGGTGGAGAGGGCGCATACAGAAAAGTTCTTCATTAGTTCCCATAAAGAAGGAATAGAGGACACCAAAGGAAAGGAATGGGTAGCAGGCTTCAAACTAGTAACAAAAAGTTCTTCACAAAGCAAAGAGTCAACCTGTGGAACTCCTTGCTGCAGGAGGCTGTGAAGGCTACAACTAGAACAGAGTTTAAAGGGAAGTGAGATCAAGTCATGGAGGTTGGGTCCATGGAGTGGTATTAGCCAGGGGGTAGGAGTGGTGTCCCTGCCCAAGGTTTGTGGAAGGCTGGAGAGGGATGGCACAAGACAAATGGCTTGGTCACTGTCTTCGGTCCATCCCCTTCAGGGTCCCTAGGGTTGGCCGCTGTCGGCAGACAGGCTACTGGGCTAGATGGACCTTTGGTCTGACCCAGGATGGCCATTGTAAGCTCAGGGCTCAGGGTCGGGGGTCTCAGTGGAACCCCTTGATTCTCTTGCACACCTGCTCCTGGGTGGCCAGGCTGGCAGCTCTCCTGCCCTAGCCGGCCACTTTCCTGTGCCTAGTGCGGAGATCGTGGACAAGGTCCACGATGTCTGCACTAGCCCAGGCGGGTGCCCGCCTCTTGCGGTCCCGGGCAAGCTCCCAGGAGCCGCCAGCCTGGTCCCGGGAAGAGGGGTAGGGCTGGGGGGCATCGGGTGGCTGGCTCGATCTGTGCCAGTTGCAGGGTCTGCTGGCTGGGTGCTGGCAGGCTTGCACCTGGCACGGGCACTGTAGCCAGCCCGTGCCCCTTTAAGGGGTCCGGGGCCGGGAGGGGGGCAGATGAGTTTCCCTGGTGTTGGCCAGAGTGGCCACCAGGGAAATCTGGGGAGGGCTAGCCTCCCACTAGTTCGAATTAAGGGGCTACACACCCCTTAATTCGAACTAGCTAGTTCAAACTAGGCTTAATCCTCGTAAAATGAGGTTTTCCTAGTTCGAACTAAGCGCTCCGCTAGTTCGATTTAAATTCGAACTAGTGGAGCGCTAGTGTAGCGCCTATTAAAGTTAATTCGAACTAACGTCTGTTAGTTCGAATTAACTTTGTAGTGTAGACATACCCTTAGAGAAGAGGTTTAAGTATCCCTGACAAAATTACTGTTCTTCAAATCTTTGTCCAGGTGGATCCTGCTCATGAAGTATATGTCTCACATGCATGAATGCACCATAAGTAGGATCCACATGGACTAAACATCTGGAAAAACACAGTTTTGTCAAATAAGTAGGCATTTTTTCTCACTTAAAATGTGTGTTTGGTATATTCGTGATATCATTATAAGCATTCTCTCCCTGTTTGATTTGCACTCAGTTCTAGCTGCAGCACCATCCAGTGGCAGTGAATCCTACAAGCTGATCACACTGTGTGAAAAAGTATTTATTTTTATTGGTTTTGAATCTCCCACCTTTCACTCTCACCAAATGTCCCCTTGTCCCTCTGTTAGGAGACAAAAAGAACAGAAACTCCTGTTCTTCCTTTTCTCAACCAGCCATTATAATAGATTTTTCTCATCTTTATCTCCTTTCTACCATAAGGATTGGGGAGGAGTTGCTTTCTTTAAAAATAGTTTGGTGATACTTTAAAGTGATTTTAACTGGGTTAAAATTCTGTCTTGTTAATTTTTGCTCTCTAGTGGAGATAAAAGAGAGAGTACATGTGTACTGAATGGAATAAAGCTCCTTACTGACCGGAGACACTATATAAGGTAAGAGAGGACTTGGTAACAGCCTGTAAATACCAACCTGGGGAGATAAATTCTGATAACAGATCTCTCAGACAAAGGCAGGACAAGTTATTCTTCGACTGCTTATTCATGTTGATTTCAATTAATGTGCATGTGCCATGTGCCGGCTATTTCCCCGTCTTCATCAGCAACCTCCAGCACAAGGCCAAGCAAGCCACCAAGCTCTTCAAGGGAGACCCCAAGGGAATTTGTCAGGAGGGGTCGGCCTCCAGGTACTGGCCCCTGGGCAGCGGGGGCGGGGCAAGGCGGGAATGCCCAGGGCTGTGGGTCAGGATTGAGGGGCACTGGCAGGGCTGTGGGTCAGGAGTGAGGGACACTGGCAGGGCTGGGCTGGGCTGGGCTGGCTGTAGGGCTGTGGGTCAGGAGTGAGGGGCACCAGCAGCTGCGGGGGGCAGGGCTGGGCTGGCTGTGGGAGCTGTGGGTCTGCCCTTACCTCCCTCCCCCCAGAATAGTACCTCCCCCTTGCTGTGGGGGCTCTGAGTCACATTCTTTTAACATTACCAGTATCAGTGGCTTCTGGTGAGTGCAGTTTCTCAAAACTGAAATTACTAAAAAATTATTTGAGGTCCACCATGTCTCAAAATCATTTGTCAGGACTCGCATTAATTTCAATTGAAAGTACCATTACAAAAAATTTAGATTTTACTGAATTATTAAAAGGCTGTGCAAGTATAAAAACCAGAAAAATTCAGTTCATGTAAATTATTTTAATTTATGAGAAACTGGGCGCACCGGAAGACACGAACGTTTTTCATTACAGTGTATAGTTGAACCCAAATTGTTTGTAATTGTGGTTTTGTTAAAATTAAATGAGTATACTAGTAGGAAATTGTTTTATTTCACTAACTACAAATTTTTTGTTTTCGTTTTTAAAAAAAATTTAAACAGTCAGAAAAAAACAAATAAAAACCCTCATTGCAAAGTGTAAACGTGTAAAAGCCAACAAAAATGGCGGGAGGGGGGGAGGTAGCCAAAAAAATTTTTGCTTGGGGCAGCAAAAACCTAGAGCCGGCCCTGGCTGGGGAGCATGCTTGGGGGACCTGCAGACGTAGGATCTGTGATCACAGGATGAAATACTTCTCCACATCAGCAGCTCATTTGACCTGTCAGTCCTTTCATGCAACTATGCAAGGTCACAATGTGACGGTTCTGATTGACAATACCACTGCCATGTTCTATATCAACAAGTAAGATGGAAGCTGCTGAGAGGCTCTTATTATGGACTTCTGTATAGCCAGGTCCATCCAGCTTCAGGTACCCTATCTCCAGGGAGCGTGGAATGAGCTAGCAGATCATCTCCGCAGAGCATTTCACAATCACACATGTTCCATCTGCCCGGATGTTCTGCATTCCATCTTCTGCAGGTGGGGGTTTCCCCAGGTTGACCTGTTTGCCACCAAGGACAACAGGAAGTGCCACACATTCTGCTTGTTTCAGAATCACAGTCTGGGCTTCATCTCAGAGGTGTTCATGCGCCTGTGGGGGGGATCGCCTCATGTATACTTTTCCCCTGATCCCGCTTGTCCACAGAGTGCATCTCAAAATCTGCAGAGATGGCACGGGTGATCTTATAGCCCTGGTGTGGCCTCATCAGCATTGGTATACTACAATCTTAGAATTGTCAGTGGACACCCCAATATAGCTTCCTCTTTACCCAGACCTGACTATTTAGGGCTATGGTCACCTTGCATCTGGACCTTCAGCCCCTCCATCTCTTGCATCTGGACCTTCAGTCCCTCCATCTCCGGGCTTTGAAGCTTCATTGTTAAATCCCTTGGAGTGCCAGTGCACACAGCTGGTGTGGGAGGTGCTTCTTGGCAACAGAAAACCATCCACCAGCGCCACTTAGCAAGGTAAGGTGGAAAGGTTCTCATGGTGATGTGAACATCATCAAATGGCTCCATCCCTGACACTCATTCCTATTATCCTATTATTTGCTTCACCCGAACAAGCCAGGATTGGCATGATCATCCATTAGGGATCACCTATTGGCAATTGCAGCATTCCAGGGGAATGCTGGGTCGATTGGTATTCGCCAGCCCCATGGTACTGCACTTTCTCAAAGGAATGGGAAGGTTCTATCTGCATTCATCACCATCCTTATTGACCTGGGATCTCAACCTGGTCCTCTCAAGATTTATGGGCCCACCCTCCAAGCCCCTGGCCATTTGCTTCCTCCTCTGCCTGTCATGGAAGGTGGCATTTCTCGTGGCCATCATGTCAGCCAAAAGGGTTTTAGAGTTGAAAACTCTAATGTCTGAGCCCCCATACGCTGTCTTCCACAAAGACAAGGTGCAGCTCAGACCACATTTGTCCTTCCTGTGCAAAGTAGTGTCCCAATTTCACCTGGGACAAGATATCTTTCTGGCAGTCTTCTATTTGAATCTGCATACAAATGTGCACCAGCAGAAGCTGCATTCTCTAGATGTCCAGAGATCACTGACCTACACTGAGCACACAAGATCATTCTGGATCACAGACTGTATCTTTACCTGTTATGAGTTAGCCAAGATCCCTCTCTCAGGGTATGTCTACACTACCACCCTAGTTCGAACTAGGGTGGTTAATGTAGGCAACCGGAGTTGCAGATGAAGCCCGGGATTTGAATTTCCCGGGCTTCATTTGCATGTTGCCGGGTGCCGCCATTTTTAAATGTCCACTAGTTCGGACTCCGTGCCCGCGGCTACACGCGGCACGAACTAGGTAGTTCGGATTAGGCTTCCTATTCCGAACTACCGTTACTCCTCGTGGAACGAGGTATACCGGTAGTTCGGAATAGGAAGCCTAATCCGAACTACCTAGTTCGTGTCGCGTGTAGCCGCAGGCACGGAGTCCGAACTAGTGGACATTTAAAAATGGTGGCGCCCGGCAACATGCAAATGAAGCCCGGGAAATTCAAATCCCGGGCTTCATTTGCAACTCCGGTTGACTACATTAACCACCCTAGTTCGAACTAGGGTGGTAGTGTAGACATACCCTCAATGATCATAACCCACTCAAAAAGGGCTTACACCTCTTTGACTGCTTTCCTTGCCCAAGCACCAATCCAGGAGATCTGCAGAGCAGCAACCTGGTTCTTGGCACACACATTTACTGCTCATTATGCCATCGACCAGCAGGCCAGAAGTGACACAGCTGTTGGTAGAGCAGTCCTCCAATCAGTGATTTCTTAACTCTGACCCTACCTCTGATGGAAGAGCTTGCGAGTTACCTGATTGGAATCAACCTGAACAAACACTCAAAGAAGCTGATGATTCACCTCATAACTGTTGTAGTTCATGATACATTATTTACATCCATTCCAATACCCACTATCTTTCCCCTCTGCCAGAGAAGCCAGAAAGAAGGAACCAAAGGGACAATTGGGTCGGCAGGGTCTTGAATTAAGCGCCATGAAGGCACCACTCCAGGGGCTCCACAACTTATGCAACAGGCGCTACTAGGGGGAAATGTTTCTAATTCTGTGCATGCTCCATGTGCACACCTGATTGGAATGTACGTGAACACATCTCAAAGTACTACTGTTATAAGAAGGTGAGTAGCCATCTTTTCCTGTGGCTGAAAGCTGAATCTGGATACATTCAGACTAGAAATGAGGTTCACATTTTTAACAGAGGGGGGATTAACCATTGGGCAACTGCCCTAAGGACAGAATGGATTCTTTATCAAGACTGGACATTTTTTTAATGTCCCACTGTAGCTCAAATCTGGGCTGGATGCAGAAATCAGTGGGTGGATTTCTGTGATCTAGGACATGCAGGAGGTTGACTGCACTGTCAGAACAGGCCCTTCTGGCCTTCAAAACTATGAGTCTTTCAAATAGTGCAAGTGCTGTGTAAAGCCGATTGAAATACTAGCTATTGGCTGGCCCCTGTCTCAATCTTGATTCGGGGTTCTTGGCATCTCCATAATATCAATTAGTTAATTATAGTATCTTTAGTGTCGTCATCCTACCAATTTTACATTTGTTCAGAGAGTCTTCCTGGAAAAACAGGTTAGATAGTTATTATTACGGTAGCACTTAGAGGTTCCACTGAGAGCGGGGGCCCATCATCCTGTGCTGCACAGACTCCTAACAAGATTGGGGCTCCCATCATGCAGTGCTGCTCAGATCATGAATGTGATCAGGGCTACTCTGACACTGTGCATGCACATAGTATGAGAGAGTCCCTACCCAATAGAGCTCACAGTGTGTGAGGAGAAGCAGAGGTCAGAGATGAAAAGGGACTTGGCCTAGGAAACACAGCAGGTCAGTGCCTGAGCTAAAAACAGAACTGGGGTGTCCCGAGTCTCAGTTTAGTGCCCTCACCACTAGACTGCGCTGCCTCAGACAAGACCTGGATTTCTAATGTATATACACACACAATTGTTCCTGCTGTATTTAGGACCCCTCTCTGATGTGCATTTGTACAGCACTTGGTGCAGTGATGTCCTGATTCATGATGGGGATCTCTTAGATGCTATGGGAATACAAATTAATTATAATAAATGATACATTAGAGAGAAGCAAAGCCTCCAGAACGGGAACAAAGCTGAGTTCTTTTCCATTGGCCTCTGGGTGCTGTGGCAGGGTCAGACCCCTGCTCTGTCCACAACCCCACAGTCTCACTTGCCCTTTCCAGCATTTTGGGGTTCTGCCCCTTGGCTAAACAGGTATTGGGGCTGAAACCTTGGTCAGCCTGGCCTGAATAACCAGTCCTCCTCAGTCACTGGCTGGGCTCTCAGGCCACATGGGGAAAGGAGCCCAAACACTGCCTGTCAGCCCCTTGCCTTCCCTGTCTATTCTGGCAGTGCTGACATTCTGTTTTTCAGCTTCTTTATCTCTTTCCTTATCAGTGCTCGCTGCTTCCTCCAAACTCCTCTTCCATTCTCCTCTGCCCACCCCCACAAGGAAGTTTTTTAAAGAGGTCCCCTGGCAGCCTGAAGTCAGCTCACCTGGACCTTAACTGATTTATAGCAGCCCTGTCTCAGTTGCCCAGGTCAACCAGGGCCGTTGCTGTTTTTCAGAACTTTCTCTCTCCTCTTCCATCAAGCCCTTTAACCTTCCCTGTAACAGTGCACAGAGGAGGGGAGCAGCTCTTACCATACAGATGACCTTGCTGTGTGGTGAATTCTCCATCTCTTGGAAGTCTTTAAATCCAGAGTGGGCATCTCTGTACTTGATACTCCTTAGCTCAACTGCAACTGATGAACCGTGGGGTGCAGGGAATCAGCCTAGATTATTGAATGAGCCCCCTCTTGCCTCTACAATAGATGAGTTTCCTCCTTGGGCATAATCAGGAGTGAACACCAGGCAAAGAGAGGGTTAATTAGAAAGGAACCAGCAACACCACAGGTCATGAGCCTGAGTCCTGGCTGGAAGTGAGAGAACTGTGCGCTTTAATCCCCTAAGCACAAAACAGCGGGCCAGGTTCCCTCACTGGAAAAGTATTGCGTTGGAAAGCACTAGGAACAGAGGAATGTTAGTAGTTTTTTGAGTGACTGCACATGTTCCTGCACTCAAGGCAGGTACTAGAAATTTTTTCATTCAGTGGTACTAGTTTGGGTGGCTCAAGCACCCTCTGCGGCTGGAGGCTCATAGCTCTGGGATATAGCACCCAACTGGCCTCCCCCCCCCCCACATCCTCAGTTCCTTCTTACTGCCTGTGACAGTTACTGGAACTGCTCTCTTTGCTTTGTAAGCTCTTGGGGGCTATGTCTACCCTATAGCCTCTTGCGCAAAAACATATGCAAATGAGACGAAACATGGAATATCGATGTGCCTCATTTGCATAATTAATTAGACTCCATTTTTGCACAAGAGGCTTTTGAGCAACAAGGAGCTGTCGACATGCAAAAAACCCCTTTTGTGCAAGAGCTGTTCTTCCTGAAAAAAATGCGGAAGAACGGCTCTTGCACTAAAGGGGGGTTTTGTACAAAAAGGAGCCATGTAGACAGCTCCTTTTTGCACAGAAGCCTCTTGTGCAAAAATGGAGCCTCATTAATTATGCAAATAAGGCATGCTGATATTCCATGCTTCGCCTTATTTGCGTATTTCTTGCACCAAATGTGTGCAGTGTAGACGCAGCCTCAGTATTCTTGTACCCTAACTGAGCTGTAGTCCATTTTAGTGAAGTTCTGTGACTTCCTATATTAGCAGAGATTCTGTCTATTTTCTGGTGTCATGGCATGCCTCAGCCACCAGGCTTTATACACTTCTGTAAAAGGACTATCCCCATGAGTGACATGCATTCAAGCTGCCTGAAATTCCTGGGAGAAGCTCACATTGGGAACTGTTGCCAGATCTTAAGCCTTGCACAAAGAAGGACCAAGTTGCCAAACTGAAGTTTTTGTTCATGGAGGCAGCACTAAGACCTCCATCTGAGCCAGCCCAGTCATATTCAACACTGAGTGCCTTGATATGGGAAAGTAATGCTTCTTCTACCGTACTGGAGTCCCAAAGATCAATCATTAGCCCCAGCACTGAGCAAAAGGCACAAGAAACAGTCAGCTGAGAGGGGACTATCCCAGTGCCAGGCATGGGAATCAAAATGGAGTGCAACCTAAACCAAGGCACTCCTTTGTCTTTGTACTGCCGAAGTTGGCATCACTGATTCCAGCACTACACAGGCACCACTGAGTCTGGTACCAGGTGAGCCATCTATATCTGCAGCACAACATGATACTAACGCTATCTCAATACCAGCCACACCAGATGCTGTTGCCAGAGACCTTCTCTTGCTATTGGTATGTATGAGGCAGAGGCATGACTGCCCACTAACCTGGAGAGGAAGGAGCGCCTCCACGAGGTCTGCTGGGCAGAGCCCAGACCCATCCCATCACCTGATTGGCTATAGCTAAAAAAGGCCAGCTCAGGAGCCTAGTCAACTCCTAGCTGCCAGAGGAGCCAGATACCTGCTCTGAACTCTCGAGCTGGAAGACTGCCATGGATTTAGAAGAGACCAAGGACTGGCCAGGACCACTGGGCCTGCAGGTGGACTTCTATCTAGAGGAACTGCCAATCCTGCCTGAGGTTTGAGCCCCAGAGGAGCTGCATTGGAGCCAGGTGAGCCTGGAGGGGAGTCTGGAAGTAGCCTAAGGACAGCTGACCTTAGTCTGGCTGATGTATAATCTGTGACTGAATCAGCATGTTGTGGGTAGGATCCCTGCTGACCCAGTGGTAGATGGAGCTGCCACTGTTAGGGCCCTGGGCTGGGATGAAGTGGAGCAGGTGGGGCTCCATCCCGCCTGCCACCTAACCCCTGGGTGACAGTCTTTCCCTCCCTCCCTCCTCTGTTTCAGACCAACCACCCGTGTTTGTTGGCTCTTTGCAAGAGCTACGAGACCTGGCTGTTTGTTTGTGGCCCTGCTCTGAACCAGGGCCTGGGCCTAGTGACTACTGGCTCAGCCCAGTCATAGCCCCGATTCCCTCAGCCACTGTCACTTACACTGTGTGTGGGCTTGGTGTATTTACTGTTGGCTCAGCCCAACCCTAGGCCTGAGCCCCTGGACTATTGTGGCCAGACTGGTGGGAGGGCTAGACTTACTGACTTTGGGCATGTCCTGACCATAGGCCAGACCCCCGAACTAGTGGCACAGCTGATTCCTCCGCAGAGACTGAGTAGGGGTACAGTGAGGCAGAGTAACTGCCCAATGACCTGGCGGGGGGAGGAGCCCCTCTTAGTAGGCTACATGGTACCAGTATCATCAGCAATGCAAGGGTTGGTGTAATTGGTGCCGGTATCAAGAGGGAACCCATTGGTTCCAATCATTGTTCAGTACCAAGCCTTCAGGTATAATCAAAAGGGAAACTGGTTATCCTTGCCCCATTGTGGACATCTCCACCTCAACAGCAGTCTCCACCACTACAAGGAACTGCACCACCATGGTTACTGGATTGTCAAGGCTGTTCCCTACTCTGGCACTTCAAGTGCAGAAGGTGGGGGGCTCGCAAGAGACTTCAAAAATACCTTGCCTCTGTAGGCTTCTGCTTAAAAAGTCCCCAAGGTTGCAGATTTCCTGCTGCCACCACTCCAGATTAAAAAAAGACAACTTTCTTTTTGAACCCAGGAAAATTCACTTGGGAACTTCTTCCTGTGGGGTACCCCAAGCTCTTTTACCACAAGAGAGCTTGAAAAAAGGAAAACAAGCTATAATATTTGATAACTGACCTCGGTCTTAGGCCTGCATACTCAGACCTCCTATTACCTTCCAGGACACAAGCATCAGATCATAGTCTTTAAAAAGATGATTTTATTAACAAAACAAAGATATACTTGGTAAAGCATAATTGATTGCTAGATATAGAGCAACTGAGAAAAACAGATTAAAACATGGAGAATTACTTCCCTGGGATTCAACTTTAGTTACATTATATGGGGGAGGCACATAATCCAGACACAAAGGAATTCCAAGCCAGGAAATAAAAGAAATTAATCTGGTTGTGACTAACTAAGCATTTCCTATCTACTTACATTTGTTGCTTCAAGGTTTTGCTCTCTGAGGCTGTGTCCAGACTCAGGGGTTTTTGCGGGAAAAGTAGCCTTTTTCCGAAAAAACTTCCCCTGCGTCCAGACTCAAGCCGCGTTCTTTCGAAATTAAATCGAAAGAACGCGGCTTTTCTTTCGATGGCGGTAAACCTCATTTCATGAGGAAGAACGCCTTCTTTCGAAAGTTCCTCTTTCGAAAGAAGGCGTTCTTCAATGTAAATAGGGCTTCTTCGAAAGAGAGCATCCAGACTCACTGGATGCTTTCTTTCGAAAAAGCAAGCCGCTTTTTCGAAAGTTCAACGTGCAGTCTAGACGCTCTCTTTCGAAAGAGGCTCTTTTGAAAGAGGCTTGCAGTCTAGACATAGCCTGAAACATGGCTATTGCTGTAAATTTCTTTGCTGCATCTCAGCCTCATTCAGTCTCTCTCACAGCCCCTATTGCTTCTCTCGTACAAAGGAGATTGAAGCAGGCAACCTGTTTTTCAGGTCAAATCTTAACACTTTCTTCCCATTGGCTCTCCTGGCTCCCTGCCAATACTTTCTGGATTTTTTCAGGGATTCTCTGAGTTTAACCCTTTACAGGAAGTAACACTCCCATCCATCACATGGACAAAGACTGATCATCATTGGAGACAGAGGTCAAGTCTCACTCCTCCTATCCAAGGAGTCATTCCTACTATTCCGCCCTGGCATTTCTACCCTTCCATGGACCTGGGCAAAGGAGTCAAGTGCATGGCCAAGAAGTCAGTGGCTGGTCTGTTGGCCCTTTTCCAGGGCTTATTCCAGGTGTTTCTATTCAGTGGCCTCAGAAGGGAACGTGGTATCATCCCATCAGGGAGTGCACAATCCAGACTCTAGTACCAAGCCTGGTACTGGACTGCAAGACCTGGCAAAGCAGGACCATGCAGAGGCAGAAAGGGAGGAAGAGCTTACACAGCCAGTGCTGGCCTCCTTCCCCGACGAAGCAATCTCATGTCACCTCTCTTTGGATGTCTCTGAACTCTTCAAGATTTTTTAAAGAGGGTAGCCTTAAATCTGGGCATACATGTGAAAGTAGTGAAGATGTTCTCTCATAGCCTATTTGACATTTTAACAGCTCTGGGCCCTTCAGAAATAGCCTTGCCTCTCAATGAGGCCATTATGGACCCTGATAAGGCTGTTGGGCAGACCTCCACATCTCTGCCCTCCACATCAAAAAGGGCATATGAGTTCCTGTATGCCCATTCCCCCCAACCTTCTCATATCTGCTGGCAATGAGAGAGAAAGACTGAGTCATCAGGTTACAACTCCAAAATTAAAGGACTCAAATAAATTAAACTTGTTTGGCAGAAAAATGTATTCTTCTGGAAGGTTACAACACAGAATTGCAAACCAGCAGGCACTACTGGGCAGGTAGGATTTTAATGTGTGGGACTCCATGAAGAAGTTCAAGGACCTGCTCTAAGAAGAGGCTAAATAAGAGTATTTCTCACAGGTGGATGAAGAAAATCAGTGACAAGGATATTTTTGGATGTGGCTGACTCAGCAGCCAGGTTCATGACTTTGGCAGTGGCCATGTGCAGAAGTTAGTGGCTGCAGTCCTCAATACTCCTGCAGGAGGTCCAGAAAACACTGCAGGGCTACCTTTTAAAGGAGCTTTGCTTGTTTCAGGAAAAAAAACTGATGCAAAACTTCATGGTTAAAAGGCTCCTTGGATTGTACACACCAATACTTTCAGGAAGCACTATAGGCACCAGCAGCTGTCTGGCACTCTGCCTTGGCTGCTCATCAGGATCTGCAGAAGAATCAGGGGTTAGATATAATCACTACCCCTTTCTGCCTTGAGGTCAATGCCTGCCTGACCCAGACACCTAAACAGGTGTTTTGGGAGGATGCCTGAGGTTGCCATATGAGTTTCCATGGTGCCAGACCATGTTTCTCCTTTTTTTTACAAACTGTCTTTCCCACTTCAGTGCATGGTCCTGTACCACCACAGATCATTGAGTAATGGGTAAAGACCTGCATAGATATAAATGTCTATCCACAGATGTGGATATTTGCAGATAGACATCAGGATCTGTAGAGCCACAGGGATCTATTCCCAAGAGTCACTGCAGCCAATGGAGAGGAGCATGATCTTGTTGTGCCCAGAAGACAGCTCTCCACGCTGGCAGCTTCTCCCAGCAGGGTGGCTGTACTGCCCCCAACCCTGCCGCCAGCTGCAGCATCTTTTGTTTGGGTCATACAGCCCCACTGAGGATGGGGCTGGAGGCTGTGCAGTGAAAGTGTGATAAATCCTCCAGTTTATTTCTACTCTTCCTTCCCACTCTCCTTTTCCATCCCTCTTCAGGGACCCCTCTCAGGAAGAATCTATGGCCCAGAAGGTTCAATTTCTCCTTTGGATTAGAGACATGGAAAGGGTTCCATAGAATTTAAGAGGGAAGGGGTTTTACTTCCATTGCTACTTACTCCCAAAAGCCAAGGGAGGTATCAAACTCAATTTCAGAGCTGCATTAGCTCAACAAATATCTCAAGAGAATAAAGTTCCTCGTGGCTACCCTGACTTTTACTATCCCTTCTCTGGATCCCAGGGATTGGTACGCTGGCCTCAGTTTAAGAGATGCCTACAGTAGTGTCTCAGAATTATGAACATCTCAGGAATTATGAACCTCAGAATTATGAACACCTCAGGAGGAAGTTCATAGGCCTGAAATATTCATAAATCTGAACAAAATGTTATGGTTACTCTTTCAAAAGTTTACAAGTAAAAATGGACTTAGTACAGCTTTGAAACTTTACTATGCAGAAGACAGTGCTACTTTCCCTTTTTTTTTAGTAATGTACATTTAACACAGTATTGTCGTGTATGTGTGTGGTGTATGAAGGCATGGACTTTGGCTGGTGCAAGCACGAAATCATTTTATTGCAAGATTACAACTATCTTTATACCCTCTCAACTTCCCAAAAGTCCACATCCTGCTTTTTCACAAACTGTGCTTTTTCACAGCCCCAACACAGCATTCTCGAAGGTCGTTGACTCGAGCAGATGTTGTTATTGTTGGCTCAGGACTCTTGCTTGGTTTCGTCCTTGGGATGCCCTGTCACGAGGCCAAAGCACTATATTTGTTGATTCTCTACATATGTGCTTTGCCTTTTTTTTTTTTTTTTTTTTTTTTTGTCTCTGCTGCTGCCTGATTGCATACTTCTGGTTCCAAATGAGCTGTGTGGTTGACTAATCGGTTTGTAACTGGTAATTGTAACTCTGAGGTTCTATTATGTTTTAATATGTCAATATATCAAGGACACAAAAGGTTCCTCAGATTTGTAGTGAAAAACACGCACTATCAATTCCTGGTCATCCCGTTTAGCCTGTCTGCAGCTCAACTGGTGTTTGCAAAATGTCAGGCAGTAGTGGCAGCCTTCCTGTGGAAGTTAGGGGTGCAGGTCTACACTTATCTAGATGACTGCCTGATCAAGGGTCAGTCCAGGGCTCAGGTGGTGTCCAACATTCGTCTTATGCAGTCACCTTTCAAGGCCCTGACTTTCTGATAAATGTAGAGGAATGCATCCTCTCTCCAGCACAGAGGACAGAGTTCACTGGAGCAGTGTTCAACTCTGCTCAGGCTAAAAGCCTATCTCTAAAGGACATTTCCAGTCAATCAGATCCCTTATAATGAACCTTAAGGGTCACAACAGCCTAAAATTGTATGAGGCTTTAAGTCACATAGCCTTGTGCAGCTCCTAAAATAATGTACTCCCTTTGGAGGCTCCAATTCAGCAAAGTACTTAAATAAGTCAGTTCTGCTGATATTAACAATATTAATATCAGCAGTACTTAAATATGTGCTTAAATCCTATTGCAGTCAATGGGACTTAGGTACACACTTATAGTTGAGCACTTGTTTAAGTACTTTATTGATTGCTGGGCCCTATCCTCTAAACACTTGTGCATGCTACAGGAACTGTATATAAAAAACAGTATGTTTGTGTGTGTGTGTGTGCATGCACATGCACATGCACACAGGAAGAGAGCTGGTCAGAAACCAGAATTTATGTGGCATAGGAAATGCTAATATTTCTGGGCAAGAAACTCATTCCAAATCCAAATGAGAAGCCTAAATGTTAAAATTTCCCATGAGAGAAAACTTCTGGTTCTTCTTCAAGGAACATCCCCGTGGTTGCTCCACCTTTAGGTGTACCAGCGCCACTGTGTCCACCAGTTGGAGATTCTTGTCGCAGCTCAGAAATTGCTCTCACACACTCATCTCTCTTTATTTAGCCTATTTTGATTACTCCCTTTAGCTATTTTTCTTATTATCAACGTTATTCAGCTGTTTCTTTCTTAAGAAGAAAAAAACCCCGAGCTTTCTGTCAGACGGTGTTATTCGTCACTTCTCTCGGCTCCGCTTTGATAGCGGTTGCCCTTCTTTCTGTGTATTACTCAGGACATGCCTGGCTCACCTGGGTTTAAAAGGTGTTTGGACTGTGGTCTATCCATATCTGTAGCAGACGGCCACTCTCTGTATGTCCACTGCCTGGGCCAAGATCACTATACAGAGCACTGTCAACATTGCAGGAAATTGACCAAGCACACAAGGAGAGCCAGACAGCTTCAACTCCGCATTTTACAAATGGAGAAAGCATTGAAACCTCCCTCGGACTCTTCTCCAAACTCGCCCCTCAGGCATAGTCCACCAAGGGCAGATTCTAGTGAAAGGGCTATTCCACCTACAAGACCAAACACCAAGGGAAAATCTCCCTCAGCGAGGAAGAGGTCTCACACTTCGTCGGGGTCTACATCCTCGATGAGGAAACTGACGAGCGCAAAACCTGATACTGCCCCCCTACACTACCAAGGGGGACAATTAAAAACTCTAGTGCAGGCTCCCATAAAAGCCAAGAGTGCAAGCAGAGGGCTCACCCCTCAGAGAGCTGGACAGTGAGGCCAGTTGATCAAGCCGCTGCTCCGGCACCAGCTAAGATGCAGGCACCGAAAAAGCGGGTGCCAGCAAAACTGCATTCCATGCCAGCACTGTCAGGTGCATGCGCACTGCCTGCTGAGCAGCCGGCACCGGCTTATGGCTCAAAAGGGCTAAACATGCTCCCGGTGCCCTACGTGTTACATGCTCCCGGTGCCCTGTGCTATCGATGGCTCCACCTCCTTTCTTATTTCAGTTCACTACAGCAGCATAATTTGCGGACAGCCACAATGACAAAGTCCACTTATGCAGTAGATAACCGCACATGCCCTGACTAGTCCTAAGCCGGTTCAGGACGCACAACAGTCTCCGGGAAAGATCGGAGCCTTTCTGCTCAGTGGTGGGATCCGACACAAGGTGTTTCTTTGGGATGTCAACTTGCTGCTATTCAGCTCACCATAGTTCCTTGACATTGGCCGTGACTTCCTTCACTCGCTGCCAGGGAGGCTTACAGGATTTTAGACACAATGTTGGTGGCTGATCAAGGTGTTTCTGGATGGGAAGAGGTTGGCTGCTGCGGTTGATTGATACGTTGGTATAGTCTGTATTTCTGCTCCTGTTGACGAATGCTTGGTGGAGCAATGTTTGCCAGTGGCGGTAACCATTCTATGGCAGTGGGCTTTAAAGTTCCCGTTATCACTCTCATGGCACTATTCAATTGAGTGTCAACTAGCTTTGTGTGGGCGCTTTCTGACCATACAGGAGAGCAATATTCAGCAACAGAATACACCAGGGCTATTACTGAGATCCACAAGGTGTGTGCTCCAGCTTCCCAACTGGTTGCAGCAAGTTTTCTTAGAAGGTTGATCCTTGGCTTTAGTTTCTCCTTTGTTTGTTCCAGATGGCATCGGAAGGAGAGCGTACGGTCAAGTGTTAAGCCTAGGTATTTGGGATGAGGCTTGTGGGCAATCTTTTTCCCACAGAAAGCAACATCAAGTTTTGCAGTGGTGTTACGGTTGTCTAGATGAAAAGCTGTGACCACAGTTTTGTCTGGATTTGATTTGAGCCGCCACTTCTGCAGATTGTTAGATATGGTCAGTAGGTCGGATGTTAGCATCTGGCTGACAGTTTTGAAAGATTGCCATTGTGCAGCCAGTGCGATATCATCTGCTTAAATAAACGTTGCAGAGCCAGTTTTTGGGATGTCACTAAGATAGGGTATGTCTACACTACCCCGCTAGTTCGAACTAGCAGGGTAATGTAGTCATACCGCACTTGCAAATGAAGCCCGTACAGATAGTGCAAGGGACTACTATGCAAACTATCAAGGTTGATTCAGTGCCAGCCAACACTTCGGCTATTGACAGCAATGCTTGGCGATTGCTGGTTTCGTGTGCACCTCAATTATAGCATTAGTAGACCCAGAACACTGAATAATGGTCTCCCTCAGGGCTCTGTACTGGCACCATCGTTATTTAACATCTATGGGTATGTCTACACTACCACCCTAGTTCGAACTAGGGTGGTAATGTAGTCATACCGCACTTGCAAATGAAGCCCGGGATTTGAATTTCCCGGGCTTCATTTGCATAAGCCGGCTGGCGCCATTTTAAAATGCCGGCTCGTTCGAACCCCGTGCCGCGCGGCTACACGCGGCACGGGCTAGATAGTTCGAACTAGCAAGCCATTCCGCACTATCTGTACGCATCGTGGAACGAGGTGTACAGATAGTGCGGAATGGCTTGCTAGTTCGAACTATCTAGCCCGTGCCGCGTGTAGCTGCGCGGCACGGGGTTCGAACGAGCCGGCATTTTAAAATGGCGCCGGCCGGCTTATGCAAATGAAGCCCGGGAAATTCAAATCCCGGGCTTCATTTGCAAGTGCGGTATGACTACGTTACCACCCTAGTTCGAACTAGGGTGGTAGTGTAGACATACCCATAGATGTTAAATAACGATGGTGCCAGTACAGAGCCCTGAGGGAGACCATTATTCAGTGTTCTGGGTCTACTAATGCTATAATTGAGGTGCACACGAAACCAGCAATCGCCAAGCATTGCTGTCAATAGCCGAAGTGTTGGCTGGCACTGAATCAACCTTGATAGTTTGCATAGTAGTCCCTTGCACCACACTGTGTCGTGTGCAGCTGACAGATCGACAAGAGCTATGCCAGTCTTCATTTTTGCCTGGTAGCCAGCTTCAATTGTGGTTGTGAGGGCCAGCACCTGGTCGCATGTACTTCTGCCTTGCCCTAAAACCAGCCTAGTCTTTTAATAACCCAGACTCTATGGTGGCAGACAAATGAGCCAATAGTGCTTGCTCCATTACTTTACTGGTATTGGAAAGAAGCGCTATTGGTCTGTAGCTTGAGGCACTATCTGGTGGTTTTTCATTCTTAAGAATTGCATCACATTGTTGTGGAATGCCCAACATGAAAATTCACTGGCTCATTTGAGGATATCTACAATCTAACCAGTGACGCTGTTCGCTGGCTGGAGAGCTTGGATGTCCAACTTTGACAAAGAAATATAGCATTGAACACAACATTTGAAAGAAGAAGAAGACTACAGTAGCAGAGTTATCAGTAGCTTCGGTGCCAGGAATCCCACTCTTTGGCACTGATGGCACCCCAACCAGCTCAAAATTTTCCTTTTTGGGCACTCCTGCAGCTATGTCAGCACAGTTTAGTAACTTTGAGGAGGAAGACTTACCTCAAGCTCGAGTGTCCAAGACTTCCTCACCTAAATTGATGCAGCCCCACCAGTGGCAACAGCAGTGGGTACCGCCACTCATGCCTCCAGATTGGCCGTATTTGGACCCGTGGGCTCCATTCAGACAGCAACCCCCTCCCCAACCAGGGCGCCAGTACCACTCATCTTCCAGACCTTGTCCTCCCAGCCTACACTTGCTAGACAGGTCTGAATTTTCTGAAGGGGTGGAGCAAACTTCCCACTCCCCCCATCTACACACTCTTCTCCATTCTCATCGGCAGACACAATTATGCCCCCATCACTCACAAGTTCGGGGGACAATTTCAAGGCCTTTCAAGACCTATTTAAAAGGGTAACCGACAAACTGGAGATGTCCCTCTCCACTCCTCCCAACACACAGCACAAGCTAACTAATATTCTTCACACCTTGGCACAAACTAGGCTCTCAATACCCATGAATGAGGCGCTGATGGATCCAGCTAAGCTCCTTGGAAGACCCCAGCGACAATCCCACCTACATCAAAGAGGCTTGACCGAAAATATGTTGCCCCAAAGGATGCAGAATTTCTCTTCACTCACCCCTCACCAAACTCTGTAGTGGTAGAGGTGGCAAACCAGAGGGTAAGCAGCAGACTATATGATCAACTCCATATGACAAGGAATGGAAGAGGCTTGATGCCATGGGCAAAAGATCATACTCCTCCACCAGCCTCCAGCTCCGCATCACCAACTATGTGGTGCTTCTTTCCAAATACATGCACCACATCTTTGACCAACTGCATGGCTGCATCTAGATTGCCACGCTGTGCCAGATCAGCTGATTGTCGGCACAGCGTGGCAGCCATTTTTATTTTAATGAAGCAGGGATTGTTTAAATCCCCGCTTCTTTGACTATGCCGAGTAAAGCCATGTAGTCTAGACATACTCTGATAGAACTGAGAGATAGAGTGGAGTTGTGAAGGTGCAATAAGTAGGTAAGTATGAGTGGGATGTCCATCTGAGGGGGGGTTCAGTGTCGAGTGGAGCACCAGCTAGTGAAATGCTGCCATTTTTTATGATAGTTTTTCCTCATTGCAGGTCTGCATCTGTTCATGAGTATAGTTTGAACTTCCGGAGGACACTGGATCTCTGTCATGGCTAGCCAGCAAGGAGGCATGCATGCAGGTGAAGATACTCGATGGCAGGGTGGCGAATCTTCCCATTCTGTTGCATGAGCATGATGGAACAGGAGGGAAGTGATGTGGGGGATGTCTGGCCATGTGTAACAGAGCTGGATACCAAGTCTGCCTCGGCCACCATGGCACTAGTAGTATCACTTTGGCTCTGTCCTGTTTTATTTTGAGTATCACTCTGTGGATGAGAGGAATCAGTGGAAATGCATATGCTAGAGGTACATCCATTGTCGATCTTGCCGCATCTAGACTGCCTCGCTGTGCTGGATCAGCTGATTGTCGGCACAGTGTGGCAGCCATTTTTATTTTAATGAAGCGGGGATTATTTAAATCCCCGCTTCTTTGACTATGCCGAGTAAACTATTTTATATGGCTCCGTCGACGGAACCATGTAGTCTAGACGTACCCTCAGAGTCTACCTTGCAGCCATATCTGCATTCCACTTGCTCATACAGGATCATTCGGTTTTCACTCATCCATCAATCAAGAGATTTCTTGTGAGGTTTGCACAGTACATTCCCACCAGCTAAAGAACCAGTCCCCACATGGGGCCCTTAACGTTGTGCTAAGGGCATTAACGGGCATTAACGGGCTATGTGCTCCCTTCTCCACCTATCCACGAAGGTGGCCTTCCTCATGGCTATTACTGTCACATGAAAGGTGGGAGAGTTGGGCGTGCTTATGACCGACCCGCCCTATATGGTCTTCCACAAGGACAAGGTGGTTCTCAGGACCCATCCTAAATTTCTTCCCAAAGTCCTTACCACGTTCCATTGTAATGAACCAGTTTACTTACCTGTCTTCTTCCCCAAATCTCATAGTGACAACAGGGAAAGGGCTCTCCATACCCTCAATGTCTGCAGGGCGGTGGCCTTTTACTTGCAACGAATATGCTTATTCCACAAAACGCCTCACTTGCTCATCTCCTCCACAGAGAGATCTCAGGGATATTCAACAAACAGCCTCCTTTGGCCGTATATGTCCATTCCATGAGGGCAATGGCTGCCTCCACAGCCTTCCCCCGCAGTATCCCCACAGACAAGATCTGCAGAGCAATCACATGGGCTTCCACTCACAGTTTCACTCATCACTATGTCATCCAATTGTGTGCAGACACTCACACTTGATTTGGCTGCTTAGTACTTTCAGTAGCCGAAACAAGCCTTCCAAAGTTCCCACCTCCAAGCACTGATACTGCTCTGTAGTCACCTGAAGGTGGAGCACACACTGGGACACTCCTCAAAGAAGAAGGGAAGGTTACTCATCCTGTGCAGTAACTGGAGTTCTTCCAGATGGTTGTCCCCGTGGGTGCTCCACCACCCAACCTCCTCCCTTCTGCTTCGGATTCTGTTTGGGTCCTGATCAGAGAAGAACTGAGGAGCCATCTGTCCACGCATGCACATTACACACTCCAGGCATCTTGTGCCTGAGCCTCGTGCGTGCGGCCAGCCAGGGGCACGGCTATCAAGAATCTCTGGCTGGTGGGTGCAGCGGCACTGGCGCACCTTAAAGTGAAGCATCTACGGGGATAAGCATCTCGAAGAATTCCAGTTATTGCACAGGGTGAATAACCTTCCCTTGAGGACCATCAGCAGGTTGTTTGGATCATGTCGAACAGTTTCTTTTTATAATGTCAGAATGTTTCATTCTCATAAGGTATGCCATTTTGACTTTATTGCTTTGATTCATTTCATGTATATGTTTGTATTTTATATATGAATATATTTAATACTTTAATACAGTAGTGGAACAAAATTAATCAAAATGATAATGTCAAAATTACATATTTACTATATCAAAATGAAATGTTTTGTTGGAATGAAACAAGAATCCCATAAAAATGTCAATGAAATTGACATGCTGTCACAAAAATATTTTGATTTCAGCTACACATGTTTTGACAGAAAATGTACATGAAACCTTCCTCAACCAAGCAGTAAGTCCCAGTCAGTACATACTGTACATCAAGTTTGCCATCTAGTGGTGTATATGAATAATAGCATCTGTTGTTCATCAGCTTATGGGTTTGATAAAGTTGTTGTTTTGATTATAAATGGCTTCCTGTGGAGGGCTCTTAATGTTGCATATGCTTAGCTTTACCCATGTGAGGCCCTCTGACATCTAAGTGCTCATGGATGTAAGTGGTTTTATGCTCAGGCCCAGACCTGTCTGTGCTTAATGCAGAACTGCTCATGCTCTGCCCAAACTATGTGAGTATGGGAAACAGTTGCCTCCCTGCCTGCAGGGAATGCAGTGAGCATTGCATCCTATGAAAGCAGCCAAGTTGGAGTTTCATTATAGAGAAAGTGCCTTTTAAGGAGTGTGCACTGTTCTGCCTGCAGGGATGAGAGGAGTCTTGCTGCCGCAATCCATCTTCCTGAGAGAATGCAGTTCAGATGACAGTTATTTGTGTTCCAGTATCACTCCAGCGGCACTAATAAGATTGCCTCACCACTTGTGCCAGGTGCTGCACAGACTCTGCCTAAGATTGGGGCCTCCCCTTGTGCTGGGTGCTGTACACAGCCCAACTGAGATCAAGAGTCTGTTCTGCTGGGCACTGCCCAGATACCAAATGTGATATGGATCCTGTAGGAAAAAATAGAACTTTTCCATCTTGATCAGGATCTGTGTGGCACCCTTTATGTTACGGTGCTCGGTCTCAGTATAGGATCCTGCACAGCACTTGGCACTGCAGGTATTAGTGTAAAATGAATAATAATAGCTACATCATTGCTCCTGGTCTGGTGATAGCTAGAAACCAGATACCAGAGCAGATGGGTCATCAGTCTGATCTGTGGCACCAGTCATTTCTGTTCTTATTTCCTTTTGTTTATTTCTGTCCCATGTAGGGTTGTGGATAGCTTGGTGTCCTGTGGTTCTAACTTTCTTTGTGACAAAATCCATCCTGTGCTGGGCAGGACTGTCAACCTCCTGATTCCCCACGAAGTGGCTGAAACTGGCTTCACTGGGGAGCTGGAATTCATACCGGCTGCAGCGCTGTGCCCCTGCCTGAAGCTGTTTCCCAACCAGCCTGCTAAGATAGCTGCTGTCTCCATATCCTTTACCAGAAGAAATATTTCCACACGGGGTTGACCAGGGATTCAGGGGGTCATGGGCCTGCTACATTGAGGTGAATTGGACCACAGATGGATGCTCAAAACAAGAGTCACTATCCTCAGGAACCAACATAGCTGAGAGTAATCGAGCCGGTAACTCTGTGCTGAGCATCAGGCCTTTGTATTTGTCCAAGATGCTATTTGGCCCCCACCAATCCAGTCAGCACCTGATACCCTTACTGTATTTATCCTCCCAATCCTCCAGGAGGCAGGACAGTGCTATTATTCCCCCCTATAAGGCTGGAAAACAGAAAGGCTAGTGACTTGCCATGATCACCCAGCACATCTATGGCAGAGCAAGGACTTGAACATGTGTTTCCTGAATCTCACGTTAGAGCCCTCTCCAGTGCTGTGTTCTTCCTCTCAGACAGGTTCACGGGCCATTTTCTCCTATTGAAATTTTTACCAGTTAATGAACCAAGGAGTCAGTTTTAGCTCTTGTCTCATTGATTCTGAAAGGCACTGACCTGTGGATGCAGCCACAACGAATAAGTTGCCACTGAGAAAATGTGCTGGGTGAAAACTCTCATGTTCTTTGCAGCAGGCCAGATAAAGAAGTAAGAATTGTCCTTTTGGCTTTAACATCCACTATAATGTAAAGGGCCAGTAAGTCTCCAAAATAGTGGTGGGCAACCTGCAGCCTAAGGGCCACATGCAGCCCATTGGGATTCTATGTGTGGCCCATGAGACATTCTATTTACTGTTGCCTATGCACAAGGTTGCAAGATTCTGCTGGTTTTCATCCATGTAGCTTTTTTCCTACTGGTATTACAAACGTGACACACATGTAAAGCAAAGGCATGTGAAGTGATGTGCATGCTGATTGCTCACAACATTGACTACAAGAGCCATGCACTCCTTCTGCATCCAATCAAAGTACTGCTACAGTTCATTTGGCACACACTGCAAATTCTAGGTACACAAGTACAGTTAGCAAAACAATTCTATCCCAGGAGACTGTCTTGGTTATAGTCATCTTGAAGCCCACTCATACGGCCCACTCACTAGCCTAGGCTGCCCCTCACTGCTCTAAAATCACTCTGCTGCTGGAAATTGCTGTACCTTGTAGGGATATAATAGTGTAGTTGATTAACCGATAAGCAAAACCTTATAGATTATTGCTATAGACTACATGCATTTCCCACCCCCGTCCCTGCTGGTAAATTTTTTAGCAGGCAGGCCAGCAGCCCAGCTCAGTCCTGGCTTGCGATGGGTCTGGGACCTACCCCTGCTATGGCTCTGCGTTTAAAGTATTAGGACCAAGTATTAGGACCAAGGCAGGCAGGCAGCCCAGCTCAGTTCTGGCTCATGTCATGTCTGGGAGCTCAGACTCCCCTCAGACAGTGGCTGCTGCCACCTTTATCAGAGGCAGCAGCTCAGGGTGACAGGCAGACAGTCCACAAGGGAAGCTAGTTTTTAAACTGCCTGATACAGAGGCAGCAGTGTGGAGTGGCAGGGGGTTCCTCAGAAGTGAGGCCAGAGCACACTGGCTGCTGGCCCCACCCCTAGGGACTATAGAATACAGGGCATCCCTGCTATAAGTCGCCTCGGTATACGTTGGTTCAGCACTAGTGTCGTTGACGCTTGTGGGAACTACCGTATTTTCCGGCGTATAGGGTGACTGGGCGTATAAGACGACCCCCTATTTTTTTAATTAAAAGATAGGGTTTCATCTTATACCCCAGCGCCCCTCCGCCTCCTTTGCTCCCGGTGTCCCTGGTCTGCTGGAGATGGTCCCCAGCAGACCAGAGGCATCGGGAGCAAAGCCGCAGCAGCTTTGAAAGCCTCAGGGGAAGCCGGCGGCGGGGCATCCCAGGCACGCCTGGGCTGCCCCCCGCCGGAGCCCCTCCACGGCTTTGAAAGCCTCGGGGGAAGCCGGCGGGGGGCAGCCCGGGCGCGCCTGGGATGCCCCGCCGCCGGCTTCCCCCGAGGCTTTCAAAGCCGCGGAGGGGCTCCGGCGGCGGGGCATCCCAGGCACGCCTGGGATGTATACCCGGCGTACAAGACGACCCCCGATTTTTGGGGGATGTTTTTTAACATCAGAGGTCGTCTTGTACGCCGGAATATACGGTATTCTGTTTTAAGTCCTCCCGTTCCCTGCTCTTCTGTTGTGCAAAAAAAAAAAAAAAAAAAAAAGACCAATTCATGCAAATAGATATCAGCCATGGGAAAAAAATTCCCTGCTTTATATCTTTTCACTATACATCCACATTTTTTTAATGTATCTTGGATGTGTAGCGGGGACGCCCTGTAGTTGACAACCAATAAGAATTTGTGAGGTTACTTGACTATTCAATTAATCAGTATTTAATGTCCCTAGTACCTTGTAGCACCTAAGAATACTGAGACTGAAAAATCAGCGGGAAAGTATACATCTTTATAAGGGGAAGCCTCCAACGTACACTGCAAGAGAGTATTGAATGCTAGAGATTCTGACTTGCAGGAGAGGAAAGCATGTTTGTTGCACTCATATTTCTTTGCCTTTAAGCCTCACATTGTTTTTTTCCTTATCCAGCAATACATATTTTTCTATGACCCCACAGGGCTGCCCATATCATTCTATGGAAAGGGGAAATCATCTTTGTTCTTCAGTGACCCATCAAACTTAGCAGAATGGGAGAAATACAACTATAGCGCAACACTGGACTCCGATCCAGGACAGGAAGAAGGTGCTATAGTGTAGAGCTTGCAGCCTTCTCAGAATCTAAAGATCCCCAACTGTTGCCCTGGGTGCTTCACAGATCCCAATTGAGAATGAGCTTCTCTTCATGCTGAGTGTTATACATATGCATAGTAAGAGCTTCCCAGCATGGTTGGTGCAGATCTCAAGACAAATCAGAATTTGTCTGCTGCCAACAGGACAAGCATGTGAAAATCCAGCCATGCCCTTTCTGACTTGTCACAAAAGATCCACACAGACTTGAACTCGTGATTTTGTGGCAAAATCTGACCCAGCTGACTCCAATAGTGTTATGTCAGTTTAGCAGGATGGCCAGTGGTAAAGAAAGAGAAGAGATGGAAGATGCATCTAAACTGCAAAAAAAACCTCCTATGGCAGCAAGTCTCAGATCATGGCTCAATTGACTGGAGCTTGTGGGGCTTGCACCACAGAGCTAAAAATAGCAGTGCAGCTGTTCAGACTTGGTCTGCAAAACTTGGTGATGGGGCAGATCTCACCTGAGTCAGTCTACACTAGTTTTGGCCCCTTACCACAAACTTGGGCAGGTGACCTGGACTCAGACTTACTGCTGCAGGACTTTGTTGCAGACAGACATACTCTCAAGGGGCAATGAATGCTAGGGAGTGAAGTGGAGGGCCTAGAGAAGCAGGCACAAGAATGGGACTCAGGATTCCTGTCTCCTGCTGTGGACCTTGGGCAAGTCTCTTTCCTCCTGCTGGCTCTGGTTCCCCTGTCCTTTTGGGGGTCAGGGACTCTTTTTTGTGTATCTGTGTGGGGCCTGGCATGACAAGGAACATAGTCTCAGTAGGGGTATGTGAAACACCCAGCATGATGGGTCCCAGATCTTCAATAGTGCCTCCAGGTAGCATTATGCTACTAAACAGCAAAAATACCCAGTGACCATTATTAGAGCCCTTCTTTCTCCATCATGCTATTTTGTACCACTGAGAAGCCCACCTGGCAGCAAGATCCCAAAGTTCTTTTAGGTACCTAAATGAGTACCAGATAGGAGTGAAAATAACAAATTTCGTACAGGTACTGTACTATCATAACCAGGGCCGGCTTTAGAAAGTGTGGGGCCCAATTCGAACAATTTCGACGGGGCCGCACAGCAATTTTGGTTGGGCCAACCCCCCCACCCCACCCCACACACCACACACAAAAGTTTCAACAGGAGGCCCAGAAATTTTTTTGGTTGAGCAAAAACAAAAAAAAATACCGCACACAAAAAATCCCCAGCTACCTCCCCCGCAAAGCCCCGGAGGTAGCTAACACCCCCTGCCCCATGGTGCAGGGAAACCCTGTGCTAAACTCACACCTTCTGCAGTGCAGGCAACTGCCGCACTCCTCCTCCGGGGCTGACGCCTCCTCCTGCAGTGCGCCCGGCACACTTCCGGACAGGGGTGGCAGGTTTGTATAATTTTTGGTGGTACCCCATTAGCCACACCCTGATCCCTGTTAACCATGCCCTGACCCCCATTAGCCACACCCCCTGACTCCCATTAACCATGCCTCTGGAGGTAACATGCTCAGGGCAAGATGGACACATGACCAGAAGTAAAAGGTGTCATGTCATCCCTCTTTAAGGACTTTTCCCACCATCCTCCTACCAACAGGGATTAGTTTGGCCCCCACCAAACCCCCCTCATGCAACCATCCCGCAATTACATTAACCCAATGTGTGTGACATTAACTCGGAGGCGGAGAGGCTGCGGGAAATGTTCCCTCTAAGGCTATGTCTACTCTCACGGCTTCTTGCGCAAGTACAGCCGTACAGAATATCCACACTGTCTGCCTGCTCTTACAGTACAGCGTGGTAAGAGAGGGTGTCTTGCACAAGAACTACGCTCTTTTCTAACAGGTGTAAGCTCTCTTGCGCAAGAGGGCAGTGTGGATGGCTAAAATGGCCATCAGAGCTTTCTTGCGCAAGAGAGCGTCCACGCTGCCATGGATGCTCTTGCACAAAAGCACAGCTCACACATGGCAGTGGGGACGTGTTCTTGCACAAGATTTATTGCACAAGCACCCTTGCACAAAATGTTCTTGCGCAAGAAACCACCAGTGTAGACATAGCCTAAGGGTTTCCTCCCATGAGCAGAATGAATTGTGTTGTGCACCAGTACTGAGTTCATATGATCTGTTTGGATGTGCCACTGTGGCACCCAAGTTATTAATAAATATTTTATATACCTTTATCTTTTCTCTCCTGCCATGTCTCCTCCCCTTGCTCCATCAGCTCTCATGGTGCCTGCTGCCCCCCAACTCCTTACCCTCCTCTACTGTCCTGACTCCTGTCCTTCTCACTGCCCTCAGCCTTCCTGTGACCTGCTGCCCTCCACCAGCCCTTCTCTGCCCCCTGTGCCCACTCCTCCAGTAGCCCCACTCTGATCATGTGAGCTATCCCTCCTCATCCCCTCTTCTAACATCTCCCTCTACACACCTGCCCTGCCTCTCTCCTCTGGTGCTGGTCCCTCCCCTGCAGGTGTCTGCCCTCCTGCTTCACCCCAGAATTCCCTGGCACCTGCACCTGCACCTGCACCTTCCCTTAGCCCTGCACCCTCCTGGTGCCTCCCCCTTCCCTCACTGCCCCTGCCCCCTTTGCCCTCTTTTTCCCTGATGCCCACCCCCTCACCACTCTCTGCCCCCATTCTCCTCATGCCCCTCTGTGCCCTCACACAACTTGTTCCATCCCCACCTTTATCATGTCCACCCCTTCTTTCAAGCCTTCTCCCAGCACCTCCCCTCCCCCCTCTAGCTCCCAATGCCCTTACCCTCTTCTCTCACAGCATCACTCTGTCCCCCCTCCCACTGACACCTCCCTTCCTGCCCTTTCCTTCATTGTCTGCACTTGGCCCCCTGGCATTTGTCTCTCCTCAACCCTGTCTCTTGGTGCTTTCCCCTTTCTTCCCCCTCCCCCTCCACACAAGCCCCTTCCTCTCCTACCACTTCCCTATATTCCCCCTCCCCTTCCACACAAGC
Organism: Pelodiscus sinensis; assembly: GCF_052426305.1. Lineage (NCBI taxonomy): Eukaryota > Metazoa > Chordata > Testudines > Trionychidae > Pelodiscus > Pelodiscus sinensis. The sequence continues at coordinate 15,781,466 of NC_143062.1, read as the reverse complement.
CCCTTCCCCTATCTGCCCTTTCCCCCTCCTCACAGGCCCCTTCCTCCCCCTCCTCCTCCTCTTACCTTACCTTCTGCCTTCCACTTTGCGGGGCCAGAGGCTGCGCTTGGGCCCTAGAAGTCCCCGGACTCCGAACCCGGAGCTAGGCCGTGTGGCACAACGTGGCACCAAGCAGTTTTAAAGTCCTGGGCTGTGACATCACATCACGCCCAGGCATATCCCTGCTCACCTGGGAACTCCGCACATGGTAGCGTGCCCCAGCGAGGGGGAGCCAGACTTAAAGCTGCACATGGCATGGATGGGCTGGGGCCGGGGTGGGAGGCTGCACAAGGGGACTGGGGCCCACTCCAGGCAGGGCCGGGGGAGAGACCCAGCTCCACATATTGGTGGAGCAGGGCCCCCGGCTCTGAATATTGGAGCAGCACAGGCACCACAAGCCCATATAACTCGCTGCCCATGCTTCCGGGTTCAGGGCGCGGGGCTCGATTTGGGGGAATTGGACGAATCGGCCTAACGCCGGCCCTGATCATAACCCCTGATCATTGAGGGGTGTTGCAATACAGCAGTACCTGTAAGAAATTTAAGTGTGGGGTGGAGTGTGGGGGGCTCAGAGCAGATGGATGATGGGGTTGCAGGATGCTGAGCTATGTATGGGGAAGATGCAGGAGTCAGGGCTGGAGTGCATGAAGGGCTCAGGACAGGGGATTGGGCAAGGGCGCCATTTTGTTGCATAGTGGGGGAAGCAACCTGTGCTCCGGGACGCAGCTAGCTTTTCATCCCATTCCCTGGATGCTAAGGGAGTGAGGAGAAAGTGCTTGCATTCTGTGCATTCTAAGGATGTTAAGGATTAGTCAACTATCTGATAAGCCAAGCCTATTCAACTTTGGAAACCCTGGGGACCACAGTGATACTCATAGCACATGCTGAGGGCCACAACTTAAATGTGGCTACATATACATGCAAATATATATGCAAATATATGCAAATAGCTTCTTTCACACTGACGGGCATGAATACAAAGGTTAAGGCAAGACACTTTTGGCACCTGAGGCGGGGAGCCCAAATGACACCCCCATAGCCCCTCACTTGGGCCAAAACTTTGAAAGGTCTCAATTCTGCCTTTTTCCTGTTCTACTTCTCTCATGGTACTGCAGAGAGAATACATATGCACCACCAACAGACACAATTTTCTACACTCTGGGTCCTAGAGGTGCCCCCCTACAGTCTGGCACCTGAGGTGGCCGCCTCAGTTCGCCTCATGGTAAGGCCAGCCATGAGGCAAGACTATACAACATGCAGGCCCCATTTAAGTCCGTTCTGCTGATATTAATGATATGCAATATTTATCCAATTTTCACCCATATGACAGCACTTTTAATGAGCAATGACAGTCCAGGAATTTAACTGCTAAAATGCATAGCTACAGAAGTCCATTATATTGACTACTTTTTTGTTTTGGCTCTCACCCATGAGTCGCATGTTGAGCCCCATGTAAACCCAAACCACACTGCGGGCCGCAAGCAAACAGTAGCCCTGCAATAAGCAACTATTTATCAGATAGTCCAATCGACTAATCGCTTCCCCCACCCCCTTTGCTGCCTTTGACAGATAGAGGCAGCAAAGAGGGGGGAAAGAGAGAGTACTTCAAAGTGGCAGTGCTGCATGGAGCCCTTCAAATGCTGTGGTGGCGTTTTGAAGGGGCAGCGCCACACAGCTGATCCCAGGCTCAGTGCGGCACTGCCACTTTGAAATGCCGCAGCTGGGGACTCTTGTACATTTCAAAGCTGGCGCGCTGCGTGCTATCCGGGATCACTCAAAGCACGACAAGCCAGAGTCAGCAGGACTTTCCGCTGGCCCGGGCTGCACATGAAGTTCTAACTATGAAATGCACAAAAGCCCCCGCTGGGGCTCTTGTACGTTTCAGAGAAGGAATGTGGAAATTCCATCGACTACTTGACTAGTAAATTAACCGATATTTAACATCCTTAGGGCATTCCTCTTACACCTGGCTGGTGAAGGGAAGTGAAAAGCTAGCCGCAACCTGGAGTGTACAACTGCTGCCCTTCCTATGCACCCAAAATGGTGCCCTTGGGGTTGGGGTGTAGGGGGATGCAGGAGGTAAGAGGTTGTGGTGGAGGTAGTGAGTTAACTTACCTGGCCCAGGCCAAGCCACTGCAGCCAATTCCTCATCTCTTCCTACCTGCACCACACAGAAGCGGGCCTGGGTCAGGCCACAATGGCCATATGGGGCTGCCACCAGTTACTCCCACAGCAGATGGGGAGCAGACCAGGGCTTATTCCAGAGCCAGGTGACTGTAGCCATGGCTGCAGCGCCTACCCCAGGGCCCAGCAGGCATGAAGCTGGGGCCAGGCCATTGCAGCAGGAGTGGGGCCTTGGCCACATGGGAGCCAGACCATGGGCCTGCCCCAGAATTGGGGCTGGGGCCAGGCTGCCGCAGCTGTGGCCACAACCATGGCTAAACAGAGGCCAATTCTGCCACATCTCTCCCCCTCCCAGAGGAGTAGGGCTGCCACCAGCCCCTTCTGCAGCAAACCAAGCTGGGGCTGTGTTTCTGCAGCCCAGCTGGATGGGCTGATTCTGCACCCCGCTCCTCCTCCCTGGCAGGAGTGGGGCCGGGCACTGTGGCCAGATGGGATCCCCTCCCAGCAGCCTGCTTAGGAGTGTGTGCACCTCCCTTACAGCATGCTCCCTGTTGGCCCCTTTAAATTGCTTGCCTGCTTCCTTCAGAGGAGGGCGCCCCAACTGGCTCTTGCCAAAGTGCAGCCCACTCTTACCGGAGCTGCACACCGGGGCGCATCCCCTTACTTTCACGTCTAGAGGATTTTCCTAAATGCCCCTCTCCTAACATGCTGAGGAAACCATGCAAGTCATCATCGCCCACTTGAAACATTTCCCAGCATGCACTTTGGCACTTCCCCCATTCTGCCTTTGGTGGGAATCACCTATGAACATCCTCAAAGCCACCTTGCTGTCCTTCCACCTGTTCGGTCCCCTTTGCTGTACACTGCAAAACATTCCCCAGGGCTCTGCAGCTGGTGAGCTGAGTGTGCAGATTGGAAACATTTGATTGGTTCCCTCTGCTCTTTCTGTGTGGTAGTTTAATTCTGCTGGGGCCTATAATCTAACATTAAGGCTCTATCTGCTCATCCAAGTTGTGCTGCTTTAACTGTGCCTAGGTGGCTAAAGTGGAGCAGTCCCCTAATGTGGACACAGTTATGCTGGCACAAATGTGCTTTAGGCCAGGATAGCTATTCCCTAAATTGTACCAGGATAAGGCACCTTTATCGTGGTATAACTGCAGTCACACTAGGAGCTGTCACAGTATGACTAGATCTGTTTTAAAAAATCACACCTTGGCATTGCTTTTAGCAGGAGGAAAGCAGAGTGTAGACCTGGCTATAGACTCTTAGCTCTTTGAGGCAAGGACTATCTCTTTATGTTTGGACAGCGCTCAGCAGAATGGGGGTGCTGGCCTACTGGTACTACCACAGTACAGCCAAAGTAGGATCTCAGCTGTGGGAAATCATGGGTGCTAAGTGCCACCCTGCAACACTGACATCATGAAGCCACTTGCCTGGTTAAAGATGGCAGCATTGGCCATATTTCTTTGTATCAATATGCTGCTTGATATTCTATTGCCCCCACAGATCAAGTGAGCCCAGACGTCAGATATAAACTTCACTGGGACCGTGGAAGCCAAGAAGATGATCCAGACACTTGGGAACAGACCCTGTTGCTCTTCCTCTTTCTCCACTACTCGGACCAGTTTCAAGATAAGCCCTCTTATGATTTCTGTATGTGTAAAATCCCTTGACTGTTTTCTAAGGTAACGTGCCAGTCCAATGTGTGGGCTTGTCTCCCCCTAGAGGCTGGAAACCAAAATGGCAGAGTTGTATTTTAGTATTAGTTCCTAGAGCTCCAACCAAGATCAGGGACTCTGTTGTGTCAAGATCTGCACAGACCTTGACTGAGATCAGTGTCCCAGGGTGCCAGGTGCTGCACAGACCCTTCTGAGGTAGGGCCCCAGCCAAGGCAGGCACTGCACAGACTCCAAAAGACATGGGAGTCACCAGCATGGTGGATGCTACACAGACCATAGAGAAGTGCTATTAGGCACTATGCTACAGAGAACATGAGAGAGCCCTGTTGCTGTTGCGGGCCTTGTGCAGCACCTGGAGGGACAGGACCTCAGGTTGGGTGCAGCATCTGATACAATGGGGACCTGGTCATGGTTGGATCCTCTGGGCAACCCTGCAACATAAATAATAATGGATTTACCTTTGGAATTTGACATAGTTTTTGGCTCCTTGGATCATCATTGCATAAAAATGACTCTTCCCTAAGTGAAACAAATCAAATAGAAACGAACCCTGATCTGTTGTGACTCAGGGGCACGGCGCATGATTGCATCCCATCTGGATCAGATTCTCCTGTGCAGCCAGCAGGCAGTGAAGCGTGGAGCCCAGGCTGTCATTGATACAGTACTAGAAGAGCACTGCAAGAGAAGAAAGGTAGGAGTTCGTTCTGGTATGTGTATTAGGCAGCACAGAATCCAGGGATTTGAGACTGCAGGGTAAGCTCGTCTATCAGGGCTCCCCTCTCAGTCCTCTCCAAGCCTGCTGTTGTGAGTTTGGCTCTTCCTGCTCTTTATATTCTCATTGTTTTATTACTAGCTTCACCACATATCCTGCAGCCAGACTCCTGTGAACTGTGCTCCCAGGAGATTTTGCCAACACAGCAGCGTGGGATTTAAATGTCTGCACAAAACTTCAGGTTCCACAAGAAGTGGGGTGGGTGACTCAGGAGCCGCTCCTCCTGAGTCAGTGAGAGCTGTTGCACTCAGTAAGAGGTGCTGTCCTTTTGGGATTAGTCCCAATCCCAGTTCTCTAGGGCTGGGCAGGGGAATGCTGTAGATGACACCATGTAAAAGAGACCTGAACCCACTAGATGGCAGGGTTTTCCTAGATGTCAGGCTGATCCCCTTAGGAGCTGAGCAAATTCCAGTAAGACCATCCCATTCTGCCCCCCTTAGCTTCCTCACCACCACAGAATTCACCTTGGTTTTCTGCCCCGTCCCTTGATGGCCAGATGGAGGAGTGTTGATGGGAATGGAAATATGCAGTAAAATTCCCTTGGCCCTCCCCAGAACCAGCAGAGGTTGAAGCTGTCCCTGCCCGTCATACTAGGTGCCATTTCCAACGTGGTGTCCAGCAGCACTAACAGCCAATTCAGAAGGGAATGTCTGCAGAGTCTGCAGGTAACTATTGTATGTGGTGACTTTTTTTCAGATGCTGTTATAATTCTTGATGAGGGGCAGCATGATCCAGTGATCAGCTACCCTGACTCAACTGAAATTCAGGGCTACTGGACTCTTATGGCTCAGCCACTGACTTGCTGGGTGATCTTGAGCAAGTCCCTTCCTCCCTCCTTGGCTGCCCTTCCAACCTTTTGTCTGTTTAGATTGTGAGCACTTCAAGAAAGGCACTTTCTCTCATTATGTGTCTATGCAGTGCCTGACATAAAGGGGGCCCCAGTCTTACCTGGGGTCAGGGCAGCTCCTGGCAGGACAGGAGCCCCAGTCTTAGTCAGAGTCTGTGTTGCATCTGGCATAATGATATCCTGATTTCAGTTGGGTCTTTCCAATCCCCATTAGATGTTAATGGAAGTGGTAGCCTTCAGGGACAACTATAATATTACTATTTAGGGCCCTATAAAATTCATGGTCATGAAAAAAGCATCACAGACTGTGAAATTTGATCTCTTCCCCATGAAATCTGGTCTTTTGTGTGCTTTTATCCTATACTGTACAGACCAGCATTTCTTAAATTGAGGGTTGTAAGCCAAAAGGGAGTTGCAGGAGGGTGACAAGTTTATTTGGGGAAGGGTCACAATATTGCCACCCTTCCTTCTGTGCTATCTTCAGAGCTGTGGAGCCAGAGAGTAGCAGTTGTCAAGGCAGTTGTCTCTACCAGCAGCAGTGCAGAAGTCAGAAGTAAGTGTAGCACTTCCTTACCATGCCAACTTTACTTTGGTGCTGCTGCCTTCAGAGCTGTGCAGCCCGAGAGTGGGAGCTGCTGACTGAGCACCCAGTTCTACAAGCAGCAGCTCAGAAGTAAGAGTGGCAATACCATACCGTGCCATCCTTACTTCTGCGCTGCTGCTGGGGCAGCTCTGCCTTCAGATCTGGGGTTCTGGGCAGCAGCCACCACTATTTGACTGCTTAGACAGAGCTGTTACCAGCAGCAGCACAGAAGTAAGGGTTGCAGTACTGCAACCCCTCACATACACATACACACACAATAATATTGCAACTGCCCCACAACTATTTTTTGGGTTAGAATCCCTACAATTCTAACACTATGAAGTTTCAGATTTAAATAGTTGAAATAATTAAATTTACAGTTTAAAAAAATCCTATGACTGAAATTGACCAAAATGGACCATGACTTTTCTAGGGCCCTAATAATAATGTCATGAGAGGAGTCCCCAGATAGCGTTATCACACAGTCTTTCAAAGTCTCAGAGATTAACTTTAAACATCCACGTGTAGCCGCGGGCAGTTCGTTCAGAGTAAGGGGGATTTAAAAATGGCGGCCAGACGGGAACATGCAAATAAAGCCCAGGATATTTAAATCCCGGGCTTCATTTGCAACTCCGGTTCCCTGATTTGCCTACCTAACTCGAGTTACCGAACTATTGTAGACATACCCTAACAGATTTATTAGGATGTAAGCTTTACTTGGAAGAAATCTTATGCCCTAATAAATCTGTTAGTCTCTAAGGTGCCACAGGACTCCTCACAGTCTACAAGTATTTTTTATTACCTCTGAGCAAGTTTTTAGTATTTGAAGAAATGCTGTGATGTTAGTGTTGTGATGCCATGGTTTTTGGAGAGATGTGCCAGGTGGCAGAGAATTTGCTGTCTACTGTGTTCTCTAGATTTGGAGGCAACTCTTGAGGCTCCATTGCTCTCCCAAGAATTCTGCTCCCCCTCAGCAGAGGGATGAAAGCATCATCACTAGATGAAGTGCTATAATAGTGCTTGTAAGGGCAGACATAGCTTAATGTCTCTGGCAAACCGTAGAATCATGAGAACTTTTCAAAGGAGAGCTCTCAAGAATCCCAAGCAGCTTTCCCCAGATGACTGGATTCTATTAATGTGTGCAGGTTGCAGATACTTCAGAGCTAATGGCAGCCATTCAAACAGCCTTTGAAAATGTCACTCAGAAGCGACTGATGCCCAGTGGTACATGCAATATCACAAAAGTAAGTCAGTTTCATCTTCTGGCTCCCTCTTTGAGGCGCCTGTATACTGATCTGCGTCTATCTGTCACAGTACATACCTACTCATCCACCAATCCCATACTTATCATGATATATAAACACTAGTTAGTGTTGGATCATGAAAGATACTACAGATGTAAAGCTGCTATTGAGTCCCATGCGGCTGAAATCCCCTACAGACTGTTCCCTGTGGATTGTTCCACCAGAGATCAAGACACCCAACATCAGATCCCATCTGCCCTATTCTTCTCTGGGGCCCACTGTAGGATTACTCCCTGGACATTATGTCCCAGGGCTTCGTACAGTCTGGTTTTCAACACCCTTCAATCCTTAATTAGAATTTTAAAAATACATACTTTTTTAAAAAAAGACAATCTTTCTAAAAGTGCATCAAAAAGTCAAAAATAAAGTTTAAGCTAGCAATGTAGGAGAAAGATTGGATGGCTAACAGTGACTACCTTGAATCCCACTTAGCCATCCAATCTTTCTCCTACATTGCTAGCTTAAAACTTTATTTTTGACTTTTTGGTGCACTTTGTTCTTTTCTTTAGTCTTTTGGAGCGCTTTTAGAAAGATGGTCTTTTTAAAAAAAAAAAAATTTTAATTTTTGTCTTTTTGGTCGTAAATCTAGTGTGATGCCTATGGCAGGACGGAGGTCTGCTTGTGGTGTGCTCTTACCTACAGCGCTGCGAAACCAGTTCCCCCCCCTCCACGAGCTGAGGCTTACTTGTGATGGCTCCCCCAGTCAGGCCGGAGGAGGGGCGGCGGCAAGAGGCCTATGATGTCTCCTGTGGTCAGGCTGGCGGGGGGTGATGGAAGGTGGGGGTGGAGGCAAGAGGTCTATGACAGCTCCTATGGTCAGGCCGGTGGGGGAGGGGCTGGCGGCAAGAGGCCCGTGATGGCTTCCGTGGTCAGGCTGGCGGGGGTAGTAGGCCGGCAGCTAGGGTTGCCAGATTCTTTAGAAAAAAATACCAAACATGGCAGGGAAAAAATTGGTTGAGAAAAAACAATAACTACAAAAAACAGGGGACCAAATTTGTAGAGCAAGAAAAAAAGGCACAAAAGAAAGAAGCACTGTGCCTTAAAAATCCCACACTCACCTCTCTCTCCTCCCCCGCCAGATGAGGCAGGAGGAGTGGGGGAGAATGTCCCAAGTGGCCTTCCATCTGAGAAAAACAGAAAATACCGGACATTTTACATGTCCAGTATTGTCTGTTTTTTTTTACTGGACAGAGGCCGCAAATACCGGACTGTCTAGACCAGTGGTCCCCAACCTATAGAGGCTCCCGGGCGCGGGGCCACTCACACGCCGGGGGCGGGGCCACTCACGCGCCAGGGGCGGGGCCACTCATGTGCCAGGCGCTCGGGGGGTGGGGCCATGCATGTGCCAGGCGCCCGGGGCGGGGCCGCGCGTCCTGGGACATGCCAGGGGCGGGGATGCCCTTGCACCCGGCCGCCCGAGCGCCTTGTGCCGTGGGCCCGGGGCTGGCACTGCCGCCCGAGCCGCACGCCTGGGGCCGGCACCGGCACCGCATGCCCGTATGTGCCCCGAGGCTGGGGCCGCCAGAGCGCCGCGCACCAGGCGCCGGTGCATGTCGCGCGCCTGGGACCGGCGCCTCCAGTGCGCCGCGCGCCAGGGGCGGGGCCGGCCCAGGTTGTCGGCGGGCGCACACAAATGCCCCGGTGGGCGCCATGGCGCCCGCAGGCACCACGTTGGGGACCACTGGTCTAGACCAATACCAGACTCCTGGCAACCCTACCAGCAGCAAGAGGCGTAGCACAGATGCAGGCAGCAGAGGCTGCCTGCAGGGGATGGCGGGGACAGCCGACCAGAGGGGCTGGGAGCCATGTGGCACAGCACAGAGCCAGGCAGGCCACCTGAAGGAACTGGTGGGGGTGGCCTGCCAGAGGGCTGCGTGGGCCGCCTGCAGGAGCTAGCAGGAGCAGTCTGCCAGGGGTGGGGGTAGCTGCGTGGCACAGAGCAATGCAGGCTGCCTGCAAAAACTGGTGGGGGCAGCCTGCCGGGGGGGGGCTGGGCATGCCACCTGCAGGAGCTGGCAGGGGCAGCCTGCTGGGGGTGTCCAGGAGCTGCGCAGTGCGGCACAGAGCCAGGTGACAGAGCATGCTTGCAGGAGCTGCTGGGAGCGGCCTGCTGTGTCGGCCACAGCATCAGCGCCTCCCTGGGAGTGGAGCCATGTGGTGCGGAGCTGGTGAGGGGGCTGGGAGCCATGTGGCATGAAGCCAGGTGGCAAAGTACGCCTGCAGGAGCTGGTGAGGGCTGCCGCGTTGGCACATGTGCAGCAGCTGGGTTGCGTTGGGTGCGTATGCAGGAGCAGCAAGTTGAAAATCCTATGACAGACAGACAAGAACGGTGGCCACTTAATAGAAAGATTGTCTAAAAAATCTTCATCCTGCTATCACCTGCTGCTGGGGGAAAAACAGCTACTCTCTTGTATTGTAATTGGAGTTTTGCAAGCTATGGGTGCAGACTTGTACTTCACTCAGGTGTGTGTGCACACGGAAGCCAGAAATCTTGTCCTAGCAGTAACTGTAGATGAAGTGCTCATGCTTCTGGCCCGTTAACCCTTCCCCAGGCTGTTCAAGGGCTCCAACCCCAATCAAGTTCCTTCACACTGAGCATGAAATGTTAACACTCCAGTGTAGAGGACATAGAGTGGTTTGTGGAAGATATCTTTGTGCCCACATGTTGAAGAACAACTGTCACAGTCCAAGTAGGTAACCACTCTTCTTTGATTGTGTGCAAATGTGTATTTCACTCAGGGGACTCAGAAGCCAAGTTAGGGGGCAGAGTCTACTTATAGATGACTGCAACACTTGCCTTCCCCAAACTTGCATCTGATCTAGATGCAACACTAATAGCACAATAGTAAAAGAATGTGAGGCAGACCAAGAAGCTGCCCTGAAAATGTCCAATATCGAAACCATCATTGAGGAATTTGGTTAATATAGTTTGGGCACTTGGCAAATATGCTCACAGCTTCTGTGGAGGTGAAATCCAAGCTGTCCTACATGCCATTGTAATGCAGGATGTTATCCAGCTAGAAATGGCTTCTGCAGAAACTACCTGACCCTTCTTTGGAGCCACATAGGAAACAAAAGTCAAGGTGAGGAAAAAATGGATCAATTCTTTCCAAACAAAATGCCATGCATTATCTCACGTCCAAGGAATGAGGATGCTGTTTGTCTGCATTCTTGCATGGATCAGGAAAAACACAGATAAGTAGATTGTCTGGTTAAGATGAAACTTTGCTGCCACTTCAGATAAAAGCTTAGGATGTGTTCTCATGACCACCTTGTCTTTGCAAAACTGAGTATATGGTGGTTCTGCCATTAGGGCTTGCAGATCACTAACTCTCCTTGCCCAAGAAATGATCTTTTGGCATGGGAAAGGCAGAGACCAAGATGCAAAGGGCTCAGACAGAGGATCCATGAGGACACCCAGCACAGTGATAAGGTCCCACAATGGAATCCCTTCCTTCACTGGGGGAAAGGGAAGAATGACACCTTTCAAAAGTCTCATTACCATGGTGTCTGAGAAAACTGATTTCCCTTCGACTGGAGGAGAAAATGCAAAATCATCCCCAAGTGGACCACCAATTAACTGAGAGACAGACCAGAGAACTGAAGGTGTAACTGGCACTCCAGAAAGGCATTGCATTTAGTTGAATTCCCTGGCTAGAAACCTAATTGAAAATATTTTCATTTAGCCAAATAAGCAGCCCTACTAGAGGGAGTTCTACTATTAAATAATATGCCTTGCTTCCCAGGTTTTAAGACATGCACTTCATGCAAGGACACAATGCCTATTTTGGATGGGTATTCATAATGCATTCACTGTTTAGGTAAGTTTCACATTCCATAAAAGTACACTTACTGTAGCAACCTCAAAGCTTGAGTGAGAAGAGACAATGGTCTCCAACTCAAATTCATCTTACTAGAGAAATCTTGAATGCCCACTTCAGATCCTGGACATCCCTTGACAAGGGACTCTCTGGGAACATCTTTGGTAGACAGAGCTAGTGTTATTTCTTCTACAAAATGGAGGAAAAGAGCCACTTTCTTCCTAAGCATAGAATAGTAAAAAAAAGGTATCAGGAGGAAGGTCCTGCAGTAAGTGAAAAGAAGGTGCTAGGGAGGAGCTATGGGGAAGTGGCCCAAGGAATAATAGCTGTCATGCAGCTGATTCAGGAAACATTACAGACAGCTGCTATCCAGTGTCCCTGGGCGGGAACCCAGACTAGAGGGTGAGCCCAAGTTCCCCCAACTCCTTATTTCATAGACTCATAGGCTACTAGAACTGGAAAGGACCTTGAGAAGTCATCAAGTCCAGTCTCCTGCCCTCATGCCCTCAAGCACTATAGATCATCCCTGAGAGATGTCTATCCAACCTGCTTTTAAATATCTACAGCGATGAAGATTCCACCATCTCCCTAGGCAATTTATTCCAGTGCTTAACCACCCTGACAAGTAGGAAGTGTCTCCTAATGTCCAACCTAAACTCCCTTACTGCAGTTTAAGCCCATTTCTTCTTGTTTTATCAGAGACCAAGGAGAAGAATTTTTCTTCCTCCTCCTTGTAACATCCTTTTACATACTTGAAAACTTCTATTATGTCTCCTCTCAGTCTTCTCTTTTCTAAACTAAACAAATCCAATCAATTTTTTCCATCTTCCCTCATAGGTCATGTTTTCTAGACCTCTAATCATTTTTGTTGCTTTACTCTGGATCTTCTCCAATTTCTCCATGTCTTTCTTGAAATGTGGTGCCCAGAATTGGACACAATACTCCAACTGGGGCCTAATCAATGCAGAGTAGAGCAGAAGAATGACTTCTCGTGTCTTGCTCACAACATTCCTGTTAATGCATCGCAGAATAATCTTTGGGTTTTTTTGCAACAGTCACACTGCTGACTCATATTTAGCTTGTGGTCCACTATGACACCTAGATCTCTTTCTTAGTATTCCTTCTTAGACAGTTGTTTCCCAATCTGTATGGCCGTGTCCAGACTCAGGGGTTTTTTCGGGAAAAGTAGCCTTTTCCCGAAAAAACTTCCCCTGCGTCCAGACTCAAGCCGCGTTCTTTCAAAATTATTTCGAAAGAACGCGGCTTTTCTTTCGATGGCGGTAAACCTCATTTCACGAGGAAGAACGCCTTCTTTCGAAAGTTCCTCTTTTGAAAGAAGGCGTTCTTCAATGTAAAGAGGCCGTCTTCGAAAGAGAGCATCCAGACTCGCTGGGTGCTCTCTTTCGAAAAAGCGGATTTCTCTTTCGAAAGATCCGCCTGCAGTCTAGACGCAATCTTTCGAAAGAGGCTCTTTCAAAAGATGCTTTCGAAAGAGGCTCTTTCGAAAGAAGCCTGCAGTCTAGACATAGCCTATGTGTGAAACTGATTGTTCTGGGGCACAGACTATCCAGTAAGTTCTTGGACTGCATTGGAGACAACTTTTTATTTCAGAAGGTTGAAAAAGCTACCGGGGGGAAGCTGTTCTAGATTTGATCCTAACAAATAGGAAAGAACTGGTTGAGAATTTGCAAGTGGAAGGCAGCTTGGGTGAAAGTGATCATGAAATCATAGAGTTCACAATTCTAAGGAAGGGTAGAAGGGAGAACAGCAAAATAGAAACAATGGATTTCAGGAAGGCGGATTTTGGTAAGCTCAGAGAACTGATAGGTAAGGTCCCATGAAAACTGAGACTGAGGGGAAAAACAACTGAGGAGAGTTGGCAGTGTTTCAAAGGGACATTGTTAAGGGCCCAAAAGCAAGCTATTCCGATGTGTCAGAAAGATAGAGAATATGGCAAAAGACCACCTTGGCTTAACCATGAGATCTTGCATGATCTAAAAATAAAAAAGGAGTCATATAAAAAATGGAAAGTAGGACAAATTACAAAGGATGAATATAGGCAAACAGCACAGGAATGCAGGGGCAAGATTAGAAAGGCAAAGGTGCAGAATGAGCTCAAACTAGCTACGGGAATAAAGGGAAACAAGAATACTTTTTATAAATACATTAGAAGCAAGAGGAAGACCAAGGAGAGGGTAGGCCCACTGGTCAGTGGGGAAGGAGAAACAGTAACAGGAAACTTGGAAATGGCAGAGATGCTCAATGACTTCTTTGTTCTTCTTCGAGTGGCCCCGTGGGTGCTCCACTCTAGGTGTCGGGTCCCGTCCCGGCGCCGCGGCTCGGAGACTTTTCATAGCCGTGCCCCGCCGGCTCGCGCATGCGTGGTTCAGCAGGGTAGCGTTCGCGCCTTTGATCAGCCGCGCGCGAGCCGGCAACCGTCAGTTCCTCTCAACCGCCTCAGGTCGCGGTCGGAGCTCCCTGATTTCTCTTCACTGATGGTTTCTTTAGATAGTTCTCCACTGTAAATAGTTAGAGTCAGTTAAGGTTAGTGTTAGTTGTGTTCCTTTTCTTGTTCTCTCTGTAAAAAAAAAAAAAAAAGAAAAAGAAGAAGAAACTTCTCTCTCAAGACTTCGGCGAAAGCCGCCTCACAGTGCTGGTGAAATTGACTACCCGGGGGATTACACAGGCATCCCTTACTTTTGGTGGCAATGCCTGGCTCAACTGGGTTCAAAAAATGTTTAAAGTGCCGTGAAGCCATGCCAACGGCTGACGGCCATGACACTTGTATCAGGTACCTGGGGGAAACTCATGTCCCTGACAAGTGCACTCATTGTAGAAAATTAACTTCAAGAGCCCGAAGGGAGCGGGAGATGAAAGTCAGGATGTTAATGTTTGACAAGGCTCTGCAGCCTGATCCGATCCCTCCTGCAGCCACAAAAGCCTCGGGGCATAAGAGGAGAGCGGCTTCTCCGGGGTCGGCTCTCTCCAAGTCAACAAAGCCATCCCCGACGCGTTCTCTCCCTGCGGCAGCCACAGCGTCGGCAGGAGCTTCCAAGGAGACCCCCCGGAGATCTGGTAACCCTGCTGGGGCTGATAGGGGAGAACCCCCGCTGCCCAGAGGGAGATTGGCTTCAGCGCCGACATCGGGAGCGGCAGCGCAGCTGGCCGACAGGTCTGCACCGGCTTCAGCAGCGCGCTCCCTGAAAATGACAAACACGCCAGGACCGCAACTGACCAGCCTCTCCGCACCGGCTTCAGCGGCGCCTGATGCATCGGTGCCTATCCTGCCTGCCCCAGCGTCGGCACCGCCCCCTCCAGCACCGCCTGAGCCAGAACCGGCTGATGCTTCAGGGCCGGCACCGTTGTTAACCACGGCACCGGACGTACCACAACAGCTGACTTCTCCAGCACCGCTTCACTTTCATTCGGTGCCTGGCTCCCCCATGCGTCTGGGGATGGATGGGGCTTCTACACCTAGAAAGTCACTATCCAAGACTCATTATAGGGACAGATCCCTTTCTCCAGCTGTTTCATCGGGAATTCATGATTGCTATCGTATTTACGTATCTCCTTCACGAATTGGGCGCAGCCGCCATGACTACAGGGATGCAGTGTATTTAGACACACATCGGTCCCGTTCACGATCCCATTCACCCTCCCGTTTTTCGAGGTACGGGTCTGTTAGACGTTCTCCATACCGCGTCTACTATATCCATCATGATAGTGCACGCTCCTCTCGGCACTCCTCCCCGTCGCGCTCCGAGCCCTATTATGACCGCTATCATAGATCATATTACGATCGTCCCCAACGTGACTATACTCCATCATCACGCAGAGGATCTTCCTGCGTCCGCCAATCACCAACAGCGAAATACTTACCTCACCAATCACAGCCATTACATTCGCCTTCTCCAGCTAAAAGTCCAACGATCCAGCTGGACCAGTCTGAACCCGAAGAGGGACAGTTGTCTGAAACAGAGGACCCTAAGCCGGGGACTCCTCCAGCAGACTGTTCCTCGTCTTCCCCGGATTAGGCGATATGCCCAATTGACATCTCTCCGCTGGATGATCTGAAACACTTTCAGGATCTCTTCAAACGAGTGGCGGGCACGCAGGAAATACAGCTGGAGGATGTTCCAGTTAAGAAACACCGCCTCTTGAAAAACCTTCGTCCACAACAACGTGCAAAGATCGCATTACCAATCGATGATGCAATAATGGAAGTGGCGGATGAGATATGGCAAACCCCAACATCGGTTACCCCTACGAGTAAGAAGGCTGACAAGAAGTATTTTGTTCCAGCGAAAGGCTTGGACTTTTTATTCAATCATCCCCAACCTAATTCGTTGGTAGTAGACGCAGCTCAACGTAGGAATAAGGCGCCACAATACAGAAATACCCTTCCAGACAGGGAGAATAAAAAATTAGATATTTTTGGCAGGAAAGTCTACTCCTCAGCCACGCTGTTGTTACGAATTGCAAACTACTCAGCCCATCTATCGAATTTCGATAATTACTCGAAGTTAACAGAGCTGTTACACCATCTGCCAGACAGCAAAAAGCCACTCCTGAAAGCAATAGTTCAAGAAGGATACGCATCATGTAGTACTGCACTACAGATTGCCATGGATGTGGCTGACACAGCAGCTCGAGCCGCTGCTACAGGTATAGCCAGGAGGCGATCATCTTGGCTTTCATCGGCAGGGGATCCAAAGGAGTTGCAAAATAAGGTCGAGGATCTGCCGTTTGACAAACTAAAACTCTTTGCGGCAAATACTGATGAGGTTCTCCATTCGGGGAAAGATTCCCGTACAACTCTACGTACGCTTGGGATGTACACTCCCTCCTTCAAACGCAGACGTTATTTCCCTTATCAACGGAGATATGATTTCAATTTTGCTAGACAGCAGACACGTCCCTTCGACAACCAGCGCCCTAAACAGCGCCCTCAACGCAAGCGGCCACAGCAGAATCGTCCAGCTAATCAGTCATCAACTAAGCAGCAAATTTGACTTCATTGTCGAGGACGCAAGCCAACTACCTTTAATCAACACGGAAAAACATCATCTTTTTCACCATCGCCTACGTTCTTTCTATCACCGGTGGTCTGCAATCACCACGGACAGATGGGTACTAGAAGTAGTTTGGTCCGGCCTCTCCATCCCTTTTCTCTCTATTCCCCCTACCACTCCCCCTCCCCCGTCCCTTTTCAGGGACCCCTCTCACAAGAAACTGTTGAAGCAGGAAGTTCAACGCTTGCTCGCCATCGGAGCAATAGAGGGCGTCCCCAAACAGTTCTGGGGAAGGGGGTTTTACTCCTGATATTTTCTCACCCCAAAGAAGTCGGGAGGTTGGAGACCCATTCTAGACCTTCGAAAGCTGAACCGGTACCTTCGAAGGCTCCGTTTCAAGATGGTAACCTTATCAATCATCATTCCGTCGTTGAACAAAAAGGATTGGTTTGCAGTCCTCGATTTGCAGGACGCCTACTTCCACGTAGAGATTCACGTGGCGCACAGACGTTTTCTTCGTTTCCAGTTGGGGAGCGAGCATTATCAGTACAGCGTCCTACCATTTGGTCTAGCATGTGCTCTGAGAGTTTTCACCAAGACATTAGCAGTGGTCGCGGCCCATTTACGCAGACTGGGGGTGACAATATTTCCTTACTTAGACAATTGTCTCCTCAGGGGTGCAACGTATATGGAAACATGTCACATGGTCCGGACAGTATCCAACGAATTTGCAGCTCTGGGCCTCCTCATAAACTCAAAGAAGTCATCGTTAGTTCCCTCCCAGAGCCTGATGTTCATAGGTGCGTGACTCGATTCAACTGCAGTGCGAGCATACTTACCACTAGAACGTTTTACGGCAATCAAAGAGCTGGTACACACTGTGGTGCATGCTCCAACAATTCCCACACGTGTTTGTCTGCAGCTGTTGGGACACATGGCCGCCGCAACCATTGTAGTGCGCAACGCAAGGTTACGTTTTCATTGCCTCCAGCATTGGTTAGCCACGGTTTACATTCCGTCAAAGCACCCTGTCCACAGGCCAGTAGTGGTGCCACGGTATGTCCGGGATTCCCTCCAGTGGTGGATCAACCCGGCCAATCTTCTCACGGGCGTTCCATTTCATCGACCACAACCCTCAACACAAATCACTACAGATGCCTCCCTTACAGGTTGGGGAGCTCACATGAGCAACCTTACGGTTCAGGGACGTTGGTCGACACAAGAGATGCTACTGCATATCAATGTGCTCGAATTAAGAGCGATACGACATGCTTGCAAACATTTCCAAGCCCACATTCAGAATACAACGACCAGGATTTTAACGGACAATATGGCGACTATGTTTTAAATCAACAAACAAGGGGGTGCCCGATCCCGTTCTCTTTGCGCAGAGAGCACTCGTCTATGGAATTGGTGTATCGCCAACAACACCGTTCTCACAGCATCCTACCTTCCAGGCATCGACAATTTAATAGCAGACTCTCTCAGCAGACGTTTTCCTCACGACCACGAATGGGAGGTACGTACAGACATACTGACTCGTATCTTCGATCGATGGGGATTTCCAACAATAGATTTGTTCGCGACAGAACTCAATTCGAAATGTCCCGCTTATTGCTCGAGAGCCAGAATAGGACGCCACTCCCTGGGAGATGCCTTTCTTCTCCACTGGGGCACATCGCTACTATACGCCTTTCCCCCGGTAGTGTTAATTCCCAGGGTTCTGGAAAAGATCAACATGGACGAAGCCCGGGTGATCCTTCTAGCACCGTCATGGGCTCGTCAGCCCTGGTTCTCAATGCTCCACCAGATGTCAGTGAGAGCACCATATGCTCTGCCTCCTCTTCCGAATCTGTTGACCCAGGACAACGGAGCCCTCAGGCACCCGAGACCCGAAGTTCTACACCTCACCGCATGGATGCTTGCTGGTTCACCGACTTCAAACAATCATGTTCTCGGCGAGTCAAGGAGGTGTTGATGCACAGTCGAAAGGAGTCCATACGAACCGCTTATGCGGCTAAGTGGTCGAAGTTCCAAGCATGGTGTACGGACAACAATGTGGACTCTCGTTTTGCAACCCTACCCTGTATATTAGAATACCTCCTGCAGTTACATGACAAGGGCCTGGCTCTTGCATCTCTACGAGTGCACTTGGCAGCAATTAATGCCTTCCACCACAGGGATGGCGATTTTTCGTTGTTCGCGCACCCTACTACAAAAAGATTTCTGAAGGGGCTCTCGAACCTTCACCCCCCGCGAAGGCCTCCTCCTCCCTTATGGAATTTGGATTTAGTCCTTCAAACTCTGACTCGTCCCCCTTTCGAGCCCCTAGCTACAGTGTCATTGCACCTACTTACTGTCAAACTAGTATTCCTCCTAGCCATTACGTCGGCTCGCAAGGTGAGTGAGATAGCAGCTTTTATGGCCTCACCGCCCTATACAGTCTTTTCGAAGGAATCGGTGACACTGAGAGCCCATCCAGCGTTTATTCCAAAGGTTTCCTCTGACTTCCACATAAATGAGCCGGTGGTTTTACCATGTTTCTTCCCGAAACCCCACTCCTCATCACAAGCGGCACAGCTGCATACGCTGGATGTGAGGAGATCCTTAGCGTTTTACATTGACAGAACACGGGATTTTAGGAAAACAGACCGTTTACTACTATCATTAGCACGTCAGTCAAAAGGGCAACCACTAAGTTCTCAGCGTATCTCGAAACTAATAGTTTCATGTATATCCATGTGCCATTCATTACGGGGGAAGCCTCTCCCTTCTCTTCCAAAAGCTCATTCAACTAGGGCAGTTGCTACTACTACAGCCTTCCTCAGTGGAGTGTCCTTTCGTGACATTTGCAGAGCGGCAACATGGTCGTCTAATGTGACTTTTATGAAGCACTACGCTATAGTCGATCAGTTTGCTTCAGATGTTTCTGTGGCTACGGCAGTTCTACACCGTGCTGGTAGTCTTGATTCCGTAGCGTCCTGATTCTGTTCCGTGTACTGCTCCGGAGTCACTTAGAGTGGAGCACCCACGGGGCCACTCGAAGAAGAAAAAGAAGTTACTCACCCTGTGAAGTAACGATTGTTCTTCGAGATGTGCCCCGTGGGTGCTCCACGACCCGCCCGTCCTCCCCGCTCCGGAGTTTTTCTCTCTTAATTTGTCTTTCAGATGAGCGGGTGAGAGGAACTGACGGTTGCCGGCTCGCGCGCGGCTGATCAAAGGCGCGAACGCTACCCTGCTGAACCACACATGCGCGAGCCGGCGGGGCACGGCTATGAAAAGTCTCCGAGCCACGGCGCCGGGACGGGACCCGACATCTAGAGTGGAGCACCCACGGGGCACATCTCGAAGAACAATCGTTACTTCACAGGGTGAGTAACTTCTTTTTTCGGTCTTCACTGAGAAGTCTGTAGGAATGCCTAACATAATGAATGCTAGTGGGAAGGGGGTAGTTTTAGAAGGTAAAATAAAAAAAGAACAAGTTAAAAATCACCTCGAAAAGTTAGATGCCTATGAGTCACCAGGTCCTGATGAAATGCATCCTAGAATACTCAAGGAGCTGATAGAGGAGGTGTCTGAGCCTCTAGCTATCATCTTTGGAAAATCATGGGAGACAGGGGAGATTCCAGAGGACTGGAAAAGGGCAAATATAGTGCCCATCTATAAAAAGGGAAATAAGAACAACACAGGAAACTACAGACCAGTTAGTTTAACTTCTGTGCCAGGGAAGATAATGGAGGAAGTTATTAAGGAAACCATCTGTAAACACTTGGAAAGTGGCAAGGTGATAGGGAACAGCCAGCATGGATTTGTAAAGAATAAATCATGTCAAACTAGTCTGATAGCTTTCTTTAATAGGATAATGAGTCTTGTGGATAAGGGAGAAGCAGTGGATGTGGTATACTTAGACTTTAGTAAGGCGTTTGATACGGTCTCACATGATATTCGTATCAATAAACTAGGTAAATACAACTAAGATGGGGCTACTATAATAACGTGGGTGCATAACTGGCTGGATAACCGTACTCGAGAGTAGTTATTAATGGTTCACAATCCTGCTGGAAAGGTATAACAAGTGGGGTCCACAGTGGTCTGTTTTGGGACCGGGTCCATTTAATATCTTCATCAATGATTTAGATATTGGTATAGAAAGTATGCTTATGAAGTTTGCAGATGATACCAAGCTGGGAGGGGTTGTGACTAATCTGGAAGATAGGGTCATAATTCAAAATGACCTTGGCAAATTGGAGAAATGGTCTGAGGTAAATAGGATGAAGTTTAATAAAGACAAATGCAAAGTGCTCCACTTAGGAAGGAACAATCAGTTTCATACATACAGAATGGGAAGCGACTGTCTGGGAAGGAGTACGGCAGAAAGGGATCTAGGGGTTATAGTGGACCACAAATTGAATATGAGTCAGCAGTGTGATGCTGCTGCAAAGAAAGCAAACATGATTCTGGGACGCATTAACAGGTGTGTTGTGAGCAAGACACGAGAAGTCTTTCTTCCACTCTACTCTGCTCTGGTTAGGCCTCAATTGGAGTATTGTGTTCAGTTCTGGGCACTGCATTTCAAGAAAGATGTGGAGAAATTGGAGAGGGTCCTGAGAAGAGCAAAGAGAATGATTAAAGGTCTAGAGAACATGACCTATGAGGGAAGATTGAAGGAATTGGGTTTGTTTAGTTTAGAAAAGAGAAGATTGAGGGAGGACATGATAGCAGTTTTCAGATATCTAAAAGGGTATCATAAGGAAAAGGGAGAAAACTTGTTCATCTTGGCTTCTGGGGATAGAACAAGAAGCAATGGGCTTAAACTGCAGCAATGGAGGTTTAGGTTGGACATTAGGAAAAAGTTCCTAACTGTCAGGGTAGTCAAACACTGGAATAAATTGCCCAGGGAGGTTGTGGAATCTCCATCTGTGGAGCTATTTAAGAGTAGGTTAGATAAATGTCTATCAGGGATGGTCTAGACAGTATTTGGTCCTGCCATGAGGGCAGTGGACTGGACTCGATGACCTTTCGAGGTCCCTTCCAGTCCTCGTATTCTAGGATTCTATGATTCCTAAGTGGAGTACTTTGCATTTGTCCTTATTAAACTTCATCCTGTTTACCTCAGACCATTTCTCCATTTTGTCCAGATCATTTTGAATTATGACTCTATACTCCAAAGGACTTGCAGCCCCTTCCAGCTTGGTATCATCTGCAAACTTAATAAGTGTTCTCTCTATGCCAATATCTAAATCATTGATGAAGATATTGAACAGAACCCTGTGGAGCCCCAATTATTATGGCCTTCCAGTGTGAGTGTGAACCATTCATAACTACTCTCTGAGAATGGTTATCCAGCCAGTTATGCATCCAACTTATAGTAGCCTCATCAAGGTTGTATTTCCCTAGTTTATTGATAAGAAGGTCATGCGAGACCATATCAAATGCTTTACTAAAGTCTAGATATACCACATCCACTGCTTCTCCCTATCCTACCAAAAAAGACCCTTAAAAACAACAAATAGTCTAGTAGCACCTTAAAGACTAACAAATCATGTAGATGGTATCATGAGATTTCATGGGCACAACCCACTTCTTCAGATGACAGGAGTGTTGGAAATCCAGATCCAAGAATAAATAAGGGAAGGGATGGGGGAGGAAAAAATGTAGGGGAGGAAGAAAAAAAGAGACAGTGAATAGATACGCTTCAGAGGGATAGACAAGTTAGTCTGCACCAGGAAAAACTTAAAAAACAACAAATAGTCTAGTAGCACCTTAAAGATTAAATAGTTACAAGAGGCTGATAAGAACCATTAGTTGGCACTTGGAAAGAAAGATGACCAATACTAGATTCTACACAGACATCAAGAACCATTAGCACCTTCATTGGTTGGTTGGTTAAGTCATTAAGATATGGAAGATAATGTCCAAGCCATCCGATATTCCAGTTCATACCATTTGCATAAGAATTAAACTTGTGAATGAAGTTAAGTTCCAACCCTTCTCTGTGTATTTGGCTTATGGAATTGGTCTGAAACAAAACAGCAATTTGGAGATCCATTAATGAATGTCCAGGAAGATTAAAGTGTTCTCCAACAGGTTTTTGTGTATTACCTTTTCGGATATCTGATTTGTGTTCATTAATTCTTTCCTGTAGAGACTGTCCAGTTTGGCCAATATACATTACAGTGGGGCAATGGTGGCATTTGATGGCATAGATCACATTAGTGGATGTGCAGTTAAATGAGCCTCTGATTTGGTGGCTGATATGGTTGGGTCCAGTGATGAAATCACTTGTGTAGATGTGTGGGCAGAGTCGGCACCAGGACTGATTGCAGGAGTGGGTTTCTGAATAATTATAATGGAGGTGTTGTGTGGTTACTGGAAAGAATTTGTTTGAGGTTAGGGGATTGTCTGTAAGTGAGAATTGGCCTTTCCTCCAAGGCCTCTGAGAGTGAGGGTTATTTTCCAGGATAGATTGTAGATTGTTGATAATGCGTTGGAGGGGTTTAAGTTGTGGACTGTAGGTGATGGCAAGTGGAATTCTGTTGTTTTCTCTTTTGGGTCTGTCTTGAAGTAGTTCATGTCTGGGAACTTTTTTGGCTCTGTCGATCTGTTTTTTCACTTCTCCGTGTGGGTATTTCAGTTTTAAGAATGCTCTATATAGATCCTGTAAGTGTTTGTCTCTGTCTGTGAGACTGGAGCAAATCCGGTTGTATTTTAGGGCTAATCTGTATACAGCCAAGTGGAGAAGGACTGTTTTGGAAAGGAGTCTGGCCTGTCCTCAGTCTACTTGGAGGGGAAGTAGAGATTATTAAGATTGGTTCCTTCTCTTTCCCCTATGCAGGCCAATGATGAGGGTGGCTAAATAAATGGCAAGTTTGTGCCATTGGGAAAAGTGTCTAAATTGAGGGCTGCCGTGTGCCTTTGAGGTGAGCAATCTGCCCAAAAGTACGGGACCCACTGAGACAGAGAAAGAGCTTTCTTAAACATCCATCCTGCATACAGACAGTTCCTATGAGTCACAATAGGAAAAGACCACCTACAGTACATAGTGCTACCCTTCAGACTTTTGATGGCCCAAGAGTTTTTACCAAAACCCCAGTAATAGTGGCACATTTGCGTAAACAGGAAATATTGATCTTCCCCTACCTATAGATGACTGCATACTGAAAGGACCTACTCAAGCAGAAACCATAAATATTACCCAGAAGACTATCACCTTCTTTCCCATGTTAAGGTTAGAAATTAGCAAACTGAAATCTGGTCTAAACCCTGTACAATAATTGGACTTCATTGGAGCATACCTAGACACCATAGAGGCAAAAGCTTCATTACCATTGACTAGATCTGATGCACTGATCACTCTCTCATCAGTGATTTTGCTTATGAGCAGGACTGGGAACACAATTCCTAGGGGATGCCTTCCTTATCAGATGAAACATCTCTTCAGTACACATGATACACAAGATAAAGTGCTCCACTGAGGTCTGGATTGAGCCAGGTGAGCCACGGGCCAAAAAGTTTGAGACCAACTGCTCTAGATGTTAGACCCACATTAGCATTCTACCTGGTGTGACAGACTCAGGCCAGAAAGGTATAAAAGAGTAGTGGAAGAAAATATATCTAGGTAAAATGTAACCATTCTGAAAATCACTGAGATTGTTCATCTTCACAAAGGGATCTGCAATATCAAAACAAAGACTTTTAAAATGCATCTCCAACTGCATCCAGCTATGCTATCAACAACAACAAAAAAGAACCCCTGATGGGGATCAGAGCTCATCCAATGACATCCATACTTTTTGAATAAAGTACCAATCACAGAGATATGTCGAGCCACCAGTTGGATGTCCAGACACACTCATTAATCACTACCCAATCATATAAAGCTGTGGGATAGCTACCCTAAATGCAACTGTACTGCCAGACCTGGAGCACTATGCTTGGCTGTGGGAGTAGTGCAGTCAGCTCTGCATGGCTGCTGGGGACATACTGCACTTTTGCATCAGTTCAGCCTCCCCTAATCAGTTCTCCAATGTAGCCAGATTGATAGAACTGTCTCCTGCTCATCAAACTTCTGAAGGTAACTTTCAACAGCAGGTACCTGAAGATGCCAACCCAGCACAGCTTGCTGCATGTGACTTACCAACAGCTGGCCAGAAACCATCACAGGAAGAGGTATCAGACAGCATCAGTTCTGTCGATTCAGAGCCAGGTAAGAAAATGTACAGAGGATACATATAGCCCCTGCACACACACAAAGCTCCTCCAGATTATAGCCACCCAGAGATTCCACAACTCCTCTTTCTGATGACCTCACTGGGACTTGGATACAGCCACCTTTGTACTAGCAGAGTAGATAGATAGGCTAGCGATTCACAGAACAACTACATTTTGTCTGTTATTCTTTGCATGACTAACATTTAGGGCTCCTCCTGTGCAAGACTCTGCACAGATTCAGATTCACCTCACAGAGCACTGCATAGACCCACAGTGAGACAATCAGAATAGACACAGGATGGGAAAGGAAACAGAGGCACTGAGAGAGGAAGGGATTTCCCCAATGTCATGCAAAAGCTCAAGAGTCTTGTGCCCTGCTCCCTTGGCTGGTCTATCTCTATCCTTAACACCCTTCAATTTCTTATTCCTTTCTCTAACCCCTTCACTCTCCTTTCTCCACTGAGCAGTCCCACAATGACTCCAAGATCATTTCCTTGTGCAATTACTATTTCCATTACACCTACATTGGAGATGTTTGAATGGTCTTCTCTTGTCTGCATTCACACACACTCCAGTGGATTTTGCCCACCATTCGTCCATAGATTTCATGGCTAGGGACCATTCAGACCATCTGGCATAATCCTCTGTATCAAACAGACGAGACCTGGTGGAGCGAGGACGAGTCATTCCGAGAAATATCTGATCTGGATGTAAAGCCATTAAGCAATATAGAATCCCAACCAGCCTTGATAGGGAATCTCTCTCCTCATTAAACATTTTCCTCTTATTCCTAGTGTTAATTTATTCAGCTTCCAGCTGCTGGCTCTGCTCAGTCTGTGTTTACCAGATTCACAAGCCCCTAGGATTATATGAGGCCTTTGCTGAGCCTGGGAAAGCAGTCCCAATTGCATAAAGCTTGGTTTCAATGTAGCATTTTCCAGCAACAGAACAATGTAAGCCAGTTCACATGAGAGCATCGTGTTCATTTGATGTTTACAGCTTTTCTGCTGGGCAAAGCTGACTTGTGGGAAGAAATGAGTGAAACTAAGAGGAGGAAGACAGCAAACATGGAGAACAATGCAAGTGGGGCTCCAGAGCAAGAGCCACCAGGTGGTTCACAGGAAGGAACAGATAATCTCATGACAGACTTTGGCAGCCAGCTGTGTTCTTGCCTGTGGTGTCCCAAGGATGGAGCAGATGCCAGCATGTTCCTAGGTGAAAGAAAGGAGGGCTATACTGCTGTATCACTGAGCGAAGGCAGGAGCAATGAGAATATGTGGCAGGTTGGTCAGGGAAGACACTCTCCGGAAATAAAACTGGGCTTGAGCAAAAGGGAAGAACCAAACATGATGGCACCCAAGGGCCATGTTCTCCAGTAAGGAGGAGAGGTGTGTCCTGAAAGAAGGAGCATAGCCTTCAGAATAAATCAGTGCTGTGTTCTACAGGGCCTTCCTTCTCTACCTCACCTTCCCTGTCTGCAAAATGGAGATAACACAGACCTAGCTATCTAGGGAGCTGTGGCCACAGGTATTAATATGTATAAAGTAGGGATGTTAAATATTGGTTAATTGAATAGTCGATTAACTTCATGAATTCTTATTGGTTAGTCAACTATTCTATAGTCCCTGGGGGTGGGGTTGGCAGCTAGTCACTCCAGCCTCACTCCTGAGGAGCCCCTTGCCATTCCACACTGCTGTGTCTCTATCAGAGGCAGCAGTCCGGGGTGTCAGGCAGGAGCTGGTCTGTGAGGGGAACCCCTCGCAAACTGGCTGCCTGCCACCCTGTGCTGCTGCTCCTGTCCAGGGGGGTGGATGTCTAAGCTCCCAGACCCGACACAAGCTGGAACTGAGCCAGGCTGCCTGCCCATCTGGCTCCTAATACACTTTAAATGCAGAGATACAATGGGAGTAGGTCCTGAACCCAGTGCAAGCTGGGCAGCCTGCTGAAAAATTTATAGGCAAGTGGCAGAGGGGAAATGTGTTTAGTCTATGGCATTAAACTATAAGCTTTTGCTTATTGGTTAATCGGTTAATCAACTACACTGTTACATCCCTAGTATAAAGCATTTTGAGAGGCTTAGAGAGAAGGGCTAAGGATTATCTATCAGGACTAATGCGGAAACATGGCTATTGGGATTTCTTTTCAAAAATCCTGGATTATGCAAAAGTCTAGGTCTGGTTTTCAGATAAGAGCAAGGTGGGCTGAGAATCTGGAGCTCTAAGAGGGGAGTGGAGGGGTAGGGTCTAGTGGGTTAAAGCAGTGTGTGAGGTGGGATATAGGACTCTGGGTTCTAGTCCCAGCTCTGAGAAGGGAGTGGTGTCTAATGGCAAGAGTGGGGAGGGCAGGAACCCACTGACATCTGTGGGAATCACATGTACTTAGTATCTTGGCCAAAAGGGCCCTGTTTGGCACAAGGGAAACACCAGAAGTTCTTTGGATTGGAGACTTCTGTTTACAAAAGATACCTGTTATTAGTGGTCCCAGGATTTTAGAAGCCCAACATGAAAGGGGCCTGAATTTGAGAGTGATGGCAGTGTCCGGAAATCAGGGTCCTTACAGCAAAACTAGTTGGATGCTTAAAACATGAGGCACCTGATGTCACTCCTTGCTTTGGAAGAATTTGGCCTGAATGTGTGAGCAGTATCTGGGGTGGTGGGACATGGCCTCCAGATGCTACTGTAACTCCCTTGCCAGGGGGATAATTCTCTGCTCCTGTCCAATCACAGACCAATGCCTGTTTGTATTTGTCCTGCAGAGTGACCAGTTGTGGCTGCAGGAAATTTCCAATCTTTCTGAATGGACGTCCTGAAATGGAGCCAGCCCTAGCCAAGGGTATGAGATTAACTGTGCTCCCCATGCAAAGACAAATAAAGAACATCCATTCAATGGGGTTCTTGTTCTTTACTGTTGGATGACAATAGAGCCTAAAGGCCCTGATCATGCACTACGACACTTCTGTGCTAGGCACTATACAAAAGTGGTCCCAAATACCTGACACTGTTGTATTAGGAGGAAGGGAAGATGGGGATGGGGCTGTATGGAGGCCAGGATGTTGTGTCCAGATGGGGGTCAGGGCAGAGTGCCACAGCCAGGCTGCCATAGCCAGAGCAGAACCACATCACCAGGGCCTGCTGCAAGATCGAGTCTAAGATCAGGCTACTGCAGCCAGATGAGGACCAGGGCTAGGCTTTCTCGTCCAGATGGAATCTGGGCCGCTGTGACTGAAGAGTAGCTGGGGCAATGCAGCCAAAGAGGACTGGGCCCGAATGGGGACTGGCTGGAGCGTTGTGGCCAGATGAGGGCTGGGGGCAGAGTTGCTCTCTCACCCCCCAGCAGGATAAGGTTGCCAGGTGTCTGGTTTTGAACTGGACAGTCCAGTATTTGAGCTTCCTGTTTGGGAAACAAATTGAGAAAATATAAATGCCCGGTATTTTCTAAATAAGATGTAATGTAGATTGTGATGCAATGTCAAGTGTGTCCGGTATTTTTGTTGAAATCATCTGGCAACCCAACAGCAGGATTGGGGCCAGACTGACTGCCTGTGGGTCCTCGCTGGATCCCATCAACCACAGTGGGTTGGATGACAGTCTACTTTGGGCCACGGGGGGCAGCCCTTCCCCAGATGCCACTGGTCCCTGGCCTGCGCTGTTTCATAGAATGCCTGTGCAGTGCTAAATAGGCAGCTGCACGTCCACTCAGCTTCCTGTGTGCTGCGGAACACCTGTTCCTCAACCTGCGGGAGGCACTGGGAGGGAAAAGAGGAGCAGGAATGGGGAAGAGGCAGAACAGCAGTGGGGTCTTGGGGGAAGGGATGGGGCTGGCAGTGGAGGCTCTGGAGAAGGGGTGGAGTAGGAGTGGAGGTAGGGATGCTGAAGGATTGTAAGGGAAGGAAATGATGGGAGAATGCTGAGGACCTGCTTGCTTGCCTGTGCACCTACCCAATGATGGGAGGGGTGGCAGAGGAATGCTAGGAGGTGACTGGGGAGTGCTAGGGAGATATTGGAGGGGTGGGTGAGAATGCTAGGGGAACCATGGGGATGGCTGTGAGAACTGAGGGAGTAATGGGGGGTGATGGGGAGAGATGAGAGGGTAGTGGAGAGGTGGTCCCGAGTGTTGTGAGGTGGCTGAGGCAGAGTACTGAGGAGGTAGCTGAGGCAGTGTCCCAGAATGCTGGGAGTAGCAGGAAGAGGGGTGACCAGTGAGGACAAGAGAATAGTGGGGAAGGAGGGTGACAACGGAGGGTGTGGCTGGGGCAGTAGTGGTGAAGGGGGGTGAGGGAAATGCTGAGGAAGTAGCTGGGCGGAGGGTTGAGGGAAGGAGTAACAGGGAGGGCTGGGTGTAGTCGGGGAAACTGGAGAGGCTACGGGGAGGGAAGCAGGGGTGACTGGGAAGAACTGGGATGCAGTGGGGGTGACTGGAGAACGCGGGGGTCGCCGGGCGGGTGCGGGGGTCGCCGGGCGGTTGGGTTGCTCGGACGGGACGGGCAGGTCCCTGGCGCTGAGTGTGTCCCGGCGAGGGGAGCGGGCGCTATGGGGGTGTCTCGGCCCAGCCCGGTCCCTCCCTCGCTCCCGCCTCTCTCCCGTCACTGGGGGCGGGCCGGGCCGGCCGGGCGATGTCGGCTGCAGCGGATGCGGCCCCAGGCGGGCCGGAGGCGCCGGGCCCGGCCAGCTCTCCCTGGGTCCCCGCTGGCGGGCTGGCGCTGGGCCCCGGCTCCTCCGCGCTCTGCTGGGCCGCGCTGCTCGCCTGCCTCAGCCTGGCCTGCGCCTACGTGGGCAGCCTCTACGTGTGGAACAGCCACCTGCCCCGGTGAGTGCCCCGGTACCCCCCTCCCTACCCGGTACCCCCCCGCCTCCCTTCCCGGGGAGTGCCCCGGTACCCCCCTCCCTACCCGGTACCCCCCCGCCTCCCTTCCCGGGGAGTGCCCCGGTACCCCCCTCCCTACCCGGTACCCCCCCCCGCCTCCCTTCCCGGGGAGTGCCCCGGTACCCCCCTCCCTACCCGGTACCCCCCCGCCTCCCTTCCCGGGGAGTGCCCCGGTACCCCCCTCCCTACCCGGTACCCCCCCGCCTCCCTTCCCGGGGAGTGCCCCGGTACCCCCCTCCCTACCCGGTACCCCCCCCCGCCTCCCTTCCCGGGGAGTGCCCCGGTACCCCCCTCCCTACCCGGTACCCCCCCCCGCCTCCCTTCCCGGGGAGTGCCCCGGTACCCCCCTCCCTACCCGGTACCCCCCCGCCTCCCTTCCCGGGGAGTGCCCCGGTACCCCCCTCCCTACCCGGTACCCCCCCCGCCTCCCTTCCCGGGGAGTGCCCCGGTACCCCCCTCCCTACCCGGTACCCCCCCCCGCCTCCCTTCCCGGGGAGTGCCCCGGTACCCCCCTCCCTACCCGGTACCCCCCCGCCTCCCTTCCCGGGGAGTGCCCCAGTACCCCCCTCCCTACCCGGTACCCCCCCGCCTCCCTTCCTGGGGAGTGCCCCGGTACCCCCCTCCCTACCCGGTACCCCCCCCGCCTCCCTTCCCGGGGAGTGCCCCGGTACCCCCCTCCCTACCCGGTACCCCCCCGCCTCCCTTCCTGGGGAGTGCCCCGGTACCCCCCTCCCTACCTGGTACCCCCCCCCTCCCTTCCCGGGGGGTGCCCCGGTATCCCCCTCCATACCCGGTACCCCCCCCACCTCCCTACCCGGGGAGTGCACCGGTACCCCCCCGCCTCCCTTCCCAGGGAGTGCACCAGTACCCCCCTCCCTACCCGGTACCCCCCCGCCTCCCTACCCGGGGAGTGCAGCAGTACCCCTCTCCCTACCCGGTACCCCCCGCCTCCCTACCCGGGGAGTGCACCGGTACCCCTCTCCCTACCTGGTACCCCCCCGACTCCCTACCCGGGGAGTGCCCCGGTATCCCCCTCCCTACCTTGTACCCCCCCCACCTCCCTACCCCGGTATCCCCCCTCCCTACCCGCTACCCTCCCCGCCTCCCTACCCTGGGGAGTGCCCCGGTACCCCCCTCCCTGCTCGGTGAGTGCCCTGGTATGCCTCCCTACCCGGCGAGTGCCCCGGTACCCCCCCACTCACTACCCGGTGAGTGCCCCGGTACCCCCACCTCCCTACGCAGTGAGTGCCCCGGTACCGCCCCCCCCGCCTCCCTACCCAGTGAGTGCCCCGGTACCGCCCCCCTCCGACTCTCTACCCGGTGAGTGCCCCGGTACCACCCCCCTCCGACTCTCTACCCGGTGAGTGCCCCGGTACCACCCCCCTCCGACTCTCTACCCGGTGAGTGCCCCGGTACCACCCCCCTCCGACTCTCTACCCGGTGAGTGCTCCGGTACCCCCCCTCCGACTCCCTACCTGGTGAGTGCCCCGGTACCCCTCCCCCCCGACTCCCTACCCAGTGAGTGCCCTGGTACCGCCCCCCCCCACTCCCTACTCAGTGAGTGCCCTGGTACCGCCCCCCACACTCCCTTCCCGGTGAGTGCCCTGGTACCGCCCCCCCCCACTCCCTACTCAGTGAGTGCCCTGGTACGGCCCCGCACACTTCCTACCCGGTGAGTGCCCTGGTACCTGCCCCTCCCACTCACTACCCGGTGAGTGCCCCGGTACTGCCTCCCCCCGCCCGACTCTCTACCCGGTGAGTGCCCCAGTACTGCCCCCCCCCACTCCCTACCCGGTGAGTGCCCCGGTACCGCCCCCCCCCCGACTCCCTCCCCGGCGAGTGCACCGGTATCGCCTCCCTCCCCAAACTCCCTGCCCCGGTGAGGGTCCGGTACTGTCCCCCTTCCTGGACTCCCAGACCCAGAGAGTGCTCCTGTACTGCCCTCCTCCCACAGAGCTTCCTGCCCCAGTGAGTGTCCCAGTACCAGCCCAATCCCCGTGACCCAGTAAGTGTTCTGGCACCACCCCCTCTCCTGAGCTTCCTGCCCCAGTGAGTGCTGATACTCCGCCCCCTCTCTGCCTCCCCCGCCGCCCCGAGCTCCATGCCTTGGTAAGTGGCCTGGCCCCCTTAGCCATCTACCCCAGTAAGTGTCCCCACATATTACTGATCTGCCCCTCCTCCAGAGCCGTGTGTCCTTATGACTGTACCAATCCTACCCCCAGGAGCCACCTGCCCGAGAGAGTGACCCCTGGTATTGACCATTCTCCCAAGAGCCAGCCAGCTGCCCTAGTGAGTGTCTCCTGGTACCAGTTCCCTCTCCCCTAAAGCCATCTGCCCCTGTGAATTGGCCCCACTGAGCTGCCTGCCCTGGTTAGTGCCTCCCTCATACCGACCCAGTCTCCCTGAACCACAAAGATAAGATAGGGAAGAAGGAGGGAACTCGGGAAAGGAGGATGAGGAAGGAAGAGAAATAAAGGGCAGAGGGAAATTGGTTGGCGAATTCTGCCCCCAACATGAAATTGTCATTAACAATAGGACTTGGTTCCCTCTCCTAAATAAGCTTGACACTCCTGGATTACATTAAGACACGCAAAGAGGAAAAGCATAGTCCAAGGTCACAAGGTGAGTTAATGGCAGAGCCAGGAACAGAATCCAGAAGTCCTGAAGTAGTCCCTAAGCTGCATGACAGAGCAGCCTCCCATTCCTCTGTGCCCTGAAGGTTTCTCTCCATTTGCAGTGACCATCCGGCTGTGATCAAACGACGATTCACGAGCGTTCTGATTGTCTCTGGCCTCTCGCCACTCTTTCTCTGGCTCTGGAAGGAGCTAACAGGTATTAAGGTAGGACTGTTATCTGATCACTTCCCCCTCTCCCCTTAATCCCCCATGGGTAAAATGCCTTAAGTGGGATAGCAGTCATGTGACTTGTGTAGCAAGCTGGGACAATCTTGAGGATGATAGAAGTAGTCATATGATGCTGAGCCTCCCTTGGATTCCATCGCCCCTCCTTCCTAGTTCCCATCAGGCACCTGGAAAAAAGGTTCCTAATTCCATCCGGGAGACTCCTCTAGGCTTTGTTCACAATTCCAAGTTTTGTCAACAAAATTTATGCTAACACCCTAAAATCGAAAAAACCAAAAATTGCCAGAGGGTGTTCACACTTACTCCCTCTGTTGACTGATCATGTCCTCATTGGTGGCACCATCATAGACAGTATGAGCAATGCACTGTGGGTATGCAGTGTTGTGGGAAGGCAGGGTCTTGGAATTTCTTTTGAGTTTTCCCAACCCACCCTCAGCTGCCCAGAGTTGAGTATCTCTGAGGTCTCCATGCTGGGAATACCAGAGCGGTGCAGCAGTCTTCTTCCCCCCTGCTCCCCAATGACAACAGTCTGCCTGCCTAGTACAGGTCAGAACAGGAACATTCCAATGATCTGCTCTTTAACAGCAGTGTCTACACTGGCTCTTTGTTGACAAAAAAAGGGAGGGGAAAAGAAGGCAGAGAGGTGGAAGTTAATGTTGCCAAGAGTGGACATTTTTCTGGACAAAAGTCACATTGTTGTATATACACTCTCACTATTTTGCCACTAAAAGGCAGTTTTTGGTGACAAAAGTTGGCGATGTAGACAAGGCTTTAGTTCAGGGGTGGGCGATAATTTTGATAGGAAGTCACTCCAAGATTTTGGTAAGTGGTCAGTGGCTTTACTTTTCTGTGGAGAGGTGCGGATCTGGGATTGAAGTTAGGTGCAGAAGGGAGCTCTGGGTGGGAGATTGGGATGCAGGAGAGAATGTGGGGTCTGGGAGAGAGTTAGGGTGAAGGACGGGGTTGTGACCTGGGCAGGAGATTGGGATGCAGCAGGGGGTGCAGAGTTAGGAAGGGGATATGGATGCAAAAGAGGATTCTGGCCTGGGGGAGGAGTGTAGGAGGGGCTACAGGGTCTGTGAGGGAGTTGTAACCGGGGGCAAGAGGAACAGGGGGAATGCAGAGAGTTTGGATGGCGACCTAGAGCAAGGAGTTGGGGTGTGGGAGGGGGTGGGGTGTCAGAGGTGATTACCTGGGCAGTTCCTGGCCAGCAGCCCAGCAGAACCCTCAGGCAGGCTCCCTGCTTGCCTCAGTCACAAGCCACTCAAAGCAGCCAGCTGCTGGGGCCTTGTGCCTTTCTCCTCCGAGTGCCCATGGGGGGAGAAACTTCTCGCACTGCCCCTGCCCCCAGCACAAATGTCACAGCTCCCATTTGCTGGAAACCACAAAATCTCTTCCCTCCTCCCACAAGGGACACTTGGTAACTAGAGACACATGGTTCCATCAGCTAGCTGCTTTGAGTGCCTGGGGCTGTGGCTGTTAGGGAGCTTGCCTGAGGCTCCCTGCAGGCCACAGTCCAGATCTAAAGGGGAGCTGACCGCAGAGCTGGGCTGGGGGGTGATGGTGCTTGCATGGTCCTGATCCACATGTGTGTTGTGTTTTGCTCAGCCAGGTATATCCCTGCTAGCTCTGCTGGGCTTCCGGCTGGAAGGCATCGTACTGGCAACTGTACTGCCCTTGTTGCTTACCATGGTATGTGTGGGGATAATGCCTTAAGGCTGCCTTGCTCCAAGCTGGCAAGCGTCTGATAGAGGCTCTGCTGGGAGCAGGTGCCTACTTTCTCTTGGGGGGGCCAATGGCTCGCCTGTCAAATTGCCTTTTCTCAGCTCTGTTAACTGTAGCCTGCCAGTGAACAGAGATGCCAGGCTGCTGGGGATAGCTCACTGCAAGGCATGGACTCCTCCTTGGTGGGGATGTGATGCAGGTTGATTTGCCCTGACCTTGCTAGAGGAACGGGCACAGCAGAGCTGCCCCTCTGAGATCAGTTGGAAGGATTGTGACTCACTGACCAGACAGGGCTTAATGGCCAGATGCAGAGTTAGACTGAGATTTCCAAACTGCCCAGGAGTTTTAAATGCACGCTAAAATGCCAGAGAATCACATGCCCGGGCCCTTTATGTGACATTTGAACAATGGCTGCCATCTGGGGGGAAGGGGTGACAGGACTGACAGCCAGGGTAACCCTAAATGCAGAAGGGGATGCTCACTCAACCCCTCTTTTTCTGTGCCAGGTCCTGTTCCTTGGACCCCTTATTCAGCTCTCGATGGACTGTCCCTGGGGTTGGCTTGACGGATTGAAGGTCATGTTTGGTAAGTAGGGATGCAGACCAAAATCGTCCCGTTGGGTGACGATGGACACACTGAGAGACAGTCTCTGCCCTGAGGAGATCATGGTCTCACTAGATAAAGTCTTGGAGGGGAACAGACTCACCTGAGACCATTGTCAGGGCCAGGATGACAACCCAGGAGTGCCAGCTCTCAGCACAATGTGGCTAGAACAGTGGTTCCCAATGTGTGGTCTGCAGACCCCTGGTGGTCCGCGACGGTACTGCTGGGTGTCAGTGGAAAGTTTTAAAATAAGGATCAGTCCCACCACAGTGGGCCCGGTCCTTTCTTTTTCTCTCTTTTCTCCCCCTCTTTTTTTCTTGATTCCCTCTCTTTTTTCTTCTTTTTTCTCTATTTCTTTCTCTTCTTTCTCTTTTTTTCTTGTTTTCTTCTCTCTTATTTCTCTTATTTCTTTTTTCTCTCTATTTTTTCTTTTTCCCTTTTTTCTTTATCTTTTTCTGTTTTTCTCTTTTTTCTCTCTTTTTACTATTTTCTTTTCTCTCTCTCTTCGCTCTTTTTTTCTCTTTTTTCTTTTTCTCTCTCTTTTTTTCCTCCCGCAGAGATGGGGGGTACTTGAAATGCTAATAGATTTAAAAGGGATCTATATGCTCAAAAAGGTTGGGAAGCACTGGTCTAGACTATGCTGCCTGTAACAACAATTTGCAGGGAGTGTTGGTGGTGAGCTAAGGGCACAGGTAGGCAGTAGGGATGTGAATGATTAACCAGTAACCATCATCCTTACCAGGTAATGCATGTGGGTTATGGTTAACTGTCAATGGCTGGAGTAGACCCCCAGCAGGGGCTGCTCCAGCCCAGTAAGGCTCCCTGAACAAAGGTGGGGGGCTCTCCAGCCCAGCTGGAGCAGCTTACGCCTAGAGTGGGCCCAACTCAGCACACCATGGGCAGGGGCGCTTCAGCCTGGCTCTCAGCTGGAGCAGCCCCCCCGTTCACCCCCATTTAAGTAGTTAACCAGTGAAACATAACATTTAACCAGTTAACTGATTAAATGGGATTTTACATCTCTAGTAGGCAGAGCTCTGTCTCCTGGGAGCTGCTCAGACCTAGAGAGAGTGCACAGGGATAAGGCAGGAGGTCCCTGAATTAGGGGTGGGGGCATCCTCGGCCTGGTCTGTGCTTTTTGCTCAGATCTATTGAGATGAAAGGCTCAAGCAGCACTAGGAGGGGAGCTCTGTGCCAGGCCTACACAAGACATTCCAGAGATCTGAAGCAGTGCCAGACATACAATGCTGCCCACCTTCTCCCTGCAGACCCCCGCTTCTGGGCTCTGTGCTTGAGTGACATGCGCTGGCTCCGCAACCAGGTGATTGCACCACTAACAGAGGAACTGGTGTTCCGGGCCTGCATGTTGCCCATGCTCATTCCTTGCACTGGCCTGGGGCCAGCCATCTTCACTTGCCCGCTCTTCTTTGGCGTCGGTAAGTACCCAGCACTACTCAGGCCTCCTGACCAAGCTTCCCCTTCCAGCCACTGAAAACACCCAGGCAGAGTCAACAGTATGGCTCAGAGCACAGCCTCTATCTCCTCCCTCTCCTGATTGATAGGATAGTGGGGGCAGAGTCAGGGGATATGTGGTCTAGGCCCAGCTTTGCTCCTCCTCCTGCCTTCCCACATCACTGCATCTCCCCACACCCAGTGGGGCTGAGGGGCTTGCACTGACTCCCTATTCTCTGGCTAGAAGGGCTCTGAGCAGCCAGGCAAGGGAACCAGTACCTACCAGGTTCTGCTTCTAGCCTTCTCTCCCCAGTCCCACTGAACATAAAGTGAGCCCTTCAGAGCTACAGTTATGGGTGGATCCTCTCCAGAGAGCTCCCTGGCCACAGGCATCACTCGGGGTTGGGGGGTGGTGCTTGCCTTGGGTACTGAAGCAGGAATTAGAACCCTACGCACATCCCCTTGCCAGGTGCCCATCAGGGCCAGCATTTTCACAGAGATGGGGAACAGGTACAGCCTGGTTCAAGCCGACTTCTTGCTAATGGAGGCTGGGGGAGTGGGGAGGGAACTGGGCTAGCTACAGACAGTGATGGGTATTTCCCTCTTCCAGCTCACTTCCACCATGTTATTGAACAGCTACGTTTCCGCCAGGGCAGTGTGGCCAGCATCTTCCTGTCAGCAGGTAAGAAGTAGTTGTGATGGTGATACATGTCCAGCGCAATTGTGGCCAGTCTCCTCTCTCTCCTGCCCCCAGGATTTCTGGGGCCCTATGCAGTACTGTTAAACTGGTGACCTATGTCTGATGGCAGCTGAGGGGGTTTGATAATTTTTTTAGAGATGGGATTTTATAATCCTCAGCAACGCACTAATGAAATATTTTAAAGCAAATTGTAAATTAAATCCCTGTTGCCTAACACAGTAAATGCAGAAACTGACAATATATATCTGGGGTTGGCAAATGCCTCTTAAATGGCTTCATGGAAACTAGGACAAATAACAAAGGATGAATATAGGCAAGCAACACGGGAATGCAGGGGCAAGATTAGAAAGGCAAAGGCACAAAATGAGATCAAACTAGCTACAGGCATAAAGGGAAACAAGAAGACTTTTTATAAATACATTAGAAGCAAGAGGAAGACCAAGGACAGGGTAGGCCCACTGCTCAGTGAGGAGGGAGAAGCAGTAACAGAAAACTTGGAAATGGCGGAGATGCTCAATGACTTCTTTGTTTTGGTCTTCACCGAGAAGTCTGGAGGTGTGCCTAACGTAGTGAATACAAGCAGAGAGAGGGTAAGTTTAGAAGATAGGATACACAAAGAACAAGTTAAAAATCACTTAGGAAAGTTAGATGTCAGCAAGTCACCAGGTCCTGATGAAATGCATCCCAGGATACTCAAGGAGCTGATAGAGGAGGTATCTGAGCCTTTAGCTATGATCTTTGAAAAATCATGGAAGACAGGGGAGATTCCAGAAGACTGGAAAAGGGCAAATATTGTGCCCATCTATAAAAAGGGGAATAAGAACAACCCAGGAAACTACAGACCGGTCAATTTAACGTCTGTCCCAGGGAAGATAATGGAGCAGGTAATTAAGGAAATCATATGCAAACACTTGGAAGGTAATAAAGTGATAGGGAATAGCCAGCATGGGTTTGTGAAGAACAAGTCGTGTCAAACTAATCTGATAGCTTTCTTTAATAGGATAACGAGCCTTGTAGATAAGGGAGAAGCGGTGGATGTCATATACCTAGGCTACATCTACACTGGCCCCTTTTCCGGAAGGGGCATGTTAATTTCAGCGATCGCAATAGGGAAATCCGCGGGGGATTTAAATATCCCCCGCGGCATTTAAATAAAAATGTCCGCCGCTTTTTTCCGGCTTTTAGAAAAGCCGGAAAAGAGCGTCTACACTGGCCCCGATCCTCCGGAAAAAGCGCCCTTTTCCGGAGGCTCTTATTCCTACTTCAAAGTGGAGTTCCTCAAGGGTCTGTTTTGGGACCCGTACTGTTCAATATCTTCATCAGTGATGTAGATATTGGGATAGAGAGTACGCTTATTAAGTTTGCAGATGATACCAAACTGGGTGGGGTTGCAACTTCTTTGGACGATTGGGACATAATTCAAAATGACCTTAGCAAGTTAGAGAAATGGTCAGAGGTAAACAGGATCAAGTTTAATAAAGAGAAATGCAAAGTGCTCCACTTAGGAAGGAGCAATCAGTTCCATACATACAAGATGGGAAGCGACTGTCTAAGAAGGAGCATGGCGGAAAGGGATCTAGGGGTCATAGTGGACCACAAGTTGAATATGAGTCAACAGTGTGATGCTGTTGCAAAAAAGCAAATATGATTCTAGGTTGTATCAACAGGTGTGTTGTAAGCAAAACTCGTGAAGTCATTCTGCCACTCTACTCTGCACTAGTTAGGCCTCAGCTGGAGTACTGTGTCCAGTTCTGGGCACCACATTTCAAGAAAGATGTGGAGAAATTGGAAAGGGTACAGAGAAGAGCGACAAGAATGATTAAAGGTCTAGAGAACATGACCTATGAAGCCAGGCTTCATGAACTGGGCTTGTTTAGTTTGGAAAAAAGAAGATTAAGGGGGGACATGATAGCGGTTTTCAAATATCTAAAAGGGTGTCACAAGGAGGAAGGAGAAAATTTGTTCCTCTTGGTTTCTGAGGACAGAACAAGGAGTAATGGGCTTAAAGTGCAGCAAGGGAGGTTTAGATTGGACATTAGGAAAAAATTCCTAACTGTCAGGGTGGTCAAATATTGGAATAAATTGCCAAGGGAGGTGGTGGAATCTCCCTCTCTGGAGATATTTAAGAACAGGTTAGATAGACATCTGTCAGGGATGGTGTAGACGGAGCTTGGTCCTGCCTTGAGGGCGGGGGGCTGGACTCAATGACCTCTCAAGGTCCCTTCCAGTCCTATGATTCTATGATTACCACTTGAATGGTTCTTTCTCAGGTTCAGTGTTCTGCTAAGAGGTCTGGCAGCTTTCTGACTTTTAAGTTAACTAGATACTCTCTGGAGGAAGTGAAGCCACAAAACAGGACTAGGAAGAGGTGAATGGGTGGACATTAGGACACATTGGTGCCCCACATTTTCTGGTGCCCTACATATTCAGCTGCATATTCTGCCTCTGGGTAAGCAAGGCCTTGCCCCCAAGCCATCAAGAGATGCAGCCATCTCTGGGGAGGGGAATATGTATTGCATCACCGTATTGGACTCTCAGAAGCATAATGAGAGCAGCCCAAGTTAGCTGGGAACAAACTGGCAGCAATCAGAACCAGACAAAAAGGGATGCAGTAAATGGTGATTGCATTACATCAGTGGTCTTCAACCTTTTTACACCGAAGATCACTTTTTAAATCTCAGAACAGGCGAAGCTCTACTGCCCCGCCCCTTTCTTGAAGCCCCCCCCTTTCTTGAAGCCCCGCCCTCGCTGTTCTTCTCCTGTCCATCACTTGCTATCCCCAGCCCTTACTTACACACTTTATTTTTAAATTATGCGATATATAAAATTAAAATCACGTGTTTATAGTTATGAAATTAATGGTCTGTTTTTTATTCATGCTATTTAAATCTAAAATGAAGCATTTATAATCATACATTTTGTGGGGACAGAGTTCTGCGGCTGGGAGCAGGGAAGAAGGAACAGAGTGCTAGGAGGGCAGAGGATAAGGTTCTGCACCAGGGGACAGGGTGCCAGTGGGGACAAAGTTCGGGGAGTGGGGACGGGAATGGGGACAGGGAAGTGGGGACAGAGTTTGGGGAGTGGGGATGGGAATGGGGATAGAGTTCTGTAGCTGGGGACAGGGGGCTGGGGACAGGGTTCGGGGAGTGGGGACGGGAGTGGAGACAGAGTTCTGTAGCTGGGGACAGTGGAGTGGAGTCTGGGGAGTGGGGACAGGGTGCCAGTGGCAGCAGAGTCACCTGCATCTGCCTCCTCCCAGGATTCTCTCTCCCTCTCCCTCCATGGGAAGCCAGCACATGCCTCCTCTGGGCCCCCTGCAGCGCAGGGAAACCCCAAGCGTGCCTGCCCCGGGGCTAACCCCCCCCATTCTGTGGCGGGGCCAAACCCCCGCTGGAGCCTGCACCAGGGACAATCCCCACCCCTCCCGCGGCAGGGCCAAACCTCCCTTCCGCGGCGCAGCCCCTCCCCTCTCGCAGCGCGGCCAACCCCCGCGGGCACCTGCCCCAGGGCCAAACCCCCCTCCCGTGGCGCAGCGCAGCCAACCCCCGCGGGCATCTACCCCGGGGTCAAACCCCACTCCCACGGCACGGCGTGGCCCGGCCAACTCCCTTCCCTCCCGCAGCATGGCCAAACCCTGGGGCCGACTCCTGCTCCCGCGGCGCAGGGAAACCCCTGCGCCCAACTCACCCCTCCGGCGCCAGCGGCGCAGGGAAGCCTCAGCACTCCTCCTCTAGGGCCAACACCCCCTCCCGCAGCACGCAGCAGAGCTGTGGGAGGGGGATCGGCCCGCGCACTTCCGAAACCCCCGGAAGTGATGCGGGCTTCAGAGAGGACTTCCGTCCACCCCGCGGGAAGCCGGCACTACACTAGAGGTAGGTAGTGGGGCTTCTCGGGGGTGAGGGGGAAAATGGGGGGCAGGGTTGCCCGAACGCCTCGCGATCGACTGGTCGAGGCCTTGCAATCGACCAGTCGATCACGATCGACGGGTTGATGACCACGGCATTATATCATTAAAGGGGACCTAGAAACAGATGAAATAGCCACCAAAGGGATAATACCTAGAAAGAAGAAAAGTTAAGGGCAGAACAGGGAAGGAAATCAGCTTACAAAATACCTTTTAGACAAGAGGAAGGTTAGTTATTCAATCAGTGAAGATGCCAACACATCAAAGAATTCAGGTCTTTATTGAAGCTGAAATTCAAAACAGTACGAAAATATAATAGTGGGGTTTAAAAAGTAAATTGTAAGCTATAAAGTAAGTTTAAACTACCTAAGACTCTTCTCTCTCCTGCAGCGTTCCAGTTCTCATACACAGCTGTCTTTGGGGCCTATACAGCATTCATCTTCATTAGGACAGGTTGGTGATGCAGGCTGCCTTCTCATGCAGCGCAGAAAACACAGTTGTTTAGACAAGCCATCCCTCCCAGCCTGGCATGTAGCCACGAGGGCTCAGTCCTTTCACCGTCTCTGTCTCCAGGCGTTGAATAGAAAATCTTGATTCTTCTTTGAGTGATTGCTCATGTACATTCCAAGTTAGGTGTGTGTGCCACATGCATAGTCGTAGGCTTTTCCCTAGCAGGTCCCTTAAATCTGCAGTGGAGACCCCTAGACTGGCACCAGTATGGAAAGGTATATAGCCCACTGCCGACCTGCTCCCGTCCCTCAGTTCCCTCTTGCTACCAGTGACAGTTGGAGCTATCTCTCTCTCTTGCCTCGAGCAAGTGTTCTCTAGCTTTATAGTGTAGACAGTTAATTGTTAATTAATTTGTAGATTAGTACTTAGTTGTGAATAGTTCTACAGGTTTAAACAATGTGTAAAGTGCCAGAAATTTATGCCTATGGGGGATTATTGTCTCAAGTGTCTGGGAGTGGTACACCTTGCACATAAGTGTAAGTTCTGCAAGGCTTTCAACCTAAGAACACGCAAGGACAGGGAGTTTTGTCCTTAAGAACTCCTTATGGAAAATTCTTTGTACCCCCATTCGCTGTCCCAGGCCTTGGGGCCTTAACAGGTGGCCTCAGTATGGTGAGAACCAGTGTCGGTGCAGAATATGGCACCTCTGTGCAAAGACTTGGAGAATTCTCCACCACACTGCCATTCTCCAGCACCAAAGGCACTGGCCCGACACCATTCCCGTTCTCTGGTGCTGTGAAAGCACCAGAAGCTCCCAGAGAGGGAAAGATCACCTATTGCAAAGGCAAAGAACTTGAAAAGGGTGCATCCTGTGCCAGGACATCCTCTGGAGCCGAGTGCCCAGCTGACAACATTCAGTCCAAGGAGAGTCAGATGGGGGATGTCAACATGCTGTCCACCCCTGAGACACATGAGGCGGCAAGAGACATAGAGTTGACGTTAGGTTGCTCAGCCTCTCCAAGAAGTTCCCCAGTGCAGAAGTTGGCACCATTGGTGGTTTTAGGTCCAATAAGTCATGTGGAAAATCGGCTATGATGTGGCAGTCGCCACTGACATGGCACCAGTCTCCTCAGCACTGGTCACCTTGGGACCGATCGCCTTAGCACTGTTCCCAGGACAACTCACTGCAGCAAGGCCATTCTAGGGACTTGACGCTGGCACAGCGCTCCCCAGCACCAACTGATATGGTCCCGCCCTGGTCCCTCCCGTTCAGCTTCGACTTCGGAGTCTGAGCCAGAATAGTAGTGGTCACAAAGGAGTTGCAAGAGGCACTCTTTGGCTTCCCTGGTAAGAGACCCACCTAGGGGTGTGGACCAGCTTCCATCTTCACAGCCTTGCAGATGGTAGCTACTCAGCAATTTGGAACTCCTTTGCAGTCCCAACGCTGGTTCTCACCATACTGAGGCCACCTGTTAAGGCCCCAAGGCCTGGGACAGCGAATGGGGGTACAAAGAATTTTCCATAAGGAGTTCTTAAGGACAAAACTCAGTGTCTGCCTTGCAGATGGTAGCTACTCAGCAATTTGGAACTCCTTTGCAGTCCCAACCGGCACCACAGTCACCTTCCAGACAGGATCTAAACCCTGTTCCGGAGTGGCCCGGTTCCGATTAATGGCACCTAGGAAGTGGAACTATCCCAGACCATGAGCAAGCTGGTACCAGTGACCATGGTCAAGCACTTCCGGTACTGGTCTTAGTACCAATGGTGGAGCAGGACTCAAGCTCCCTGGCCTCCCCTCTTCATCTTCTCTAGATGAGGCAGTGGCAGGATTGTCAATGTCCCTGCCACCCATGGATAGTCGGGCCCATCAGGATGTGGTAAAGCAGCTGGCCCAGAATCTTGGTTTGCAGGCTGAGGAGGACATAGATCCTATGGTGGACATCTTGTTGCCTGGGGGGGGGCCCTTCAGGTGGTCCTACCCTTTTATCAAAACGATCTCCTCAACAATGAAATCGCTTTGGCAGACTCCAGCTTCCATTCCCCCCACAGCCAAAGGGGTAGAGCGTAGATATTTTGCCCCTTCCTGGGGGTAGGAATATTTGTATACCTACCTGCAGCCGGGCACACTCATGGTGGATGCAGCAAATGCCAAGTAGAGGCAGGGACCTACTCCTAAGTCAAAGGACTCCAAAAACTTAGACCTCCTAGGCAGAAAGGTCTACTCGTC
The DNA here is from genome assembly GCF_052426305.1 of Pelodiscus sinensis. NCBI lineage: Eukaryota > Metazoa > Chordata > Testudines > Trionychidae > Pelodiscus > Pelodiscus sinensis. Next base: position 15,738,292 of record NC_143062.1, on the reverse strand, counting down.
AGGTAGTCAGTCTACAGCTAAAAATCTCTAACCAACAGGCTGTCCTGAGCCAATACAATTACAATTCATGGGCGACCATGGGCAAGTTCACATGGGCGACCATGTGGCTCCTGCCACATCCAAGTTTGGGGCACCAGTGGAAGAAGGGAAAATCATTTTGAGACCCTCCTTACAAGCAGCCTTAGATCCAGCAGATTCATCAGCCCACCCTATGTCCAGGGGCATACTTATGAGGAGCAACTCCTGGCTTCAGGTCTCAGGGATACCCCTGGGGGTCCAGCAAACTATTCAAGACCTGCCATTTGATGGGTCAGAGCTCTGTGCTTCATACCCTTGAAGACCCGAGGGCCAAGTTAAAATATTTGGGTCTGAATACACCATCAACCCAATGTAAACGTTTTAAACCCGCACCCCTGCAATGCTAATACCCGCCTCAGCAGCGGCAGGACTTTAATAGAAGGGACAATCGCAGAAATCACAAGTGGCCTCCAAGTGCAAATAACAACAGTGGAGGCAATAACCAAGGGCAATCCTCTTCCAGGCAGCCAGCAGGGCCTAGGAAAAGCTTTTGAAGATGCACTCAAGGATGGTGCTACAGTCTCTCCTCTGGATCCAGTTCCCATCATACCATTTTACTTATTTCACAATACTGATTTGAAAACTTAAAACAAAATGATAAAACTCTCTCCTTGCCTTAGAATCAGCATTAGACACAATATTCTGGCTGGTGCACCTTTACCAATGGTAAGGTAAAAGTCCTTTCTGCTTTCAGAAAGGGTGGCTGGCAAAATACGAGACACATTACTTTGCATAAAGATGCATGGCTATGGCATGTTTCCCATGTATCCCAGGACCTTTTTTTTTTTTTTTTTTTTTTTTTTTTGCCTGTTTTCCACCCAAACCCTCACCCCACTCCGAGAGACCCGTTCCTGCACATCCTGAATGTTAGATGAGCATTAGCCTTTATCTAGAGTGCACTACCCCCTTTCGGAAATCAATCCAGCTGTTTGTTGTGGTAGCAGAGAGAATGAAGAGGCTTCCAGTCACCTCCCAGAGGATTTCTTCTTGGATCACAGCCTGTATCTGCATGTGCTATGATCTAGTGAAGGCTTTCCACTTTCCGCCCACTCAGCCCAAGCACAGGCTTTGTCAACAGCTTTCCTTGCTCATGTCCCGATTGAAGACATTTGCAGAGCAGCTACATGATCATCTCTTCATGTCTCATTATGCAATCCGGCAACATGCTAAAGATGACACTGCTTTTGGGAGGGCAGTTTTGCAGACAGCAGGTCAGTGAACTCCAACCCCTCCTCCATAGTGCAGCCTGAGAGTTATCTAACTTGGAATGCACATGAGCAATCACTCAGAGAAGAAAAGGCAGTTACGTTACTTCCGTAGCCGGTTCTTTGAGATGTGTTGCTCATGTCCATTACAAAACCCTCCCGCTTCCCCTCTGTCAGAGTAAATCTGCCAAGAAGGAACTGATGGAAAAGAAGGTCAGCAGTGGGCTATATACTTTGCCACACTGGCACCACTGTAGGGGTCTCTACTGCTGACCTATGGGTCCTGCTAGGGAAAAGCCTTCCAACGCGTACACCTGACTTGGAATGTACATGAGCAACACATCTCAAAGAACACGTTATGGAAGGTACGTAACCGTCTTTTTCTTCTTCCATCCAGGACACCTGATTGGCCCTGTTCTGTGCCACTCCTTCTGCAACTACATTGGCTTCCCTGCCATCTGTGCAGCCCTGGAGCATCCCCAGCGCCTCACTGTTGTAATCTTCTATGTTCTGGGCATGGTGCTCTTCCTCCTGCTCCTGCACCCCATGACTGATCCAACTTTCTTTGGAGACATTCCAATTTGCTCTCTGTCTGCAGCCAGGTCCAGCATCTCTGTGTGCTCCTGACACCTGGGGCACGGGTTTCAAGACCCGACACCCATCCCTGCTGAGAGCAAGAGATATATTTTTTTATTGCTAAAGTACTTTGGAAGATGTGCCAACTTGTCGTCATTATTCTGCTGATGGGGGGGGGGGAGTGCAGCCCCCCAAAAAAACTACCTTCATAAATTACCACTGGTTAATCCCAGGTGACTAACTATGCACTTCCTTATTAAATATTTTTGGATGTAATGTAAAGTATACAGTGCTCACTTTATATTTGTATTACAAATATTTGGGCTGTAAAAATACCTATTGCATAAGTGCAACTGACCAATTTTTTTTGTTACATAATAGTACTAAAAACAAACGTAAAACTGTAAAACTTCAGTGCCTACAAGTACACGCAATCCTTTGTTTACATTTATGGGAGCTTATGTGCAGATATAAACATTTGTATGCCCCCTTCCCTGCTTCAGTGACCAATCCAGTAGGCATATTTAATGAAGTATGCCACCCCTCCCCCCACATTTTACAATATGTTCATTTTAAGTGACATTTTCACTGTAGAATTAACAGAAGGGGGACGCTACCAATGTGCATTTTCTAACGATAGAGCACTTTAGCAGGTAGCCTGAGGTGAAGCTCCCAAAAAGATAGGAGCAGAACCTGACCACTTGTTTAACACCGCAAATATTTGTTATCAAAACTTAACGTGAGCACTCAGTAAAACTGAGCAATGTAGACTCGCTAGGAAAAAATGGGAACCCCTGCTCTGATGAACGCGACTGGGGCGAGCGAATGCAGAGACCCTGCAGGCTTCTGCTTGACTTGTTTGACCCGCCCAAGGAGCCGCGCAGCCAAGGTGTGAGCCGGCCCCTAAAGCTGCGCGGCGGGCGCTCGCTGGACTGAGACACCAGCCTGCAGGGCGCCCAGCCCCGAACCGCTCCGCCTGGCTCCCAGGAAGCTGCAAGCGGGGCGCTGCTGGGGGCCGGCGTTAGCCACCCCCATAGGCAGGGGCATGAGCGCGGCCTAGCCCGCCCCCGTTTGCACACGTGCCCCTGCAGGCTTACTTGCCAGAATTACTCTTGACGGGGGCGGCGCGCACAGCTACGGCTACAGGCACCGCTCCGCGGGCCGCTTCCGGGCTTAGACCCCTCCCCATTGGCCGCCGCCTCCATCAATACGGGCTGGATCCCCCCCCCTTCCCAGGGGTGGGCACTGTCGCAATGTGGGGCACTAGGGCGCAGGCGCAACTTCGGGGCGGGGGCATGGCCGTTTCCAGGACTCTGGAGCCGGGGTGGCGCAGCGAGAGTTCTGGCCCCAGAGGCTCCTGCCAAGGCTGGGCTGGGCGGGGAGCGCGCGCTGGGCGAAGCCGCACTGGGAGCGCAAGGCAGATGTGCAGGGGGCCGCCCCAGCGGGCTGCTCCCCCAGGGATGGCGTCGGGGCTGTGCCTGCTCAAACCCTGCCCCTGCCCGGCAGAGAATCAGCATGGTTAGTGAGAACCAGCCCTCTTGGCCTTGGGATCCCTCCCTGCTCTAGCAACAAACAGTCCCACTTGGGCGCTTAGAACTGTACAAGGATCTTCAGTCACACCCCTGCATTTTGCTCTTTGGGCACGTGTTTATCTAGCAGTAGTTTCGAAGCACTAGAGTCACTGCCACTTCAGTCTCCACTCCCCGTCCCAGTGCCCTAATGCAGTGTTTCTCAAACTGTGGGTCGTGACTCCCAGGGGGGTCACAAGCAACTTAGAGGGGGTTTGCAGCTGGATTTGGTTTCTCACTTGCAACCCTCTTCCCCGGGCCGCGAAGAGCAGCAGGGCAGTGAAAGGCATCCACTTGCAAGCTGTGCGGCATGGCCGGGCCGTGGGGCTCCAGGAGCGTGGCTCAGCAGCAGGAGGAGGAGGCAAGGCGACGGGAGAGTGAGGCCGATGCAGGAGTGGATGCACGAGGGGCTGGCCAGGCATGGTTGCTGGGTGACCCAACGCTTCCCCAACTGGGAGAAGGTGGGGTCCCTCAGGCAGGGGGCAGGGGGATTGGGTTGGGGCAGAGGACCCTCGGGGTCAGAGGAGGAGGCAGAGGAGACATGAGAGAGGAGTGGAGGACAGAGGAGAGGAGAGAGAGTAGGAACCAAAGGGACACAGTGGAAAAGAGTCATAGAGGAGAAAGAGACGGGGGCGGGGGGAAGGAGCCTGCAGGGGGGAAGGGCGTTGAGGACCGCAAATGCCTTGAAGGAACCCCAGGAGGGCAAGGAGTCTGGTGAGAAAGGGGGAGGAAGTGACCCAGGGCAGTGAGGGGGAGGGAGGTCACACAAATTCATTTAGCCTATTAGGGTGTTGTGGTATCACAAAGTTTGAGAACCCCTGCCCTAATGAATCAAACACATCCCAGGAGAAGTAGTGACTTAACTTCACCAACAGAGGCACTGAGAGCCAACAAGGGAATGGTATCTTCCCCAGGGTCATATAGGCCTGGACAAAACTTCCCTCCTAGAGCTGGAGCTAGGAGCCAGGTACCCTAATGGCCACAGTAAAAAGATTTAAAAAGCCCTGTTCACTCATCCCAGAGAGATACTCCCCCATTCCTCCACCACAAGACAGATGCAATTTTAAAAATAACAAGCAACCAAAACCTCAATTAGCGGGGGGGGGGGGGATTCTTATGGCCCAATCTGCCTGACTCTGCCTTATGCACCTCAAGAAACTATATGGGCCAATGGCCTGCCACTGCAGGGGCAGGCAAAATACAGTCTTTAGGCCAGATCCAGACGTTTGTTGGCCACCAAATGTCTGGATCTGGCCTGCCACTGTCCTGCAGCCCAGCAGGAGCCTCAGGCAGGCTCCCCAACTTCCACGCCCCAGCACGCCGCATGAAGGCCACATGCTCTCTGCATACTACTAGCCTGTGCCTGTACTGCAAGCATGCCTCAGGCAGCTCCCAATGGCTGCAAGATTGTGCTAGGGGCAGGGACAGTGCACATAGCCCTTCATGTGTGCACGCGCATGCTGACGGTGCACAGCGAGCAATATGATACCCACTGAGGCTGCTTTCAGTGGTGTGCAGGGGGTTGGAAGGCAAGGACCCCTACTTGGCTCTGGGAGGCTGGCCAGGAGCTACTTAGGTAAGCACCTCCCAGCAAGAGCCTGCATCTAGCACCCCCAACTCTTCCTGCCCCCTATTTGTTTCCCCTCCTGTACCCCTGCCCCAGGTCATAACTCAAACCCTCTCCACTCCTTGCTCCTGCATTCTTACCATGTACCCCACGGTCCTGCCTGAAGTCACACCCAAACCCCCACGTGCACACACCCCGCACCTTTGCCTGTCCCAGGTCACAACTCCCCTCCCGGATTCTTCAACCCCTCTTACACATCATACCCCTCCCAGCCCCTGCATCACCTCCACACCTCAATCCCCTGCATCAGGTCATATCCCCCTCCTTCATTCAAACTCTCCCAGACCCCACACCGTCTCCTGCAGCCCAAGCCCTTACCCTGAGCTCCTTTTGGCACCCAACTTCCAGCCCAGACTGTGCACTGCCTCCATTAATATCATGGAAGAGTGCAGCCCTTGAGCCCTTACCAAATTCTTGACCTACCCCCAGCCAGCCCCACCTCAAAAAAATTATTACCCACCTGTGTGGTGCTTCCTGCACAGCTGTTTTTATAGAAGGCTTTTTTCCCACCATGTTCAGCAGGAGGGATTAAGGCCCCCTACTTGTAGGGTTGCCAGGTGTCTGGTTTTCGCCCCGAAAGTCAGGTATTTGTGGCCCCTGTCTGGTAAAAAATTCCCAGAAAATACCAAACATGTAAAATGTCAGGTATTTTCTGTTTTTCTCGGACGGAAGGCCAGTGGGGACGTTTTTCCTTGCCGCGTCTGATGGGGGTGGGGACGAGCAGGGAGTGTGGGGATTTAAAGGCACAGCAACCTTTCCCCTCCCCCCAACAAGTTTGGTCTCCCATTTTTTGTTGGGTGTTTTTGCTGACATATTTGGGATTTTTTGTGACAGTATCTGGCAACCGTACCTGCTTGTCCTGAGTGATAGAAAACCAGCCAATCGCTGTAGATTTTGAGCACAGTATATGGGTGTTAGAGCAGCTGGGTAACCATGGTGACAGAGTGAACAGGACTTCCTCTCCCGTCATCCTCTGCACCCCTGAGGCAATGGGTTAGGCCAGGAGCCATCAGTCCTTGGCCCTAGGCTCCAGGCAGGGAGCCAGAAGCACTAGGAGCACCAAGCCCTGCAAGGAATGATACCTCAGGCTCCTCAGAGTTGGGAATAGAATCCAGGACTCTTAACTCCCCACCCAACTTCTTGCCACTGCAATCCACTAGATCCCCACACACACACCCAAAGAGCCAGGATTCTTAAGGTCTATCCCAGTCCTGCTATGGGAGGTGAGTTCCCGTTTGGGGCAGACCCCCCTCACCCCAACCCTCCCCCCCACTGGCTGGTTAAACACCACCAGATATGGCACATGACATTTTACACCTGCATTGAGCTGCTTGTCGCTACTTTCAAAGCCCTTTACAGCCTATCCCAGCCAACCGGTCCGCTCCCATCGGTCCTCTCCCATCTGCTCTCAAGAAGCCAGCCTCCACTGCCCACTCAGCATGTTTCCAGTCAAGCCCCTTGGGGCTCTCTCCTGCACCACTCCCCACCTACTTGGAAGGAGCTCCCCATAAACACACACAATGCCATCTCCTGAGCTTTCTGCCAATGCCTCTGCAGCACATTCCTTTGCCACAACATTTGCAGAAAACCTGACACGTCTCAGGCTGCTGGCGTGCAGTGAGCACGGCTTCTCCTGCTGACTTGAGAGGTCTCTTTGGTTCCCTGTCCAGCCAGCTCCACCTGTTGGCCTTGCAGTAGCTTGTGAGTGCTCTGGGGGCAGGAACGGCTTGGCTGGACTGTGTACAGCCGCTAGCAGAATGGGGCCCATGACTACTGTTGACAGCACTACTGACATCCCCTTGTAAATAACGAGCTTGCTGTTCAACGAGCTAGGCAATGGCAGGGCTTGACCTCTAGGCAGGAGTGAAGCAGAAGACAACTAGACTCAGAGCCACTGAAGTGCCTAATGCCCATGGACCCTAGTGACACATCCAAAGCCACACATGGCTAGGGGTAGAACTCAGGACTTCTCCTGTCCATAGGCTGTAGTATAGGGATGTAACAGTGCGGTCAATTAATGGGTAAGCAAAAGCCTATAGTTCAGTGGTCCCCAACGCGGTGCCCATGGGTGCCATGGCGCCGGCTGGGGCATTTATGTGCACCCGCTGAATCACCTGGGTCAGCCACATCTGTGCGGCACATGCTTGATGCCGGGCGCAGGGCGAGTGGGCAGCCCCTACCCCGGGCATGCGGCACATGCACGGTGCCAGGTGTGGGCGGCCCCCGCCCCCAGATGTGCGGCACATGCGTGGCCCCGCCCCCGGACACCCAGCGCGTGAGTGGCCCCACCCCCAGGCGCCCAGCAGCCCCGAAAGCTTGGGGACCACTGTTATAGACTATATGCATTTCCCCCTCCCCATCACCCCTTGCCAGTAGATTTTTTTTAGCATACTGGCCAGCAGCCCAGCTCAGGCCTGTCTTGCGATGTATCCAGGATCTACCCCTCCTGCAGCTCTGCATTTAAAGTATATTAGGAGCTGGACGGGCAGGCAGGCAGCCTGGCTTGCACGGGGCCCAGAAGCTCAGATCCCACTCCCGATGGGCTGCCCCTGTATCAGAGGCAGATGTGTAAGGCAACAGACAGATGGTCCACGAAGGGAGCTGGTTTTTAAACTGGCTCCCCTCATGGACCAAGTCCTGCCTGGCACCCAGCGCTGCTGCCTCTGATACAGGGGCAGCAACGTGGCGTGGCAGGGGGCTCCTCGGGAGTGAGGGCCAGAGCACACTGGCTGCCAGCCCCACCCCCGGGGACTACAGAATAGTTGAGAAACTAAGAATTCATGAGGTTAATCGACTATTCATTTAACCAACATTTAACATCCCTACTGTATTAAAGTCTTTGGGCTCGTCTTCATTGGGTCTTAAAGCAGCCTCCTGAAGTACTGGAGTGCCTGCTTGTGCAGTAAGTAAAGTGGCCAGCATCCGTCCCAGCTTGCTCTCCTTCAGCCTCGTCCAGGGAGAGCCGTGTGGACAGCGTTGGTTTTGGCTGGTTTTATAACACATGCTGGTCTGTGTTTATATTGGCAAAGGCTGGTCAGAGATGCCCACTAACATGGGGCTGACCGACAAGGAATCACAGGACTTGGGAGGTTTGAGCTCCCACTCCCTTCTTGTTTGTAATGGCAGGTGGTTTCCAGTCCCCGTGCCCCGGGCAGCAGAGTGCAGAACGCTCCCAGGAAGATCCCGCATGGCTACGTACATTTGCATCCACACTGACTCATGGGCACTTCACCCACCAGTGCTACTGCCAGAAGGACTCACAGGCATCGCCTTTGACCATCAGTACTTGTGAAACACCTGGGAACCTGAACGGCACAGCTCTGCTGACCTCTAACCCATATGCACTGATTCTCCCCACTGGCAAGCAACAGACGCATACACACGCACACACCCCTCCTGCCTCAGCCCAGGGGATAGTGTCTCCCACATACACCATACAGAAGCCAGGTGGTTGGTGGGTCTCTCTCTCGTTTCATTTATTAGCAGGTGTAAGGAGTGTATCTGGCCCAGCCCAACCTGGCTCTGCTCCTCGGCTCCTCCCAGCCCCATTCCTCGTGCCCCACCCCAAGTGTGTGGATCCCTGCACCAGCGCCATAGAGACGTTCACAGCCCACGGGGGCCATGGGACCCCTTGGTGGCGCAGCTAGCTCCCAGCTGGGGACAGACATGCCAAGAACTGGCCCCACCTCCTGCATTTTCCAGGCATGGAGTGGGAGGGATGGGGTTCAAAGCTCAAGGCTCCCATGGCCACAGCGGGAAGGGTGACAGTAGACTGGGGAGTGACGGGACTGAGCCAGGCTGGGAAACACACATCTATTTGGGCAGCATCAAAGACATGGAGATGAGGCAGCTCCTAGCTAGAGCTGGGCTTTGAGGAGGGTGGGGGGCAAGACGTGGGGGATGGAGGGTCCTAACCCAGACAGATCCCATCCATCTGTGCAGGCGGGTGGGGCTCCAGAGTGTCGTCATTCCGTGGGGCAGGGATTAGGAGGGAATCCAGGGCACATTCCTCCCACTGATTGGGAGAGGGTGTTGATCCTGCAAGGGGCAGCGGGGAGCTCCTGGGGCGGGTTACAGGTCACTCTCTCCATACAGGGCGCTGGAGAAGGAGACGTAGTCCAATGCGCCCGACACTGCATCGGCCCCACTGTACTTTGTCATGCGGCTGATGCAATACTCGGCCTGCTCTGGGGGCAGCTCCCGCCGCAGCTCCTCCACGGTGATGTAGTTCTGAAAGGGGACATCAGGGATAGTTAGAGGGGCAGCAGCCCAGTCCCTGCCCCTGCCCCTGCCCCTGCCCATCGGGGATCCTCCTGGGGGAAGCTGGAGCTGTTAGTGAAGCCCAGGGCCTGGCTAGCCTGGGGCACCGAGCACAGGGCACCACCATGCTGGAGGGAGGTGTAGGGAACCTCGTGGCAGGCCTGCATTGCCACACATGCTGCTCTAGCACAATCTGTCCTGGTGGGGACGTGTCCCACGGCTACACAGTGTCTAACTACATGGACGTAGAAAGGCCCTGAGACCCTGGTGAGCTGCCTCCAAGACTGGGGAGGGAGGAGCCTTCCTGAACCCCCCCCCCTCACACACACACACAGGCTTGGGGGAAGGGCACATCCCTGAGGGGCAGTGAAGGGAGCTTGGAATAAAACCTGTCTCCCAAACACTTTCACAGCAAGCAAGAGACTTGAGGGATGCTCCAGCGGACCCAGGGCAGCTGGCCCAGTGAGACCGAGAGAGGCTACCAATCCTAGCTTGCACTGCAGCAAGGCCAGCCCATAACCATCATCAGCTGCTAGCCACCAGGTGTCAGCGGCTGGGGCAGACATGCCAGGCCCAACAGAACCCGTGGAGGAGCCTGGGAGGGGGACCAGGCTGGACTCACCTTGTCTGATGCCAGGATCTTGAAGGAGGCCACAACCTGCTCAGCCGTGTCAGTCTCGGCTGTCTCACGGGTCATGAAGTCAATGAAGGCCTGGAAAGTCACCACGCCCGTGTTGTTGGGATCCACCAGCGTCATGATGCGGGCAAACTCCACTTCGCCCTGGGGATAGGAAGGGAGGTGAAGCTGAGCTGCCCGGTGTTAGGCAGCGTGGGGCCCAGTAGGGGGTGTTCTCCCCCAGCCAGCACTGGCCCCTGTGCTCATGCCTGGTATGCCGCTTACCAGGTCATAGCCCATGGAGATGAGACAGGCGCGGAAGTCGTCGGGGTCCATCATCCCGTTCCTCTTCTGGGAGGGTCCAGGGGTGACGGGAGGCAGGTGGGAGGAGGAAAGAGCAGACGTCAGCCCAGGAATGTCCCGCCAGGGACCACACTTATCTGGCCTGGGTGCAGTCTCGGCGGTATGAGCTCCTGCTGCCACTGCTCCCCCCAAGCCCTGCAGAGACCCCAACTAGGGAGGAGCACTCCACCTGTGGGTGCCACTGAGCACCTCCCACCGAGGCTGCCAGCTGTGGGTCGAGATGGAGGAGCGTCAGCAGAGCTCTGGGGAAGGGAGAGCCCAGAGCTGGGGGAGGAGTGTGGATTAGGACTGAAGGGCACTGGCAGAGCTGGGGGTAGCCCAGGACTGGGATAGCTGGGGGCTGTGGGTTGGGACAGAACTGCCTGTGGGTAGCAGTGACAAGGAGTTGGATTATCTAGATGGGAGGCAGCTGGGGAGAGTGAAGTTACTGAAAAAAGTTATCAATGGGGTGGGGCTATCCAGGCAGAGGCGGAGTTATTGGGAGTGGGTCATTGGTGGGGCAGGGCTATCCAGATGGGTGGAGGTATTGGAGGTGGGTTATTGGTGGGGCTATCGGGATGGGGGGGCTGTGGCTCACCCTGTCAAAGTGGTTGAAGGACGCCCGGAACTCATTCATCTGCTCCTGGCTGATGCCCTTGGCATCACGTGTCAGGATCTGGTTCTCCACCTCATTGATGGTTCGTGCGATTGTCGTCAGCAGCTGTTCCCAGCCCACTCGGATGTGCTATGGGGACAGGAAAGGGAGTCACAGAACCTAGGGGATCACACCCACAAGATCACCCTGTCATCACCCCCCTAACAGTACCTAAAACATTGCTGCACACCTGGAGTGCTCCATGCACAAAGCACATCCATGTGTCTCCCCAGAGTTCTCCCCTCCAGCACACCTGCAGCCTGAAAGCATGTCTCCAACCCCATCCCCTGAGACCTGTTGCCCCTCTCAGAGCACCCTTAGCCACCCCCCACCTCGAGTGCCCCTGCCAGCCCCCGATCCCTACCTGGGGAGACACACCTCCCCAAGGGTTGCCCCAGCCCCATCTGGCTTCTCACCTCCATGGTGTAGCTGGTGTGCTTGTTGTCAAAGACCAAGGCCTCCTGGATGAGCTGGTGGTCGCCTTCCAGCTTGTCGATGTTGGCCTTGTAGTTAATGATGTTCTGCTCATGCTGTTTGAGATGGTTCATCTGGTCCTCCAGGGAGCCACTGATGTCCACTGAGATGTGCCCAATCTCCTGCAGAGGCAAGGGGCTGTCACTGGGTGAGGACACTGTGCCCTGCTCTCCCCTACCAGAGCTGGGTGAGGACACAGCAGGCGGGCTCCTCTAACCATCATAGAGCCACAGAACTGTAAGACCGGAAGGGACCTTGAGGGGTCAACTATTCCAGTCCCCTGCACTCTAGGCACTCTGGCTGTGTCTACATTGGCACCCTTTTCCGGAAAAGGGATGCTAATGAGACACTTCGGAATTGCAAATGCCGTGGGGGATTTAAATATCCCCCGCGGCCTTTGCATGAACATGGCTGCCGCTTTTTTCCAGCTCGGGGTTTTGCAGGAGAAAAGCGCCAGTCTAGATGGGATCTTGAGGAAAATAAACCGTTGAAAGTAGGAATAAGGGATCTTCCGGAAAAGGGTTTATTTATGCATTTCATCATGCCCTGGTGATTTGAAGACATCTAACTCATCTAAGTATTTTTGTAACTTTCTTTCCCTATTTTAGTCTCTGATCCTACCTCATTTCCCCTGGCATTCACTATGTTTGATATCCAATGGTTACTAATGTTTTTGGTGAAAATTGAAACAAAAACATCATTTACCACCTCTGCCTTTTCTACACTTCCTGTTGTTTTTCCCCCTCTCATTGAACAGTGAGCCTATCCTGTCCTTAGTCTTCCTCTTGCTTCTAATATATGTGTTGAATATTTACTCATTACCCTTTATGTCTCTAGCTAATTTAATCTAATTTTGTGCCTTGGCCTTTCTAATTTTGGCCCTATATACTTGTGTTATTTATTTACATTCACCCTTTGTGATTTGACCTAATTTCCACTTGCTGGGGGCTCTTTTGTAAATTTCAGATTATCAAGATACCCTGGTTAGTCCCTACTCCCTTCCCAGAGCTGTTGCTAGAACCCAGGAGTCCTGACTCCCCAGCTGCCTGGCTCTAACCATTAGACCCCACTCTGCTCCCAGAGCCATGGCTAGAATCCACACACTGGAGCTCTCACCTCCATCTTGGTCTGGATCCAAGGCCCCAACACGTTGGCCTGGGCAGCGAATTGGCGGCGCAGACGTTCATTGGCCTGTTGCCGCGCCAGCTCCTCCTGCAGCGTCTGGTCTCTTTGTGGCACCAGCGTCTTTACCTGTGGGGGGAGGAGCAGCAGGTGAGAGTCTATGGGACAAGGCTTCAGATGGGGGAGGCTGAGGACAAAGGGCAAGGAAGGCAGAGCTCCTGGTGGGGGAGGGTAGAAGAGCAACAGTATGGAGGAGAAGCCCAGAGCCAGATACACAGCTAGGGCACTGATAGGTGGGGGGTGATGCATGTGGGGTCAGGTGACTAATGGACAGTGAGGCAGGACAGACACGCAGTCAGGGGTGGGAAGGCCAGCAGGGTCCCTCTCCCAACGGCCGCACTTACCGTGTCCCACTTGTTGGAGATGTCAAGGTGCGAGAGGTTGGTGTAGGGGTTCACCCCACTCAGCTTGATGCCATAGGTCTGGGCAATCTTCTGGATCTCGTTCTGGATGCCCAGGATGGCCATGCGCTCCTTGTCCGCCTCAGGCAGCGTGGCCTTGAACTGCTCATGGGCTGTGATCAGGCTCTGCAGGCAGAGTGGACAGTCACTATGGGGGAGCGTGGCCCTAAGAGCCCCTCACGGCCCATGGGCTAAGGACCAGTCAGATCAGGCCTGATTCCCTCCCGCCCCCCACCCGCTGAGGGAAGACCATGGGTGTAGAAGGTGTGTGAGGTATGGTCTGTACAGCTATGAGCCGCTGGTCCCCAGATCCCTGCAGGATGGATGGTGGGCTGTCTGGAGTGATAGGCTGGAGGCATGTCCATACAGCGTGTTTGGGAAGCAGAGCTCACCCATCCTAGACAGCGCAAGGGACAGTGCCTTGGCCACCAGCTGACCCGTAGTGGGAGGACAGAGAAGGGACATTTACATGTAATACAAACAAGACCATCAAGCTAATGAGCAGTGAAACAGACAACTGAGTGATCATGCCAGGGACAGAGTCTGGATCTCAGGCCTCCCTCCTGGCTCTGGAGGCGGGGACAATGGGGAGCAAAGAGACCTTCTTGTTACCCATCACCGAGGGGCCAGAGGGAGCAATGCCCTGACCCAGGGAGCAGGGGCTGAGGGATTAATACACCATGAGGAAACTAGGGCCCAAAGCAGGCAGGTGACTTGCCCAAGGTAAGAAGCAGAGCCAGGCTATAGCCCAGGAGTCCTGGCTCCCAGCACCCCCTGTTCTAACCCCTGGATCCCACACCCCTTACTGAGCCAGGGTTGGAGCCTGGGGTCCTGTGGGCCGCACCTGGATCTCCTCAATGCTGTGCACGATGAACATGTCCTGCAGGTCCTCCGTGGCGCCATCCATCCAGTTGTTGAAGGGGGCGGCTCTCTTGGCAAACTCCAGGTACAGCTGGTCAATGGTCTCCAGCAGCTTCTCCACCCTCTGGGCGGGGCAGAGCCAGAGGGTTAAAGGGAATGGTGCACCCACCTCCCCCCAGCTCCTGCACTGGAGCAGGCCTGTCCCCAGCCCACACACCTCCCCACTCTGGCTGGCAGCGGGAGCTGCCCCCCATCTGCGACTATCTCACCTCCAGCGCGTCCCTCCTCTTCTGGGTCAAGGTGCCCAGCGTGTCCCACTGGTCACAGATGGCCTGGCAGCGGGAGTTCACTGAGGCGGCATCATGGTAGTCCAGCTCACTGCGAAGAAGGGGGAGAGATGGGGGGAGGATGAGGGCCAGTATCGTAGGGCAAGGCACAGAGCCACTGGGGTACCATGGGGCAGGGCACAGAGCCAATGGGGTACCATGGGGCAGGGCACAGAGCCAATGGGGTACCATGGGGCAGGGCACAGAGCCACTGGGATGCCATGGGGAAAGGCACAGAGCCACTGGGATGCCATGGGGAAAGGCACAGAGCCACTGGGATGCCATGGGGCAGGGCACAGAGCCACTGGGATGCCATGGGGAAAGGCACAGAGCCACTGGGGTGCCATGGGGAAAGGCACAGAGCCACTGGGATGCCATGGGGCAGGGCACAGAGCCACTGGGATGCCATGGGGAAAGGCACAGAGCCACTGGGGTGCCATGGGGAAAGGCACAGAGCCACTGGGATGCCATGGGGCAGGGCACAGAGCCATGGGGCAAGGCACAGAGCCACTGGGGTGCCATGGGGAAAGGCACAGAGCCACTGGGGTGCCATGGGGCAGGGCACAGAGCCATGGGGCAAGGAACAGAGCCACTGGGGTGCCATGGGCAAGGCACAGAGCCAATGGGGTGCCATGGGGAAAGGCACAGAGCCACTGGGATGCCATGGGGCAAGGCACAGAGCCACTGGGATGCCATGGGGCAGGGCACAGAGCCATAGGGCAAGGCACAGAGCCACTGGGGTGCCATGGGGCAGGGCACAGAGCCATGGGGCAAGGCACAGAGCCACTGGGGTGCCATGGGGCAGACCACAGGCCCAGTATACTGCCCACCCAGCCAGGGACACCACCTGACCAGGCACTAGGAACTGGGTGGGGGCTACTGGTGCAAGCAGGGGGATGAAAACCAGACCTCCTGGGATCTCTCCAGGCTCTGGCCAGGGGCTCTGTGCCAGGCCCAGCACTTACTTCAGCTCCTGGGCAATGGCAGCGATCTGCTCCACGCGGTCCTGGTGGGCGGCCAGGTCACTCTCGAAGGCCTCGTGTTTGCGCATCAGTGCCCGCACCTCCATGAGCGAGGCCGACTCGTAGTCCCTCTGCGAGAGCATCTCCTCCTTCCCTGCAGGGCAGCATAGCCTGAGTCCCCAGCCCCCACCCTGTCCTCCGAGCCCTTGCCCCTCACCACGGGCACAAGGGGGCAGGGAGTCCCCCAGGGCAGGGCCCACCCCATGCCAGAGGGCTAGGGTAGGGCCTGGAGACTGCTCGCCTGGGGAAGGGGCAGGAACAGCCTCCCTGCGGGAGAGCCACAGCAGGGTGACCCCATAGCTGAGGAGGAGGGGAAGGCTGGGTGATCCCTGGAGCAGAAGGGCTGGAGGTCCCTGGCCCAGGGCGAGAGGCTGGTACCTCTGGTCCAGGACTCGTGCAGCGTCGCCTTCTGCTTGAACTTTTCGGCCAGGTGCTCCAGGCGCTCCAGGCGGCGGATCTCAGTCAGCAGCCACTCCTCATAGCCCTTCTCCACCTGCTCCAGTCCCTTCCAGGCGTTGGCAATATCCTACCCCACCCCGGAGAGAGATGTGTGAGCCTGGGCACGGCCCCCTCCTCCCACAGCCCCTGGGGCAGCACCACCCTGACCACAGCCAGCCTCTGCCCACCTGGGGGCAGGAATACATGGCAGAGCCCCAGGGCTCAATAGCCTGGGCCACATCAGCAACTGACAAGCCCGGTGATGGTCCATGCCCTGTTGGGTCCTCACCACTCTCAGGACACGGAGCTCCTCCATAGGGGGCACCACCCCCAGGAACATGTCACTCCCCGCCCAATGGGCTGCACCCCTGGGCACAGGACTCCCTGTCCTGAGGGCCCACCTACACAGGCATACGTGGCTCCCCACCCCCCAGGCATCCATGGCTCCTTGCCCCAATGCACCATCATTCGAGAGGCATGTGTAGGCCCCTGGCCCCTGTGGCCCCATGGATACTCCATGCAGGCCCCATCCCCGCTATGGGGGCAGAGGCAGTGCCCATGGCTGGGTGGCAGATCCCCAAGTGCCAAGGCCCTGTGGTAGGTGCGTGGCTCACCGAGACCATCTTGCCCTCGGAGGGCATGAAGGCAGGTCGATTGCTGAGGCGCAGCTTGGTCTGCAGGGTGTTGAAGTTGATCTCAAGCTGGCATTTCTCCTGCACGCGGGGCGGCTTGTGGACTCGGCGATAGTCCCGGAAATCCTCCAGCTTGCGCTGCATGGAGCTCATGCTCTTCTCGGCCACGCGGTTCTCCAGCCAGGGGATGGTGCGCCGGATCCACTCCAGCAGCTGTGAGGAGCCGTGGGGATGGTGAGGGCCAGCAGGGGGCAATGCTGTCCAGCCCCGACAGACCCAGAGGGGAGAGCTCCAGGCCCTTAGCCTAACCCTAGCTCCTCCCTCCCCATCCTGGCCCTCTGGTGTGGGGCCCAGCAGCTGGGAATGCAACACACTGTGCCCCTTCCCTCTTGCTCCTAAGCGTTAATGCAGCTGCAACCCACCAGGCTAATATAGCTCCCCATTGCACAGGGTCAACACCGGGAGTCCTACTTCCTGGTCCTCAGTGCGTGAACCCACCAGACCCCAGGCCTCTCCTGGAGCCAAGGGAGAACCAAGGGGATCCCCCTCCCCTTCTGGAGCCAGAACAGACAGATGCTCATGTTGGGCCTTGCTTCTTCTCTCCAGCACACCCAGATCTGGGAGCAAGCCCGGGTCAAGGGGGCATGGCGTCTCCAGGGCAGGATGGACTGGTACCTCGCTTGCCAGCTTCTCGTACTCCTCCATCAGTTTCTCATTCTCCTGATTGACAGCTAGCACCTTGCAGATCCTGTTTGCAGCTGTCTCGGCCTAGGGAGGGGGAGGGTGGAGAAAACACCCTGTTACATCTCATGGGGGGCAAAGAGGGCAGCCAGCACACAGTCCTTCCCTTCTCTTCCCTGACTGAGATATGGGGCCCTGTTGAGCATCTCTGGGGCCTCACGTAAGAGAGTTGTGCTGGCCCTGCATGGACCCTGAGCAAAACAACCCACAGGTGGGCAGAGTGCTGCACAGACCCCCCCCCCCCCCCCCCCGAGATTGGTATCATTTTTCCCTATAAGCTGTGCACTTGTGTGGCTGCTCAGGAGAGATTCCAATGCCGCCCAGCTGATTAGCACAGCGCCCAGAGCTCGGTTTGTGTTTCTACTGGGGATGCACATTCACAGATGCCTCAGTGCACAAAACATTATTCCACACATGGATGGAAAGAGTCCACACACGGGTGGAAAAATATTAGAGGAAACATTGATTGGGAAGCTTGTTGAGCCAGGCACAGCACTGATCCCAGCAGAGACTGGGGCCCCAGGGGTGCGGGCAACATCCAGACCCCAACCAAGACTGCCCCATCCCTAGTCCCATTTGCACTGGGCATGCACACGCGCACATAGACGGGTACCTGTTCTGCTCCGGCAAAGGCATGGTAAAAGCAGGACACGTAGGTCATGATGGCTTTCTCGTCCGGCTTGGGCGTGTTGACAATATCTGTGGCAAGATGACAGCAACTCAGTGGAGGAAAGGGGTAATGGCCCCACACTCCTGCACACATGCCAAAGGGTGCAAGGGAGTCCTGCCCACTTCCCCCCCCAACTCAGAACCTTGTGTGACCCCTTGCAGCCCCTCCTGGAACACCCATCCCCAGCACACTCCTCTGAGCCCCGGCCCTTCCCTTGGGAGATGCCTGTAATAAAGTAGGACCATTTTGTAATATCTGTGGTTCTATGCATGCCTCAGGTTCCTCCTGCACTGTGTATGGCTAGCCAGTGGGGCAAGAGATTATGTTTGCGCTCTGGGCTGGTCTACACTAGAAGCATACATCGGCAAAGCCACATCACAGGATGTGAAAAACCCACCCCAGGGACGTAGCTAGGCTGATCTAGCCCCAGCAGGGATAGGTCTAGGGGGATGGAAGAAGTCACTTGCTGACTAGTCACCACTCCTCAGCAGTGGGAGAAGTCCTGCCCTTGATGGAGGTGGTGTCTACAGTGGCACAGCAGTGGCTGAAGTGAAGGGACACCCGGACGGGAGACACAGGAGTGAGCATCACCTCCCTGCTTGGCTGGAGTGAACACACTCAAGAAACTGGCTGGCTCACCAAGGGGGCCAGCAAACATTGCCAGCCCAGAGTGTCTGGGATCGGTGGGAGGCATGAATTCAGCCTGGCTCTGCCTGGGGACCAAGGACTGAGCCATACCCAGAGAGCAGAGCAGGGAAGAGGCAGGAAGGGGGCAGGGAGGTGTGGGCTGGTGCAGGGCCTGGAGCAGAGAGGGGGTTGTCCCAGCTCTCCCTGGGCTAGGGGTGGCACAGGGAGGAGTCATATAGGAAGCCAGTCACGTGGCTGATGACTCCATGTCCCTCCCCAGCAGTTACCACTGTTCAAGTGCTAGGAGCTGGCATTAGGATGGGGCACCAAGATCAGGATTTGGGACAAGACAAGGTTCCAGAGTGAGGGTTGGGACGAGGGCCAGGCCAAGCAGTGGGGACCCAGGCTCCTCTGCCCAGCACTTAGGGTGCAGAACCCAACCCTCACCTTCAGCATCCAGCATCTTGGGGATGTCCAGGTACTTCTCAGCCACCTCGAAGGCCGTGTTGAGGTTCCCAATGGGGTCGTCCTAGGCACAGAGGGGCAGAGCTGTGAGATGGGGAGCTTGGTGACAGGCTGTAGCAGGGGATAAAGGGGACACTATGGGAGGGAGGGGCCTACTGGGAGCAGGGCAGGAAGGGGGACTCGAGCCACACAGGTGGGCGCAGCAGCATTAAGAAGGAGGGTGTCCTGGGGGCAGGAAGCTGCTGCTCTGAGCTTGGAGAACAGATCAGGGACAGGGATCTGGCTGGCGAAGATGCTAAATGTGCTTGGGCCAAAGAGCTGTGGAGGGAGGAGAAAGAGACAAAATGGGGAGTGGGGGCAGCGCCAGGACGCAGGGCCAATGCCACTGGAGCAGAAGCTGGGGAGGGCTGTCCTGGAGAGCAAGGAGCTGGCAGGGATGGGGGCTGGGGAAATACAGGGAAGCAGCAAGGGGGGCTAGGGCAATGGGGGGCAAGCCTGGGAACGGATGGGGGAGACACGGGACAGGGACCGTCACACCTTTCTGAGCTTGGCATAGTCGATGAGGTCGGGCCGGTGGCGGTGGATCAGGGCGCACAGGGCCAGCCCGTCCTTCCAGCTGCGCCGCATCCGTGGGGAGGAGAAGGAGAAGTTGGGTGATGCTCAGCCATGACCCCGGCCATGACTACATGCACAGCCTAGTCCTGCACCCTCCTCCAGCCCAGCTGCCTGGTGGCTCTGTCATGCAAACCTGCGCTGCAGGAGCTGCTGTCCCCTGGGAGCCCCAGCCGACCCAGCTCAGGAAAGCTGAAGGGCAAGGAGGCCCCTGGGCTTGCCCCCAGTGAAGTGCCCCCTTCCCACGGCGCCCCTACCTGATGTGGAAGTTCTGCACGTTGACATTCCGGTACGGCGCTGTCTTCCTCTGGCACCACAGCAACAGCCCCTCCTTGGCTGAGGTCTCTGCAAGAGACCAGGCAGTGCATCTTAGTCCCCACTGGCCTTGCTGCAACGTGGGGGGCAGAGGAGCAGGAGTGGGGGGAGCTGTGGAGTGGACCCTGGACACCAGCGGGAAGGGCCTACAGTGCAAGGGAGAGCCTGACCCGTAGCCCCCAGGGGCGGGTATATGTGGGGGCAGCAGAGACATCTCAGGCTCATGGAGCACCAGTCTAGAAAGGACCATCAGATCGCCTGGTCTGCCCTGCTGCAGAGCCAGGCGGAGACCCTCACCCTGCTGCCCTTGCTGTGCACCTGCCACTTGTCATTTCAGGCCCCGGGAGACTGTCTGCTGTGAGCCCCAGGGCGAGAACAGCACAAACCCAGGGAATCGACTTGGCACGACACCCACATGATCCCCACAGGTGATCCAATCCCTGTGCTGCAGGGGAAGGTGAAAGGTCCCTGTCAATCACACTGAGGGAAAGTTTATTCCTGACCCCACATCTGGCCATCAGTTTAAACCAGGGGTGGGGGCTTGCTGGATCCAGCCCCAAAGATTCAGTCCCCCCTCCAGCATTGGGGAGCCTGTGCTGGTGCTCTAGCCCCCTGCTGCGCCACCACAGGGCTGGAGCACACTAAATCTACCAGGCTGGGCCGCTCTAGGCTCTGGTGAGCAAGAGGAATGTGGGGAGTGTCTTTCTCCTCAGCTGGGGGCCATGTCAGTGAGGGGTTGGTTTTGTTTTTTGCTCATTTGTGTGTGGCCCCCAACTGATTTTTCTGAGGGTCAGCAGACCCTGACCCAAACAAGGCTCCACACCCCTGGTTTAGATCCTGAGCATGGGAGCAAGGCATATCAGCCAAGTAACCAAGACAGAGGGTCTCTGGCCTGTCTCAGAGCACTGACCCTCCACATGTCCTGCTCCAGCTTAGGGTCTCTGGCCGATTTCTGATGCTTCAGAGGGAGAAGGAAAAACCACTCAGACACAGCTGGCCAACTGTGAACTGGAGAAAAAATTCCTTCCTGAGCCCTGCCCCTGACCAGCTGCAGCCTTGAAGCATGAGATTGGATTGGGGTGGGGAACCCGCAGGCCAGATCCAGCCCCCTGCTTAATTTGATCCGACTTATGGCAAGTTTCTGCTCTATGGGTTGGAAGCCCTGAGCCTTGGTGCCTCAGAAGTGCCTGCTGGCCAGAACAGGGTAAGCCCTAGCACCCCAAATTGAGTTTGAGTGAGGGTTTGGGTTTTGTTTACTTGTGTGTGGTCTGAAAATGGTTTTTCTATTTGGCTCCTGACCAAATAAAGGTTCCCAATCCCTGGTGTAGAGGGATGTACATGACATGAGTATGGTATATAAAATGTAGAGGTCTGTATATGGAGGGGCATAGTACAGTGTATAGGAGATATATGGACTCTGCAGTATATAGGGGTCTATGTATAGGGGTTTACTTAGGGTGCATGATTGTGTAGATGGTTATGCATGGAGGTTAATAGTGTATAAGGGTGTGTATAGATACCATATAGGGTGTGTGTTTGGAGTGTATGATCTAATGTGTGTAATGTATAGGAGTGTATGGAGTGCAAAGTGTATAGGTATGTGTGTAATTTAGAGGAAATATATGGTGTGTATAGAGTATGGTGTACATGTATAGGAGTTTATATAGAGAGAGTATTTGCAGATAGTTATGTATAGGCATTTCTAGGGGCTGCATGGGCTGTATAGAGTACAGGAGTGTGTATACAAGAAGTGCATGGAGTACATAAGAATACGTATGGGGAGTACAGTATATAGGAGTGTGTGTAGTGTCCAGGAGACACATGTAGCGTGTGGGATGTACATGTATGTGCATGGGAGTGCAATGTCAACAGGTATGTGGAGTGTACAATACAGGAGTACTAAGGGGGAAGGGTAAAAGGGCAGAGCCTGGCTCCTCACTCACCTTCCACTGAGATGTCCTGGATGGCAAAGCGCAGGATAATTGTCCAGATCATCCCCAGAGTCATCTTCAGATTCCCATCCACGATTTCTGGGGGGGGGGGCAGAGTGACAGAAAGAGATGGGGGGCAGGGGGAGAGAGATGGGGTGCCCAGAGATAGAGATGCAGGGTTGGACAGGCAGGAAGTGGGAGTATATGGGGGGACAGACAGAAATAACCTCAGGGGCTCCCTGCCCCCCTTCCTTCCCATGTTTGTGCTACTCAGGGGTCTGTGCATCCCCAGCCCAGGCACCACTGACAGGACAGACCCCCCTCCCCAAGACAGGGCAGCCCATGGGATTACGGGGGAATGTGGCTCGACCCCGAATGGGACCTTCCAGCCCCGCATGGAGGGCACTGCCAGTGCCTCCCTCTCCCGGACATGTACAGCGCCCTCCTACCAGCACCATAGTGATGGGGCTGGCATTGCCATGGTAACAGGTTGTGCAGGAGGATGCTGCGCCTGTGCCATGGACCCTCATCACCCCAGCCAGGGCTGCTCAACCCCACTCACCCTCAGCCCCGATGGAGACCAGCTTGACGCCTTTGCTGGAAATGAAGTCCAGGGCCTTGTTGACATTGGCGATCTTATGGAAACGCATCTTGCCTTTGTCTGGCTTTGGCAACCGCTCACCTGGGGGGGATCACCAATCAGAGAGGTGCTCATGCACCTCCCCACTTATATGGGGGAGGCAGAGTCAGTGATGCGGTGAGGGGACACCCCATACACATACACTGGGGCCTCCTGCATCTCTCACATGCCTGAGGGGGACATCAGCAGTGAGAGTGAGGAAGCTCAGATCTGCCCCCCATCCACCCTCACTTACCCTCCTCACACACACTCACTTCAGGGGGCCAAGTCAGTGACAGACACCACCCCAGCTCAGCCACACATACCAGGAACACGCCACCTTGCCACAACACACCCCACCATATACACCCTCAGCCACTGTGACACACACTCCCCCCATCACAAAACCCCTTGGGTCTGCCCACTCCACCCCACTGCAGCTGGACTACGCCCCAGTGACTGCACCCTCTGGGTCTCCCACCTTGTCTTCCCAAGGATTCTCCCCACCACCACTCCCTGTGTGGCCATTGAACCCTCACCAGTGGATCCTCATGCATTCTCGCCCTGCCCCTCCGCACCCCCATGTGGGTGGATCCACCCTGCTCCGCTCCCCCACCGTACCTGAGATCACCTCCAGCAGCAGCATGAGTTTCAGCCCATTGCGGAAATCCTCCTCGATGTTCTCAATCTGGGTGCCTGCCTTGCGCAGGTGGGAGTTGCACCAAGCTGTGAAGGTCTGCAGGAGAAGGGAGGTTAGAGAGACACCCGCCCAGGGGACAGGGCGCAGATGGGAGGAGCTGGGAGAAAACCCCACGCCTGAAGTAGGTAGTGACAGGCGGCCCGCACCTCACAGAGACCCCCATTACTCACCCTCCCTGGAGCTCCCCCATCCTCACCCCAAAGCACCCGCCTCCCACCAAGACCGTGACCTGCTCAGCTCCCTGCACAGGCAGAATCAAGGTTCTGCTCACAAGGGGACCCAGCCCAGCCAGGCTCCCAGGGCACCATGCCAGACCCTTGGTGCAGGAAGCTGATTCCCACCAGAGCCAGGGCACGGATGAGCCTTACAGCACAAGCTAGGCACAGACTTCGCCCCCCACCACTGACCTCTGAGTGTGACCCCAACCCCACAGTGCTTGCCCCTCACATCAGCATAACCAAGCTCTGCCCTTAAGTCACCCCCTGCCCTGTATTGGAATGCCCTGCCCCTCAGCCTGCTCCCCGTCCCAGTGTGGGGAGCCCTACACCTAATGCCTGGGATGGCCAGTCCTGCCCTTAGCCCCCCCCCCCCCGTCTCACTGTAGGCCAGCCCCACCCCAGCCCTCACCCTCTTCTTTTAACCTACCCTCCCAAACCCCAGGGACCCCGAAACTGCAACACACACACACACAGACACACACTTTCACCTGGGCATGTGCACGTCACTGCTCCCCCTGCTGGTGTGTGTGTGTCCCTGCCCACCATGCCTCCCCATATTTAGTCCCGGCCTGGGCGCCCGGTTGTCTGGGGTGGGGAGGGGCAAATGTGGAAGGGGGTGAGTGAGTCAGGCCTACAGCAATGCATTGACGCTGCAGATCTGGTTGGGGGGCGGGATGTACCCGGGCATCCCAGAGGGGTGAGCTCATGATCCGCAGGCTGCAGGCAAAGGGCACTGGCTGGCTGGCTGCCACTCCCAACCCCCAAGAGGGGACACTGGGAATCCTGGCATCAGACCCCCTTTTCAGCGCAGACTGTTCCTGCTCCTGGCCCACTAGCCCAGGGGGTGGGGGTGGATGGGACACTCCCCTCCTCCTGACCGGCAGCCAGGATGCAGCCTCATTCCTGACATGACTAAGACTGGAGTGTGGCAGGGGGAGGGTACAGTTATTCTAGCCCCCACCTCCAGAACAGCTGCTGGGATGCAGTGTGTGGGATTTCCTTGTGGGGGGATGGGTAGATGGGACCTGGGTGGCACTAACCATGGTCCCACTAGCCCTGCACCCCTTTCCCTGGGCAGCAGAGTATCCCAGAATGCACTGCTAACTCTCCCCCTGTGTGCTCCCTCCTGCCCCTGGGCACACTAACCCTGTTGGGGTTGTGCCTTCCAGCTTCCCTGGTCCTCTAAGGTGAGAGCATCCTTTGGATTTAAATAGGAGCAGGGAATCCATTGATGGGAAAGGCCCGGCAGCAGAAAAGTGCCAATGAAACTGCAGGAGTTGGTAACATTGAGTGTGGGGGGGTGCAGAGCCCCACCTGGTGCATCCAGGTGAGTGTGTGGGTGTGGGCAGAGCTCTCTGTGCATGGGGGGAGGGTGTGATTACAAGATGTGGCGCAAAGGGGCTGGGTGTTAGAAAAGGTTTATGGCCAAGGAGATTTCTCTGGTGTAAGTCTGACTCCATTCAGGGACATTGTCATTCTTTTTACAACCCAGCCCCAATACTCCCCCGGGGGGGGCTGCCCTCTCTCACACACACACATTTGATTCAAGCCAGCAGAGCCTGTGGCTTTAAGTCCCTGTTGGACTGCTGTGGATGCCTCACCCTGGTGGTCTAAAGGACAAAGCCAAGTTAGCAGAAGGTTGTGGGAGGCAGGATGCCCCAATGGGCTGGATTATCTAGGCTCACCCTAACTGTCCCTTGGAATCACCCCCTCACTCATCCCCTATAGGGCAGGATTGTTCCTTCAGTCTATTGCCCCCATTCCAGACCTGGGACGTGGATCATTGTCCCATAGAAGGTTTAACTGCCTTTGAAGACCCTGCTCTGCCCTGAGGACACAGAGGATGGTCTGGCCCCGCATGTGCCCCTCCCTGATAGCACAACCCAATAGCTATTCCCAGGGGAAAGAGAGGGAAATCCTGAAAACTCCCAGCCAGGAACAGAACAATGGAAACACTAGCCCATACCAAGCACAATCTCCTTAGGATCCTTTGGAGATCTGCCTGAATGTTGCCAGTAATGGGAGACGAAAGACACTGCTTTCTGAGGCATAAAGAAGGTTTAAAACAGGGATGGGGAGCCTCATGAGTGTTGCTTGGCTGGAATGGGACAAGTCCCAGCTCCCCGAGTTGAGTGCGAGTGAGGTTTGTGGGAGGAGTTGATTTTTATTTGTGAGTGGCCCCCGACTGATTTCTCTGTGAGCCTCTGACCAAAAAAACTATACCCCCTCTGTGGTTTAAAAGATGGAAACTCAGGAAGACTCTATGGTGATGGGAGAACTTAGAAGGTTGTGGCAACCTAATGAGATGGACTGAGGGGAGAAGAGTGTTTAGCTGGACTGAGTCAAGATCAGTGAGGCTTTGTATCTTTATTCTTATCAGAACACTCCTAATTGGAACAGACAACATATGGGCAGAAGAGTGCTCCTTGTTAAGATCATTGCCGGATGACAATAGCATCTAGGGGCCTGCAATGTTGGTGGCTGCAGAGACCCACGGAGACAGACAGATAGCTCACAGTCTGAACAGACGAGTGGGAGGGGAAAGAGGCACCAAGAAGGGCTGGGACTTGCTCAAGGTCTGTGGCAGAGCCAGAAATAGGAACCAGGAGTCCTGGCTTGCAGCTGCACCCACCCCCGTCCTACCCTCCCACCAACTTAACCCACTAAACTTCCTTCCCTCCTAGAGTTGGGGACAGAACCCTGTAGGTTTGACTCCCCCAGCGTGTTGCCTGCAAGCAGCTATTCCCTGTCGCAAGCCAAGCTCCCTCCCCAGACAGACCCAGCTCCGGACACACACCGGATGATTTATAAATAGATTCTCCCTGTGTTGTTGCAGCATTTTCTCTCAGCTCAGCCTCAGAGTTATTTTTAGGGGCCCTAGGATTTCACAGTATCGTGCAAATGCCAAGCTGCCACCTCCTGTGCCTGAGCAGGCCCCCAAGGAGTGACCCCGGAGGTGTGCTCCCCTTGGACTCTGCTGGAGGGCTCAGGGGGTGACTCAGGGATATGGAGCAGGCACCTTCTCAGTATCCAGCCCCCAGGGAACGATGAAATCTTACAGGCAGCACCATGTTCTATTTGCTTATGCATTGCACTTGGCATCAGGACATCTGGCTTCCATTCCCAGCTCAGCTACTGGCCTTGTGCGAGCCTTTTCCCCTCTTGACGGCTCCATTTTGTAGATTGCAGAAGGGCCCATTAGCTCATGTAGCCTGCCGTCCCGTATCTCTCTGGACAGAGAATGTCCCCCAGATACCCCTCCATTGAGCACAGTGACTTGTATTTGACTGAAGCATCTTCTAAAAAACTACCCTGCCATGAAAGGGGTTGTGACACTGGATAATCACCTTCCCTAGGTAAAATGGGCCTTATTTTTCATTTGAGGTTGTCTGGCTTTACTCCCAGCCAGCTACACGTACATCTTCAATACTATGCAGAGATGTGGTCTCCTCATCTCAAAAAAGATACGTTGGCATTGAAAAGGGTTCAAAAAAGGGCAACAAAAATGACTGCAGTATGGAATAGGGGCCTTATGAGGAAAGATTAAGAAAACTGGAACTTTTCAGCTTGGAAAAGAGACGACTAAGGAGGAGGGGCCACACAGCGGTCTATAAAACCATGACTGGTGTGGAGAAGGTAAATATGGAAATGTTATTTACTCCATCACATAACACATGAACTAGGTCAGCAAATGAAATTAATAGGCAGCAGGCTTAAAACAAACAAAATGAAGTATTTTTTTCCACACAACACACAGATGACCTGTGGAATTCTTTTCCAGAGGATGTTGTGAAGGCCAAGATTATAACAGGGTCCAAAAAAACCCTAGATAAGTTCAGTGGCTATTGGCCAGGATGGGCAGGGATGGTGTCCCTAGCCTCCGTTGCCAGAAGCTGGGAATGGGTGTCAGGGGATGGATCACTTGATCATTGACTCTTCTGTTCATTCCTTTTGATGCGCATAGCATTGGTCAGGTCGTCAGACAGCATTCTCAGTTAGAGGGACCATTGGTCTGACCCAGAATGGCCATTCTTATTGGTCTTGTTCTGCCTGCGTCTGCTAAAGAGCCCTCTAGCACCTGCCAGTTTTTCCCCATGAAGCCCTTGTACTCCATCAATCACCCCTCAATCAGCTCTTGGAGAATCTAAACATATGGAGCTTTTTCACATTCCCATGATCAGGCTCTTTCTCCAGCCCTTTGAATCATCAGTTGTGGGTGAGTCTTTTCAACACCCTCTCAGATTTCTCCACCCCCAGTCTGAAATGTTGATACCAGGACTGTAACAATTTCCTGGTAGCAGCCTCATCAGTGCTGTGCCTAGAGGGAAAAATCATCTCCCAGCTACTTCTGTTTACCCATCCAAGGGCCTCATTCCCCCTTACAGGCAGTCACACTTGGGAGCTCATGCTGAGTGACGGGTCCCCACTGACCCCCTAAGTCTATTTCAGTCATTGCTTCCCGGGACACTGTCCCCTTTCTGCAGTGGCTGGCTGCCTCTTTCCCCAAGAGTATAGCTTTGCACCCGGCTATATTCAAACACAAGGGGATTTGAATAAGCCCACTTTACCAGGAGATCACAAGCACTCTAGAGGAATGGCCTGTCCTGATCACAGCACTATCTTTAGGACATGTGCACACTTCACCAGCAGTGATTGTATAGTTACATTCTGGTCTCTGATGAAAATGTTAAGCAGCATCTGGCATAGAAGAGATACCTGCAGGACCCCACTAGAGATACAGCTCTGCCTCTACAGTCAAGAAGTCCAGCAGCAGTCTTATATGCCCCTGTACAGGCCCAGCCCTGCCAGGGGATTGTGCCACGTGGGTTTCCTACACATGAGCTCTCAGGTTAAGGGCTACTGTGCTCCCAGGATTTGTGGACTGGGGTAGGCAGTGCAGGGAGGGGATGGGGCCTCTGCACAATGTGGCAGAGCACATGGGCACACTGTGAAAGTCTGGGGAGAGGCAGACAAGCGCTGCAGGAATGTCCCACAGGCTGAGATCCTACCTCCTGCCCAGACACTAAAGCAGCCCTGCAGTTCAGAAGGAGGGGGGTGGAGCCCAAGCCGGAGGTGCCTCCATCGAGAGATCTCAGACCTGAGAAAGCTCATGAATCTTACAGACAAAAGCTGAGCGGACCCAGGAGCCAATGCTGGACACACCCACCCTGGGAAAAAGGGGCAAATGGTTGGGAAGGAGGGGGATTCCCAGTGGGGCATCTCCCCCTGGTATGGGTGCTGAACAGGCACTGCACAGACCCAGGGAGAGACAGGCTGCCCCCAAGAGCTTAGTGGGCAGGCAAACAGCAGCATCAAGAGGGGAAGGAACTCGCCCAAGGCCAAAGGCAAAGGTGGGAACAGAACCCAAGAGCCCTGAGTCCCAGCCCCACCTTCTTCTCCAACCATTAGATTCCAGCCCCTCCCAGAACTAGGGATAATAGAACCCAGGAGTCCTGGCTCAGAACCGTGTGCTCTAACCACTAGACCCCATTGTCCTCCCAGAGGTGGGATTAGAAGCCAGGCCCAGCATCCTAGCTGGGGCTATGCCAGGATAGCGTCATCATTCAGAGATGAGACCAAAGCACCCTGACAGGTGTAGCTCTCAGAGCAGACATGGCTGTGCAGATGGAAGAGGATGTATGTCAACATACCCTTCATTCCGGGATGAGTTGCTCCCTCTTTTGTCAGCGCAAGCTGGGTCTACACTAGGGGGCTAATGCATTTGCTCCCAGCCCTTATGCACCACTCCCCCAGCCATGTACTAGCACTCTGCAGAGCCCCCGCTCACCCAGCTGGCATCTACCTGGGCAGTGGGAGCCACAGCACAGTCGGATTTCCGCTGGCACTGGGAAGCTCTGTCCTGTGCCTGCCAGCAGGGCTGGGATCCTCTGGGGCTAATCCTTTGTTACGGCAGGAGTATTTGTGGCTCATTCCCTGCTATTTACAGTGGCTTAAGGGATTTGGCTCCAGCTAACACAATAGTCCAGTGGTTCTTAGACTTTTTCCTGTGATCCCCTCACACAGCAAGCCACTGCATGAGCCCCCCTGACATGTTCAACCCTTCTGTATACATTTAACACCGCTCTAAATGCTGGAGACAAAGCTGGGTTTGGGTGGAGATTGACAGTTCACAACCCCCCATAGAGGATCCTCATGAGCATCAGTTTGAGAAACGTCTGAGGGTCCACCTTCCCTGTGGGTGCTGGTAAACATGCTGGGAGCCGATGCAGGAGGTAGAGGTTTCCCTACTCCCAGCGTGGCCTGACATCCAATCTCCCTTCTAATTTTTCCATCCATTTGTGGGATCAATGTTATTATGTGCACTGACGCATGTGTCGATGTGTACCACCAATAGAAATACATACTGCCGGCTGTGGGTGCTCTGTTAATCAGCTGGGCGGGATTTGAATCTCTCCTGGGTGGCCGCCCAAGCCCTCAGCTTACAGGGAACACTGCCGACACTCCCTGTGCTCATCCACCTGCACCACCAGCATCTGTCCAACCAACCATCCATCTACCCTGATATGCATCCCCCTGCAGCCATCTAGCCTTCCAGCCCTCCTCAAGCACCCCTCCCTGCAGCTAACCAGCCCTCCCCACTTGCCTCCTGCTATCTAGCCAGACCTCCTTCCTTGTCTCCCACTCCAGACCTCTCCACACGCTCCTTCTCCCATCTTCTGTTCCATTGCAGGAACCAGGGAGAGCTCTGTGCTCCCAGCAAGTCTCCAGTTCCCCACCCTGCCCATCTCTCAGCCAAGACAGCTCCTCCTGGTGCCTACCCAGGCTCTCTTCCCTCACCAGCTTTCACGCCCTGCACTAGGCTTGCTCCCCTGATGTTCAGCCACACAGACCTTTCCCCACTCCTGCCATTGCTTAAGGAACTGCGTGGCTGCATCTCAGCCTCCCCCAGCTGTGCACCTCCAAGCAGCGAGCACTAGAGCATCCTCAAGATGGATTCCCACAGCTGCTTTCCCGACCCTGGCAGTACCCCACAACTCAGAGATCCCCCGTATCATCTCCCCCTGAGACCTTGCAGCCAGCCCTAGGGCTGCACAGTGAAAGACCAAGAGATTACACAAACTGGCTTGTGTGACAGAACTGGCCTGCGGGCCAGAGACTGAAACAGACCCCAAGATCTAGCATGATGGAGAGTGTGGCTATGTCTACGCTACGGGGGGTTTTCATCCTGGAAAGACTTCACCCCATCCAGGGAACATGTCTGCTCTTCCACTTTTTTTTGCAGAAGAGCAGACGTGCTCTTTCAGAAGCACTGTCTTCCTCCTCCCACGAGGAAGAAGGGCTCTTCTGAAAGAGGAGACTTCTCCGAAATTTGGCCCAGTGTAGACGGGCCAAATTTTGGAAAAGCCTCTTCCAAAAAAGTAATCAGAAAAAGGTACTCACATTGCAGAGTGCAATTTGTGTACCTTTTTCCGATAGATCACTATAGTGTAGACGTAGCCTGTGGCATGGGGCTAGACCTTGATCCAGGGCTAGAGACACCAGCAAGGGGGATTTCTGACCCAAAAGGACTCAAGAATCTCACAGGCAAAGGCCTTACAGGGCCAAAGGCTTGGAAAGATGCTGGATGAAACCACTCTGGAATAAAACCAGATATTTAGCAAGGAGGGGTTTCTGCACTGGGGCAATATCCCCTTGGATAAGGGGAGGAGTTTCTCCAGTCTATGTGGGGCTTTAAATCCAGGTAGGGTTACCATATTTAAACTTTCAAAAAAGAGGACACTCCTGAGAAGGAACGTATGTGTATCGGAATTTACCAACTCACATTGTATATAATACATGAATACAGCACGAGTTGGAAGATACCGATACGGATACATTCCCTCCCAGGAGTGTTCTCTTTTTTGAAAGTTCAAATATTATAACCCTAACTTTAGGCCAGAGGGCACTCAACTTTGGTTCTGCCACCAAATCTGGGCGAGGGGTGGGAATTACCTTGAGGAATGGTGCTGGAGGGGGAGGGGTCAGATGGATTCAAAGGGCCCTTAACATGGACAAAAGCGCTTAAAGTTATGCCCAAACAGCAGCACACTCCCAGCCCTACTGAAGTGGAATAGTGATAGAGATGCAACCATGTTAGTCTGGTCTAGCTGAAACAAAAGACAGGACTATGTAGCACTTTAAAGACTAACAAGATGGTTTATTAGGTGATGAGCTTTCGTGGGCCAGACCCACTTCCTCAGATCTGAAGAAGTGGGTCTGGCCCACGAAAGTTCATCACCTAATAAACCATCTTGTTAGTCTTTAAAGTGCTACATAGTCCTGTCTTTTGTTTCTACTGAAGTGGAGTTTCTCTCCACTTGCCTTAGCCCCTTGTGCAGCAATGTCCACAGTTTACACAGGCCTCTTCGCACTTGGGAGAGGGACAACACAAGCACGGGGCTTTCTGGGTACAGTCAGTCTGCAGCCCAGCTACGTGGGGCTCTGCAGATCAGTCCAGGTAGCGTCTGTCTGCGGGCCAGCTGTGTGGGGCTCTGCAGAGCACTCTGGGCACAGCTGGTCTGCAGGCCAGCTGTGTTGGGATCTGCAGAGTAGTCTGGGTACAGCTGATCTGTGGGTTGGCTATGTGGCACTTGCAACTGGGACGCAAGGGTGCCATTTCAGGAGGCCGGGGGGGGGGGGGGCAGCAGCTGTACACTCCAGGATGCAGCTTGCTTTTCACCCCACTCCCTGGACGCTAAGGGAGTGAGGGGCAAGTGCTTGCATTCCGTGCATGCCTCTCGCACCTGGCTGGTGAGCTTCTTTCACCAGCCAGATGTGAGAGGCATGCACGGAATGCAAGCACTTGCCCCTCACTCCCTTAGCATCCAGGGAACGGGATGAAAAGCTAGCTGCGTCCCAGAGCGCACGGCTGCTGACCTGCCCCCCCAGCCTCCCGAAATGGTGCCCTTGCTGGGATGCTGGGAAACCCTTCTCCCAAAAGAGTTAAAAAGCTCTCGCAAACACCCATCTGTTTCATCCTATAGACAGGAAACTGAGACTGAAAGACCGGTAAAATATCATGCAGCAAGTGTGGAAAAAGAAGACAGTAGTCCTGAATTTCAGCACCCTCATCCCCACTGTTACCATTAGACCCCCATATCCCTTCTCAGCTCTGGGAACAGAGACCAGGAGTCCTAGAGTCCAGCTAACCACTAGACCCCACTCCCCTCAGCCCCTAGCACTCACCCTCCCTCCTTTCCTACAAGCACATACTCTAGCCCCTTGAAGCCACCTGCTCTGGCCATGGGAGCTAGTGTGCCGCTCCCCCATCTGTCTCTGTAGTTGATTCACAGTTCCTTACAAACCTCTTTAAATAGCTTCTTCCACAGAAGCCCAGCAGCAGGGCTCACCCAGGCCGTGGGGCTGCAGCCCTCACCCCACCCTGCCCCCCTCTCCCAAGCCATAGCCTAATTAAGAGGTGTCCTCTTCCAAAATACCCACATGAGCTCACCCCACCCGGGAAGCAGTCGGGAACAGACAGGGGGCGGGGGCAGTTTATTATAGAAACCACCTTACAAGGACAAGGCGTCTGGAATAGCAGCAGCCACCTGATCCCCCTTCCCAATGCCCCAAAACACTTGCATCAGCAGGAACAGCTTCCCAAGCACACAAAACTATCCCTGGTCTGCTAACGAGGGTGTGGGGGGCTCAAAGGAGACAACCCGCTGCTCTGACTGAATGCTGTGGAGTCCGGTTGTGCTAGGCATGCTACAAACTCCAAACACAATGCCGGCCTCTGCCCAAACAGCATTCAGTGAATCAGACACTCTGGGGAAAATTCATGACATGCAAATCCCTCCAACAGGCTGCTTGTGGGATGGGAACCCTGAAGGGGTGCTAGGTTCTCAGAGGGAACAATCAGGCACGTCACTTGTGTGTGTCATGTTGGCACTCTCCTGAACACTGACACACTAAGGT
Source organism: Pelodiscus sinensis (assembly GCF_052426305.1). Taxonomy (NCBI): domain Eukaryota; kingdom Metazoa; phylum Chordata; order Testudines; family Trionychidae; genus Pelodiscus; species Pelodiscus sinensis. The sequence goes on along the minus strand of NC_143062.1, from coordinate 15,705,213 downwards.
GCACACACACACACGCATACAAACACAGGATTGATACATCAAAGTATGCGCTCATAGACACACAGAGCACTGATACACCAGGGTGCACACACAAGAACACTGACTCCCTGGGTTCCGCACACACATGCACACACACAACTTGTGCACTGGGGCCCTTCCCTGACAACTTGACACAAGAGTCTACCAAAGAGCAGGTGCAAACTCTCATGTGGCGCCCACCTGGGTCAGCTCAGGGCCCATTTACCCCAGGATCTGGTCATCCCAAATGCCCAACACCAGCTGCTCAGAAAAAAGGATAAGAGTCCTGCAGTGACAATATAACATGGTTGCAGAGGAAGCACCTTCCTGACCCCAATTGCTAGTGTTCAGGGTGTAGCACCCATAACAGTTAGGGTCACAGCCCTTTGCCCAGATCCCCTCTGTTCTTTCCATCTTTGCTCTGCCTCTGGACAGCCTTGCTGTGCACTTCATTTCTGCACATCCAACTTCAGTTATATCCTGCAGCAGTGAGTTCCCCAGGCTAACAGAATTGTGTGTCAAAGAGACAGCAAATGAGCGGGGAGCAGGGACAGGCAAGCATTTGTATGGGGAAGGTGGGGCATTTGTATAGGGAAGGCAGATACGCAGAATTTGCTGGGCTTGATCTTTCTCCCATTCACCCAAGTAGTACTACACCAGCTGCAAGAGAGATAGCTTAGATGTGCTTCAGGCTAAAATCAGGATCAAGCCCACAGCTCTGTGTGCAGGTGTCTCACTCTGAGAGTGCATGTGATTGGGAGGTTGTTGTGGATTAGTGCATGCAGAAGAGATGTCAGTGTGAGAGAAGGGTTATGAGTTAGTGTATGCTTCGGGCTGCTGTAGGTGGGGGAGAGGGTTGTTGTGGGTCAGCCTATGTGAGAGAGGGGTTGTTGTTGGTCAAAGTGAGCCGGAGTTGTAAGGGAAAGCTGAGTGTGCATGTGTGCATGATCCAATTCCAAGGCTGCTTGCAGGCACAGCACACACCACATCTCGGCCATACACAAGCAGCAGCCCAAGAGGGTGCCACACACACCTGGAGGAGCCTGCTGCCAGCCCTGGTGCACAGCCTGCCCCGAGCCAAGATCACAGTGAGGCAGGTGGGTATATTTAGCCCAGCAGGCCCCTCACATCCCCATCATTCCTGACATAGCTCGGACGCCACAGAGACTCTGTTCCAGGACACACGAAGCCACCTCCTCGAACTCCCCACTGCCGGCGTCACCCATCTGGGGCTGGGGGTGGGAAGGAGCATCATGCCGCCATATCAGTTACTTTTGCACAGCAGCTGCCTGCTCCAAAGATCACCTCCCCGCACCTGCCACTTTGGGGCTAGGCTCCTAGCAATCCTACATGGCATGGGGCCCGGCTCTCCGAGCCTGCACACTGCTCAGAGGCTGCCCCTCACATAGATGGGTTCCTGCACACGTCCCTGTAGCCCCAAGTCTTGGCACTGCTCGGAGGCTGCCTCTTACAGAAGTAGGGGCCCTGCTCACACCCTTGTAATCCTGGGCACTTGGCATCCCTTGGAGGCTGCCCTTGCAGAGATGAAGCCCTGAATCCATCCATGTAGTTCAGGGCACCACTCAGTGGCTGCTGCCTCAAAGCCACAAATCTTTGCCCCCTGAACCTATATGTCCAGTGTTTAACTTGGCTTCTCTTTTTCTCAGGATTCCTCACCCCATCCCTGACTCTCTCTCTACCAGAAGTGAAGCCCTGGGCCGGCCTCACACCATAGTGCCAGGCACCTCTCTGAGGTTCCCATCCTAACCGGGTTTCCCCCATGGATCTGACTCTCCCCATCACATGGGCACAGCCACATGCCCAGCTCTCCAAGCCTGGGCACCACGGACACCCCTGTGGCACCTCTCAGAGGCTCCCACCCTGTCCATACCTATCCCTCATAACCACCCACCTTCCTCTGCTGCTTCTCCCAGGCAGGGTCCAGCAACAGGTCCCGGTCCCAGTCCTCCTCCTGCTGCATGTACTCTTCGGTCACCATGTATGAATGGTTGTATTGGATGTGGCTCTCTACTTGCGTGGTCATCTTGGCTTGTCCTCTTGTCCCCTCTCTGCACGTCTGTCTCCTCTTCCCCCTGAATCCCAGGTGATACCTCTCACACACCCTGCTGGCTGCTCTGCACTGCCCCTTGCCCAATGTACCAGCTCCCTTCTCCTGGAGGTCAGGTCCCCCTACCCCTGACGGCTGGCAGCTTTGCCCTGTCCCAAACTCCTGGTCAAAAGCCACCCACGTGACTGGTCCCCATTAAGTATTATCAGCCTGGGGAAGGGGGATCAGGTTCCACCTTTAAAAGGCCAGGGGGAGGGTGCAGAAAGGCTGTCCCAACCAGGGAGGAAGAAGACAGCTGCTGGCAGTCCGGGCACTCCCACCCTTCAAGCTCTTAAAGGGACCCTGTACCTTGGGGCGGAGCGGGGGGAGGGTTGCTTGCTGGCCATCTGGGGACAGGAAAGGCACAATAAGCCCCAATGGGAGCTGGAAGGGGGATGGAAAGGCAGTTCCCAAGGAGGAAGAGAGGTGTGCCAGACCTGGAAAAGGCCATTAAGTCATCAGAAGGAATCCAGGGCCAAGGCATGAGCTAAAAACACACATGGCATCAGCTGCAAAAATCAAAGGGAAACAGTATGGCCAATGGTAAAGCCAGGACACCCGGGGTTCCACTCCCAACTCTGCCAGTGCCCTGCTATGTGACCTTGACCAAGTCTCATCCCCTCTCTGTGCCTCAGTTTCCAAGCTCTAAAATCAAGGGTCTGACACCCCCACACATCCAAGGCTCTTGGAGATACTTTGCAAGCACAAGTTTAATTACCATTCTGCAAGGCTCATGCAGGAAAGAACTTGTCACTATGACACCAGCACCATGCATGGGGGGAGACCTGGGAAGGCAATACAATAACCACCAGCCAGCACCTGGCAGAGAGGTAGCTCTGTGCCATCCCAGTAACCCATAAACACTGCAGGCACCTGCAGGAGAGCCCGTGGGGGTTTGTCCCTGGGAAGGGAAAGCTGAGGGTTGGGAGAGTTGACATGATTTCCCCCACTGCAGCAGCAGTGAAGGAGGTGTTGGAGCACTCACTCCCCATGCTGTGGCTCCAGTTACAGCAAGGCTATTATTAGCAGCCAGGCCAGCAGCGCAGGATGAGAGCTCACAGAAGAGGTTACTGGTTGGAAGGGGCAGAGGAAACTTCAAAGGAGGACCCAAATTTTCTGGGACCCAAATCCAGAACTCCCACCTTTTACAAATCAGGCCCATTTAAAAGATTGGCTGCCTCCCCAAAAATGGAGTTTGCTCCCACCAGCACAACTTGGTTTGGGGACTTCAAGGCACTGTCCAGCACCCCCTGTCCCACCACAAGCTGTGGCATCCCACACCGACAGCATTGTGTCTCCAAGCCTGCATTTGACACCGGAGGCTCTGTGCCAAACCAGCAACCCATCAGAGTTACCACCAAATGAACTTCCAGGACAGGGCTGGACTGCATTGAGCTGGAATAACAGGCCAGAAATATGGGCTTAGGCCTGGGAACCAAGGGGGAGGGTGGCCATCTTCAGAAAGGGCAAAGCTCTGCTAATTTGATCTGTAATCCATGGGCACAGTGATCCCACTACCCTAACTGGGCACTCTGACCCCCCAGGGCACTCTGACCCCGCCATTTCCTTAACTGGGCACCGTGACCCCCCCAGGCACTGTGACCCCATTCCCCTAACTGGGCACTCTGACCCCCCCAGGGCACTGTGACCCCCCCATTCCCTTAACAGGGCACTGTGACCCCAGGGCATTGTAACCCCCCCCATTCCCTTAACTGAGCACTCTGACCTCCAGGACATTGTGACCCCCCCTTCCCCTAACTGGGCACTCTGACCCCCAGGGCATTGTGACCCCCCATTCCCTTAACTGGGCGCTCTGACCCCCAGGGCATTGTGACCCCCCCATTCCCCTAACTGGGCGCTCTGACCCCCAGGGCATTGTGACCCCCCCATTCCCCTAACTGGGCACTCTGACCCCCAGGGCATTGTGACCCCCCCATTCCCTTAACTGGGCGCTCTGACCCCCAGGGCATTGTGACCCCCCCCCATTCCCCTAACTGGGCGCTCTGACCCCCAGGGCATTGTGACCCCCCCATTCCCCTAACTGGGCACTCTGACCCCCAGGACATTGTGACCCCCCCATTCCCCTAACTGGGCGCTCTGACCCCCAGGGCATTGTGACCCCCCCATTCCCCTAACTGGGCGCTCTGACCCCCAGGGCATTGTGACCCCCCCATTCCCCTAACTGGGCACTCTGACCCCCAGGGCATTGTGACCCCCCCATTCCCCTAACTGGGCGCTCTGACCCCCAGGGCATTGTGACCCCCCCATTCCCCTAACTGGGCGCTCTGACCCCCAGGGCATTGTGACCCCCCCCATTCCCCTAACTGGGCGCTCTGACCCCCAGGGCATTGTGACCCCCCCCATTCCCCTAACTGGGCGCTCTGACCCCCACGGCATTGTGACCCCCCCCATTCCCCTAACTGGGCACCGTGACCTCCCCAGGCACTGTGACTGGTCGACCGCGGTGTCCGTCAGAAGGAAGGTTGGGCAAAGAGGCGCTTCTCGCCTCTGATTGGTTGGACGCGCCGCCGCACGAAGCAAGAAGCGGAAGCCGAGACCCCGGCCCGCCCGCTCCATGGCAGCCCTGTCGGCGGGCTGCGGCGCGCGGCTCCTGCCGCTGTGCGCGACGCTGGGCCTGGTGGGCGCCCTGTGCGCGGAGCTGCTGGGCCTGCTTCTCCGGGCGGGGGGCCCGGCCCTGGCCCTGCACCTGCCGGCCCTGCTCTTCCTCCTGGCCAACGTGCTGGGCAACATGGGCCTCTTCGTCACCACCAGCCCGAGCATCGGCGGCGTCATGCTGCCCGGGGGCGCCGTGGGGCAGGGCTGGGCGTGAGTACGGCTGGCACCGAGCGAGGCGGCTTCGGCTCAGCACCGGCGAGGGACCCTGTATAAACAGCCCCACTCCCCACCCCAGGGGTGGCTGCATCTCCTTGCCGGGCCAGGGACCCTGTATAAACAGCCCCACTCCCCACCCCAGGGGTGGCTGCATCTCCTTGCCGGGCCAGGGACCCTGTATAAACAGCCCCACTCCCCACCCCAGAGGTGGCTGCATCTCCTTGCCGGGCCAGGGACCCTGTATAAACAGCCCCACTCCCCACCCCAGAGGTGGCTGCATCTCCTTGCCGGGCCAGGGACCCTGTATAAACAGCCCCACTCCCCACCCCAGGGGTGGCTGCATCTCCTTGCCGGGCCAGGGACCCTGTATAAACAGCCCCACTCCCCACCCCAGAGGTGGCTGCATCTCCTTGCCGGGCCAGGGACCCTGTATAAACAGCCCCACTCCCCACCCCAGAGGTGGCTGCATCTCCTTGCCGGGCCAGGGACCCTGTATAAACAGCCCCACTCCCCACCCCGGAGGTGGCTGCATCTCCTTGCCGGGCCAGGGACCCTGTATAAATAGCCCCATTCCCCACTCCAGAGGTGGCAGCATCTCAGCACTGGCAAGGGACCCTGAGACAGCTGCAGCTCAGTGCCAGGTAAACTTTAGTGCCATTAGGCTGGTGCCTGACCTCTGTCACCGACACTGCTGGTTGCTGCGTGTGTGAGAGCTTTTCTACAAGCTGGAGGTTGCAGTGGCCTGGGATTGGGATGAAGACAGTTGCCCATTGTTCTTTGCTAGGGAATCGCAGCTGCCACTCTTATTTCCAGCCCCAGGGACAGTACAGTACCATATAGTATTGGAAGGCTGTGGCAGGGAGACGCTGCATCATCTCCCTGTTTCCCTTCCAGGTACTGCTACACCTGTCAGTCCCATGTGCCCCCCCGCTGCCACCACTGCTACACCTGCAATGTGTGCATGTTGCGCCGGGACCACCACTGTGTGCTGCTGGGCCAGTGCGTGGGCTACCGTAACTACCGTTACTTCCTGTGCCTCCTACTGCATGGCTGGGTGGCCCTGCTCTACGCCAGCCTGCTCAATGCTGACATCTTCATGGCCCTGCTGAATGAAGGAGTCATCCTGCACAGCATCCTCCTCCTCTTCGTGCCATGGCTCATGCTGCTGACGGGTACAGCTGTGGCAGAATCTGCTGGGAGAAGTCTGTCCACATGTGGGGGCTGGGCACCACTGGTTCCTCTGGAATCAAACTGTTCTCAGATAGTTTTATTAAAACATCTTGGGAAATATCCAGATAAAAAACTTTGTGAGTTGAGGCTGAGCCTCGGGAACATCTGCCCAAGATTTGGTGATTCTGGGTATGAGCCAGAGGCTCCATAAAGGGCCCTGATGTATAGATTGCTGATGCTCTACCCTCTAAAAATAGAGCCATTTGGGACATCTTGGAAACTGAGGCACCTCTAAATCAGATGTTGCTTTTGCAGATTGTGGGCTGTGTTGCATACCTTCAGGGCTTTTCCTGCATAGCCAGTTTCTTAGAAACCTCACAGCCCGTTCCTCTGAGGCAACTGTGATATCTCTCTATAAACAGTTCCTGTGCTCTACCTCAGAGGCAGCTGCATGTTAGTGGAACAGGGAGCAGAGCAGGGTTAATGGGAACATGCCAAGGCCTGCTTGTTTCTGGGGGATGCCTGGCTCCTAGCTGCCCTACCACTGACAGCTCCCCCTTGTGTTTCTCCAGGCCAGGTGAGCACCTCGACTTTCATGTATGCTTTCTTGGCTGACACCTGTGTGGTCGGTTTCCTTTTCTGCTCCGGTTTCCTGTTCTTCCATGTGCTGCTGAGCCTGCGTGGCCAGACGGTCAGAGAGTGGTTTGGGGAGAACCGCTGCTATGACCTGGGCTGGCACCACAACCTGCAAGAGGCATTGGGGGACAGGTGGCACCTCGTCTGGCTGTGCCCGCTCCTGGTGTCCACTCTTCCTGGGGATGGAGTGGCCTTCAAGAGAAGAGCTCTCGGGACTGAGCCCTTTGCCAAGCCAGTTGTTTTCTGAAGGTGGGTTCAGGAGCCAACCCCATGCTGAAGGGCAAGCAGTGCCAGGATCCCAGCCATGTTGCCTACAGCAGCTGACTGGTATAATGTGTAGGGTGCTGGGGTGCAGGACTCCTGGGTTCTGTTTCCAGCTCTGTGGTTGACATTGGACAAGAAGAGAGTCTCTAAATACTCAAGAAATAAGAGGAAGACTAAGGGAAGCGTAGGTCATTACTCAACCGGGGAGGAGAACTTATAATGGAGGAGAGGAGAGACGGTTGAAGTGTTTAATGCCTTTTTTTGCTTCACTCATCACTAAAAAGTTCACTGGGACCAGATGCTTAACACAGTTACTATTAGCAAGGGGAAAGGATCTCAGACCAGGCTAGGGAAAAACAGATTAAAAGAGATTGGTGGGAGAAGGGGGTATGCGTTAGTCTTTATGCTCTTGTAAAGAGATCAACGTTCTCCATCTCCACTGAAGGTAGGATAGAAGGTCAGGGCTAAATGTGTAGCAAGAGAGATTTGGGGTAGAAGATACTAGGAAAACTTCCTAACTTAATGGTAGTTAAGCTGTAGAGTGGGGGAGATTGTGGAATCCCCATCAGGGAGGTTGTTAAGAATAGGCTGGACAAATACTTGTCAGGGATGATCTGGGTTTTACTTGGTCCTGGTTCAGTGCAGCGTACTGGACTTGATAAGTTCTTGAGGACTATTCCAGCCCTGCAGTTCTGTGATTCTGTAATATTATTAAGCAATATGTATTCCAGTTGCCAGGGCCTGATGAAAATTGCCCAGTGTTTTTCGAGGAATTAGTTGCAGCAATCTAAGAGCCGTTGGAGCAGGGGCAGGCTAAATACAGCCTGTGGGACAGATCTGGCCCACCAAACATTTGGATTGGGCCCTCTGTAGCCTAGCAGGACCCTGAGGCAGGCTCCCTGGCTGCCACAGCCCCACACGCTGCTCGAAGCAGCCAGGTGCTGAGGCCAGCCTGTGTGTCTATGCCGCAGTTTGTAAGCACCTAGGCGATAATGGGGTAATACGTAGTAACCAATGTAGCTTTGCTATGAACAAATCATACCAAACCAATGTAATGTCCTTCTTTGCCGGGGTCACTGGCCTAGGGGATAAGAAGGAAGCAGTAGACAAGATATCTGGGCTTTAGGAAAGCTATTGATGCAATCCTGGACAGTCTCAAAGTAAACTAGGGACATGTTTTCTAGATGAAATTGCTATAATGTGGCTGCACAACTGGTTGGAGGACCATCCTCAGAGCGGTTCTCCATGGTTCCCTGTCAGACTAGGAGGTTATATCCAGTGGGGCTGTGCAGGCATCTGTCCTGGATCCAGTGCTATTCAGTATTTGCACTAATGCCTTGGCTGATGGAGTGAAGAGCATGATTGTTAAAATGTGCAGATGATGCCATGCTGGGAGGAGCTGCAAGCACTTTGGTGCACAGAATTAGAATGAAAAATGCTGGCGATAACCTGGAGACCTGGTCTGAAAGGAGCAAGGTGCATGGCAGTGTGCAGTACTCCATCCTTTTCTAAATGCTAAAAGGCACAGCTACCAAATGGAGGCATCCTGGGTAGGCTGCAGAGCTGCAGGAAAGGCTCTGGGGTGGAGTCGATCACATTAAACATAAGCCAAGAGCATGATGCTGATGGAAAAAAGTCTCTGTCATTTTGGGCTCTGTTAGCAGGAGGGGCAGATGTAAGACATGGAGGTAAATGCTCTGCTCAGCACCGTGGCGCCTCTGCAGGAGAGCTGGGTTCTGTCTTGTGCCCCACACTTTAGGAAAGCTCTGAACTGGGGAGTGCAGAGGAGAACAAGGATTTGTGAGGAACAGTTGAAAGAATGGGTTATGTTTAGGGAAGAGAACTGAAGGGGGACATAAGTCTTCAAATATATGTATAGAAAGGGCTGTGGTAAAGAGGAAGGTGAGTGATTGTTCTCCATGCCCAACTGGAGTAGGACAAGAAGTAAATGGCTGAATTCACAGCATACAGGGGAAGGGAGACAGGCCCTGCTCCAACAGCTCAGTCTGAACAGACAAATGATGGAAAGAAAATAGGCACCAAGAGAGGGAAGGGACTCACCCAAAGTCACTTTGAGAGTCAGCAGGAGAGCCGGGGCAGAACTCAGAAGTCTTGGATCCCAGACCGTCCCCCCTGCTCTAACCACTAGATCCCTCTCCTCTCCTAGTACTGGGGGTGGAACCCAGGTCCTGTTTCCCAGCCTTCACACTGTAACCCAGTAGCCTAGCACCCTGCTCCATAATCAGTTTATCCCAAGCTTAGGCAGTTCTGCTCCAGTCATTGCTGCTTGTTGAGCTGGCAGCCTCAGGCTTGTGAGAAGGGGAGTGAATTTGTGCTGGCCAGTCTGTGGCTGAGAGTCAGGGATCATTTCCCACCCCATCTCCCGCAGCTGTCAGGCATTGCAAGGGGCTAGAGGGAGGACACAAAATTGCTCTGGGTTTGTCCCATTGGAGGCCTGGCCCATGTCATCTCTGATTCCTCTCTGATTGCAGGTTTCCTTCCGGATGGCCCTACAGGGGAGCTGACTCTGGCTTTGCCTCTCCTGCTGAGGGGTGAGTGTCAAGCACTGCTCTGCCCCATGGGTTACTGGCACCTCCATCTGACATGGGTCCTGACGCTGCCCGGGGGTGACCCTGTGTCCCATCTGAGCCCTGTCTGCACTGGACTCTGCAGCTGTGGGGACTGTTGTGCCAAGCACTGGGCAGGCTCCAGCTGAGACTGAGGGGACCTGTTGCACTGGGCACGATGCAGCTGGAGCCCCATTGTTCCAAATACAGACTGAGACAGTCGCTGCCCTGACGACGCACAGCCTTAACAGGCCCACGGTGGGAGGGTAAACAGGCACCAGTTTGGGGCCCAGAGCCCTGGCTCCCAGCCCAGTGCCCTCCCAACTGCACTAATCTGTTGTGGTTCCCAGTTCTGCTCCTTTCCAATCCCTAGCAGCACAAGGCTGCCCTTCTGCAACCCCAGAGCTGAACCTGCTGGTCTGCAGCATTTGCACAGCTCTCCCCTGGCCTGGCCAAGCAGGAAAGAGGCTGGAGCCATCTTACCAGTCCCTATCACAGGTAACTGTCCCTCAGACACCCTGTTCCCAGTGGTCTCCAATAAAGGCTCCCAGCCCAAGGTGCCTGTAGAGCAATTTGTCTGATTCGGGAGGGAGGGGGGGCATTATGAGTCCAGCCCAGTCCCCTGCAGGCATTCCTGGCACTGGCCAGGCCTGGGCATGGAAGCAGAGCATGGTGTTTAGAGCTGCACAGTCTAGGTGTACAGCCCCCAAGGGATGGAGCATTCCAGGGGCATCCCCCTCACTGCTAAACCTCTGCCCCTCACTCCCCTCTAAATCTGTCTGGCATCGCTCCCAGCCACTGACCTCAGTTGGCCTCTGTGAGGTTCCCAAAGCCCCTGCGACTGGTTTAACAGGGATCCCTGGACAGGTGGTGACCTCCCCCAGGGCGGGCAGGCTGAGTGGCTGCAGTGCTGGCCCTTAGAAATGCTTCCCTACTGGCTCATCTGTCTAGGCCAGGGGCTGCAGGGACCTGTCACTGATCTTCTGCATGCCACATGTTCAGGGAGGGCAGAAGCCAGAGTACTTTGGAGCAGCGTCAGAGCTGGGGCAAGATCTTACGAGTGCAGGGCCCCAAGCAGGGGGAAGACGTGGGTGGCCTGGCATCCTTCCCCTCCCATTCACTAGTCTGCACACACCATTTCCCTGCATGCTGGGGGCCAGGAACCTTTTAATGACAGCCATGGCCATCTCTGGGTGAGGGCTGGATCTGGGGCCTGGCTAGCCTCACACAGTGCCGGGGCCTCTGGGCACATCCTTCCCCACCGCAGGGGCAACCCGACCTCTTCAGCGGCGGGAAAAGTCCTGCTCAGCAGTCTGCAAGCAACAGAGGGGAGCAAGTAGAATCCTGGGCCCCTGGAGTTCCCTTGCTGATCCCTGCCAGTGTGGACAAGGCAGCATGGTGCCTTCTGCAATGGAGCTTGTGGCACCTGGGGGTCCCCCAAACTGAGCCCCACCCCAGTGGTCCTGGACAGCTGCCGTTGGCAGCACAGTGGCTACTGATGGCTTCCTAGCTTTAGGTCCATCATACCCTGTGTCCTGCTCCCTTTGCTGCTACTTGAAATCAGATCCCTGGGATTTGCCAGCCCAGTATCCCTCCCTCCTCCTGGCCCAGACCCCTGGGCCCCACCAGCCTAATAACCCTCCCTCCTCCTCCTGGCGCAGGCCCCTCGGCCGCTCCCTCCCCATACCTAATACTGGTATCCCCCACCTCAAAGAAGCTGTCAATAATCTTATCGGTAGTGGCAGCCTGGGAGCGGAACTTCTGCTGGAGATGCTCAATGGATGCCATCTGCTGCAGGTAGGTGAAGAGCAGCTGCTTCTCCCTGCTGAGGTGGGACAGTGACCTCCCTTGGGTCAGGGCCAGCGTTCCCTGGAAGCCAAGTACTTGGGCAGCCGCCCAGGAGAGAGGCAAATGCCACCCAGCTAATAGAGCATCCACAACCAGCAGCATGTGTTCCTACTGATGGTACACATCTACACATGCCTCGTGTGCAAACATTTATTCCACACATGGAAAATTAGAGGGAACATTGGTCGGGGCCTGCTTCTCTTAGGGTTGTTGCCTACAGAATCCCTCCTGCCAGGGCCCCCTGGAACTGACCTGTGGTGAGGGATAGCATTGCAGATGAGCCTGTGGATCTGATGCGAGAGGGGCTACCAGGCTGGATGGGCCTGTGATGGGTGGGGAGACCCAGGGCAGTTGGGCCCCTAGGTCTGATGGGTGGGATACCAGGCCAGATGGGCCTGTGGGCAGTGTTCTCTGTAAACTGAGTGCTTGGGTGGCTGCCCAGGAGAGATTCAGGTGTCACCTGGCTGATTAGCAGAGCACCCACAGCTGGAAGCATGGGCATCTATTAGTGGTGCACATGCCTCAGTGCACATAACAAATGTATTCTGCACACAGGTGGAAAAAGTGAAGAGGGAACATTGCCTGTGGGTGTGATGGGCCCCTAGATTGGATGTGGGGACACCAGGTTGGATAGACCCACTGAGCTGACTGGAGGGGCCCATTTCCCCACTGGGGCGTGTTCCATGTTGGCTACCCATACAGGGTAGACGGGAGAGGCTGTGCCATGGGGTCCCCCTCACCTCTTGCTGACTTCCATGTTCTTGATGAGCTGAGCCAAGATGGCCTCATCATCCTCCAGCTTCGTGGCCTTCTGCCCCTCTGTAAGTGGAGAGAGAAACCTCCATAGGACTCCAGCAATAGGACTCTTTCCTCATGATGGGAGGAAAATCCCACCACTGCCAGCAACCCACAGCAGGGAGTGGCATGTGGATGAGATGAGATTGCTGGGTCTCACCCACGGCTTGGAGCCCTCTTGCCCCAGTGACTGGAAGCTGAATAAGTCATAGAGACACGGTGCCCCAGAGGGGGTTCCCCACAGTGCAGGCACTTAGGGAGTCTAGCTTGGTATCTGGAGGTCAGACCTATAAACCCATCCCACCTGGTATCACCCATTCCCTCAGCCACCCAGAGGAGGGGGATTCACACTGCCCCTTTGAAGTGTCCCCCAGCAGCCAGATCTAGGGGGACGAGAGCTTACCCTGGCCTGGCTTTCTTGATACGATATCTTCTATGCTGCTCACCCTGGGCTGCAACAGAGTCTGTAATTCAAGGGGGGGAACAATGCCAGCATTAAACATGGGCCTGCAAAGCCAGTTTCCCCTTGTCAGTGGGGGAAACTCAGGCATGATGGAGGGAGTCAGGGACAGGACCAAGGCTCCCTCATCCTCCTTCCCCCCACTCTAAACACTAGAGCTACTCCTCTCCCCAAGCCAGGGATAGAATCTAGAAAGCCTGTCCCCTCCAGCCCCCCCCCCCCCCCCCCGCCCCTCCCACTATAACTGGGAAAGACCATTACCCTCCCAGAGCTGGCCTGGAAGTCAGGAGTCTGGTCTACCCCTAGCCCCCCTGTGCTGGAGTAGCTGGGCTGCTGAGACAACCCCCTCCCGTGCCTACTGCCCCCATTCCTCAGGCTGTGGGGAGAGGCACCTTCTGTTTCTGCAGCTCTTGACGCTTGATCAGGGCCAACTGGAAATTGTCCACCAGGACAGCAATCACCAGGCTGAGAGAGAGTGGGACATGGGTTCTTTCACCTCTACAGGACACGGGCTTTAATCAGGCCCTGGGGGGAGGGGGGACTATTGAGCCATTTCCCTCTCCAGGGTCTGAGTGCTAGGGAGGTGTGGGGAGGGCAGAGGGAGATGGACGTAGGCTGAAGGAATGGGGGAGCTGGGTGAGGAGAGAACCAGTGTGCCAAAGGAGCTGGCCTCACTTGAGGAAGGTGAAGTACTCGATGATGATGTAGGCCATGAGGAAGAAGATAATGTATGAGGCACCTGAAAGAGAAGGTCAAGCTCCAGTTGAGCAGGGAGCAGTTTCAGGTAAAGAACCTAGGAGCCTTGGTTCCCAGCCCCTCTGGATATAACCCACTAACCCCCCACTCCCTTCCCAGAACTGGGGGCTCCAACCCACAAGCCCTGGCTCCCAGCCCTTTGTCCCTCTTGCTCTAAGCACTAATATTCCACTTCCCTCCCAGTGTGGGGATAGAACCCAGCCTCCTGCCAGCCTGTGGGGGGGAGAGGGGAAGGTGTCTCACCCGTTTGGACGCAGTCCAGGTAGATGAAGGACCAGTCGTCCAGTGTGAAGAGCTGGAAGAGGGTGAAGATGGTATCAAAGAGCTCCCCGAAGTGCTGGGGGTCTGAGCTTTGGAACAGGTCATGCAGCACCACTGAGAACATGACTGGGGGCAAAGGGCTAAGGAGCAACAACACTGTGAGCCAAAGGCCTCCCAAAGCTGACTGGAGAGTGGGTCTAGAGGGGCTACTGAAACCTGCAGAGATTGACACCTGGCGTCTAGGTCACCCGGGAACACCGTGCGAGATCTCAGATGCAAGCCAACGTCACCAGGCTACCATGGCAAAAGGCAGGCAGAGTTCTGCACTGGCAGTGTGGTCTGAGCCTGTGTTTAGGGGGACTGGCACCAAGGTGGAAAAACGGGTTTTGTCAGACATGGGCTGCTTAGCCATGGGTCTGTCTGCATGGTGACTGGGTACTGGCTCGTTCACATAGCACCAGTCTGAACTGACTGCAGATGATAGTTTATTTCTGAAGTTCTTACGTACCAACAGGAAGAGAAAAGCTGATAAGTAGGGGGATACCATATCTTGAGGTGCACTGCAAAGGTTTGCTTGGCTATATTTGGGGACAGAGAAAACAGTCGGGATCTTAGGCAGTCTTGGGGGAAGATGCTGGGGAGACTGTTGGGTGAGACAAGGTTCTTGCACAGGCGGGACCCCTGGGAGTTAAACTGAAGCATAGGAAGTAGGCAGGGGTTTTGTTTGTCACCATTTGTTTCCAATATTCCTACTCCATCCCTGGAATCACCATTCTTGGACACTGCACTTCACAGTGCAATATACTTAGGCTGTGTCTAGACTGGCCACTTGAATTTCCACAAGAACACTGACTTCCTACTGTCTGAAATCAGTGCTTCTTGCGGAAATACTATGCTGCTCCTGTTCGGGCAAAAGTCCTTTTGCGCAGAAGGGCCAGTGTAGACAGCTGAGATTTGTTTTCTGCAAAAAAGCCCTGATTGCGAAAATGGCGATTGGGGCTTTTTTGCGCAAAAGCACATCTAGATTGGCCACGGATGCTTTTCCACAAAAAGTGCTTTTGCAGAAAAGCATCCGTGCCAATCTAGACGCTCTTTTCCGCAAATGCTTTTAATGGAAAACTCTTCCATTAAAAGCATTTGCGGAAAATCATGCCAGTCTAGATGTAGCCTTAGAGTTGCACTATAAATGCAAGTGCTGTGGTGCCAGGTAAAGGGATGGGTCTCAACTGATTCTTATCAGCTGTCTTGTACAGCTCCTTTGGGAACCATAGGCCTGGTGACTCTGGGGCATCCAGTGGCTGGATGCTACGGGACATGCTCCGGTGGCTGGGGTGTGCCTGGCATGCCCTACAGAGAGAGTGGGACTGGAAGGGGGGGCCTGGAGCCAGGCTGCTGCTGTCAGCTCCTGGTGGGTTTAGGGATCTGGTCTATAGTAGGTAAAGACAGGGCTGCCTCATGTTAAGACAGGTTGTGGTGCCTCTCAGCCTGGGGGAGCATCAGGTATCCCCAGGGAGAGAGCCCCTGCTGTGCCCCCTCACATTCCAGAGAGATCCCCCACTTCATCCCTCCCACCCTGCAAAGAGAGTCCCCACTGCGCCCTCCCCATAATCCAGAGAGGGAGTCCCTACTGCATCCCCCACCCCACAGGGAGAGAGCTCTCTCTGCCTCTCCCAGCTGCAGGCAGTATCCCCTCCCTGCAGGGAGAGCACCCCCATTGTGCACCCCACACCGCAGGGAAAGAGCTACCACTGGGCCCCCTCATTCCATAGTACCCCCATCTCTCTCCTGGGGAAGGACAGAGCCCATCCCACAACATTGCAGGATACAGAGAAAGGTGAACATCAGCAGCAGGATGGCCCCAATGGACGGGCCGGACAGTGCAAAGGTGCTCGTCAGTTCCTGCAGGTTCTCCAGGATCCTGTGGGCAGAGACAGAGGCTTTGTGGGGGGGCTTCAGGGCTGCAGAAGCCCATGGGATTTTATTCACCTTGTTATGTTGCATGTGAGTTCTACTGTCCTATAGTAATCCCAGGTGTGTGCCTCAGTTTCCCAGGGCACTGCACCAATACCTAGATGGTAATGGGAATTCTATCTTGTGCACAATGGCTGATGCTCTTCCTAACCTGAGCCCAGGGGAAGGTACCGCCAAGTGTCACCTTTTTCCCAGGAACCAGGACAAAGACTGGAGGAAGAGCCTGGCTGGGAGGCTGCCCAGAATGGTCATCTTGGCGTGCAAGACAAGATCCAGGCCTAGCTCTGGGGGCCCTCTCCCCAGGATGGATGGTGCAGGCTGCTTCTGGTTCCTGTGCTGACAAGTCTGTTCTATGCTGTGTCGCTGTCAACTAATAACCCTGTTCTGCCTGCTGGCTGAGACTCACATCTGGCTCCAGAGGGGGATGCAGGGCCCAGTGACTCCCCCACACTTTGGTGACAGGGGCACTAGCCAGAAGAGGGCCCACTCGTGGGGGGTGTTCCAGGGCACATGGGGGGCAGGGTGAGGTTACCCAGGGGATGGCACTGGGGTCAGCAGGGGCATGGCAGCTTAGGGTGAGGCCTCATCCCCTGGGGGACAGGGAGAGGGGCAAGGCACCCAGTGGCAAAGGCCACCCAGAGAGGCAGGGAAAGAGCAAGAAGAGGGAGGAAGGGAAAAGGCAGGGGTCATAGCAAAGGGACAGCACCCAGGCCCGCAGCAGGGCCCCATCTTCACTGCCCAGTGCTTTGCTCCCCACCCCCCCAACCTCTGGGCCCACCAGACACTGACTGCAGTGTGAGCAGCAGCCTCAGGACCCGCACAGCTCGGATGCCCTTAAAGACGCGGAGCACGCGGACGAGGCTGCTTGCATCACTATGGGTGGCTTGGCCCATGGAGACGAGGAGCGGCAGCACAAAGTCCAGCATCATCATGATCATGATGAAAAAATCTGTGGGGAGAGGGAAAGGGGTGAGGAGAGAGCAGCAGCATCAAGGAGCAGGGCCACCACTAACACCCCCACAATAGCCACTTCCCAGGGCCAGGCACACCAACCCCTCACAAGCACTCAGCCCCGTCTCTTGCCCCATGCTGCCTTGACCCCCAGGCCACCTGCATACATGCTAGAGGCCAGATGACTCATCTCAGCCTCTCCCCGCATGGGCCCAGCCCCAGGAAATCATTCTGCCCCAGTTCCCAGCAAGGGTTCCCCTGACCCCCTCACATGATGACTCACCAATGTCGTTCCAAGGGTTGCGGAAGTAGTCAAGGTCCAGGGCGATGATTTTCAGCAGTGCCTCCAGCACGTACACACACAGGAAAACAGCATCCATGGCAGAGAAGAACCATTCTGAGGGGGGAGAGCAGACTGCTGTGAGGGAATGTACCCACTAGGCCATGCTGCTCTTGACCCCCATGCCTGACTAGAGAACACTTGTTGTGTGGCAGTGGGTACCCACATGCTGGACTCAGCCCCACCCTGAATGCAGACAGGATGGCCTAGTGGGTAAAGAAACCAGGACTCCTGGGTTCTCTGTCTTTGGGGAGAGGGGTGGCCAGTGGTTAGCACAAGGGAGCTGGAAGCCACAAACTCTGCTACTGATCTCCTGTGTGACCTGAGGCAAAGTCCTCACCACCTCAGTTTCCTCATGTCTCACGGAGGGTGAGATCCTCAGGGCAGAGACTGTCACTCCTGGTGAGTCTGTGTAGAGCCCAGCACAGGTGCTCTGATCTTGGCCAGGTCACAGATACTCTCAATACCCAATAGCCATGAGCTGCCCCCTGAAGTGAAGGTGGATGCAGGCCTGGCCAAAGAGTTTGCGGGGCCCAAGGTGGTGTGTTGTGGTTGGCTGCACCGTGTGGTTGGGTGGTTCCCAGCCAGGGCAACGAGTGAGCAGCCGAACAGGCAGGCACCAGGCAACGTGGGGCCCTGAGAGCGCGGGGCCCAAGGCAACCGCCTTGCTCTCCTTGCCTCAGGCTGGGCCTGGGTGGATGTTTGGATGGGGAAATGGGGGAAACTCCAGGAAGGTGTAGCATCTCAGACTAGTCAGGGATATGGGGGAGACCAGTGCTGGGTGAATGGGAACTGGGATGTCCCAGGGTGGGCAGAGAGAAATAGGCCAACCCTATGGGTAGGTGATAGGAGTCCTAGTGTGGGTGAGGGGCCCAGGCTGGGTGGAAGACAGTGGGGGGGGGGGGGGGGTCCAATCCTCATGGCTGAGATTGGGAAGCGATGGGGCATTCTCCATGGCTGGGACAGTGTGGATAGGGAAATGGGATGATCCCCATGGACAGACCAGGCAGTGGCAGGGTGGTGATGGGACAATCCCCATGACTTGCAGGGGGTAATGAGATGAACCCCATGGCCAGACCAGGTGGGGGCAGTCTCACCTCCGCGGACCTGCACTTCAGCAAAGGTCTGCGCCACCAGCACGGTCGTGTGGATGCCGACCACGGTGAAGATGAAGAGTTCGAAGGCCAGCAGCTCAGTGAACTTGCGGATGATGGCCCGCAGGGTCAGCAGCTGGGGCAAAGTCTTCTCCCACACACTCTGCAACAGGACCATCTTGCCCATCCGCTTCCGTCCCTGTCGGGGGTCCTGCTTGCCTAGGCACAGATGCCCCAGATCAGCCATGATAGGGAAGCTACAGGATAAATGCAAGATATAGTGGGCAGGGCGGGCTGTGGGTTGCATGGAGGGGGCTGTGTAGACGGCAGGGGCACCCTATAAGGGTTTGGGGGTGAATAAAGTGTCACAGTCCCTCTGACTGCCCTCAGACCATGATGATGCGTCTTGGGGTTGGGGGAATATGGAGTGAAGAGTTGCAAGATGTAAAGTGCGCTATGGCAGGGGGAGCCCCATCTTACCTTTGGCTCTCAGGGAGAGATGCTGGGGGGCAGGGGGACAGGGAGGCAGTTTCCCTGGGGTACGGTTGGGGGCTAGGTTGGGGGAGTATGTGGACATGTGGGAGGATGGAGTGTCCAGGGAGTCCCCCATTACCTTTTGTTATCTTCGGGGGAGTGGAGGAGGCAGAAGTGATGTGCGAGGAGATCTGGGACACAGGGGGCGTCTCCTCCTTGTATGGAGGCTTCTCCATCTGGAGGCCCGACACAATGGGCACAGTCAGATAGTCCATGGTGCTTGTTTGCCCCACCTCCCCCTTTTTGGGACCCCGCGTTCCAATTTCCTCAGCTCCTCCTTTCTTCTGTCGTGTCCCCATCTGCGCTCACTTCCCAGGCTGACTGTCCTGGTGGCCCCAGAACCCCAGAGGCCTGGAGATTCCGGATCAGAGGCCCCCCCTTTGTAATGGCATCACTGTGGTGACCCCTAAACACCATAGGGGATGGAAGGGAGAGGGAGAGGGCAGGGGCCTGCAAGGACAGGATGGGGCTCAGCAGAGTGAAAGGAGCCTGGGTTGGGCCTCAGGAAGGAACTGTGCGGCAGAGCATGGTTTGGGGGGCAGGGAAAGGCGGTATGTAAGGTTGTAGGGAAGAGGTGGGGATGGGGAAATGTCTATGGGGGTGCAGAGCAGGAGGTGGCAGGAGCTCTGTGGAATGGCAGAAGGGTTGGGGCCTAACTGTTTGGGGAGGACTCTGTGTTACAAGGGGCTTGCAGATGGGGGGGCAACCTGAGAGTATGTAGTGATGTAAGGGGAGGGGGAGAGCGAGAGCGTGGGGGGCAGACTGAGCACAGCAGCTTCAGCAGTGTCACTGAGCATGCTCAGTACAAGTCAAGCAGCTGATTGTTCAAGGGGGAGGAGAACGGAACTGACCTCTTCCCCCTCCATTCCACACATCACCTCTTTCCAGGAGCTGCTAAGGCACTGGAAAACTCTAGTTTTTTGTCAGATAACTTAGCAATTAGCCAATAGAAGCACTGTAGCTATATCTATATTAGAGAGCGTCTGTCTGTGAGCCCATATCTCTGCAAGTCCATTTGTTCAAGAGCTCCTCCTAAACAGTAAGAGCCAGGGCCACCACATTTGGTAGGCAGCTTCCTCTTATCTTAACTTAAAGCAAGGTCAGGGTTTGGCTGTGCCAGGACAATGAGAAGTCCCTGGAATGGGACTGTTTTCTATAACATGGAAAGGGCACAAAGGAGGGATGTGATACTCACAGTAGCCACTGACGGCAGCAAGTGTAGGGGAGAGCTATTCTGCAGAGCAACCACTGGGACAGCTGCACCAAGAGAGTGGCCAGCTGGGGATCGCCATCTTGCCTGCCTGAGTAAGTAGCTGCCCCACCAGCCCTTGGCTGCAGCACTGGAGGGGTAGAAAGCCCTGCTGGACAGGGGAAGAGGCCAACAGGGGTGCTGGGGGAGAGAAAAGGCCTCTGCCAGCCAGGGGTTCTGGGAAGAGAGAGATGGCCCCTGTCGGGCAGGGAGGTTGGAAAGAAAGAGAAAGCCCCACAGGCCTGACAGACTTGGGGGAAGAAAAGGCCTGGCTGGCTGGGGGGAGGGAAAAGAAAGTCCATTAGATGGGACCTCCTGCCCTGAGCCCCTCCTCACCCCCAAACCTCACTCTCACACCTCCCACACACACATCCCCAGCCTCCTGCATCCCCCACACCGTCAGCCCCCTGCCCTGAAGGGCCTGGGCAATGCTGGATAAGTCCTCTAATTCCTATACAAAAGAAAGAAAATTAAATCAACGTTAGACCCACTTAGCTCTAATACTAACATATTCTGACATCATGTGGCAGGTCATTTAAGGGACACTGGTTAGCCTTAATATTGGAATATATATTCATACTGCATTAGTGACTCTGTGAGGGGAGAGACCTGACCTGCTGCAATTGCACTCCCTGGTGCTTTCACTTCCTCCCTTGTCTCCCCGCCATGATGATGGGTCATAACCCCACCCCCAAATATGGTCCCAGGCCAGAGACCCTACAATATTGCAATGAATGAATGTCATTGACACGGAGTTTCCACACTTACTGTAGCCAGGCATCCCATTTGTCTTGTCTTACCCCAAGTTTCACCTCACACAAAAACTATTTGCTTACAACATCAGACATAAATACACAAACAGGTCACAGCACATGGCTCCTGGGGAAAAAGAAAATCACTGACTTTCACATTTTTACCATGCACATATTGTAGAATCACAGAACACTCGAACCAGAAGGGACCACAAGAGGTGTTTGAGTCCAGTCCCCTGCTCTCACAGCCAGACAAAGCACTGTCTAGATCAGTGTTTCTCAACCTTTTTTTAATATAAAGTACCCCTTTTAAAAAAAATTAGAAGTACCCCCAGTACCTACAGTTTTCAGACACACACATTTTTTTTCTACCATTGCAACACATTTGTTTAAACAACTTAATCATAGCCAGGCGGGTGATGAAATTTTTGGGTGTAAAAAGTACAAAAATAATAAAGTGTTTTACAAATTAATACAAAAATTCAGTTTTCTCCAAATTTCAGTTGTGTTGACGTACCCCCCAGACTTCTCTTGAGTACCCCTAAGGGTACTCGTACCACTGATTGAGAAACACTGCTCTAGATCATCCCTGACTGGTATCTGTCTAACCTGCTCTTAAATATCTCCAGTGATGGAGATTCCATAACCCCTCTAGGCAATTTATTCCAGTGTTTAACCACCTTGACAGTCAGGAAGTTTTTCCTAATGTCCAACCTAAACCTCTCTTGTTTCAATTTAAGCCCATTGCTTCTTGTTCTATCCTCAGAGGCCAAGGAGGACAATTTTTCTCCCTCCTCCTTATAGCACCCTTTTAGATACTTGAAAACCACTATCTAACAATCTGTCTATATAAAATAAATCAATTGAAATATAAATATTGCACGGACATTTCAGTGTATACGCTAAAGCAGTACAAACAAGACATTGGGTGTATGAAATTGATTTTGTTAGTGCTTTTTCTGTAGCTTGTTGTAATACCAGCTAAATCTCTAGCTGAGTTGAGGTACCCCTTGGAAGACCTCTTCATGTCTCAGGATACCCCTGGTGGAGAGCCGCTGAGTTAGATGACAGCTGAGTGGTGACCCACCATGTTCAGCACCCCATCTCACCGTGCGAGCCCCCTTCACCAGAAAACACTCAGTAACATATCATCCTCTGGGTGTTGCCCTAATGGAGAATATCCTAGCCATGCAGTTATTAATACTAGAAAAGATGCAAATAGGACCCAGGAGTCTTGGTTCTCCCCCATCCAATCCACTAAACTAGTCTCCCCTCCCACCACTGGAGACCAGCCACAGAACCCAAGAGTCCTGGCTTCCCACCCCCATGTGCTAACCCGGTGTTTCTTAACCTTTTTTATGAAGTACCCCTTTTTAATATATATATATATATATATATATATATATATATATATATAAGTATCTCCAGTACTTACAGTTTTCAGACACATGCATTTTTTTTCTACCATTGCAACACATTTGTTTACACAACTTAATTGTAGCAGGGCAGGCAATGAATTTTTGGTTGTAAAAAGTACAAAAATAATAAAACGCTGTAAAACGTAAAACAAAAATTCAGTTTTCTCCAAATTTCAGTTGTGTTGACGTACCTCCCAGACTTCTCTCGAGTACCCCTAAGGGTACTCGTACTACTGGTTGAGAAACACCGTGCTAACCCACAAGGCCGTGCTGCCTGTGTCCATCAGTAACAATTGACAGCTCCGTCCCACGGGGCGCAGAGAGTTAACACTGCATTTCCTGCAGCTCAGAGAAACTGTGAGGCGTGCGGTGCAGGGACTCAGTGTGGGGACTTGGGGGGGGGGAACGAGAAGGGATCCCTTGCTCTCCTGCTCCATCCCCACATGAGACCATCAAGAGGTATCTCGTGAGAGTGTGGATCCAGCAAAAGACCCAGCTTTCCTGGGCGCCCGGCGCTGCCCATGGCTTTGGAGTGCCAGCCCCAGGGCACAGTGTCTGTGCGCCTGCAGATTGGGCTGTCCCGAGAGGTCTACATGCTGCCCCCAGAGGAGCTGAGTTATGGGCATCTGAAGCACCTGGCAGTGGCACTGGTGGAGAGGAAGGTAATGGGGCAAAGCTGGACGGGTGTTAAGAAGGGGAGTACAGGTGAAAGAGCCAGGATCCAGTGTATGGAGATTGGAAGGGGTCCCCAGAAGGAAAACCAGGGGCTGCGCCCAGTTGCCCATAATGGGTTGTAGAGACACCATGGGAGCTTGTTCACTGTCTGATTAGTGCTGGGAATTTAGGGGTCAGCTAGTGGGAGAGCAGCAGGTGCCCTGACTTCCAGCCCCAACTATTCTAACCAGTAGTCCCCTTCCCCTCCCAGAGCCAGGAACAGAACCCCAGAGTCTTGGCTCCCACCCCCATGCTCTAACCATTAAGGTTTATTGCCTTGCCTGAGCTGGGAATAGACTCCAAGAGCCCTGCATTCTAGCACCTCCCCTGTTTTAACCACTAGCCTTCACTCCCCTCCCTGAGCTAGGAATAGAACCAAGGCATCCTGGGCCCCCCTCTAACCACTATTCCTCCTCGCCTCTTGATGCCTGGAGATTGATTTGCTGTTCTCCGGAGCCAGATGAAATGAGGCACAGCCTGGGGGAAAGCACTGGGCTGGAGACTGCGGCACCCCAGAGGTAGGGTGGCAGATGGGAGGTGCTGGGTTGCCAGGCTCTGGGGGGCTTGCTTGCTGGGGAACCCCATGGCACTCAGCCCCTTTGGGGAAGCAGTAGGGTGGATGGGTTGAGTGGGGGTCTGATCTCATCGGTCCTGCAGACAGGGTTCAAGATGAGGGAGGGAGATGAGGTGATCCCAGTGTAGGATGGCCAGGGGGATATAGTGCCCTGTTCCAGGTCTGGGGAAGGGAAGCCCTTAATAGTGTGGAGGGGGGAGTCTGAGCCAGGAGGCCTGGATCTGCCCCCCAGCTGTGGCCTGGCACTCTCTCATTCACAGCAGTGTGGCTAATCGAAGGCCCCTTGGCTCCCCCACATTTCTGGCTGTTCCCCCCAGTTCCCATCACAGGCATCGCAGGACAGCACAGGCAGCACCGGGGTGGGTGGGGGTGCTGCAGCAGCCCTGCTGAGTCAATTTTTCCACTGCGGCTGGGGTCAGTGGGGCCCTGTCCTTCCTACCTGCGCTCTGAGGGCCTGCCCCCTCCCCGGCTGCCCAGTCCCTCTGCACTGAGCGAGTGACAGAGGAAACCACCCTAACCAGCAGAACAGCTCATTTCCGCTCCCTGCTCACTCGCTGCATTGGGGGCGGTGGGACTTGCCTAGCTGCAGGGAGAGGGAAATCTCATACAGCTCCACCCCAGAGGCAGTTGCATCTCAGTGCCAGGTAAGGGATCCCTGTATAAACAGCCATGCACCCCAGCCCATCAGCAGGTTCAGGAGCCTTGTATACACAACCACCATGTCCCTCCCCAGTGGCAGCTGCATTTTAGCTCTGTGCCATTACGCGAACACGCGGCATTTCTATACCAATGTCAGCATTTGAGAAGTGCTACAGGAACCCAGGAGGCTGGTGTCAGGGGTAACCATCTGTGCTCCCCTCCCCCTCCCTGAATCCCTGGCATGCTTGGGGCTCTGTGGGGGTTTACCCAGCCAGGGAAGGATGCTGGGAAGAGCTGGAGCCTATAACCTGGGAGCAGCAAAACCTGGAGACACAATAAAGATTTCCTGGCTATACTAACCTGGTCTGTTCTGGTCCCATCTTCTCCCGGAGAAGCTTTAATGTGGGCTGCAGGGACCAGTCACAGGCCAACCATTACCAGCTGAGAGAAGCCAGACTGTCCTGGGACAGAGTTTCCTGTCTGGCTCCCCCAAAATTCTCCAGAAAGAGCCCAGGACTCCTGAGTTCTGTACCTGGTGGAGGGAAGGGGGCTGGGATCTGGCTGGGGGGTTGGGGCTGGGTTCCAAATCCGTGTCTCTCCTAGTTCCCCGAATACGGCTTCCTGGGGATGTCGGACAAGATCCTGCTGTTCCGGCACAACGCCACCTTGGAAAATGTGCTGGAGCACCTGGGGCCAGGCAGCGTTGCGGGCGCTGGGGACCTGATTGAGGTCGTGCTGTCAGGTGAGAGTCCTGAGGCACCTGGGCCTGTGGGTGCCAAGCAGGGCCTGGAGGGGGAAAGCCTCAGCTTTGCCTTCCTGCCCTGCCAGTCCCCCGCTCTGAGGTAGATCAAAACTGGCACCCCCTACCCCAGAGGGGAGAGACCCCAGGTCCTATTTCTCCATCCTAGCCAGTCCCTATGTCGTCGGGGCAGATCGGAGCCAGCGCCCCATAGAGGCTCTGGATTCCCACGCCCCCTTTCAAGCCCACCCCCCTCCTCACTCTGCTCTCTCCTGTCAGCCTCAGTTTCCCTGGATTTCACTATTCGTCCCCACGTGCTGCTTGTTCACTCCTACAAGGCCCCGGCCTTCTGCGACTACTGTGGGGAGATGCTCTGGGGGCTGGTGCGCCAAGGGTTAAAGTGTCAAGGTATGGAGCAATCTGTGTCCACCCCTCCCTGTGACTGACCCTGTCTCCTTGATCCCTCCTGACCCCAACCCCCCTCTCCCAGGTCCCTCTGGTGGCCGTACCCCCCCCCCCCTGTGCTTGGCCTGAGCGTCTGGGTCCCACTGAGCAGACAATGCTCCCTCCAGGCCTCCTGGGTCCTTTTGGCACTCATTCTCCCTCCCCCCAGGCCTGACTGAAATCCTCAGCCCTTTGCACACCAGTGCCGTCTCCTTCCAGGCCTGCCCAATATCCTGGAATCCCTCTGGGGCTCCCAGTCCCATGGCCAGGAGACCCAGCTCCCTCCATTCTGGGCCTGGCACAGGGTCCAGTCCTCACTGTCCCCTCCCTCCAGGTTGTGGGCTGAACTATCACAAGCGCTGCGCCTTCAAGATCCCCAACAACTGCCGTGGTGTGAGGAGGAGCCAGCTGGCCAGTCGCTCGCTAGGCGCTACCACCAGCCCCAGGACTCCTGGCCTTGGCCAGAGTGTGGGAGGCAGCTTGGAGGAGGTAGGAGCCAGGAGCCATGCAGCCGGGGGGAAGGATTCCAGTGGGGGATGGCTTGGGTGTTGGGAAGATCGACTTCTGGGATGATGGCTACACCATGCAAAGGAATAGATGTGTGCTCTAGCCACTGCACCAGTCCCCTCCCAGAGCTGGATAGAATTCAAGGGCTCAGGCTGCTCCCCGCCCTGCACTGGTGGCTAGATGCGATGGGGAAGGCTAGGTAGAGACTCGAGATAATTCATAATTGGGGGGGGTGGCTGGCTGGAAACGTGGCCGAGCCCCTGGGAAGTGGGGCGCAGTGAAGGATGGAGACAAGGCAGAGTTGGGACAGTGTGGGACACTCGCCCTGCTCTAACATGGTTGCTGGTTCCTCTGCAGATCAGTCAGTGGAAGTGGGGCCAGCGGACGCAGGGCCCTGCACTGACTGGCCGCCCACTCTGGAAGGACTGGATGGATCTAAATCGGATCAAGGTGCCACATACCTTCCAGATCCACTCGTACACCCGGCCCACCATATGCCAGCACTGCAAGCGCCTGCTCAAGGGGCTTTTCCGTCAGGGGCTGCAGTGCAAAGGTACCACCAGCTGGGACCATACAGAGGATTGGGGTACAGAGCTGACTCCCGGCTCGGACCCTGTTGGGGAGGCTGGGGGTGGGCTCTGACCCTGGACTGGGACCCTGCTGAGATTGAGGGATTGACTCAGGGTCACTGTGCCCACCGGGATGCAGGGATACAGAACCTGGCAGCCCAACTTTACTGCCCCCATCGCTTCGCCATTCAGCCCTGGAAATGCCTTCGGATGGCATGTCCCAGCAACCGCCTCCTCATTTCTCTACCCCGGGAAACTGTTTGCTGGCACAGGGGAGCTGCATTCACAGGTGGCCTCCCTGCCCTGCAGGGACCTCTTGTCAAGAGAACCCTGTACTGAGCGTGGGGAAGGGGGATCAAAGGCTCCATGGCCTCTCCCCACTCATCTGGGGATGTCAGAGAACTGGTAGGAAAGGTCTCAGGTGCCAGGAGAACACATGTCATGGGTACCAAGGGAGAAGTAAGGCTATTCAGGGGACAGAGATAAAAGGGAGGCGCTATAAGTAATTCAGCAACACTGCCTGGGTCTGCAAAGAGCCTGAGCTAATTTCTCTAGGGCCGTGTCCAGACTCAGGGGCTTTATCGGGAAAAGTAGCCTTTTCCCGAAAAAACTTCCCCTGCGTCCAGACTCAAGCCGCGTTCTTTCGAAATTATTTCGAAAGAACGCGGCTTTTCTTTCGATGGCGGTAAACCTCGTTTCACGAGGAAGAACGCCTTCCTTCGAAAGTTCCTCTTTCGAAGGAGGGCGTTCTTCAATGTAAAGAGGCCGTCTTCGAAAGAGAGCATCCAGACTCGCTGGGTGCTCTCTTTCGAAAAAGCGGATTTCTCTTTCGAAAGATCCGCCTGCAGTCTAGACGTGATCTTTCGAAAGATGCTCTTTCGAAAGATGCTTTCGAAAGAGCATCTTTCGAAAGAAGCCTGCAGTCTAGACATAGCCTAGGTGGGGAGCTGCCCCCTTTGCTGAAGTGGAGAGTAGCACCCAACCCCACAGCTCTGGAGGCCCCCAGAAGGAAGAGAACAGGATCCTGGCTGGCACACAGCCTCAGTCTGCCCTAGCCCTGCAGCCCATCTCCTCTCCCCTCACAGACTGCAAGTTCAACTGTCACAAGCGCTGCGAGCAGTTCGTGCCAAATGAGTGTGTGGGGGAGGGCCTGGCCCTGGGCACAGCAGGTAAGGATGGGGCTGCATGGGGCAGGGAGGGGACATACCCAGCACTACCCTGTTCCTGCCCCCTGCTCAGCTTGCCCACTGGAAAAGCCTAACGTATCCCCCCATTAGACCCTGGGAGAGTGTCTCACTGCTATCCCACAATGAACTGGGCACAGACCAGTGGCCCAATCTTGTCTACTGCTCTAGGCCTGGCTGGAAGCTCCACCCCTTGTTCCTCTCCCTGTACTGGGCATAGGACCCAGGAGTCCTGATTCCCCCTTCCCCACAAGGGCACAAACTTATCCTAAGGCCCAAAGCACTTCCTGCCCTGCCTCCCTTCCCCATTCTCCTCCTGTCCCTAGCCCCACACCCTCCCCACTCCATATCACCCAGCCCCGCCACCACCAACCCCCCCCACCCTGCACTCACCCCTGCCAGCCCCCCACAGCCTGCGCTGCATCTAGCCCTGAGCTCTCACCCAGAGAGGTGTCTGTCTGAAGAGAACCATCCCCACCATGACCCAGGCAGTGCTGGGAGCCCCCACCCTTCCCTCTTTCTATGCCTTCTCTTCCACAGGCAGTGCACAAAGCCCAGACACACTCTTCCTCCTGCAGGAGTCTGAGGGGATCCAGTGCTCGTGGGTGCCAGGACTGTGGAGGTCGGGAGGGGCACAGGGTCCAACATCTGCACATTTGTCCTGGCCTTGCCTTGGGCAGGACAGGACAGCCAGACCCAATTTCCAGTTCCAGTCAGGGAACAAGGAGGGCCTGAGCCCTTACTTGTCCTACCCCTGCTTCCAGCCCCTGCCTGCTCTAACCACTGGCCAGCACTCCCCTCCCAGAACCAGCACAGAACCCAGGAGTCCTGGTGTTCAGTGGCCCCATTCTAGTCCCTAGCCCCCGTCATACTACGCTGCTTTCTGCAAGGCGAGCAAGGAAATCTCTCCCCCCCTTCCGCACACAGATGGAGAGAGCCCAGAGTGCCCATCTAGCAAGTCAGAGCCAGAGGAAGAGGAGGCAGACAGGGAGGGCAGCAGTGGCCACGGGCTGGCAGACGACACGGAGGAAACAGAGACCAACCCTGGGACTCCTGAAGCAGAGCTGCACACCAACCTCAGGTAGCTCTGCCCCCAGGACAGCTGTGAGGGAGGGGAGGGGGGCTTTGGGGTCTACTGCTCCATAGCACGGAGTGGGGAGGGACTCGCCCTCCAGTGAGCTCAGAATTCTGGCTCCCATCCCAGCTCTAACCACCAGACCTCACTTCCCTCCCAGCAAAGGCGTAGAACGTAGGCACCCTGACCCCAGGGAGCCTGATAGGTAGCACAAGCCTATACCTTTGTGGGGAGTGCAGTGACTGAGTCCCTGTCTCTCCTGGCATCAGCCCCTGTTTCAGCACCTACATCCCCTTGATGCGGGTGGTGCAGTCCTGCCGGCACACTAAGAGGCGGCGCAGTGCCGTCCTGCTGGAGGGATGGATGGTGCACTTCACCAGCAGGGACCCCATGGTGAGTGCCCCAGCTGGGAGAGAGGGTAAGGTGACAAGAGGGGCAAGGTGAAGCCTCAGGCAGGCTATAATGGGGGGGTGTAGTCAAAGGAGAATGAAGGCTGGGCCATGAATGGGCAGGGCTACAGGTGGATCAGGGGTGGAGTCCCAGGTAGGGACAGTTATAGGATGGCTCAGAGGAATCAGGGAGTGGGGGTCCAAGGCTGGTATATGGGGAGCAGGCAAGGAGATTATTGTTGGGTTGGGGTGCAGGGCAGCAGAGGTTTGGGTTGGGGAGCTTGGGATAGGATGAGCACGTGTGCCCCCGAATAACAGCTCTGTGCCCTCCAGCGGAAGCGCCATTACTGGGTGCTGGACAGCAAGAGCCTGAGCCTCTTCCACTGTGAAAGCGGAAGCAAGTTCTACAAGGTGAGGTGTCCCCTCCCGTCCCCTCGGCTGCCTCCCTTTCTCCGTAGTGCTCTGCTCCCCTGAGCCCCAACTGAAGCATCCTGCATTCCCCCCACCCCCTTGCAGGAACCTCCATCCCTGCTTCCTACCCTGGAAGAGCCCAGCCACTTTCCAATGGTCTTGTTCTTCCTGCAGGAGCTGCCGCTGTCTGAGATCCTCCAGATCCGCCCCTGGGAGGGGCTGGCACCACTGAACCCCAGTGGGAGCCCCCCCTGCTTTGAGCTGGTGACAGAGGCCCTGGTGTACTATGTGGGCGAGCACAGCAGCGAGCAGGAATCAGGGCAGGTCTGGACAAGGTCGGAGGCTGGGAAGGCTTGGGCCAAGGCCATCCGCCAGGCTCTCTGGCCTGTGAACTCTGAGCCTGACAGCTCCGCCCAGGAGCCCAGTGAGTACCACAGGGAATCCCTGAATAGGCAGCCATACCCCTCACCTCAGAGCCAGCTGTGTCTGAGCTTAGCGTGGGACCCCTGGTTCATTAGCTTGCATGCTGCTCTGCAGAGCCAGCCACATCTCAGCACTGGGCAGGGATCCCTGTGTTAAACCATGTCCCTGTGCCAGCTGCGTCTCAGTGCGGGGTGAATAATCTCTTTATAAGCATCCCCAGTTACCATCCGAGTGGTGGCTGTCCTGCTCCCAGGAAATCAAGGCAGTGGGTCTGGATGTCTCAGTCCCCAGCTGGGTCAGGTTCTTCTCACATCCCCACTGTCTCTTTTCTCTACAGATTCTGACTTTGAGTCTCCAGATGACATGGTGAGTTGGAGAGGGTGGCAGCAGGGGCTGGGGAATGTTGGGGTGCATGACCTGGCACAGGGAAGGGGGTGAGCAAATATGGGGGCTGGTGTTAGAGTGAGGAAGCCAAGCACAGGGGATGGTGACAGGGGTATGGCAGCTGGAGCATCAGGCCTGGCCTGGCATCATGCCTCAATCCCCCCGTCATGGCATGTACACACCCTGTCCCTTGGAGTGCGGGTACACTGCCTAGTCAGCTGTTGGACTGTCAGCAATGTCTTTCAGTCTGTAAAAACAATCCTCAGTCTCAGGTAGTACAACCTAATGGCTAGAGTCAATAGCGACAAAAGTTAATAGTATCAGCCCTTCGTTTAGTGATACCCCTAGAATCACCAGGGGTAGCCCTCGGTTTAGGGCAGCACAGCCCAATCGCCAGCATCCATAGTTTAGGGCACAGGCCCCAGTAGGGGGACCCGGGCCCATCCCACCAGGGGCCACGCGAGTGGCAGAGCGCTCCACCACTCCCTCAGTAGGGAATCCAACTGCAACACGCCAGGTGCACACGGGTGGGAGATACCACTATAACACCCTCCCTGGGACACTTCCTCCCAGAGCTGGTACGGGGACATTCCATGTGGTCTCTGGGTCCTCCGGTTCCACTGCAACAGTCTCTCCCTGGGGCTCCTCTGGCGCTGGCAGCTTGAGGTTGTCTCCTGGGTCTCTGGCTCCTGTCATCTGGGTCCTTGGCTGGCGCTCCTGCTGGAGGTCGTCGTCCTCTTCCCCCTCCTGGTTCAGTGCAGGGTACGCACACCTCATCACACACCCCAACACTGTCCTTGTCCCTCTCCCCAGGACATCAGCCGTTCCTACCAGATCTTCCCTGACGAGGTGCTGGGCGCTGGGCAGTTCGGGGTGGTGTATGGTGGTAGGTGCCCTCCCCTGCCCCTGCTCCCCAATTCCCACCCTGGCTTCCCTAGTAACTCCCCTTCCTCTGTGCTGATCCCTCCACTGCCCCCTCGTGCACAGCTTGGGATCCTGCTTTGCATAAGCACCCTGAGGGAGAAAACGTGTTCACTATGGCTCCCCAGGCGCCAGAGCTGTGCCCGTACCATCACCATCCTGCTTCCAGGAGCTCTCTCGCAGCATGCCAATGCACATCTCCTGAGCCCTGCCACACCCTTCCTTGCCTCAGCCCTGCTGTCATTCTTCCCCCCCAGCCCTGTCACACATCCCTGCTCTGCCCCCCCAGGGAAGCACAGGAAATCTGGCCGGGATGTGGCTGTCAAAGTCATCAACAAGCTGCGCTTCCCGCCCCGGCAGGAAAGTCAGCTCCGCAATGAAGTCTCCATCCTGCAGGTGAGCCCCTGGGAGGTGGGAGACACAAGGACCTGTGGGGGGAGTGGAGGAAGAAGGGGATGTGTGGAAAAGGAGACCCCTGAGGGGGTCATGGGTACTTCCCTCTGGGAGGGGCTGCCACTCACAGGCCCAGAGTTCTCCTCCATGGACATCTGGCATATCTGCCCCACCCCAGCAGGGAATAAGGGACAATGGCTGGACAAGCACTGCTCCCTCTCCCAATGAAGCTTTACTGGGTCCTTGCCCCCCTGGAGGGAGCTCCCAGGTAGCCCAGCTATGGGAGAAGGGCCTGCAGGCTTAGGGGTAGGTCTGAGTGGTGGGGTGAGTTCTTGGACTATGTGCGCTGAGGGGGAGGGCAGAGGAAGGCCCCCGAGGCAGGGGATCCAGCGTCTTCTCTCCTACCAGAGCCTGCGCTCCCCCTGTGTGGTGCACCTGGAGTGCGTGTTCGAGGGCCCCGACCGGCTCTTCGTGGTGATGGAGCGGCTGCATGGCGACATGCTGGAAATGATCCTATCCAGCGAGACCGGGCGGCTGCCTGAGCCCCTTGCCAAGTTCCTCACTGCCCAGGTGGGTGCCCCAGCTCTTCCCCCTCCCTCAGCCTCACATCAAACTGTCCTGCCAGGGCTCCTCTCAGATGTCACCACTGGGCACATTAGTAATCTGCTCCATCCAGGCTCATGCACTGCATGCCGCTCTGCATCCTTGTGAAAGGCACACACCTCCACGCGCGGGTCCTCCCCCTGCAGCACGCCCTTCGCTCCTGTGCGGCCGCTTCCCCCCTCTGCTCATGACACCACTGTGCTCTTGTCACCATCCCATGCCACACCCAGGCTCACCACTCAGGCCATTCAGCAAGGTGAAGTACTTGTGCACTTCAGCACTGCACATCATTGCATGCTCCTTGCCATCTCTGTGCATATGCACACACCATCCCTTCACTGCTCCCCGATGCCTGGCCACACCTGGGTCAGAGCTCACACAGCACTCACCAGCACGTGAGCATGCAACAGTCCTCAAGCCACATCCAGTCTATGTGGGGGCCTGGCAGTACTCCCGCCACGTGGCATGTAACTACCCCCTCCAGTGATGCTCCCCTTGTGCTTGCAGATCCTGTCTGCCCTGCGTCACCTGCACACCCAGAACATTGTGCACTGTGACCTCAAGCCAGAGAACGTGCTGCTGACCTCAGATGAGCCCTACCCCCAGGTGAGAGAGAGCCCCCATCCTCCCTCTCTGAAGCTCTGCCCGTTTCACCTGCTCAGCCCTCTTCCCTGAACATGCATTCCAGCTCTTGCCCCATCCTACCCTCTCTCCCTTCCCCCTTACCTGCCTGGGATCGGGACAGATCTGGCGCCCCTCGAGAGGAGAGGCCCGATGTCCTTGAGCTGGCTGGTCCTGCTCATTGCTGGGCCCCACAGCAGGGAAATGCTCCATATTTCCCATCCCCGTGCTAACCCCTCACCTCTCAGGTGAAGCTCTGTGACTTCGGCTTCGCCCGCATCATTGAAGAGTCATCTTTCCGGCGCTCAGTGGTGGGAACCCCGGCATACCTGGCACCTGAAGTGCTGCAGCAACACGGCTACAACCGCGCTCTGGACATGTGGGCTGTGGGGGTCATCATCTACGTCAGCCTGAGCGGCACCTTCCCCTTCAACGAGGAAGAGGATGTCAATGATCAGATTCAGAACGCAGCTTTCATGTTCCCTCGGCAGACCTGGGCCAGCATCTCGCTGGAGGGTGAGACGCCTCCCACACCACCCCGCATCCCCCTCCCACTGCCCTTGGACCACCACATGCAGACTGAGTACTTTCATGTACCCACAGCAGCCTATATTAACCTGCACTTCTCCCTCATGGCATGCCACTTGTAGCACACCACCCTCACACTGCCCTGCACCTCCAGAACATGACCTGCATGTACCTGCAGCAGCCACAGGGCAGAGGGTCTTAGCCTTTTTCTGAGGCCCCATGAAACATGCTAAAAAACTCCACTACCCACCTGTGCCACAACTGGATTTCTGCATATAAGAGCCAGGACTGGCGATAAGGGACAGCAAGTAGAGCAAGCTATGCTGCTCAGATTTCTTCTTCATCCCCAGGCAGCAGGACTCAGGACCCTGGGCTACAGGCTTTCTGCCCTGGATCCCAGTGAGTCTAACAGGGGTCCTGCTTGGCAGACCCCCAGAAACCTGCTTGTCTCTCCACCCCAACCCCTGGTTGAGGACCAACTGCCCTAGAGCACCTCCAGGAAATATGGGTGTGGCAGCCAATGGACCCTCTCCTCTCCTTGCAGCTGTTAGCCTCATCCACAACCTGCTGCAGGTGAAGCTGAGGAAGCGACTGAGCGTGAACAAGGCACTGAACCACCCTTGGCTTCAGGTACCTTCCCCCCCAATCCCTATCTGCCCCACCCACACCCCTGCTTGCAGATACCTTCCCTCCCCCAATCCCTATCTGCTCTACCTCCACCCTGTCTGCAGATACCGTCTCTACCCCACTGCCTATCCACCCCACCCACACTCATCTTTAGATACCTACCTTCCCTCCCATCTTTATCCACTCCACTCACACCCCTGCCTGCAGATACCTACCCTACCTTCCATTCCTATCCACACACCTGCATCCCCTTGCACTCTGACTCCACATAAACTCCCTCTACCCCAGAAGGATGTCCTGCTCTCCCTTGCCCAGCTGCACCCTCCTCCCCACGGTGCATGGCTAACTCAACCCTTTCCCTACCTCTGCCCATCCTCTGTACACCTCTTCCCAGCACATGGTGCATCCCTGATAGGAAGAGTCTAGATTTCCCCCTCCCCCGCGCACACTTGCTGATGTGCTGTTTTCATCCCCCAGGACTTCCAGACCTGGCTGGCCCTGCGAGAACTGGAGAAGCGTGTGGGGCAGCGCTACCTCACCCATTCAAGTGATGATGCTCGCTGGCAGCGCCTTGCCCGAGAGCAGGGGCGGGCCTGGCCCTCAGGGCTCACCACACAGCCTAGCCTGGAGGAGGAAAGGGAGAGTGACAATGAAGATGAGGAGAGCTGAGTCTTCCTCTTAGGACTGCACTGCTCATAGGAAGGGGGGCTGGGACCCCTCAGCACATCACCCCCATAAACTTATTTCCCTTAACTTGGTGCCATGTGGTCTGTGCTGAGTGTGCACCTGTGTCGCTGGAGCCCATTTAGAACTGGGGGGGCGGGGGGAGGAATCACAGATTCAGATTCCCCTGCATAAATGCTGCCCGCCACCTCCTGCATTAAATCCCACCTTCCCAGAGCCCCCACTCTGACCCACAGCCCCACCATGGTATGTGTCCTTTGGCCCCATCCACCCCAGTATTCTCCCCTCTCCCAGCCCACTGCACTTTTACCAGCTGCCCAGCATATGACCAACACCCTCCAATCCTGCCAGCCTACAGACACTGACTGGCAAGGAGTTCACAGTAGCTGCTCCACACTTTCACTTTTATTTCAAAAGCACACCATCAAAGGCGCTGGGCCCTGTTGTCCCTGGGGAAAGGAAGAAGGTTGGCAGAGGAGGAGTGAATCTGTCCAATGCCCACCATCTGGGGTCTCCTCTCCAACTGTCCAGAAATCCCAGGATCTTCCAGCTGTGGGTAGCACCTTCATTTCCCCATCACAGCTTCCTGTAAGCTCCCACAGTAACGTCAAAGAGCTGGGGGTTGTAGATCTGGCCCTGCTTGTCCAGCAGGAAGTAAAAGGGTCGCCCTTGGACCTTGAGGGGAATCATGGCAGGCACCTCCGAACGATGGGCCATGCAGGAGATCTGGCGCAGGGGCACTGTGAAAGACGAGCTCAGCCCAAAGGGGTAGTAGGTACTGAGAGTCACGTCACGTCCTCCCTGCCGCAGCACGACCTGCCACACAGAGCGGCGTGAGTACATGAAGCCGGCAGCCACGATCAGCGAACCTGGGGTGGAGAAAGAGGGGTAATGCCACCCGCCATGCCCAGCTGTGGGTTAGGATTGGGGGCACTGGCAACACTGGAGAGGAGCCCAAGGGCTGGGCTAGCAGGGGACTGCGGATTAGAACTGAGGGACATCGGCGGGGCTGGGGGCGCAGCAGGGTTTGATAACTCAGCTACTCCGGGCGGGGGGCGGAGATACCAGACTCCGGCTCCAGACTCCTCTTCCCCAGGGCAATGAGGTGGCTCTTAGACCCAGCTCCCAGTCACTGACCGCCCTCTGCCCTGCGGAGGAGGGGGTCCCGTTACCAGTGTCTGGGGTTCATGCTTCCCAAAGGCTCCTCCCTTCTTCCCCGGGGACAAGGGCGGGCCTGGGCTCCCCAGGTCCGGCGGCCCCCCGGCACCGCGCGCCCCTCGCGGCTCTCACCCACGGTGAGGCAGGAGACGGTGAATCCGTAGCGCCACTTGTTGGAGGTCGGGTTGAGCAGGACCCCGGCGGGCGCGGGCCGCCCCGTGGGCCGCAGCGCGCTGAAGGCGAAGTGCGCCAGGTACGCCCAGAACACGAACTGCCCCGCGCAGAAGAGCCCGAGCAGGCGGAAGAAGCGGCCGCGCTCGTGCCGGAACAGCAGTAGGTCCCGGTGCACGTGCGTGTCCAGGTGGAACGCCGGGCCCGCCAAGCCGCGCGCGCCACTGAGATGGGTCCAGGCGCCCGGCGCCCCCCACGTGCAGCAGCGCACTCCCCACAGCCGCAGCTGCCCTGCGGCCGCCATCGCCCCGCTACAACGCGGGGGAGTCTGGGACTTGTAGTCAGGTCGGTCCCTCCCACGTGGGAACCCAATGCCTGTGTAGGGGCGGGCAGCCCCTCCCGCGGAGTTAGAGCCCCACGCTCTGGCCCCCAGCGCTAGAAGAGAGGCTGGGACTATGAGGGGGGGGGGAGAGACCCTGGCTGGGGTTGTGGAAGAGGGAATTGGGCTGGCTGGGGAAAGAGGCCTAGGGGTGTTGGTGGGAGGAGGGGACTGGGATTGTGGGATGTGAGTATAGAGGAGGGACTGAGATTGTTTTGGGGGAGAGTAGCCAACAGCCCTCAGCCAAGATTCTAACAAACACCACTTTATTGAACACACAGTTCCCAGCACATACGGCCACTGAGCAGAGGGCAGTAGGGCCCCAGCTCTGCCCCTCAACAGTCTACTTCAGCCCTGCTGTTGGGGTGATGCCACAGCAGAGACACACACACACAGGAAGGTGTGCTTGCAGCATCCCTGGTAAAGGCTGACACCAGGACCTTCTCCCATGGGTGCACAGAAATTAACAGCTCTTGGGATCTGTCACTCCAGTATTGCCAATGACAGCTCCAGTGCTCCTCCGCTAAGGCCATCAACTGCTTCAGCCCTGCAAGCCCATCAATGCCCAAAGCAAAGCCCATCATCTTCTTAGGGCTGTGCCCCACATACCCACACAACAACTACAATAGAAAACAGGCAGGTAGCAAAGGCTTTCCAGGGACCAGGCAGATGTTCTGCCCATCTCAATCTTAGCATGCCTGGGGCATGTTCTCAGGAAGACATCTCCAGCGCCTGTGGGGCTGCCTTTCCCCTGAGAAGAGTTCAAGTTGGGAGGGCTGTGAACACAGCAGGATTGAAGTGTGAGGCCAACTTGGCTAGTCTGTTGGGAAAGTGAGACAGGCCACAGAGGCTACAAGTGGCACACTCAGTCCTACTCACTAAAGCAACTCATAGGACTGCTTGTTTTAAAAAACATAAAAAAGTCATTTCTCCCCTGCAGGCAAAAAACCCCAGGGGAAGAAGCCTGGATCCATTCTCCAACCTTCTCCTGGATGCCTCAGCAACAGCTGTTTCTCAGTCTTGGTTCCTCTGTTGCTGGAAAGGAGGCAGGGCAGCATGGCTAGGACTGTCCATCAACCCCAGCTCCACAGGCATGCAACAGGGGCTGCCCCTTCAGAGTCCAGGCCCGAGGATTGCTCCCAGCGATTTAGTCCCCACCTTTGTTGTTTTAAGCTTTCATTTATTTACAAAAACTGTCATGGAAAATAAAACATCAGTGGTGGGGGAACTGCAAGGTCGCTGCTCACTTGAGAAATGCCACCTCTGGGATCTTCCCCTCCGTCTGAAAGAAACCAGCAATCAATTACTAGGACTTTGGGCATTGTAGCGTTCTTAACACCCAAGAAGAGGCTAAACGGAACACCCCAAGTCCCAGCTAATAAACTACACACCACTCCCCTTCCAAATACAAAGATAGAGGGACAACAGGAGTCCTACTCCTAGAGCTGTGCCCCACATACCCACACAGCAGCCCAGAATCTTCTCCACAAGACCTGGGACAGAGTGATACAGCTCAGCCCCCTGCAGAAGGGCAGCCCAGGAGAAAAGATCCTTGTGGAAATAAAAAGGGGTCACCCAAGGTGACTCCAGGCTTCATCCAACCCTCTATCTCTGGGCACTGAGGCTGCTGGTGGGGAATTAACATGCTCCTGGCTCTTCCCCTTGTGCAGGATTCTGAGACCTACAACCCCCAAAGGAGGAAGGAGTCAGGCCCAGGCCCTGTCTCACCTTGAGCTGAGTGAACACCTGGGCTGCCTGATTGTAGTCCCAGTCGTTGTCCTGGAGGCACCTAAAGCAGAAGGAGACTGTCAGTGAGCAAGTGACGGCCACAGAGCAGCACCAAACCTCCCTTCAACCTTCCCCAGGCCTACATACTTTTGGGACCATTCAACGTTCATGCCAGATTGCATGGCGAAGGCCTGTAGCATCTCCTGCTGCTCTGCAGACAGCGTGGGCACAGGGCTGGATGAGGGTGTGGGTGCTGGCATCACAAAGGCCTTGCGGATCTCCTCGGTATTCGCTTTGCGTACAAACAGCTGGTCATTCACAATGCATAGCCTAAGGAGGTGAGGAGAGTTAGGCACTGGGGGAATCCCCATCCATCCTTAGACAAGGCATTCCATATTCTTTATGGGAATATGAAAGAACTGGACTATGTTTATGCGAGACATAGGGTGAGATATCATTGGAAAGGTTGTAATCAATGCGCTTATCCCATCTGTGTGCATGTAGCATTCTTGTATTTGAAGTTAGACATATGAAGTGTAAACCTGTGTTACTAATGTAGCTATGCTAAGTGAGGGTTATTAATAATTCTCAAGGAATTAAAGGCCCAATACTCAGGAGAATGATCTGTGGATAGACTTGTTTTTTCCTGTAAGCCTGGGAGGAGGGGCTACGGTGGTTCTTATCAAGACATGTGTCCACATCACTTGATGCTGAGATCCATTTTGGATGCTGTGTTTTTCCACATGAGCAGAGGGAAAGTTTAGATCAAACACAAAGGATTCCCGCCTCTTGCAAAACTTAAGGGTTGGGAGTAAGGTTATCTAGTTCATCAATTCTCCTGGCTACCGCATCCAAGATGACTGCTGGAAACAACTAAGACTGAACTGGGGGAAGGAAGTGGACCCAGACTGGAAGGATGTCTAGTCTGTGAAGATTATTAGTACAACTTTGAGGGTGAGATTTTACATGTAGCTAGTTTCTTTAGTGTATTAAATTTAGCTCATGTTCTATTTTGCTTAGTAACCTGCTTTGTTCTGTATTCTACCCAGTGCTTTTTTTGTTTTGTTTAAAAAAAAAAAAAAAAAAAAAGGTGCCGGTGCTAAGGCAAAATTGTTGACCCCCCCCCAAAAAAAAAGTGGCAGGAAAAACTGTCGGGGAAAAACCCCCAAAAAAGCACTGGGGCCAAAATGCAGTCGCGGCCCCTTTAGTTGCTGTGTGTCCCAAGCGGGCTTCCATCCAGCACAAGTGCTCCCAGGGCTGGCTGGGGGAAAGTGGCAAGTGCTCCCAAAAACAAGTGATGGTACCATACTAGTGCGTACAGTCGCAAAAAAACCAACCCCACTGATTCTACTTATTAAGACTGTTTTATACTTTACTATAATCAGTGCAGTTTATTAATAAATCCAATGCAAGTAATTATTACCTGGGGGGACAAGAAATCTATGCATCTTTTTCTTTACATTGAGAAAGAGGGCAAATTTCATAAGCTTATACCAAAGAGATCTCTGTACAGCTTAAACCAAAGTTTATCTGGGGCTTTGATCTCCTCCACACATGCACAGCTGGGGAGGGGGGTTTCTCCCCTTCAGAATTGAGGGCAAAGGGGTGGGATTCCTATCCCCTCTCCATAAACCCTGGGGGGAGGGAGACAGATCTCCATCCATTGCTCCCCCTACCACTCCCCGGGGGAGGTACTAGGAATCCCCTCCATCCATCCACTTGGCATGCACATCAGGGTGAGGCACTGCTGGGGGAAATACCAACCATTTCCCCTCCATACCCAGCCTGGACACACAGGGGAAGACACAGGCTACCAGCCCTTTCTCCTAGGGACAGCAGCTTCCAACCTGTTCTACCCCTGCAAATCCAAGGAAATACCCGCTGCCCCTCCCCCTTCTTTCCCCTACTCTCCCCATCTCTCTTACCCTGTGATGCCAGCTGGCACAGCAATGAACATGCGGGTGAAGCCTCTAACCAAATCCCGGGACTTGCCATCCACTGCAGATAGAGAGAAGAGAACCCAGTGAAGAGAACAGAGGAAAGGGGCCCTCCGTAGACTGTCGGGGGAGTCTTAACAAGATTTGGAGGGAAATGAGGAGCTTAGGGAAATGGAGGGTAGGGGGCTTTTGGACACTTACCTTCCTTGAAGACCCCATGGACAGCAAAGCACAGCAGCGTGTTCTGCAATATGAAGGGGCGGGGGAGAGGGTCACTGAACTGCCATCCCCTTGGACACTCCCCCTTTCTGTCCCCAAACCCTGCATCATGGCACAGCCCACCTTGCCCCCAAGGTGGGTGTACTCCCCTTCACCCCCAGTGTCATGGCACAGCCCATCCTGCCCTTAAGGTGAGAGCACTCTCCCCCAACCCCACCCCTCACAGCACAACTGGCTGCCATTTCCCCCATCCCCGCATCACAGGCATTCACCGTATGCGCGCAGACATCCACCACAAAGGAGTTAATGTCATGCTGGGTCCTGGGCAGCTCGTTGAGGAAGGCGACCACATTCAGCCTCGTGTGCTTGAGTAGTTTGAAACGCAGGGCTGGAGGGAGGAAAGGGAGGTGAGATCCCACCCAACCCAGTCACAGCAGCACCACCACCCTCAAATCTGCCCAGTACATAAACCCAGACCTGTGTTAGCAGAGACCCTGAGCTGGGTACTCTAAGGGAGGGATCTACCCTGGGCATAACTAAGGCAAAAAGGAGCTGATCTTTCCAACTGGGGCAATAGCTCCCCAGAGTGTAATGGACACAGTGATGCTGCCTGAATCTGCAGAGCCTGAGCTGACAAGAGGAGAGTGCTGCTCTGAATGTAGTGCAACCCCCCATTCCCTCAGCACTTACTGGGGTCCTTGAGTTTCTTCACATTCCTGCTGCCTTTGAAGTATTCACTCAGGATACTCCTGTTGAGAAGAGTTGCCGGTGAGTAGCTTGGAAATGGAGCCCTGTAGCTCTTGCCCCACCAGCCCCACAGGAAAATGTAATGAAAACCTCCTCTTTTACCTGGCTCTTAGCCTCTCCCTGAGGTTCAAAACTGGGAACAGAGGGAGTTTGTATCCTATTGGGCAGGGAAAGGGTGAACCCCACTTAGCAAGGAAGTGGGGTACAGAGAGGGAAAAAGAGGTGCCTGAGGGCACACTGTGAGTTGAGGTCAAACCTGGGTTTTGAGTCCAGGCTCCCTTTCCCCTGCTCCAGCTGCCAAGTTAACACTCCCTTCTGAGAGCTGGGGATAGAACCCAAGAGTCCTGACTCCCAGCCCCATGCCAGGAACAGAACCCAGGCATCTGGGTTCCCAGCCCAGAGGCTCCTTGGGAGGGCAGTGACTAAGCCCTGGTAGACGCACCTGGAGGGGTTCTGGGAGAGGAAAGGGATGCTGAGGGAACAGCAAGCCCCATCGTGGTAGGCATCCAGCAGCCCCTGCCTGTCACCAGAGTCATATACAGAGTAATACCTGCCAGGGAAAGAGCAAGTTAGCAAAGGGAGACTGTGCTACTAGTGGCTGTTATCCTTGCCCTGGAGCACTCCCCACATTTCAAAGCCTTGTGCCCCCTGCCCATGGCTCTGGAACAACAGGACCAACATACCTCCTCCCCATCAAACTCCCTCCAGTCTAGTTCCTTAAATGACTCATCCCCCCACATCAAGGTACTTACTGCTGCAAGAAGCGCAGCACCAGCGCCTTCAAGT
This sequence comes from Pelodiscus sinensis, assembly GCF_052426305.1. Taxonomy (NCBI): domain Eukaryota; kingdom Metazoa; phylum Chordata; order Testudines; family Trionychidae; genus Pelodiscus; species Pelodiscus sinensis. The sequence continues at coordinate 15,663,636 of NC_143062.1, read as the reverse complement.
CATCCGAGCCAAAGTAGCTGCCCTGGGATCAGAGAATGAGCCAGTTAGGCTACGTCTAGACTGCAAGCCTCTTTTGAAAGAGGCTTTTTCAAAAGATACTTTCAAAAAAGCCTCTTTTGAAAAAGAGCGTCTAGACTACAATCCGTACTTCCGAAAAAGCAAGCCGCTTTTTTGAAAGAGCACCCAGGCAGTCTGGATGCTCTCTTTTGAAAAAGCATGGTTTGAATTACATAGCGCCTTTTTTCAAAAGAGCACTTTTGACAAAAGGCGTTCTTCCTTGTAAAACAAGGTTTTTTGCGGTCAAAAAAACTGCCGTGTTCTTTCGATTTACTTTAGAAAGAACATGGCAGCAGTCTAGAAGCAGGGGAAATTTTTTTTTGAAAAAAGGCCACTTTTTATAAAAAAAAAAAAAAAAACACCTGTTGTCTAGACACACCCTTAGTGCCTTGGCTTAGAGCCCTCCCCCCGAAATATACTACCCCAACCCCTTGGCTTGCCCTGGTGGCCCAGTGGTTAGTGCCCTGGCTCACATTCCATCCCCACTCCACACCCCCAGCTGGCCTAGTTTAGTGTCCTACCTCAAAGTCTCCCACTCCCTGGCCACTTTACCTTGCAGGGGGGAAGGGTGGTGGGCGCTTCCACATCAAACACAATGGGAGGGGGGAGTTCGTGGCCGTCCTGCAGAGAGGAAAAAGGAGAGCAGTGACCAGAGTGCACCCCAGCAGTGGTTCCTGAACAGAGCAGTCCCAAGTTAGCATAAATCACTCACCAGGCGCAGAAGCTTCGGGAAACGCTCTCGGATGGCGCTGTCAAAAACGGGACATGAATCAGTGAGGCAGCAAAGACAGTCACGGTCCAGCCTACTCCCCATGGGGCCTTCTTCCCGCCCTAACCCCACCCACCACGCCCTTGGCACTGACTCTGCAGGCCAAAGACTGGAGCTGCCCGTACCCACTATCACACTCCCCTTTTCCAAATGCAGCATCCTCTTCTCACCCTGGCAGGGACTGAGCGCTAAGGGACTGGGACAGAGCAGATGCTCCAAGATTCTTTACCAAGGCAGAGAGGAAGAGACCATGACTTTGCTATTTCTGTCCCCTCCAGATCTTGAAGTCTAGGCAGATTTACAGGCCCAGGAACATTATGGGGCTACTGCCGCATGGCTGAAGGGCTCCACACTCACCTGGCTCTTACTCACCTATGCGGCTAATCTCCAGTGAGGAGACGGTGGGGTGGGGAGGGGAAGACAAGGGCAGGATGGCAGGGGGAGAGGATATGGATTCCCACTGATCATGGAGTCGCCGTCATTCTAACCAGCTTACAGCTGGGGGAAGCTTCCTGCATCAAGGCCCAGATCTAATTAATGTCCATGCCATGGCAAGTTGGGCAGGGATGACAGAGCAGGAGAAGAATGTGATGGCATAGAACAAAGGAGAAGAGACAGGAGGAAAGAGGGATCCAGGAGCCCAGGAGCAGAGTCTCTTCCTTCCCTGTATGGCTCCCCACACCTATCCCAACTGGTGCTGCAGAGGCTCGAAGGATATTCGCTCTAGAGGACACAGCATTTTGGTCAATGGAAAGCCCAGGCCACCTGCTCCTGCTCCGAGCCAGTCCTAGCCATGCCTGCTGCCATGGCAGGACCTGGGGCCGCTGATGGGCTTGTGTGCAGCTGCTCACGGACAGCACAAGAGAACAACGCGCCAGGCCCTGATACCAAGGAGGACTCCTCTGCGCTGACCGCCGTGCGGTCTGGTTTGGCCACTGCACGGCTGTGCCTGTCTTAGGTTGTTCCTCCCGTGAGGAATCTTACCCGTCTCTGGCTAGCCAGCCATCGTTGAGGGCCAAACGGAGGCGCAGGGATTGGCAATCACAGCAGCTCCGGGAGCGTTTGGTGCAGAGCGATATGGGGGAGCAACCCCCTGAAAATCCATCAAAAGGCAGAGACAACAAGCCCCTCCTGTGTGCAACTGGGGAGAGCAGGTGGGGACAGTGGCTCTTCCATGGCCAGCAGCTCTCCCACGGCCACATGGGAACAAAGATGCAAGAGACTGTGCATCCAGGAGCTCTGGTGCCCAGGGTGGGGGAGGAGAAATGGAAAGGGGGGAGGGGGGAAGGAGCAGAGCAGAGACAGAGTCTAGGGGTTTCTGTAGAGGAACAGAGTGTGTTGTGGGGAAAGGGTACAGGGCTCCGAACTGGCTGAAATAAAAACCACATCATCAGCTGTGCAGCACTCAGGTCCCATGTGCCTGGGGGCCCCCAGAGCCTCAGCACAAGCAGAAAGGGATGCAAGGAGACAGACACCATCACTGGGGTCACAGGCAAGTAAGGCCGCGATCCAGCTTCCAGCAAGGGAGTGGCATCTTCATTCTGCTGCACTGCCCCCCAATGGGAGGGAGAGACCAAAAGATTGGGGCCAGACGAGCCACAGGCCCCAGAGGCTACCACTGACCTGACGTAAGTGGACTGGTCCCGGAAATTGTTGCACAAAGGGTTTCCATCCAACCACAATTCCTCCAGCTTGAGTCCCTTCACCTTGTCCAGCTCACGCTCAGACTTCAGCTGCGGCAGGGAAAAGGAGGAGGGGGCAGAGCATGAGCACAGAGCCACAGGGGGTGGCCAGCCAGGGATGGTGGCAGCACCTACCTCATTGCGGGACAGGTTGAGGATCTTGAGATTGGTGGCTTTGTGGACCAGCTCAGCCAAGTCATCCAGCTGGTACAATTTATTGCTGGTGAGATTCAGGGAGAGTAGCTGTAATAGAGGAGGTGACAGAGGGTTAGAAGAGTCCAAGGCAGAGCTCCCCAAACTCAGCAGGGTGGCAGGGCCCTGAGCGCCCAGACCAAGGTTCCAGGAAGCTTGCCACCTCTCACCTCCGGGATGTTCTCTTCAATGATCCGCAGCACAGTCAGCATGCAGTTCCGCCGGTTCAGCACAGCATCTATGTTCTGTGCCACCAAGTCTGGAAGAAATGCACAGGCTGAGCACCCCACACCATGGCCCTACTCCCTCTCCTCCCTCGGTATCAGCCCCACACCTGCCAAGAGAACACACACCTGGATCTGTGCGAAGGGTCTTCAGGTCCAGGGCCTGCTGGGAGCCATCATATCTCTTACTCATGGTGAGCTGAAAGTACAAAAACCATGGGTCAGAGGGGGCTGGTTTTCAAAGCCCAGCAATGCAGGTGAGCAAACCCCTTGTTTGGCTCCCCTGGGATGGAGTCCTGGAGAAGTGTTGCTCAGGCCCATTGCAGTGTGACAAGCCAAATGCTTCTCCCCTGCACCCATTTCCTCAAATAGGAAACATGGCCCCATTTCCTAGACAGCATCCCTGAGCTGATGGGGGCTTGAAGCACAACCCACAACCCCATCAACCTCCCCTGCAGAGCCCAGTATTGGGTACAGTAGAGCTACCCTGCATCATTCACCTTCAGCTGTTCAATCTCTTCTGGCTTCAGCTCCTTCTGGACAGATTGAGGTGGAGACGAGTGGTTGACTATTAGCACCACCTGGAACGGAGGCAAGCTGGGTCAGAGAGGGGCAAGAGCCAACACTGGACAGGAAGCCCATGTTAGGACCCTTGGGAGCAGGAAGGTGCCACACAGGAGGGACCATGCAGTGCAGGTGTCTGTCAGGCTATGTGGGGACCCGGACACAGGACATGTTCCCATGCTAATCCAGCCAAAAGAGCAGAGGCCTGGCCCGATCCAAGGGGCCCCCTGGGGAAAGGCAGATACAAAGCCAGATTCAGGCATTACATCCCTCCCTCACCCATGTGGGTCTTTCTAGCCAATGTTCAGCATAAAATGGCTCAGGTGAGGAGAACCATACCTTGTAGTTCTCTCGATCCGTGAGCTTGCGTGACAGCTGCTTGAGCGCATTGGCCTCTGACATGTCCTCAACATAGAAGAAAGCCCGGCTTTGGTCATAGTGGAACTGAGAGTAGAAGATAAAGTCAGCGAGCCCCGGTATCCCCGCCCTAGAAAGAAGAACCTGGCTGAGCTATGCCTCTCTACGGGCACTCCCATCCCTGCAGCACTATGGCTTGGGAAGCTTGGGCACAAGGAGGAGGACTGACTCACCCAACCCTGCATAGCAAGTCTGTACCAGCGACAGAAAGAAAGCTCAGAAGTCAGTCTGAGTTCTCAGGCCCTGAGACTCCATTCCTTCACAGAGCCTGGGACAGAAACCAGGAGCCCTGACTCCCTGATCCCCTTCCAAGAAACAGGATAGAATCCAGTTCTGAATCTGTCTCCCTAGACAGATATCACAGTGCAGCTCTCACCTCCACTGGAGTAAAGGGGACAGCGGACATGTTCTGGAGAGAGCTCAGAAGCCATGACTTTTCATACTTCTTTCCATAGGGAATCTAGGAAAAAAAGGCACTTGTAAGTGGCATGTAAGCTTGCAGCAAACTATAGGACTGGGAGCAAAGGAGGTCTCTGGGAACAGTCCCATGGGTGCATCAACCAATGGGCAACAGGGTCCATCTCTCCTCTCAGCCAGAGAGCTGCCTGCTGGCCAGATACCTGGCAACCAACTGGACATTGTGCCCCCTTCACAAATTAAGTCAGAGTGTCCATGCAAAGGTGAGGTGGGGTGTCCTGATAGTTATTCTACTCCAGGGGTGGAGAACCTAAGACACAGGGGCTGGATGTGGCACCCAGCTTGCCTGGATCCAGAGCCTATGCTGGCGCTCCAGCCCCCTGCTGCCTCCCCATGAGGCCAAAGTGCACAAATCTACTAGCCTGGGCCCCACAAGGCTCTGGTGTGCGAGGGGAATATGGGAAGTGTCTTTTTCTCCTCCTCAATCAGGGGCCACATCAGTGAGATTTGGTTTTGGGATGGTTGGGTTTTTTTGCTTCTCACTTGTGTGCTGCCCCCGACTGATTTTACTGTGGGTCAGTAGCTCCTGACCCAAAAGAGGTTCCCTGCCCCGGTTCTATTACATTCAATGATGATAATCATTCGGTGCAAGCATATGCTCCCCGCTGTATGCTGCACTGACTCTGCACTATGGATTTAAAATGTGAAGTTTAACTAGTTCATCAATTAAGGTGAGGGGCACTTCAGCCCACACACACACCCAGGCCCTTGCCACGGCCAGAGCTGCCCCATGCCTGCGATGTGCCCAGACCTGCCACAGACAGGGCTCCAGCCCCCACTAGTTAACTAGAACTGGTAAGCATCACCTGTTAATGGTGATGCCTACCAGTTAACCTTTCACATCCCTACTCTGCACAGGTAGCCAGGACAGCAGACTCCAAGAGAGCTCCCAAAGACCACAAAATCCAATAAGGATCAAAGACACCAGGCCAGGTTTATTGTCAAACAAAATACAATAATAATTATCCATAGACTTTATTAAACCACTACACATGTGTACACCCTCACAATGAACTCAGAGTTCAATTAATGGGAGGTCCCACTGCCTCCTAGGCAGGACAGAGACAGCCCCACCAAGACACATCTTTATACACAGGTACAAACAAGTTACCCACCACTACTGATGTATCTGGTTGACACCCGCTGTCATTACCTAGGTACCACCCATTACCTTGCATCTGGTGGCTCGATCAAAAACATCTCTAGCCATCATGCTGTCAATTTAGACCCTTCATTGAACCTGGGTCAGAATGTCCCTGTTATCTGTGGGGAGTGTGTTGGTACCAAGATTTTTAACAAGATGTCCTGTTACTATCCCTCTGAAATGTGCTTCCAGCCTGTGCCTAATATCAATTAGTGTTTTACGGCTTGGACCTGCCTTTTGCTCACAGATTAACTTTGCTTTATTTATATTAGCAAAATCTTGATTATTGTAGGTCAAGCCTCAGGCCTTATAATAGGCCTGTGGCTTATACTTTAGACCCTGATCTTACTGCACCAGGTTAACAGGCTGTGGGGTAGGGATTTGGCCACATTCCCTGCTCCCTCCCTCACCCTCTGGCACTCACTGTGACCTTGTACCACCTCCTCCGGTTACTGTTGCGAATAGCACTGGCACCCCGGTCCTGGGAAGTGGGCTCTTGTTTCACTGTGACATGGATGTTGGTGGCACCTCCCCGGCCCCGGTTGTGCCAATCATCACCTCGCCTGTTCAGCCGTGGCCCATAGGGAGCACTGGGAAGCAGAGGGACACAAGCTGTTAACATTAAAAGGATGGGGAGGATACTTTGAAAGCTAATGAATCCAGAAACACCTGCTTGAACCCTGTGGTCCTCGCTGCATTGGGATGAAATGTCTACAGCAGTCCCCAGACACACAGGCCCCACTTATCCCCAACACAGGAACAACATAGCTTTCCCTAGTACCCAATCAAGGGCTAAAATGCTGCTAATGCCACCTGGAGGGAAAAGCCCCATATCCCATTCCTTCCCTCCCGCCACCAACCAGCTCCCCCCCGCCCTTGGGACCTGACTAAAACTGGCATCCCAACACCCTGAGGCACTCCACCACACACAATGCCAACAGCACTTCTTACTCACTATCTAGTTCGAAGGCTGTCATGGGCGTCACTCATGGGAACATCTCCATCACTCTCCTCCACCTGACCAGAAGGACTATGACCTGCTACACCTCGGTTCCAAGAACGGTGGTTCACTTCACTGTACATCTTGCCTCGGAACGGGCCCCGGCCTTTTCTCCTTCTCCCAGAGAAGCCCCCACCACCCACACGGTCGTCATGTTCTGTTCAGAGGAGCAGAAGGGGCATCAGACACCATCCAGGAACTTTCCTCCTTGAATGCTCAACACATGGCAAACCACCTACAGGAACCCCTGGACCCTCTTGGGCCCTGCATCAGTAGAGATGAGGAAATCCTACTGATCTGCCTATTGCCACCACAGGGCCCCTCCCCCCAGCCCTTCGACTGCACCCATCCCCCCAGAGCCCCTGGGCTGGGAAACGGGGGGGGGACCGGGGAGGCTCCCAGAAATAGGGAAGCCAGATCCCAACAGACTAGCCCCATGCAGCACCCCCCCCCCGAGACTCCACAGACCCCCCAGAACCCACCCCAGCCTCCTCCCCACCCCGCCCTCAGACCCCCTCCCCGCCGGACCCCATGGCTCCGCCCCCACAGACACCACCCCCACGAGTGTCCACAGGCCTCAGCCACAGCCCTCCCCGACCCGCGTCACCAGCCCCCTCACCGCTGTAGCCCCCTTTCCCTTCCTCTGCCATCGAGGGGGGGCTCCGCGCGCCGCTCCTGGGCGGGGGAGGGGAAGGAAAATCTCCTACTTAGCCGAGCGGGGGGAACCAGGCAACCGATTCCACCGCTCGGCTCCGCTGCCCCAGCGCATGCGTAAACAGCTCCCGGAAGGTGCGCATGCGGTGGGTGGGACAACCGAAGGCATTGCGCATGCGTAGTTCAGCAGCTCATGAGTACAGGGCGTCCGACACTTTCCGTTGAGAAGATACGCGTGCGCCGAGTTACGCCTCCCCTTATTTGCTTCCGAGGAGGCGGAGCTATTACGCATGCTCAGAAAAGCCCGACCTCTCAACGCGGTTGAGAAAGCTGGGCTGCGCATACTAGCCAAGCGCCCCCTTGCATTGCAGGGCGGTAGCTGCTGGAAGGATGGGTTCCCAGGGACGGAGTTCTTCTTAGGCCGCGGGTTCGAATCTGTCCTGCAGCGACCGCCAGGACCCTCCCCCCCCGCAGGGGAATCTGCGTTCAAGTTGCATCTGAACAAAGAATGTGACAGAGCGACCCCTTCTATCTCATTATCTGCCTTTGCTCCTCTTCCTTCCCCCATCCCTAAGGTCCTGGGTTCAAGTTTCACTGGGGATCCTGGTCTACATTTGGTGGTTGCAGCAGCCACCATCTGCCTCAGTCCCCGGGATTAACCCCAGTGCAGGCACCCAGTTTCAGCAGCCAGGAGTGTTGTTATTATTCCTTCCCCTCCTTGCACTGCAAGACACACACGCTCCCAGGGGGCCTCAACTGTGGCAGAAGATCCTGCTTGCCCTGTGCTCTTCTTGTGCTGGGGCTGATGTATATCAGAGGGATGCTATTCTAGCAGTCAAATCCAGCTTCAGGGGCAAAGGAGGTGTAGAAAGGTGTGAGGGGTGGCAGAAGCAGCCTATCTCCAGTGCTGTGTGCCAAAATTAAGATACGTGCTCCCAGGATGAGCAAGTACAAAGTCAACCCTTTCTCCACTTGCCATTTCACCCTCAGTCCCTGGAGGCAGGAGATCAAGTAGAAACCACAGGTTTCATTTTAACATTACCCTAAGGTTTCTAGCCCCCATGTTTGGAGAGAAAAGATGAAAATCATTATCAGAGCCCAAAAATGATTTTATAAAATAGAAATCTGGTGATTTTTATGGAAGGAAATTCATGATTTTTTTAAGAACACAAGAGCAGCCATACTGGGTTAGATCAATGGTCCACCTAGCCCAGAATCCTGTCTTCCAACAGTGGCCAATGCCAGGTGCCCCAGACAGAATGAACAGAATAAGTAGTCATCAAGTGATCCCTCCCCTGTCACCCCGCCCTAGCCTCTGACAGAGACTAGGGACACCTTTCCTACCCAGTCTAGCTAATAGCCATTGATGAACCTATTTTCCATTAATTTATCTAGTTCTTTTTTGAACCCGTTAAAGTACTTGTCTTCACAACATCCTCTGGCAAGGCGTTCCAAAGGATGACTCTGTGCTGTGTGAAGAAATGCTTCCTTTTGTTTTAAACCTGCTACCTATTAATTTCAATTGGTGACCCCTAGTTCTTGAGTTATGGGGAAAAGTAGGTAACTTTTCCTTATTTACTTTCTCCACACAAGTCATGATTTTATACACCTCTATTGTATCCCCCTTGCTTAGTCTTCTCTTTTCTAAGATGAAAAGGCCCAGTCTTTTTAATCTCTCTTCATATGGCAGCCATTCCAAACAACTAATAATTTTTGTTGCCCTTTTTTTGAACTTTTTCTAATGTCAAGGTATCTTTTTTAAGATGAGGCTACCACATCTGCACACAGTATTCAAAATGTGGGTGTACAGATGTGGTAGCCTCATGGATTCATAGAATACTAGAACAGGAAGGGACCTTGAGAGGTCATCAAGTACAGTCTCCTGTACTCCCAGAAGGATCAAATATCATCTAGATCAGGGCTACTCAACTTTGGAAGCCCCGGGGGCCACATTGATACTCACAGCACATGCCGAGAGCTGCAACTTAAGTGTGGTTGCATATACATGCAAATAGATATGCAAATAGCTTATTTCACACTGATAGGCATGAATACAAAGATTAAGCCTTAAGCCATGGTGCTGGACCCAAACATGGTCAGTGTGAGCCAGTCTGCACTTCTCAGGCTCTGCCGACAAGGTTAAGCAGCCAGCACTTCCCACAATGCCCCAATGCTCCCAGCACCTCTTCCTGGGGGCTAGAAATGCCAACACCCTGTACCAGTCAGTTCCAGCCAGCCCATCTGCTTGCATGCTTCGATGCTCACCCTGCCTGAGATGCCTCGCCATCGTGGAGCATGTTCCCAGTGGAGGCCATGTTCAAAGCATCTCACTTACGGGTCAATGTTGAGCTCTGCGTAAACCCAAACTACATCGCAGGCCTCAAATGGGGAATGTGCTGCAAGTGGCTCACGTGTTGAGTAGCCCTGATTTAAGAATCATTTCCGATAGATGTCTATCTAACCTGCTCTTGAATGTCTCCAATGATAGAGATTCCATAACCTCCCTAGGCAATTTATTCCAGTGTTTAACCATCCTGAAAGGAAGTTTTTTCTAAGGTACGTCTACACTGCACACTTTGTTTTGAAATAAGCAATAGTTTCGAAATAGCAAGTTTACACTGCAGGGAAGCCTCAAAATGAGTCCAAGGCCGGCTTCCCTAATGTAGACGTGCTATCTCGATTTAGAGCTGCAAGAGGCACTGGGGAAGAATAACCTAGAATGGCCCTGGTGAGGGGCTATTTCAAAATAGCAGCAGTGGAGCATGTAAGCATCTACACATGTCTTATTTCAAAATAGCTATTTCAGAATAGCCATTATTCCTCATAGGATGAGGTTTTCAGATTTCGGAATAAGGTGTCTGTTATTTCAAAATAATGGAATGGCTGTGTAGACACATTGTTATTTCGAAATAACTCTAGTTATCTCGAAATAACGGTGCAGTGTAGATGCACCCCAATGTCCATCCTAAACCTCTCTTGTTGCAATTTAAGCCCATTGCTTCTTGTCCTATCATCAGAGGTCAAGGAGAAAAATGTCTCTCCCTACTCATTACACCCTTGTAGGTACTTGAAAATTGCTAACACAGGGGTGGCCAACTCATTCTGGGCAAAGAGCCAAGATAGCAGTGGATCCAGCACAAAGAACCGGAGCAAAGCTGTCGAGCAAAACAAGACAAAAAAAGTCTAAATAAGGCTCTGCCCCTTTAAGAAACTGCATTTAAATGCATTTTGAGGTTTCTTGGCCACAGCAGGCTCCTGCTGCCTTCCACCATCTTTATTTCTGCAGCTTTCATGGCTGCTCTGGAGAGCTCCCCTGCCCAGCAGGGCCAGCCTGAGCCCTTTTGGTGCCCTGGGCCCAGGCGCACGGCCCCACCCCCCCAAGGTGCGCAGGCCTGCCCCCGGGGCACATGTGCTGCCCAGCCCGGCCCAGCCAGCGTTGCTGGCACGCGTGCTGGGCCGTGCAGGGCCCCGCGGCCGTGGGGGGAAGGGCACTGCTGGCCGGCTCTGCAGGGCCAGTGCTGCGGGAGCCGGGCACGCGGCGCCTGATGGCAGCTGTAAGTGATGCTGCGCGCCCCTTACAGCTGCCATCAGGTGCCCCTCATCAGTTGACGCCCCGGGCAGCTGCCCAGCTCGCCCATGCCTCAGTCCAGCCCTGCTGGATGTGGCTCACAAAACACCCACCCACCCATGACTTGAAAGCCACCCCAAAAAACAGTCCTCTCCTGGCTCCCTGTGCTGACCTGGGCAGCAAGGCCGGACTCAGGTTGGCCTCAGCTGTGCTAACATATCCCCTCTCAATCTTCTCTTTTCCAAACTAAGACCCAGTTCTTTCAGTCTTCCCTCATGACTCATGTTCTCTAGACCTTTAAGCATTTTTGTTGCTCTTCTTTATACACTCTCCAATTTCTCCACATCTTTCTTAAAATGTGGTGCCCTGAATTAGACACAATACTCCAACTGAGGCCTAATCAGTGCAGAGCAGAGCGGTAGATATTATCTGGCTCATTCTCTATCCCTTTTTTAACGATTCCTAACATTGTTTGCTTTTGTGACTGATGCTGCATATTGAGTGATGTTTTCAGAGAATGAGCCACAGTGACTCCAAGATCTCTCTCTCGAGTGGAAATAGCTAATTTAGTTACCATCATTTTGTACATATAATTTGGGATTATTTTTCCAATAGGCATTACCAAGATTAAAATTCATTTGCCATTTTGCCAATTCATTTGGGGGAGGGATAGCTCAGTGGTTTGAGCATTGGCCTGCTAAACCCAGAGTTGTAAATTCAATCCTTGTAGAGGCCATTTAGGGATTTGGGGCAAAAATTTGTCAGGATGGTACTTGGTCCTGCTGTGAAGGCAGGGGACTGGACTTGATGACCTTTCAAGGTCCCTTCCAGTTCTAGGAGATAGGCAATCTCCATTAATTTTTAATTTTTTTTTTGTTGCCCAGTCACAGTTTTGTGAGGTCTTTTTGAATCTCTTCACAATCTGCTTTGGACTTCACTATCTTGAGCAGTTTGGTATCATCTGCACATTTTGTCACCTCACTGTTTACTCCTTTCTCCAGATCATTTATGGGTATGTTGAATAGGATTGGTCTCAGTACAGATCCCTGCAGGACCTCTCTCCATTCTGAAAACTGACCATTTATTCCTGCTGTGTCCTATTTCTCAAATAGTTATCCATCCATAAGAGGACCTTCCCTCTTATAACACAACTTATTTGAGAGCCTTTGGTGAGGGACCTTGTTAAAGGCTTTCTGGAATTCTAAGTACATTATAGCCAGTGTATTCTCCTTGTCCATATCTTGTTGATGCCCTTTGAGATAGGTACTATTGCAAACTTTGCAGTATGGATTGTCACAACTCTGTGCAGTACCAGCACAACAGTGCCCTAGAGTAGTTTCAAGGCACTACCACAAATCAACTAATGAACTAGGGGTAGAAAGTGGGAGGCATGGAACCTGAAGAGGAGCAACTGGTGAGATGGATGCTTTCCAGGATCCTTGAGACTACAAGAGATCCCCTCACAAACATCATCCACAACCAGCCACATTCCCCCAAAACATGCCCAAGGCAGTATCTTTGGAGGACCATAACATATTGCTTGCTTTATTACTGTGGACCAGGGAGTATATGCATTATATGGGCAGGTGGGGGGCGGAGGGGAGGAAGTGTTCCACAGCTCCTCTAGGAATCAGTAACCCAGGGTGCAAGTGAGGTGAATTACTTTAGGTTGTAACTTTTGGCTTTTCTAGAGAGCAACAGGAAAAAAAAAAAAAGGATTTTTGCTCTAAAGAGGTAAGCTGACTCAGGGCCTTTTCTCTGACCCAGCAGACAGATCTGCCTAAGGCTGTCTACACTGCCAGATTCAGCATTAAAACTTTAGTCAGTAAGGGGCATGAAAAAACACTCCAACAGATAAAAATTTTCATACTGAAAAGCATAAGTATAGACAATATTTTATCACCTGGAGTGCAGCTCCTACTGCTCATTTGGGATGGGGAGGGGGTTAAATTGCGAGGAGAGCTCTCCCTTGGCTATAGAGTGATTACACTGCCCATGCCACATAGCCTGGGTAGGAGATCCCAACCCTTGCGGAACAGTTCAAAATATTTTAGTCCACTGGGGCCCCAGAAAACAGCTGGGTGATCTCCACTGTAAGTATGCCTCTAGGATCTTCATTTTCCTAAAACGTTCTTCATGCTTTTACCTAAAGAATGCATGTTCTCAAAGAGCAGCATAGTGATTAGTAGCTGCTGGCAATGCACTGGTCATAGTTATAAGGCACTGGCCTGAGACAAACTGGCTTGCTGGAGGTACTACAGCATAAAGCTGTGCATCCTTCAAACCCGTCAGGATGAAGTAAGAGAAGAGTTTCTGTTCAGAGACCATTGACACTTGGAGATCAGGGTGGGCCACAGGAGGGGATACAGCTGCTGTTATCCTGAAACTGCAGCACCTACTTTGCCATGAATTATGGGACTTGTCATGACACTAATCTCAGCGAACCCCAATGAGCTGGGGAATCCTTCCACCCATCCCCTGCAAGGGAGGGGCGTGTCTCCTTTCACATGTGCTTCTTCCTGGTTCTGATGCCCTGAGATGACCTTCCCAGTCTGGCACTCTCCTGGTGCTCAGCACATCCATCAGCATTTAATTATCCTACTAGCAGCAGCCCTTTTGCCCCCATCCCAGCATCTCAGGGGAGAATGGGGTGTTTTCCCTCCTCTCTTGGAGAGTACTCAGCAGCTTCCAGTTAGAAGCAGTAGCCAAGCACAAGTCCCTCCCCTTCCTTCCATCCAAACCCCAGATCCAGCTGACCTAGGTGGAAGGAGAAGGCACACTGAGCTCAATGCAGCTACAGGAGACTGTGTGGCACTAGTATCTCCCCTCCCCCAGCTGATGAGCAGGCTCAGCCCAGGACCAGAAGGTCACCCCCAACAGCTTGTTAAGGTAGGAGACAAAAACAGAAAGGCCTCAGGTTGGCAAACATGACCCTCCACTTCCCCCACCCTAGACAACAGGGGCATACCTCCTCCCCAGCCTCATGCCATCCCCAGGGTCCAACCCACAGGAGACATATGGCTCACAGCAGGCTGGGTTACAGTCAAGCTTTAATTTGTTTCCAGACTGACTCTACACCTACCCCTCCCAACTAGGGAGGGGCAAATCAGACCCCTCCTCTTCTCCACTGGACATAGGCCTGTGCCCATCACATGACTGCAAAGAAGCTCTTATTAGCTAGAATGGGCAGCACCCACATTGGAATGTTAAGACCAGATGATTATGGGAAAGAATCCTGGGGGGAGAAGGGCTAAGGTCATAGCAGGCTCACACCCAGTGGTCATCTCACCATGATCAGGGCCTTAAGGCCCTGGGCTAGGCCAGGGCTTACATCAACCGTTGAATGGGGCACAGTGTGAGAGTGCCAGCACAAGGGAGGAATAAGGCCCCTGCCCTCCCTCCACCATTCTGCTGTTGTAAGGGGCAACATCACATAAGGGGGTGGAGTTTAGCAGGATCACAGAGAGGGGGGCACCATGGCCTGCCACCTCCTATGATCTTACAGGAAGGTGGCGCACACAGATCCTGCTGAGAGCACAGTGGAGGTTACTGAGTTCTGATGCCCTCTGCACAACCACAGCTCAGGTACAAAGAGCCCAGTGCTGCTCCCCTCCCACCCCAGGGGCTCTCAGCACAGCACTCAGAGCACCTGCAGCCACAGGAGAGTCTTGGGAAGGCCAGTCAGTGGTGCTCTTTAGGCAACAGAGCAACAGCAAGGGTCTGGGGGAGGGGGCGAGAAAGACACACCCACCTCTCCCTCAGCACTGAGAGCCTTACAGACACCTATCCAACAGTCAAGGCCCGCCCCAGCTTCTGTGGCACCAACATGGCCAGGGTGGGGTGCAGAGTGGGTGGCTCTGTGCTTAGGGCAGCCCCATAGATATGGGAGAAGGGAAACTTAAATACACAAAATAAAACTGGGAGTGGGAGGCACAAGGCTAACCCATCACTCAGCCAAATACCCCACAGGGCTGGCAAAGGCACGTCTGGGGGCAACCTCTTCCCCACACACACCTGGAAATTACTAGGGGACAGTTGGTCCTGGCTGTAGACAGCTGGTGAGCCCCCACACAGGATAGGGGGAGGGGTAGCCCCATATGAGGAGGTGAGGTGGGCTCTGGCGAGAGTCCCAGCTCCAGAGGCTACTCCACCGTGGATGTCAGCACCCCACAGTCAGCGCCCTTTGCTGCATGGTCCTGGCGCGCTCATATAGGGGAACCAAAGCACCTGCTTGCCCCCCCTCAGTCTTGGGAGTTCCCAGCGCAGTAACTGAGTCCACGGGTCACAGCATGAGGACCGAGAATCCCTCTGGCACCAGGCTGCCCCACCTGGGAGAAAACTAAGTCTGGCGCACAAATGTCCACAAGTGGCTCTGCCAAAGAGAGGGAAGGGGCTCCAGGTGCTGTGGGAGGGCAGGTGCAAGAGGACAGCTCAGGCCAGGAACACCACAAAGATGATGAAGAAGACAATAAGGATGAGGAAGATCTTGACCATGAGCCAGCGGTTGGAGGTAACTGACTGGAAGTATTTGAGGATCTCGGAGTGCGCGGCCTCCACATTAAGCTGGGCGTCCTCCACGTTGGCATCAATCCTGCAGATAGAGATGGGAAACAATGGAGTGACAGTGCCCCGGGGCTTCTCCACCCACCAGGCCAAGCCTCAGAGGAAGAGTTCCAGGCTCTGGATGGGGCAGAGAGAACACTTGCCCCAAAGGGTACAGAAGATTACAAGCTGGAACAGGACTAAAGCCCCCACTAAAGTTGCAGAGAAGGAAGCAAGAAACTGCCCAGCCATGCCTATGAAGCTGGTACCTCTGGATGGTCTCCTCTTGCTCCTTCACCATGTGTGCCAGCTGCTGGAAGATGGAGCCCAGCTCCACAATGGTGGATTCAATGTTTTGCATGGTGTCTGCCCGGCTCTGGATATATGAATCCTACCAAAGCAAAGGAGAGTCAGTATCTGGGTCAACCATCATCCTGTCTCTAGAACAGCCTTCCCCATCTCCCCCCCACCAGCACCTGTTCATCGATCAGCTGCAGCTGTTGGTTTGTCCGGCTGTCCATGTCAATGGCTACATCTCCTGCCCGCCGGGGCTCATCCTGCAGCATTGCAGAGCCACCTGCAGAGAGAAGCCAATGCTGTCAAGGCTGCTGGAGACAGGAGAGCCCTGCAGCCAAGCCCCAGGTCTCTGAAAGCCAGGCTCCCAGAGAGGCAAGGTCCAGCCCTGCCTCAACATAGGAAGTTACTTGCTTGTCTCCATTCCTTAGGGGACAGCATCTCTCCCCCTTTCCCCTCCCCTCCCCACACACACACAGTATGCAACTTCCCTCCTCTGAGCATCCTCCCAAGGGGCTCTGGGCTCACCCAAATTACCGGCAGCAAGGGGCAGGGTGGACATCGGGGTGCGGGAGAAGTGCTCACGTCGGCTCCGCTGCTGTTTCAGGTTCTAGGGGAGCAAGGAGAGATCAGAGCAGCAGTTAGATGGGGGCTGGCAGGCGCTCAGCATGCTAGTTCCCCCCGCGAGGGGAGGGAAAACAAGGGACACTCAGATCTTACCTCTGTTCTCACCTCCAGCACTGACTTGAAATCATTGGACATTGAGGCCAGTTTGGACTGAAAGGGAAGAGGTAAAAGGTCAAAAGGCAGGTGAGAGCTGGGTACTTACTCGGCAATTTCCACTCCAGCTGAAAACAGCAGCCCTCTCCACAATCCCTTCCCCCGACCAGTTCAGAGCTGCCCCAATGTCCTCATCAGCTGTGAGTGCCACCCACTCCCCAGGTCTGTCTTTTCCAGCCCCTCTCCCTCTCACCTGCAACGACACCACGATGGTGTTGGAGTGAGTCTGCACATGCCGCCCACTCTGGCTGCCCTTGGCCCGCACAAACTCCTGCAGCTGGGCAATCTGCTTGTTCAGGCTGTTGATGTCCTGGGGGAGGGAAATTGCTCCAGTCTCAGTTGTGGCCCACACCCCCACCTGGTCCCAGTGGCCCTTAGGCTCCCACCCAGCTGAGGCTGCTGTTCATAGGCTCCAGCTCCTTTTGTTCCTGCCCACCCCATCCCACCTTCCAAATAAAGAGGCCATCTCTCCCAGCCACCAGGAGATGCTAGCCCTGCTCCCACTAACCTGTTTAATGATATATGTCAGCTCCTCTATCTCCACTGCCTTGTCATCAAACAGGGACTTCCGTTTGGCCACTGAGGACAGAGGGGTATGGTCAGGGAGTGTCCTATGAGGCCTGACAGGGATTCCTTTCCTCTACCACAAGTGCCCTGCTTTATCATGGCCCCCAGGGTCAGAACTACTCCCCCATTCAGGCCCAGCATCAATTACCCTCCCTTGTTGCTCCATAGCAGCCACAAAGCCCATCCCAACTGAGTGAGAATCTCCAGTTCACAATGGCTATAAAAAAAGCAAGAAGCCATGTTAACCCCAAGTGCTATCAGCAGCCCCTCCATGAAGGAGCCCATACCCCAGACAGCCCTCACCCTCTCCCTCCCTCCCTCCTCCCCTCCCCGGCCACTCACAGATGGTCAGCTTCTCCAGCTTGGCAAAAGTGTTGCTGAGATCTTTGCCGATGCGCCTGGGAGGAAACAGAACAGGAGACCAGAGTAAGGGTGGGATCTGTGCTTCCTCAGTTGGGGCCTGCTGACTAAATCATCAGTAGAGCACTTCCTCCTTAGCTCAGCTCTGATCCCAAGGAGAAACCCCTCTCAGCCCCAACCCAGGCAAACCAGCCTATAGCCATCCCACAAGATCCCTTCCCGGCACACTGATCCTGAGTCAGCCCAACATACTCCCAGGTTATCCAGCTGCTGAGCTCCCTCCCCAGATCTTGGCTAGTCCAGCCCTCACCCCACTCACTTGGCTATGACAGTGAATTCACTCCTCTGGCGCATGGCATTCAGGGTTGGTTTGTTCGGCTGCAGCCCATTCTGAAAGGAGAGACAGACTGAACTGAGGTGTTCTGGAGCAGAGAATCCCCCACACTAGCAAGGAATGGGCCTGACACCCCCAGGAAATGAAGACTCACCTGTCTGCTCTGCAAGGACTTGCAGGCAGAGAGGAACTCCTGGGTGCGATCGCGGCACGACATGGTGTCCGGAAAGGGCAGGGATGAGGCAACAGTTGTGGTAGCAGATGGGGACAGCTCCTGTGTCTGCGAAGGTCCCAGATAAACGCCCTGATGCGTGTTCTTAGAGCCGTGGCGTTTTCTCGTAGTCATTGAGGCTCATAACCTGGTGCTAGGGGAGGGGAGGCCACGGGTTCAGGGGCTTGGTTAATAGCTAAGGACCAAACTCCACCCTTCACCAGTCCCCATTAACCCTTTCTTCCTCCCTCTCTTCTCAAGCACACTCACTATCACATCACCTGCCCAGTCCCACTCATCTCTCCTCACCACAGCAAAGAGGCCAGGCAGTTCCAAGGCACTCTTGCCTGCCCCATTCAGAAGCAGCTCCTGATGCAAAATCCAAATGGGGGTCAAGGCTCCCAGAGCTCAGAGATATATGTAAAGGCTTCCTCTGCAATTCATCTGCAGTTCAGAGAGGAGTCTGCTTTGTGGTGCCCACTGTGCAAGGGAAGAGCCAGGCATGTCAGCAGGAAGAGACCCCTGCCCCACTGCAGAAGCCTCCTAGAGGAATCAATCCCACCATGTCCCAGATTTCAGTGAGTTCCAGTCTCCACCAGAGCAGCCTCAACCAAGTCCAGACAAACAAGACTATTTGGTGACAGACATTAGCAGCTCCCAGAGGTGCACAAACTAGCACTGCTAAGGGTACAGCTGCATCCCCCTGCCTTGAAGTGGTTTTCCATCCTAGGAAGGGTTTACAATTTGGTTCAGTGGCTCTCAAGATGCACTCTGTACAAATTGTTCCAATACCCCGGAAGCTCCTTACCCACCAAGCAGGGATCCTGGCTGTTGGAGTCAGTGTCTGAACCAGGTAATTAGGATCAGAGATACACACAAGTGGAGGCAGGACTGGGGGTAAATAACCATGAAGGCACTTAGGTCCCTCTATCCATTCCCTGTAGGGTCCAATTTTTTTGGTGAAGGTCTAAATTTCTTGATCAAGGTATAGTCAAGGTCCACTCTCCAGAGAAACATTTTTCACGCCGCCACCACCACCACAATGATAACAAGACTTTGTGACTTATTTAAAAACATCTGGGGGCGCAGACTTGGCCCACGATCTGCCTATTGAGTTTCTGGTGAGAGCTGCCCCACAACCCCGCTTCTGCGCAGCGCTCAGAGTCGCTAAGCCCACTGAACAGAGGCGGGGAAAGAAGCGCGCGGACGGGGGGGGGGGGGGGCTGACTTGCACTGAAGAGCAAATAACGGCAGGGGGGCAGAGCCCAAGGGAACCTGCCCCCCGCCCGCTTTAAGCCCCGGGCCCAGAGCAGGGAGTGCGGGCAGGAGGCGCAGGGCAAAGGCTGTAAGGACCCGCCGGGGACAGGCCCTGCAAGGGGAGACGGGGAAGGCGACTCAAGCGGGAGAACATGAGGAGCCCGGAGGGGCGCGGGGGGGACTCGCCGCCCCTCCGGGGGCCCAAAGCGGAGGGAGGGAGGGAGAGACGCGGGGCCCCGGGGAGGAGAGAGGTCCGGGGACTGCCCAAGCTGGGCCCACCCCTACCGGCGAGACCCCGACTCCGCCCCGCGACTCACCGAGACGCGAATCTAGCTTTGGTCGTTGCAACCTAGACCCCACCGGCCGGGAACTACGTCACTGCCACGTACACCTCGCGTAACACGTCAACGCGCCACGCACATACGTGCCCCGCCCCCTCCCCAGGGGAGCGAGAGTTTAAAGGGGCCGCGATTATCCGCGAACTTTCTGATCCCTGGTGACCTCGGCTCGGCGGCCTGGCCGGGTCACGGGCCCGGGCCAGGCCCCAAACGGCCCATTCGGAGCTGGGCTCCTCAAACACACTCCGCAGGGACTACGGTCCTACCCCCCCAACCCTGCCCCTACAGCCCCCCCTGCCGTGATTCCCAACCCTACAGCAACAGCTACCCCTGCTGTGGGGGCCTTCTCCCTTACAGCCTCCCCCAACATGGGGGCCTGCTCTGCAACCCTGCCCCTTCAGCCCCCCCAACATGGGGGCCTGCCCCCCATCATAAAACCATAGAGCTGGAAGAGACCTCAGAAGGTCATCAAGTCCACCCCCCTGCTCTAGGCAGGACCAATCCCAACTAAATCAACCCGGCCAGGGCTTTGTCAAGCCGAGACTTAAACACCTCTAGAGATGGAGACTCCACTACTTCCCTAGGTAACCCATTCCAGTGCTTCACCACTCTCCTAGTGCCGCTACAGCCCCCCTTCTGTGGGGACCTTCTCCCTTACAGCCTCCCTCAACATGGGGGCCTGCTCCCCAAGCCTGCCCCTATAGGCCCCCAACATGGGGGCCTGGTCCCCAGTACTGTCCAGGGCAGAAGGCCCAGCCCAGACACAGCTGTGAAAGTTATGTTTATTCCCCATCTCTGTTAGTTGCAAGGCAGCTGTCGTGGGGCGGGGGCCCAGCCTTCAGAGGGCTGTTCTCGGGGTCAGACTCGCTGGGCTCCGGCAGCGCAGTGACTGAGGTAGCGCTCTTGGTGCTCCGTATGGAATCACGCCGGTTGCCAAAGATGGAGACGCGTCTCCAAATGATCCGGATCTTGAGGCTGTCCGAGGAACGCACCGCTGGGGCAGAGTCCGCGATCCGCAGCTGCTTGCACCTAGGCCTGCGCTTGCTGTCTGCAAAGGAGGAGTGTAGACTATCAGCATGTTGACCAGACTGCCCAGCCATCCCTCTGCTTGGGATTATTTATACAGATATTATCATGACACTGATTTAACCATTAATTCCTTTATTAAATCCAAAAGCCAAATAATATTTATACAATTGCTCAAAACATACCTACAAGGCCTAAATAATAAGCAATTTGCCACATCTAGACAAAAACAAAACATTCATAAATATTTGATCAAGAAACTTACAAATGATCTAAACCAAGGGGGTACCAGTCAGCTTCAACATGGCCAGACAGTATATTGGCAATGCACAAAACTTTGAGATAACCTTTTAACAAACAAGTGATGTCTGGAAGCCAGGTACAGACTACAGTTAAAACCAATTGGAGACAGGTCATCTTTATTCCCTGGTTTAATCCAGACAATGTTTACAACCTCTTTTCCCTCCTTCCTGCTTATCAACAGTTTTTCCTTTGTGTCCAACCGTGAAAGTAAATTAAAAATGTCTACAGGTACTGTCCTATTGTAACCCAGGTCCCCGCCAGCTCTTTAAATAGCTCCCTGCTAGCTTTTGCTACAGCTCAGCCAGCTCTTGCTAGAGCTATGCACCAGGGTGCATCTGCTTAGTTTCACCTGTTTGCTCCTGGGTTCACACGGGGCTCTTAATTTTTATAACAACATTGGTTGGTGCGGTGGGAAGGGCTATGTTGGCTCATGCTAAAACAGAATCTCTTTGTTTTATTTAAAACTATCTGCCATCACCCCTCCCAGTCAGAGGCCTTCTCTTCAGAAATATCCTTTCATTTCATTAGTTATTCTTTGAACCAGGCATCCGCCCTACTTCATCGCTTCTGGCCCTGTAACTAATTACTTTTGTGGCCTTTCTTTACAACACACATCTTTCTTCAGCTGAATGTAAGCTAACTTTAATTTCCTAATTTTTATTTATTCTACATTCCCCACTTTGAAATCCAACATACTATGTGGGTTTTACTACATTAAAGCATTTCAAACATACTTCTACAATTTTGGAAAATGGTATCCAACTGCCAAACTTTGCAATATAGAATTAACAGAATAATTATCACAATAATGTAATTACCAAACCGTTAAAATAACCACCTTTACTATGGATGTAATTCCACACTATGGCTATGTCTACACTCGCGGCTTCTTGCGCAAGTAATATGCAAATGAGGCTAAGCATGGAATATTGCCGAGCCTCATTTGCATATCTAATGAGCCACCATTTTTTTCAGAAGAGGCTCTTCCGCAAGAAGGAGCCATTACACCTATTACTTTTCAGGAAGAACAGCATTGCGCAAGAGGGTTTTTCTTGCGCAAGAAGGGGCAGTGTAGACGCTCCTTCTTGCGCAAGAGCCTCTTCTGAAAAAAATGGCTCATTAGGTATGCAAATGAGGCTTGGCGATATGCCACGCTTAGCCTCATTTGCATATTACTCGCACAAGAAGCCGCGAGTGTAGACATAGCCTATAAGCTTGCTCTGCCTTTAAAACATGCTTCTGCAATTTTATCTTTGCCTATGTTTCAATTATATTATACAAAACTAGTATAAAATATATAAATCTTTCCATTTATCACCACTGGAAATTCAGGTGTGAAATAGAACATAAGCCAATTCAAATAGCATCCTCTGTGTCCATAGTAGAAATGGCCCTTTCCCGTCACCACACGATACTGGCCATTAGCAACATAGGCACTTTTTACTTCACCAGCTTCCCAGTGTCTCAGCCATACTGAGTGGTTTGGAGACTGCTTCCTCAGAGTGAACCTACAGGCTGGCAGCTGTGACAGTAAGACATTACACCCACCCATGAAAGGTCCTCAGGCGCAAACCCAGATCTTGTCACTACCATGCAACACCATGGCTACATCTACACTGGCAGCTTCTTGCGCAAGAACTGTTTTGCAGAAGAGTTCTTGCGCAAAAAGTCTTCCACAAGAGCGCATCTACACTGGCATGTGCTTTGGCACAAGAGACGTGCTTTTGCGCAAGAGCGTCTATGGCAGTCTATGGCCATATGGTCTTCTGCCATTTTAGCCATAGGGGTTTCTTGCACAAGAAATTCATGTCGCCTGTCTACACTGCCCTCTTGTGCAAGAGCTCTTGCACAAGAGGGCTTATTCCTCGTGGGGAGAAGAATAACTCTTCCGGAAGAAGCCCTGTTTTCTGACGCTGTACTGTAAATTTACTTGCGCAAGAACGTGTGTACTGTGTAGACACCCAGCAAGTTTTTGCACAAGAACAGCTGTTCTTGCGCAAGAAGCCGCCAGTGTAGACGTAGCCATGCATATGTGTCACAGTACTTTCCAGTACTCACACTGGTAACACTTTGGTCAAGGCTTTCTTTTTTCACAAACTTTATGGTATTGTAATCTTGTTCCTTTCTTGCCTTGCACCTATTATAATTGCCTCCCTTGTACCAAATCTTTAACTTTTCTGTGGTGCTAAAAGAGGGCAATCTTCTTTCTTCTGTCATTTAAGGATGCTTTCACTTTATATAGCATGTATTTATAGTATATTATTAGTGTTATTGTTTTTGATCTTTCCTGGTAGCAAATTAATTTTATCATGTGCATGTACAAAAAATGACCACATCATGCCTATGAAACAATTCAATGCTTTTTTGTCAATAAATTCTTTGCTTTGTTAATTTTGAAAATACAATATTCTAGGTACTAACTTGTTGAAAACACTTCCTCATTTAGTGGATGCAATCCTTCTGCTGCTAACTTCTGTTAAAATGCTTGCTCATATTCCCACAGCCACTCTATGTGAGCTTGGTTTCAAAGTGACATACCAATCCCAAATAGTTTAGTTTAGTTTGCCAATTTTATTAGTTCCCTTCAGTTTTGCTGCTGTCCCATCTTGGCGGGTTTAAGCATTTTAAAGTTTAAATTATTGTCTGTAAAGTCCTTTTAATGATCTGTAGCCATTTTTTACCAAATTGCAGTGACAGTGAAATTCAGTAAAATTAGTGCATGAATAAGTTACCCATTATTATACAATATCTTCTTAATAGATTTAGCCCTAAATCATTATTTGGATTTTTATTTTAAGGCATTTTAATCTTGTATACAATTAGCTTTAGTAGAATTATTCTTTTTCTATTTTTATAAAACACTGCCACGTAGGTTTGTACTCCCTTGATAACATTTTCTTTATACCATGGTTAAACAAAAAACTATTGGACGTATTTTGAATGGTTAAGCTTAGTTTCTTATATTTACTGATCTTCCTTGATTCTGGGTTTGCTTCTGTTTCCAAAGTACACAGCCATCTGAAAAAGAAAACACAACCTATTCTGGCTCCTCTTTGGAGCTGATACAGGATTTTAATGAAATAAATCTTTTTTATTTTACTCAGAAGTGAAAGTAACTTAAAATTTCTTACAGGTATAGTCCTATTGCAACTCGGGCCCCTGCCAGCTCTTTAAATAGCTCCCTTCAGGCTTGTGCCACAGCTCAGCCAGCTCTTGCCAGAGCTGTACGCCAGGGTGCACCTGCTTACTTTCACCTCTGTTTTTACCCCTTTTACAGTATACACTGCATATTCCATTAGGGAATGCACATTCCTTCCACAGTGTAACATCCATTGTTATTTGCTATAACATTAGCTATATCAGCTTTCATATGAAGTGTAACTATTTTTGTTTACAGCGTTTCCATCTACCTTTACCAAAGTGACTGATTATTACTCAAAATCGTTTTAAGGCTTCATATTCCTACATCGTTTTAAGGCTTCTTGTACTCCTTTCCATTGCTGTTGCCCCAGAAGTGCAGTGTTTTTTTAATTTTTCATTCTTCTCCTGTAGTTCTTTTACCTGCTGTTTTATTACTGCAAAAAGATCAGAGTCTCTCCCCACTAGCCAGGTTCTGACCTTCTGGCCTCTGCCATGTCCTCCAGCCCTTATTTAAAAGGATATTTAATTTTCTAAAAGTACCGAGGCACCCACAGGTTTAAATGCTAAATAGCAAAGTCAGATAACACTAGCTACGTGTATTTGGCAAAAGTATCTGTCCATTTTTGCAACTTTGAATGAAAGATGCAAACAGATTTTTAGTTAAATCTTTTTCAAAATAGTTCATTTTAAACCATACAAAATAAGATTCTACAAATTTGAAGTGCTAGTTTGATTCTTAGACCCTTATATAATTACACAAATATATTTCCATTAAAAAAAAAACTCCCATTTTTGCTTAAACCTTTTTTGGCCTGTTTTTCCACAACTGTACCCAGATTACATTCTCTACTGGTAAATTTGAAGGCAGTCAAGTTCCAATGGAAACTTCTTATTTCCATTTAGTGATTTTGACTAAATCATCCATAGTCAAATTATTCAAAACAGATTGTCTTTGCCTGTAGCCGTCATGTTCAGTGGATTATTTACAGGCCATTCCTTAGGGAAAGAAGCCCATTTTCCTTCAGAATGGTTGGAAAGGCTTCTGGGGACCAAGATTGTCCTTTGGCATGTGCAGCATATGCAGCTGCATGATTCAGAAGGCCCCATCCCCTTATCCCCTGCAGGCCACCTTCTGCCTGTCTTGGGTGCCTGCCCCATGCTCCACCTCCCACCCACACTCCACCCACCAGTGCTGCTCACTGCCTGGACCTCCCTGCCAGCTCCTGTTCCCCACAGCCCTTCAGCCTGCCCCCTCAGCTCCGGCACCTACAGACGTGAGTGCGGCCCCCAGTGAAACAGCCCTAACCCAGCTGGAGGATGGGGTGCAGGTGCTCAGGTTGCATTGGGCACCAGAAATCATAAGGATGGCCATGCTGGAGAAAAATGTATAGCAGTGGTAGTCATCACCACCTAGGCAGTGTTAATTTCTGTAAGCTCTTTTTAACTCCTCACTCTCACCTTATAAATCATCTATCTTCCAAAGTGACACATTTATTAGATGATTTCTCAGCTGCTAGCTATCTTTGTGCTTTTTTGCACCCATTCTTTAGCTCTGCAGCTACTATTGTCTCCATGCTTTTCCTTGGGTCTTACTCTTTAAAACTGAAGTGGCATTCAATGGACCTCTACCACATCCTGTGAATAATTTATCTATTTACAGGCATTCAAGATCTCTGTTGTCCTCAGCCAGGAGTTTATTTGTGGCATTTGTAAGAACATAAGAATAGCCATCCTGGTTCAGACCACTGATCCACCTCATATAATGCCCTGTCTTTCAACTGTGGCCCGTGCCAATGTTTCTGAGGGAAGGAACAGAAAATGGCAATTTACTGGGTGATCCACCTTCCTGTCATCTATTCCCAGCTTCTGGCAATCAGGTTTTTTGGGACACCCAGAGTACGGGGTTGCATCTCTGACCATTTTAGCTAATAGTCATTGTTGTACCAATTCTCCATAAGCATATCTAATTCTTTTTTAATCTGTTTTACTTTTGGCCCTCATAGCATTCCCTGGCAATGGACACACACACACAAAAACCTTACCTCTACCTACACATCTCTCAAAAATTAAATTGCAGAACTAACTGTGGTATGTACCCTATTACTTAAATAACAGACACATGGAGGAACATGATTTGGGGGGAACACTTGATACAGCATTTATAAAGGGACATCATATGTTGCCAATCTATTTGAATTCTTTGAGGAGGTTGACAAACACTTGGACAAGGGGAGATCTAGTTTACTTTGACTTTCAGGAAGCCTTTGACAAAGTTCTTCCCCAAAGACTCTTAAGGAAATTAAGTGGTCATTGGATAAAAGTGAGGGTCCTCTCATGGACCAATAACTGGTTAAAAGACAGGAAACAAAGAGTAGTAAGAAACAGTCAGTTTTCAGAATGGAGTGAGATAAATAGTAGGGTCCAATGTTCCTTGTAAACTGGGCACACATGGATGGAAAAGCTTAGAGAGAACACTGGTGGGGTCCCCCAAGAATATGGGACCAGTCCTATTAAACATATTCACAAATAATATGAAAAACAGGTAAACAGTGAGGTGGCAAAATTTGTAGATGATACACAATTATTCAAAACAGTTCCAGTATGTACTTGTTCATAAGCTGACTTTTTATGGAAAAAAATCCCACTGTAATGAGCAGGGGTCATCTTATGAACATGTCCTTCCCGAGCCGTAGGAAACAACACAGGATGAAGGACATGCTGGCTGCCAGCACGGAGCCTCTCAGCTCCCAGTGGCTCAAGAAGCAGCCAGAATGTGCTGAGGGAGGTCCTGGCTCAGGCACAGAGTCTCTCAGCTCCCAGCCATGGAGAGCTGAGAGGCTCCATTCTTGCAGCCACCACTAGGAATGTAGTGGCAGCTGGGCAGGGCAGACTGTATGGCTGAGCTACATGCAGACAAGGTACAAGACCAGTGGGCAGGTGCCCATTAGCCAATGGGAGCTGCAGGAAGCAGCTCAGGCTGCGGGATGTGCAGGCTGCAGGCACAGAACCTCTCAACTCCCATTGGCTGGGAACAGTGAACAGCAATCAATGGGAGAGGCTTTGTTCCTGCAGCCAGAATGTCCCTCAGCCTGCATTGACCACGAGCTGGGACTGGAAGTCTGTACTCTGGAGTCGGCTTATGTACGGGTCAGTGACGTTTCCTTTTTTTTTTCCACCATTTTTTCTCTGTACATTTGGGGATCAGCTTATAAACAAATGGACTTATGTTCAAGTACACACAGTAAGTCCAAAGTAGACTGTAAAACGTTACAAAGGGATTTTACAAAATTGGATACTGGGCAACAAAATGGCAGATGAAATTCAATGTTACATAATGCAAAATAATACAAATGCAAAATAAAACATAATTCCCAATATACATACAAAATGATATGGTCTCAATTAACTGTTACACTCAAGAAAGAGATCTTGGAGTCATTGTGGAGAGTTCTCTGAAAACATCCACACAATATACAACAGCAGTTAAAAAAATTAACAGGAACCATTGGGAAAGGAATAGATAAGACAGAAAATGTAATGCCATTACATAAATCCACAGTGTGCCAACATCTTAATTACTGTGTGAAGTTCTGGTCACCCCATATCAAAAAAGATATATTAGAATCAGAAAGGTACAAAGAAGGTCAAAATGATTAGGGATATGGAACAGCTTCCATATAAGGAAAGATTAAAAAGACTGGGCCTGTTCAGTCTGGAAAAGAAAACTAAATGGGGATACGACAGAGCAGAGGTGAAAGTAAGTGAGTATGCCCCAGTGTGCAGCTCTGGTAAGAACAGGCTGCACTCTGGCAAGAGCTGGCTGGGGCATGGTGCTTTGCAGGAGGCAGGCAAGCAATTTAAAGGGGAGCTGGGAGCTGTAGGAAAGGAGCGCAATCTCCCAGCTGAGCTGTTGGGAAGAGCTAGAAACAGCTCCTGTCTGGCCACAGTGCCAGGGATGGAGAGGGGCACAGAACTGGCCCATCTTGTTGGGCTGCAGCTGTAGCAGCACAGCCCCAGCCTTGGTTCCAAATTGACACAGGAGGGGCTGGCAGCCCAGCCCTGGTGTCGCTCCTGCAGGGTGTGTTGTATGTGGAATCAGACCCTGTTTGGCCATAGTTGCGTCCATTGCTGCGGCAGCCTGGCCTAGGATTGCCAGATACTTTCACCAAAAAAAAAAAAAAAAAAAAACCACCCCGAACATGGCAGGAAAAAAATTGGTTGAACAAAAAAAACGCATAAAAAAACCTGTCGCTATGCCTTTAAATCCCCATGCTCTCTGCTCCCTCCGCCAAATGCGGCAGGGGAACAATGTCCCAAGTGGCCTTCTGTCCAAGAAAAACAGAAAATACCGGATATTTTACATGTTCGGTATTTTCTGTTTTTTTTTTATTGGACAGAGGCCACAAATACTGGACTGTCCAGGCCAATACTGGACATCTGGCAACCCTAGCCTGGCCCCAGCCCCAGTCTTGGGGCAGGCCCAACAGTCTGGCCTCCATACAGCTACAGCCCCACTTCTGGCCTTCCTCCTGCCGGGCCCTGAGGTAGGCCCTCTGGCCACGCCTGCAGCAACCTAGCCCTGGCCCTGCAGTCTGGTCCCCAGTTGCTGAGGGAGGGACTTGCAGTGGCCCCAGCCCGACTGCTGTGCAGCGGGGGTAGGATGGGAGGTAGAATTGGGTGCACTGACTCAGTCTAGGCCAGGTAGACTGCCTGCCCCCCCAAACTCCCTCTCACA